>NC_140581.1:191555517-192155517 GCF_964204655.1 Triturus cristatus
GTAGTGATTTATGTAGACTTCTGCAATGTTATATGGAGGGGAATTTGGACTGAGAGTTCCTGCCTCGTTTTCACAATTGGCGACTCGGTCACTAAATCGCTTCTTGTCGCACATAAAATGCTATTTAAAACTCAAACCTGGACACATGCCAGAATTTCAGGATATGTACATAGAACAAATTTACATACAGTGATTCAAAACAGAACACATGTAAATGATTACCAGTTCTGCTGAAATTTGAAAATCTAGTGTGTATAAAGCCCTGTGGGACTGGTCGCCATTTTCAGCAGGGCCACCGGAATTATGCACTAAGGCAAAATTACACGGCATGCTTGAGTAAATTATGCAACAAGAAAAGTCAAAATATACAGCTTAACAAAGCACTTTTGGGGCAGTAGTTTTTCTTGTTTGTCAGTTTAACACACATGAATACACTCTGAGCAAAGATTTCACCAGTAGTGGCTCTTCCGCAACAGCGGAGGAGCGTCGCTCCACTGGCTCAGAGCCGGCAGCTGAAAAAGAAAATGATGATATATTATCGATTTATTTTTCATTTGTTGGCTGAAACAGCATTTGTTGGGAGGAGAGGGTCTGTGCAAAGGGAGGGAGGAGGAATGAAGTGCTATGTGCACTTCTAAGAGCCCATGTCTGTTTCACCGGATGTCTTAGGCCGGCCAAACAGACATGCGCACTTAGGTTTCTCTAACCCAGCTGTATTCCACAGCTGGGTGGAGAAACGGCACAGTGCCTGAGCGGAGCGTCAAATCAGCTCACTCAGGCCAATGCCCGCGCTGCTCTCATAGTATGATAGCAGCACATGGATTGGTTGGGGAGTCTGTCCCTGGGGCTGCTGGGAGCAGAAGGAGAATGGAGGAGCACCAGAGCATAAGGCGGGCACAGGATCAGGTACGTTGTTTTTTATTTTATTTTTTTAAATTCAACCCGCATCCCTCTTCTGCCACCGCCGCTTCTGCCTGGCCACCCCACCACTGCATATTGGCAGCAGCTGCAACTACATTTCACCGTATTACTCCTGAAACGTAACAACTGGAAAGTGACCAGTTGATCTTTGCAAATGGTCTACCACTTCACTGCACCACATGTGGTACCTTTTCTAATAGCTTTTGATCCATTTGAATTAGAAATACATTTTTCTATTTAAATCTGGAAATTATGCAGCATATAGTGGATTACCCAATTATTATGTGGAAAACGCCACTGGTGCGGAATTGCCTAATTCTAGTGGCCCTAATAATAACTGGGCTAGTTAAATTTGAGCAGAGATTTTTTTCAGTTTGGCTGACAGAATTTATTTCATCTGGTTTGTCAGGTGAGCATTTTTCTCTTTGCTACAGTTGTTGTGGTGGAAACTACACTGCTTTTACAGTTCTCCACCGTGTCATCGGAGGCTTCTCACCAACCTGGCTGCCTTCACCATGGGAGGAACCACTTTGGTGAATCTTGAGCAGAAATTCTGCCAATGCTCATATATTCCACCACAAAGCCAGGATATGTTCTAAGGGTGCGTGTCAGCTGCTGTGGCCACAGGCAATGTCCACCTATTCGCTCACCCTAACATTCTGGGCTTTGGCCAGCATGACAGGAACAACATACTACCTTTTTGTGAAAGTTTGCCACAACTTCCCTGGTTGGGTTTCAGAGAGCTAAGACTAACAAGGGAGGCACGGGCACCTGACCAGTCAGCCTAGATCAGGCGGCTGTTCAGTCACCGCTGGACAGTGGAGACTGAGGTACCTCCACTAGCAGCACATCGGACATCTCAGCAACTCATAGCACAACCGCTCCAGCGCCACAACGGCAGGCAGAAAATGAGCCAGTTTTTGGTGGACACTTTTTGTCACTGTTCTTTAAATCAGGCACTTGAGTGTTGTTGGTAAACAAAATGTAATTGCCTCACAGCCAGCCTTCTGGCATCAGACCAACTGGCAGCTATGGATTGGCCTTCATATGACTGTAGCCTACTTTTTTAGCGTCCACCATAAAAAACAAGCATTGGCAAAGCCAACAGGTCTGGGGTAAATTGTAATTGAATTTATGTTGAGCTTAATGTGCTAACGTATGCAGTGTAAGCATGTTAAAGACACACATTGAAATAAAAAGTTATCTATATTGAAAGCTCCCTAGAATAGAAAGTAAGCTCTAAAATGAATTGTTTTCTCCCCCCCCCATCAACCCGACGTTTCTAGGAAACAAAAAATATACCCAGTGCCAGTGGCACTAATGAGACAAAAATGTGGGAGGGTGAAATGAGGAGCACATGGGGAAAGATGGAGGAGTGGGAGGGAAGAATGAGATGTGGTGACAGGCAGCAGAAACAAAGACCTAGCAGCCCGGAAAGAGGGAGGGAGCCCCAAGAATGGCGCATCCTACCAGCCAATAGTATCAGGTGAGAGGTGAATACTCCTTTGGGCTGAGCCAAGATGTGATTGACAAAGTCTCAGGCCAGTGATTTTTTTTTTTTTAAGCCAATGGTTACAATGGGCGCACCCAAAGACTATTGTAAGGAAAAGATGTAGGCTGACAATTGTGCTGTCAAACCAAACCTAAAACAAAGTTCCCACTCTACCCTGGTATTAGTCAACCCTTGCATTCTTGCCCATTTCCATCTCAGGCCTGTGCTGAAGCTGTGACTGCGTTCACGTCCCAAGCTCTTCCTGCAGCGGGGAATTCGCAGAGGGCCCTTGTCGGAGCGCTGCCTCAGAAGAACTAAGTGAAGTAATAACATTTTACATCTCAATGATTTTCACTTCAGAGCTCAAGCAAGGCGGCTAATAGCAGAGAATGATTCGTTTGAGACGACTGCAATCAGCAAAACCCTCGAGAAAGTCACTACCAAGTCCGTCAGCATCTTGGGACGCGCCTGATTGAAGGTGGCGCGCGGACAGTCATCCTCACCAGCAATGTAGTCATTAAAAAGAGTATACACAAACAGCGTAAGGCTCCTTGCAACTTCCTTTCTTAATTGAAATGAAAGTAATATTTATTTATTTACAGCTACACAGCCGGAAGGGTTACTACATTCTTAGAAATGTTCACATCTAGACTGGTTGTGGCACATACCAGGGCACAAGGTTCAGGTGTCCTGGAGTGGGGTTTCCATTCACCAACTACCATTAATGCATGGCTTCTGCCAACAACTGATGAGCAAATTCCAGCTGGCGCAGACCGTAGCAGCTGTAAAGTAACAAGCGTACAACTCCAGAGGATACCCGCATTTTACGTCAGCGCCAGTAAGGAGTAAAATAGATGGAGCTGCCTTGGTACAACATGAAGTTGTGTATAGAAAATAAATAACAGAAATCATAGCAGCTAGGCGCAGACACCCAGGGATGATAATGCGCTTGAACAAGGTGCGCAAGAAACTGTAGTATACACCCTTACCCTAGGCCGGGAGTGGGTAAAACGAATGGGCCTGTTGGTGGTCGTCTTCGAAGCACAAGCTACCTGCAAACTGAACGCTACTCTAGTCTTCAGTGGGTTACCTTAATAGTGACCACCCGATAGTGTTACAGGGAACCAGTGTTAGGCCCAGGATTATTACAAAGACCATCCTAGGCCACCTCCAAAAGCCCACCAGTTCACTAGGGGAAGCTCGGGTTCCTCCTATTGCGTGGGCGCTGTTGTATCCAGCAGGCTTTCAAAGGCGACTTTACACTTTGGGACGGTTTCAGATTTTAATTTGGCCATCGCCAATCTAGACTGTTCCAATGTTGTCTGCACTGGTCTTCCAAAACATTCATTGCCAGTTTGCAAAGAATTCAAATTCAAACCACTAGATTGTGCCTGCACATATGAAAAGGGGACCACATGGGGGCTTGTTTTAATAAAAAAGCAAACATTCATACGGTGTGTGTTTCTCTACAATGTGCTTCAATTTCTTAATCATCCGAGTGAGTGCTTCTCTACCATGTGATTCAATTTCTGCATAATACGAGTGAGTGTTTCCGTATGATGTGCTTACATTTATGCATCATAAGAGTTAGTATTTCTCTACGTTGTGCTTCAATTTCTGCATCATAAGAGTGAGTGTTTGTCTTCGATGTGCGTTAATTTCAGTATAATGCGAGTGAGTGTCTTCGATGTGATTCAATTTCAGCATTTTGGAGAATGACAAAAATCCTCTTGCATATACATGGTCTCCATTCATAGTCTTACTGTCCTATATTTATTCTGTAGATTTCCCACCCAGTGGACAATCCACAGTTGAATTTGTGGCAGAAATTTGCCTTTGCACTGCTTACTATTTTTAAGTGCATTTGTGCAAATAGAGGGTGAAAAAACACTTAGAGTTTGTTAATACCGAGAGAGGTGAATAGAATTTGCTGTCGGAAATTACAATAAATCCAAATGTAGTAGAATGTGTTTTATAATATTTACAGCCTGCACATTTTAATATTTACACCCCCCCCCCCCCAGTACGCAGGTGTCATTGTTGCATTCACACTGGAAGCTCCAGGCTACTGTACATTGCTATGTCTTCCTCCTGAAATTTCTGCATGTAATAATCACTTGCAATTCTCATCGAAAATCCCCGCACAACGTGTGACCTGCCCTTTAATTTACTAACATTTAAAAGACAAGAAAGGAATTCATTTGAAGCACAGACGGAGGCAAGTCACGCCTCGTGCTTACTTCAGTCAAGCGAATGACCTTACCCTAAGCCCCAACAGGGGTATTTGCTCTTGAGACGCAAATTCTCTAATAATAAACCTATCTGGGAGTTGAAAGCATGAGACGAAGATATCTCCCAGCATGCCTCCAGGCAGGTCGCGCGCGAGCAGGAAGGCTCGAAAGGTCTAGCAAACAAGCGACCTGCACGCGCGACACACTCTGCCTGGGGTAAACCAACATGGGCGGAAGGACAGACGTTCTCCTGAAAGTCACCGGGCTGAAAGGACAGAGGGACAGGCGTCTGATGGCCTTTCTAGTGTCCTGGAAGCCGGTGTGGAGTGTTCTGGCATTAGGAATGATTGTCGGTGGGCCTAACACCTGCACACTGTGACAGTATACTTGCACTGCTTCATAATCTTCAGGGCCTTACACCGCTCTTACAATGGCTTTGAGTGACCTTGTAGGTAAAGACAAACTATGATGTCCTATTCAAATATATCTTTTGGAAATGGTCGTCCGGACAATTCACAAAATCTTTTGAGAAGTCAAACTATGGCAATCGATTGAGGACATATCCGATTAAAAAAAAATCCCCAGGAGCGATCTTGGAAATGAATGCAAGCGATAGATGGCCGTGAGCCCTCTTCTTCCAGTGCACTTACTCCTGCAGACTGTCCATTGAGTTGATACAACACTCCTCAGGAAAGTAAAGGGACCGGACATGCATGAGTCAGACAACACCGCGGAACTCAACACTCTTCCCTCCCTTCAATAGCAAGAAACATCAGACTTCAGCAATGAAGGCAGTGCACCCTGCACGCGACCCGAGGCCACCAGCGACAGACCAACTAAATGATAACTTTGTTACAATGCATCATAGACCTTATGCAAGTGGCACCTACTGAAATGTACTAGAATGACCAGCACCAAAAACTCGACTGGGGGAAAATACAAAACTGCATTCGGACACAGAGAGGACTATGCACACAGGCATTTTGAAGTACATAAAATAGAGCCGCAAGTAGAACAAATAGGGCAAGGGGAACCACTAATAGAATGACCACACAACATTGAAGAAATCAAGAAACGCAAACTCTCTACCATAAATAATCAGCAAGAAAAAAAACCTCTAAGGATTTAAATTGTTCATAGGCACCTAAACATTGGATGTACCACCAAATAAGTGCAAAAAATATACTTTAGTCAACTCAAAAGATACACAGAAAATATAATCTTTAATTCATAATCAAATGGTCATATTTATGATGAAAAACATAATTACAACGTACACAGAACCCCCACTTAACAACACGTCAAAATAGTCCATACATTAAAAACAAGGTCCTAGTGGCAAAGTTATGGTCTTCAGTAAAAGCAGGAGAGAGTAAATCCAAACTTTACTCCAGTAAAGCTGGCCACCATGGACAGTGAAAAAGTCTACACACGTTTCGGGGCGCAACTTCAAATCATCCATTCACCTTCATCAGGACCAAAAGTAGATAGACATCACTAATATCCATTCCCAAAGTTAGAGATCGCAGAGGCCATGTTAAGTGTGAGAGACCTACAGCAACAAGACTGAAAGAAGTTCATTGCCGTGAAGAGCAAGGTGAAAAAGAAGCATGTGAGAAGATCCTGCTAGCTGTTCATTAGCTTGTTTCATTCAAGAAACAGTTTCAATTATGTGTTCAAGTTTCCATTGAGAATCATTGAATAAAAGTGTGCTCAAAATGTGTGGATTTTACCATTATAGGCTCCAGCTGTATATTGGGTAGAAAATATGTTCAATTGAAATGACAAACGTTGCATACTATTTTGTTTACAAACTGGCTATTTTTGCATTAACCACATGTTAGAGTTTTAGGCTTCCCCTAAGTGTCAGTACTCTGACACAGCTTTGTGAATTGGCCCTAAAACATGTATTATGCATAGAATACTCATGTGCAGTTAGTATGAATAGAAAGGACCTTGCCCGCTTTCCACTTTTACCACATGGGTGTAATAGTACTATTTTCAGTATTCATAGATGCTTTTGTAAAGTGTCTGCATGACCTTTTTTGTATAAATCCTTCACATAGCCTCTTGAGCCCAGTGTTGTTCCTAGGGCTGGATGGGTACCATGATTCAGCCCTGATCATATGGAGCTGATATGCTTGCATAATATGTGCTAACATTTGCACTGTTTGGAACCCACCCCCTGTCAACCCACAGGTCTGTTGCATTAACCCACATCCATGTTCTTGTTGCATTAACCTGCATCTTGCTATTTTTGCTTTTCAGCTTCCAAACACAATACTCCACATTAATCTAATAATTTGTGTACTAGATTGTGCCAGTACATAGCCACTGACTTAATTTAGGAAAAAGACAAGTCCGTGCCTTCCATGTGCTGTTATTACTGAAGCACTGGATGGACCCAGCTGCTATGTTATTAAAAGTTTTGAATCTCTAACACTGAACCGGGTTAAGACACATGTGTGAGGGCTCACTCAGCTCAGGAACAGGGAACCCACTCCGTTCTTGAATCTTGACTCCAGGACCCCCGTCTGCTCTTCAGTCTTTACTAGAGCCAGTACTTGCTTTGAGCCGGGTGTTGCAAATGAGGAGCACCAGCACTCATTTTTTAGGTCAAGCACTTTTTTCTCCTCATCAGACTTTGAGCAAGAGAAAATAAAGCAGAAAAGGTGGAAAGGAGGTTGGAGAAAAAGACAGAAAACAGCGGCAAAAAGAGAAGGCAAGGATGAAAAAGAACCTGAAAGAGCAAGAGAGAGGGCAAGGCGTGTATGATGGTGGATGAAAGGGGTAAGAGTTGCAATCAGGACTATGCAGCCTCGGTATTCGGCAAACCCACATTCATCAGTGCTGGCTACAGGCTTCTGAGAAAATCTTTAGGCACCAGCAGTTATTATTTTACATATTAAGCACTGAAGATGTCACTGACTGCCACATTTCCCAAGCAGGTGAAGTCTCCAAGGAGATGATTTAAAGGTGACTCAGATTTTCAGGAAGGCGAACCCACTCAGGTCCTTCGGGGTCAGGTCTTTCAGCTTGATAATTTGAGAGGGTGAGTCAGTCCCCGCCTTGCGAAGCCAATGACACAACACCAAGGAGTGCGAGGGAAAGAAAATTACTACAACCACACTTGAAGCAGCGACAGTCCTATTGCTGCCTAGTGCTAGCACATTGTGATTGTAGGTTCTGGGCTGGTTGAAGGTGACTGTTGAGGAATTTCCACATCTGCTCAGGCACCACCTCTTGCCAGACAGTGGTTTATCCAATCAAACCCCAGTAGTCAGTGGACAGCTGTGAAGGCCACTTGTCTGCATTGGCCCAGGCAGTCTAAGGTCTGTGACGTAAGTCATCCTCTATGGGAAAGTCAAATGTATCGGGCCCTCCATGGACAACAGAGTATAATGTGGTTCCTGAAGACAAGAGGTTCCCAATTGGGGTTCTCAGGTGTGGTGCTGGTCGAGGGCAGAGTCAGTAGAAATCCCATCTCTGCCTCTAGTTCATCCCAGTTCCAAACACTGAACCAGTGTCACTATGAATACTCCTCTTTTACAAACAAAATTAGAGAATTGGGAGTAAGAAAAGGGATGACAGTAGGGGTGATTGCGAGAATTTTCCAAAAGACTTCTAAAGGAGGTCCTTGGAGCACTACTGGTTTCATCAATGGATCAGATATTAACAAGACAAGGTGAGTGACAGGAGAATCCCACATTCAGCCATTAGCAGTGCCCGGTACATTCTCATCCTGGAGTTTGATTGTGTTTATGATCTGTAACGCCAGGAGTGTGGTTGCTCATTAGGTGGTTGTTGTTTACAATAGGTGTGTTTAAGATTAGCATCTTAGCCTGCTGCTGAGGGCTGTACCGCATAGTAAAGTGTCGAAACACAAGGGCTATAATATTAGAATAGTGGAGCACACTGGGTGTAATGGGCCCTAATGCAAGACAAGAAAATACCAAAGGAGAGAGCCCAGCAGCTCCCGTAGCAGTACGTTTACCCAAAAATTGTGACCTAACAAAACAAGAATAGTCAAATCCAAAAGGCCGGCAGCCAACACCAGATTTATTGGCTTTGTCCATGCTTGTTACACATGCTAACAGCGTCTTCACAAAAATGTTCCCTCATCTGCATTAAAATATTAAATACAGCACTCAGCAAATGAAAGGGGAACAGACAATTTTCGACACTGTCTCTCATTGCGCCCTAGCCCGCAGACTCCACGACGCAGGAATCCAAAACAAGACCCTGAACTGGATCCGCTCTTTCCTCTTTGACAGAACGCAACGGGTCAGACTCCCCCCTTTCCTCTGGGGACCCACACCGACCACCTGCGGAGTCCCCCAATGATCTTCCATCAGCACGACCCTGTTCAATGTCTACATGGCACCGCTCGCATCCATTGTCAGATCACACGGACTCAACATCGCATCGTACCCCGATGACACCCAACTAATCCTCTCCGTATCCAACAAACCCAACATCTCCAAACACAACTTCCAAGAAGGAATGGAAGCAGTCGCCAGGTGGATGAAGTACAGCTGCCTAGAACTAAACATGGAAAAAACTGAAGTACTCATAATGGGCCCACACCCCGACGCCTGGAGTGACACCTGGTGGCCCCCCGCCCTCGGGAACCCACCCTCCCCCACAGCCCATGTATGCAAAGTCGGAATCATCCTGGACTCCGAACTCAAAATGGACCGCCAGATCAATGTTGTCACCTCCTCCGCCTTCTCTGAAAGACCTTCAACTGGATTCCCCTCGAACACAGGAAAACAGTCACCCACACCCTCATCAGCAGCAGACTGGACTAGGGCAACTCACTCTACACCGGGATCAACAAGAACCTCACCCACAAACTCCAGAACGCCACTGCCAGACTAGTCCTCAACCTACGATGCCACTGCCACATCAGCCAACACCTACGGACACTACACTGGCTCCCCGTCGAGAAGAGAATCACTTTCAAGCTCCTCACCCACGCCCACAAAACCCTCCACAACATCGGAACCCCACATCAAGAAGACCAGAACAGGAGGATGCTCCTTCTCCTTCCTCGCGGCTAAGGCATGGAACACCCTCCCTCTCCACCTCTGTCAGACATCCTCACACACCAGGTTCCTCAAGGGACTTAAGACCCAGCTCTTCGCTGATGCACCGTAACATCCTGGAGACGCGCGCACCCCCCACCCAGCACCTTGAGACCCTTTTGGGTGAGTAGTGCACTTTATGAACCCCCGATTGATTGATTGATCGATTGATTGATTGATTGATTGATTGGTAACCTCTGCAAAGGGCCAATCTCTGTGCAACGATAAGTGCAGAAGGATTTTTAGTAACTTTTGATCCGTTTGAGCTACAAAAAAGTTTTTGCTAAAATCTGCAAATTATGCGCCAAATGATGGATTATATGGCAAATGTGTCAAATCCATAATTAAATGAAAAATGCTGCATTTGCAGAATTGTATTATTCCTCCTCTCCTGCTTATGCCTTTACTGCAGCACCACATTCAAGGTGTTTTATCGCGTGCCGTTTAATCCAGATAAGTCAACTACTGTTTGGATATCAACAAAGAAAGAAAATACTGAGCGGTGCTCATATGCACATTGGTGCTATATCACGCCATCTTGGATATTGTCAGCGGGTCTGGTTTTTGCTCCAGTTGATTTTCAACGGAATCACCTAGAGACCTTGTGCTAACTAGCACATCCCTGAGATGGAATGTGTTCCTAAATAGCACCATGGTGCAGATCAGCAGGACTATACAATGCAGACAAGGGTCTCGATACACAATAATAGGAAGGGACGTGCACATGGAAATTCACAGAGGAGGGCGAGACACTCACAAACGAGGGACAGTCTGTCTGAAGCAATGTGACAGAGTTCATTCTCTCAGAACACTCTATAATGTGCCTGTCTCTAATGTGTCTGTGCTTCTGTCTGTCTCTCCATCTCATTGGCTCTGTCTGGGACCTCCCCTTGCTCAGAACCTCTCTCATACAGGGACAATCTCTCCCAAGGGCACTCTCATAGTCAAAAATTTCTTGGAGTTGCTATTGGTCTCACTCTCATTCGAGACCACAAACTAAAACATGCTTAAGGCCTCATTATAAGTTGGCCGAACTTTGCTGTGGTGAGGTATGTTAACAGATGGTGTCTTCGCACCAAAGTCCTGCATTGCCAGTTTTTCCCCAAAGGGGAGAATAACTCCTTACACCTAAATTTGCCAGGTACTTTACCAAAGCAGTTTTTCTCCATTTCAGAAAAAAATCTGCAGACCTTTTCCACCTGCTCTGAGTAGATGGAAAGTATCTGCCGGTGAGGGGTGGGAGCGTTTAGTGGTCAGGCAGGGGTGAAGGGCACATTTACGCTTGCCCATGTACTATCTGCTCCCTCTGGGCAGCTGTAGGAGCCGGGTGGGGCTTCACAGCGCTGTTTCCCACCGCGCTTGTCCTGCAGCATGTTTTACAGGCCCGGTAACTCCTGGCCCACAATGATCTACGTGAAGATTTAAGACCCAATAACTCCAGGCACACGTGGCAGGGACCTGGTTATTTCCCCCAGAGTCATCGCTTGTGGGGGAACATCAGGCATCTCCCTGTCAGTGGCCCTCTCAGGGTCCGAGGGACTCTATAACAGGATGAAGTATGAAACCCTCTCACAGTTATATTGATACCTTAAACTGACGCCATCCATAGTCCTAAGCCCCCTTAACTCATAGGAAGGGCATATGCTGTAGTCGCCGCCCCACCTCCCACTATACTCTTCTAAGGTGAAAGTCACCAGGCATGAGTGGAAATGAGGCTCGGTGTCAGCCTTCTATGAACCTTGACCCGGACATGGAAAGAGTATAAAACTTCATCTAAGATGAAATCTATCCTGCACCAGGACTACAGTGATGCTGTAGTCCTAGGAAAGCATTCTCTCCTATATCTGAAGGTCTGGAAACTCCAAGAGCTGCTTCCAATCTGACTTGAGGCTGTTTTGTCAAAGCAGCCTCTGTTTCCAGAGTCCATGAGCTGTACCATGATGAGCTGCGCTGTCTCAGTGAACAGCTGAGCGCCACTTTTTATGTGTCTGAGTCATGTGAAGTGCAAACATATAACTTGGATTTTATCCCAGTTAATGCCAGAACTTTAGACAGAAGAAGACGGAAACAGAGAGCCTATCCCTGCTCACTGTTCCCGACTTGTACTCTTGAAAGCTCATGCATTAATTCAGAGAAATTCAGAGTTACGGTTGAACATGAAACACCTCGCATGCAAAACAAAATCTAAGGCTCTATACTGAGCAAGCGCAGTCCATCATGATCCAGCCCCAAAGGTCCTTCTAGGTAAGCAACCCAGGTAGCAGCCACAATGGACCTATTAATCCTATGTTGGCCTCCACCTGCCATTTGTGTCCAGAACAGCTCTACCATCTGGCCTCAATATGCTGGTATCTGCATCCGCGATGATGTGCAGCAGAATAAACATAACACATGCCACGGTTACGCATTGTGCTGTTTTCCCATTTACGAATGAGAAGAACATGCATGAGTTAGCGTGCGTTCCTGTGTAATTGGGTACAAATCAAAGCCTGCCTAATTTGCAAACACAAGCCCGTCGCCATCCTGATCAGGGCCATAGCACTACATTAGTGAAGCGGCCGCCTCTTCTATCCCACCTGGCACGATCCTGGCACAAAAGGGTAGAAATGGGCTTGCCCCATAACAATAATTTGTTTACAAACTTCTCGCGACATTGGGTGTCCAACTGCTCTAACAGCAGGCGCTTCTACAAGTGGATTCAATAGTACTCTGGAGTCTAATGGGGATTGGTGAGGTTGGCCCCTGGGAATCGAACCTGTGCCCTACAGATTACACTCTGAGATCTACAGTGAGCACCTTCACCCTGTACCCAAGCCCTGGCAATGAAGCCCCACGGTCATACCCACCAGGCTGCCTTCTGTACATGGAGATCTCCTCATTTCAATGAGTTTCAACGCACTCCATTTATTTAACACGCCGGACTGTAGGGATCAGGTGTCCAGAGACCTCAGTATGTTGTGCTACCATGGACTTGCCTTGTTGACTTGTCAGTAACACCTCCCTCATCTATAAAACATTGCACATGTTTTAAAGATTAGAATTGGTGAGAAATCACTACCTTGGCAGCTCCGCACAGTGCACAGGGTTGCACACCACATTCCCACTGGGTGACGTCCAACTGTTCCCCGTGCAAACACAGGGAAATATCTGTCTTTATTGCATTGGTATGTGTACTCTGAGCTACAGGTACTGCAGTGTCTACAGCTTCATTAGCACATGCTGTAATAAAGAGATCAGATTTGTGGAATAATGCACGCATACTGGGGGTTTCCAAGCGTCCTTAGAGATTATATGGACAATTCAATATGAAATAGAACTTGAAATTGGTACCCGCATTACTTGAAACAATTCTTTTTTTAGATGGCCTTCAAAGACACCCACACAACTGTTCGTGTTTTGAGGGAATATTCAATTTCTGATGCACAGTACATTGTGTGTTTCTTCTTGTGCTTCCTTCCATGTCGTTGACATTGTGTTGCACTGATATACAATGTGTGTGATAGTAGAACCCCTTTGACACGTCTTCCTGTGACTGACAAAACTTTGTTTGGAATCGTGCAGATCAGAGGATCTCTCTGGGAGTTGTTGAGAGCACCCTGGGTGATCTGCATTTGCAGTGGAGTTTTGCACTGAAATTGTGAGTGTTGAAAGTAGCTGAAACCTCCATGTTGAAATACCAAAGGAAAATATATGAGAAAGAGTGCAAAAAACGTTGATTCCAGCATGCCACTGCTCAAATACTTGGAATCCCTGTAATTTCCCCACATCTGGAATTACCGGAAGTCACAGAAATGGTAATTCTGGGGTTAGGGAAAAACAGGGATTATTACAGGGCACTCTTCATGAGGACCTTACTCTGAGCATTTACTTCAACCGATCAGTGCAAAGGAGGTGGCTCATGAGTGAGGATTTACACCTACGCTCTCATCACAACTTCATTCTGAGGTGCTAAATTCTACAGGAGTGAAGGAGTTCTAGATGTCAAAGGCACAGCCTTATCAATTTCCTGAAGCTCACTTCATTGAACACATCGGGTTCCTATACATTTTTTCAACCATATTGGATTATTTACAAAAGCATTTTATAAGTATAAGAAGTAGTGCTCCTGAAGCAGTCCTCTTTCACATACTCTTATACGCCTTTGTGAATCAGCCCGAAACATCCAAATCCCTATTAGAAAAAGTGCAAAGAGGGTTCAGCCCTTTCTATTTGTACTGACTGTGTATGAATATTACCTGAATATTCCAATTTTATTCCCATTTTAGATATTTTGGTGCCAATTCATAAAGGCATCTAAAAGTATGTAAAAGACTTACAGCAGTACTACTTTCTGAGTAGATCCCTATGTATTCCACTTTAATGCTTACTGTTGTACATACGGAGCCTTCATTTCAGAGGCGATCGAAGGGGCTTTAAGCACAGCCCCTGTCAGAATACCATGTATTCTGGCTCTATCATAACGGCGCTTGTTAGACCTTCCATTTTTTCACTGTTGCCTCCTATGTTTTTGCTATGTTTTGCTGGTCTAGATGTTTTGGGCACTTAGCCACTGCTGTTGAGTGCCAAAGTGCAAGTGCTCCCTATTGTAAATTAGTGTTATGGATTAGTGATTCCATGATTGGCATATTTGATTTACTTGTCAGACCCTAGTACAGTGCACCATGAGTGCCCAGGGCCTGTAAATCAAATGCTGCTGGTGGGCTTGCAGCACTGTTTCTGCCACCCACAGAAGCAGCTTGTAAAATATGGCTCACGCCTGCCATTGCAGAGCCTGTGTGCAGTCTGGGACTGCCATGTCTACTTGGCAAGTGCACCCACTTGCCAGTCCCTAAACCTTCCCTTTTCTAGATGTTAGTCACCCCTATGGGCAGGGTGCATTGTATGTGAAAGGTAGGACATGCCCTGGTGTGTGTGTGGCATGTCCTAATAGTGAATTACAGCCAACTTCGTTTTTCACCATTGCAAGGCTACCTGTTCCCATAGGCCAGAATGGGCAGTTTGATTTTATCATCTTATAATCCTAACTGACCCAGGGAACCAGGTAGAAAATCGAATTTGGTATGCCTGAACTCAGAATGTTAAAATACATCTTTTAGTGTGGGTGATTTTTACATTCTGTGTTTGAAAATACCACTTTTAGAAAGTAGGTATTTTCTTGCCTAACCACCCAGTATGCCTCTGCTAGGTTTGTGTCTTCCATGTCTGTTTTGTGAGTGACAGGGGGCTGGAGAGGGCCTTGGCTCCAGCAGTCTGATGATTCAGAGCTGGGCTGAATAGGACCTGGGTTGAATAGAGAGTAGGGGCAGGAGATGTCCTTTTACTTGCCTGAGCCTACATAGAATAGAAAGAAGGGGGAGGAGATTTCTTTTCAGCTACTTGGGCCAGGTCTGCTTTCAACAATGCTGTCTCCAACTACTGCCAGGAAGCTGCACCATTGAGGACAGAACTGGTTTTGACTATGTACAGACACTCCCTGCCTTCAGCGAACAAAGGATTTAGTAGTATAAATTTTGGGGCCCAGACCCCAGAACTTTAGATCACTTCTGGGAATCAAGATGAACCTTTGCCAAGGAGAGAAACCAAGAAAGCTGAAGGAGGAGACTGCCTCTGTGCGGCTTGCTGTTTGGGGGTTGGCCTGCAGGGGTTACTTATTGCCAAGGAAACGAGAAGAGGAACTTTGTGTGTACTTTACCATCTTGCAGAAGAGCTTCAAGGGCTTGAAGCTGAGCTTGCCTCCTGTTCTGAAGTCTCAGGGACACAAAGACTTCACCACCAACTCCCCTGAATTTCCTTGCTGGGAATTCTGCCTGCAGAGTGGTACCTGCTGCTGTTTTTGGGACCTCTAGAGACTGCGTGTCGCTGGGAGCTGAAAGCGCGACGCAACGAGGAAGAAGCGTGTCGCCTCCGTAGCTTTTGCGGTCGCATCACCGAAGAAGCGGTCCTGCCGCCGCAGCTGGTTGCCGACGCATCGCCGAGCAAGCATGCTGCATCACCGGAGAAGCGTGTTGGCACCACAGAGGTTGCTGTTGCATCACCGGAGAAGCGTGTTGCAGGGCCTGTCGCGGCTCAAGAGTCCACCGAGTTCGCCGCACGGCTGTCGGGCGTGCACGCACCGCATCCAAGTTGTTGCATCGTAATCGGAACGCACTAAGAAACCGACGCATACCCTCCTGTCCGGTATGAAACAGACGCATCACCTCCCCTGCGCTGCAGTAAGGAACCGACGCATCACCTCCCCCGAAGCAAGCAACCGACTAATCACCTTCCTTGCGACCCTTTTGTTTGTTTTACGCTACGCATCTAAGGTACTTTGAGAGTAAAGTGGCACATTTACCATCTAAATTGAACTAAGCTATTTCTACCATTTTAAAGTCATATTCTTGATATTGTATTGTGGATTTTTGTCGTTTGGTCTTGTGTTAAGTCTAGTAAAGATTACTTTTTTTTTTCTAAACTGGTGTGGTGTTCATTTGTAGTGTTTTCACTGTATTACTGTATGTGTTCACAAATGCTTTACACACTGCCTCTGAGATAAGCCTGTCTGCTCATGCCAAGCTACCAAGGTGGTGAGCAGGGGTTATTTTAGGAGTGTATCCCTCTTTCCCTGACTAGAAGCAAGGGTCCCTATTTGGACAAAGGTGCAAACCATTGCTAACTAAAGACCCCCATTTCTAACAGTGCTGTTTAGGCCCTCTTTTTTAGTAGGTGTGATTTTCACTGCAATATATGTGTGTAGTTTGAGTCAGTGTACATCAGCGCCAGGATGTCCGTGGGGTGATAGTGCGCTTTATAAGTCTGCTTAACATGTAACATGTACCCATAAAGATATATTTTCAAAGTTTCACTGTGCAACTTTATCACAGTACAGGCAGCACAGACAGCGTACGCAAGCAGTCACCACAACAAACCGGTCCTTTTATGTTAAACCATATCGGTGAGCGATCTGCGATAAAATTAAGACCCTGCCAGAATGAATCATAAAATGCAGGTGTCCATTTGCAGCTTTCCAGAAAAAAATACTTCTAAAGCAGATGTGACATTTGGAAGTGTACTGCATCCAGCCAACCAAGTAAAACATCTGTATTTCACTGCCTAGAAGTAATGTGACATCCAGCTTGCTACCCTCTTTTAAATTTTCAGAGAGGGAGCAGGCTTTGTCTTCTCAATGTTGGGTTGGTGGAACTGTCACAAAGGCAGACCTCTTCCAAAGCCAACTCCTGTCTCATTGGCTCCTTGGTATTGGTTCACATATATGGATCAGAGGAGAGAGAGGGCGCTCGCATCAAAAGGTCTTCTGAAGTTAATCAGCAAGCAGTCAACCATGGAAACCATGGCCCTATTTCCAACCCATGCTGGTCTTCTCACTGAAAGTATTTCAACTGATAAATCATTAATCCAGCCTGAAATCTTTTAGAGCCAGTGTGTAGTGTTTTCCTTAAGCACAGAATCCTCTTCCCTTTGGGAATGACCCAGAAATGGTCAATCATTCAAAACTATGACATAAGGCGTACATTCTGGAGGAAGATGGAGGTATGCACAACTAGATTACAATGTTATCTATTCTTTGGATCCCATAGAGTCGGTTATATAATGTTAACCGGGTTACTCGCAGCTGGCAGAGGATTGTGAGTACTTATATGTTGTTGCAGGTCGTTTGAGATTTGAATCGCCGGAGCACTATTATACGGCGCACCGCTGAGAGTACTGGCCTGTAGTGTGCTAGTTTCAAGGGATGATATTTTAAAAGATAATTCTAACTTGCCAACCATTTTTTTAGTTTTCCCAGTGTTAGCGTGCTAAAACCTTTAAACAGCTCCTCTATCCGGTTTAAACTGCTCATAAAATGATCTATCAGTCTGGATTCAAGTACTCCCAGTCAGGCGGGGTCACACTCCCGGGTTGTCATTATTTTGTCTCTTCATGCGTCAATTTGTCAAGTGCACCTTTGACACACCCGGTCTTTGGCCCTGGACTTGATTCTGATTATCCGCAGGTGAGCCCGCACACTCCAGACTGCCATATATAGGCACGGCGTGGATCCCCACAGTTGGCAGAGAAGACTGTCTTTTAACAGCATTAGCCCTGTCCTCCACCAGGCATAGTTCAGCATTAATAGCCCTCAATAAAGAAGGCAGATAGGCGGTTATAGATTCCTTCGGTGGAGGTGACTTTCCCTGATTGCCATTTTGCATGCTAGCTTTCCTCTTCCCAATCTTTAAACAATCATAGCTGAGAGTCAATAATGGGCAGGACTACACAATTACCCTAGGACTCTCTCAAGAGGTTATCAACTAGCCCAGAGACAGGGGGGGGGGGGTATAGCCTAGCCCAGGCTCTTCCAGGCTTTGACGAGTGCTGTTGGGCCCATTCTTCGCCCGGGCACATGCCCGGGTGCATCCCACACTGCGGTCCAATGTTCCCAGCTTTAGGTGCCCGCTCGTTGGTGCAACGGTGGTTTCCCGCCTCCTGATGAGTGAAAGGAATTGTGGGCTTTAGACTCCCCTAGCCCCCCAGAATCTCTGTCAAGTGTGTCCCATGGTGCGTGCAAATGGTCTCAGCTTTAAAAACCCACCTAGTCCTGCAAAGGTGGTTCCCTGTCTCCTGGCGAGTAAAAAGGACTGTGTGCTTTGGAGTCCTCTAACCCTCCGACGTCGCCGCCAAGTCTGTACCCTATTATCATTTCAGACTCTTCTTATTAGCCCCACCATTCGTCAAGTCTGTCTATGTCCTCTCAATCACTAGCAAATAGTTAAAATGATAGTAACTTGTCCTATAGACATCCCTGCTTACATCAATTACTCCAAGCCTAGCTAGAAATGTGATGTGTTAAGATACTGATAGACCGTGACATTTACATTAAACGCGAACATAGTGCAAACTGATTTAAATGTATTTGTTAATGAAAAGCAAGAAGCATTTTAAGTAGGATTACCATATTTTCTGAACCAAAAACCCGGACGGGCACAGACATAGAAGTAGGACTAACTGTTGCCACCCCCATAGACACTGAAAGATTTTTAAGAAAAAGTAAGCAGAAGGCTGTTACTGAGGGTAGGTTTGCGCATGAAAAACTCTACACAAGAAATACAACTTTTACTGGCAGAATGATTCTTGCCCAAGAAACTTTGAGAGGAACATTGCAGGAACCCTAAGGCAGGTCATTTCCAATATTTAAGATGGAATTATATAGATCTGTATTATTTATTACAGTGCCTAGGTGAGGATTAGTGTTACAGAAGATATACCTTTAAAAAAAAACAATAGCTTCTCAAAAGTCATAATTGCAATACATTATTAAGATTTGAAATTGGTCCCTCATCTTCTTTGCCTCTTTTTGATCACATAAGCCTTATGTTAAATTGTCAGATACAAGCGTTTATGTAGAGACTGAAGCAGACCAAACATCAGTCTATCTGGCAGTTAGCCCGGTAAAAACAATGAGATTAGGAAGGATGAGGGAAGTAGGTGTTAGAGTCTTTCATTGATCTTGACGTCATCCAATGCCTGTTTTTTAGGTCTCGCCTGACCCAGCGCATGCGCTGGTCTGGCGAGACTGATTGAGAGGGCTCCAAAAAGTGATACCAGGCCAGCCTAGAGCTACAGTGCATGTGCGCGGGCGCGCGCGCCGTGCTTTACCGCAATCACTTTCACTTTGATGTTTGATCGTGATCCCGATCGCGATCACTTTAACTTTTGCGGCCGCACGGCCACTTTGCATAGCTAATAGGTCTCGCTTTTGGGACCTTATAAGTATTTAGTTATGCAACTGTTGCATGGCTAAACACTTACAAGGTCCCAAAGGCGAGACCTATTGGCTATGCCAATGCTTGTTTAACCCGTGGCCAGGACTCCAGTCAGGTCTGCAGAAGGCGAAGCTGGAATCTGCCAGATCGGGCAGACCAATCAATTGTAGTTGATGGCCAATGCAACAAATATCGAAACTGCAGGTAGCAACACCATTGATCCGGGGTTACTAAAGGTAAACAGGCCTCTGGGTATCTAGCTGGGATCTGCTCCTCTTTCAAATTGGCAGAGAATTGTTCTTTGGTTTGCAAGTACCAACAGTCACACAACATACCCTGTAGAACCAAACATACATATTATATACTGTTCTTTATCGGAATAAGACACAGAAACCTCCATGAATATATATCCATTCACTCTGTGTCAAAGTACCTTGAAAGGGAGAGGGACATTGTTAGCAAAGTCCAAACTTTGTATTTTGTTTTGAGATTGGTGGGAGAGGGACATTGTTAGCAAAGTCCAAACTTTGTATTTTGTTGTGAGATTGTTTGGAGAGGGACATTGTTAGCAAAGTCCAAACTTTGTATTTTGTTTTGAGATTGGTGGAAGAGGGACATTGTTAGCAAAGTCAAAACTATATTTTGTTTTGAGATTGGTTGGAGAGGGACATTGTTAGCAAAGTCCATACTTTGTATTTTGTTTTGATATTGGTGGAAGAAGGACATTGTTAGCAAAGTTTAAACTTTGTGTTCTGATATTGGTGGGAGAGGGTAATTGCTTGCAAAGTCCAAACTTTTTGTTTTGAGATTGGGGGAAGAGGGGGATCACTTAGAAAGTCCGAAATTTGTGTTTTGGAATAGGTAGGAATAGGGCATCGCTAGCAAAGTCCGAACTTTGTGTTTTGGTATTGGTGGGAAAGGGGCATTGCCAGTTCAGTGCTTAATTTGTACACGGTTGAGTGCCGAGCCCAAGCTCTGCTTCAGTGGGCCCGGGGTGCTGAATACCAAGGCTGCAAAGTGTTGAATTCACTTCACGTCGCTTCAACCCAGTACCAGACACTGTTGCCCCTTTATCTCTCTTGCAGGCCCCTACTCTCTCCCTCTATGATGGTTTTTCCATCCTTCTCTTCCTCCTTCTTTCCAGTATGGGTGTTTTTCTCTCTCTTGCTCTTCGTCCATATCTGATGAGGAGAAATAAGTGCCAGTGCCCAAAAAAGAGTGCTGGTGGGCTCCACTGGCAACCACCGGCTCAAATTAAGCACTGGCATAGCTAGTAAAGTCCAACCTTTGTGTTTTGAGACTGGTGGGAGAGGGGCATCGCAAACAAAGTCCAAACTTTGTGATCATAAACAACCTCATCCCATGCATTTTTCCACTCTGAAAACGTAAAGGTACTTACATAAAAGCAGGTCAAAGTGTGTCTTAGGCAGGTCCGGGGACTGAAAACCTCCTCATATAGAATGGGTAGGAGGCTCCATCCATGGGTTATGAGTATCCTCTGGGGAAAAAAACATAAGAGCAAACCAACCTGCAGATAATCAGTCTTCGTATAACCTGCGTGTGTGGGGTGTTACGGGGCGAGCTCCTGCTCCGTTATCAGTTCCATAATCTACACCTGAGCTCTCAGTGAATAAGAGCAGGCAGTCTGAACTACCGGGAATGCAGGCGCCTCCTCCTGCTGCGGTGTCGAACTAGTTGGTGAGTCGGCCCAAAAGTGAATATATCACTAATATCCTGGACTGGCCTCTATGCAAAGGGAAGTTACCTGATCTGCCCCACACAGCTTCACAATACAGCCTGGAGCATTCAGCACTCCACATGTCCTTTTATTTTCACTTTGGTCACTATCTTTGCTCACTTTTTGCAATCTGTTTAGCATATGCAGAAAATCGTTTTGACACCTCATCAGGGGTAGCAAGCGCTATATAAATGCAAGCCCTTCCCACTTCTATCATTCCAGTATCCTTTTTCAATCCAAATAACAAACTCACATGTCCACCGCTCAAATTAATTTCATATCTCCCTATACTAATCCACCACAAATCCTTTCTGTAGTCTGGAGTTGCGTGCTACCGGCCGAAAAGCACTTTGATGCCTTGTCAAGGGTAGTAAGCGCTCAATAAATGCAATTACAATATATATTTTGTTTTGTTGCAGATTTATACTGCGCAAACTCGACCCGAAGGTGTTAGAGCGCTTTACATGAGAACCAGTTAGGTTACACAAGGGCACATTCATTTTTCGTAGGCACAGGGAGATTAAGTGATGTGCCCAGAATTACAGGATGCTGAGCCGACACTGAGGCTCGAACCTGGTTCCCCAGCTCCAAAGTCAGCAGCTCTGGCCTTAAGGCCACATCCTCTCTCGTAATTAACACAGTAGTGGCCACTGTACACAAATTGAGCCAGTGCTGCACGAACATGCGTAGTTTGCAAAGCCTACCTGGGTGCCGAGGAACTGTTGCTGCCACATAGGCTGCATACACTGCACCAGGTTTTATATAATGTTGCTCCAGCATCCGCATCAACCAGTCGTAGAATATATCATCTTTGCACTTGTCAAGCAGCTCCAATGTTAGTGAAAAATTTCGCGGAGAAACAATTTCCTCTTTAGCAAGAAACTGGTGCAAAACTGTACTTGTGCCATCAATGTAATCTGGTCCCAGATATGAGTTTATTTCACAAGTATACATTTGAGCGTTAAACTGTTGCTTTAGTATGTGTTCTTCATCAGGAGGGATATACAAGCACCAGATTGTATTCATTGGACCAGTCCAAGAAGAATGGCCAATCGGTGCAAAATAGCATTTCTGCACTGGTTTGTTTGTGCACATGTTGCACTTTTACTTGATACGCAGTGCAAAGGTTGCACAAGTGCCATCCATCTGCAATTGGCAACGCTGAGGCAAAATGACACCAGTGTAATGTCTAATACCCAGCCTGACTGTAGTTCTTTTCAGTATGTAAAGCAGAAACCCCCAGTAGGGACTGCTTCTCATCGCTCTACGGGGAGGCGACCACCAGGGTCCTTGCGTAAACTCCCTATCCTCGCAGTGCCAGGAAGGCGGAGTAAAGGTGAGCCCAGCAACCTCCTGGATTTTCTCTGAAAAGACAGTCTCGATGGCACCAGTTGGACTGACGTAGCCGTTTAAAAGTTTTGTTGTGATGGGCGTTGTTGCCCTCAAGCATCTTCTGTCACATGGAACATGCTCACAGGAAGCGGGTGAAGGGCTGGTTCAAAGGGCATCAGAACACAGGGTCCTGTAGATAACATCCCCATGGACTCAGTGCTGGTTGAAGGTTACGAAGTATAACGAGGGCAGTTACGTCATCAGGTGTAGTATCCACATGACACTTTCACCTACTCTTAACTTGGCTGTTAATTGTTTACTTTTCGAAGCGTTTAGACAAGGTTCTACCAAACATTCTTCAAGATGGCGGCCACCGCGAGAGGCATCAGCCACTCCTCTGTGAGTCAGACACTGACTGCAGAGCTGGGAAGGGCGTGTCAGCCTCACCGCCAGCACCCTTGCGCTGCGTGGCACATGGAAGGCAGATGCAAGGTTGCATCAGTGTGAGGGGGCGGCGCTGCACGGACTTTCTTGTGCAACGGTTGGCAGGAAATATCTTTATGATAAGTAACTCTGTCTTTCTAAAGATTCCTGAAAAGGGCGTTGGGAGAGTGAGTGCCACTTCCTGGGCGGGAACATTCCACTCTTGAGTGGGATGCGCACAAAGCCTGTGAATTATTATGCATTCTCCATTAAATAGGCGGATTTTTTAAACTTAGGATACCTTCATGTCGTCAGCATACAAACAATATTGGGTTCTGACCCGTGTGTGGTGCTGTCAAGTATTTCTATTGCATAAAAAATATAGTTATCACAAATTAAAGAGACAGGAAATAATTGCATCTTTAAAGGGAATGTATGTACTGATAGGCTCTTTAATTATACCATTCTAGTGTACGATTGTAGAGCGTTATTAGAGTTAATGCAGAACAATTATGTTTCAATAAAACAAATAAACTACATATTTTAACTGGGGTCTCCAACCTTAAGTCAAAAGTTATGTGCCTGCTACTTCCGGAATGGAGCCTCAAGTGTCCTTGATCAATTGCAGCCAGGGCCGCTTTAGCGCAGGTGGCGCCCTGTGCGACAATGTCTGTTGGCGCCCCCTGCCAATGACCACCTCTGCCATGGATTCCCTCATTAGCACCCTTAAACAGTGCCCCTCAAGTTTCCATAACCATGTCTCTCAGAGTCATTTAGTTTTATAGCGCCACTCATACCAGTGTAAGGTGTCAGAGCCCTTTATATCACACACACATTGCACAGAGACAATCATATGTGTATAAATCAGTGTGTAGGAATGTTACATCAGACAGGACTACAAGGTGTAGGAGTGACATGTCATCGATACTGGTAGACAATATAGTTTGAGTCCTTATTCTTTAAAGCACAAATTCAGAATTTAAAATGTAACTTCATTGTTAGGGCTTCTATTTCATAATAAGAATTGATTTCTACCCACATGAACCCTTTTCACAAGATTAGGATGATAAAAGACTGGGCAAAAAAACATGTAGCTCTAATATATACCTTGCAGTTGGCATGTAGCTCTTTGATGACAGTTAATAGCTCAATGTTCTATATTAGTATTTTGACTTATAAAACGACAAGTAACAAAAGGAGCTCTCTTACAGAAGCAGTAACCCACTGACCTATTTACATTATATGCATTTCGTTATCCGCATGGTACACGTTCTTAGCAGCAGGCAGTTTAACCCTCTGCACTAACTTAGGATGAGTCATAACTTCCAATAGACAAACCTCCGTTACCGATCAAGGAAGACGATTAATCACCGGAGTTATCGACATTTTAATCGATGTCTGAAAATTGCTGGGGGCCAGGAACGCGGCAGCAGGTGCTTTTAAAATGATAATATACATTTTCAAAAATGTCGCCCCCACCCCAAGTCAACGTCCGGTTTGGTCGCACCAATCGCACCGCCCTAGAGCTGGCCCTGATTGCAGCCAATGGAAGGCAAGTGTACAGTATGGGCAGGTACCAGGTGCGACAACCACACCCTGACCAAGAGCGACTGCAGCACGGGATGCGGCCTTTAAGTAGAAGCAAAGGTTAGGACTAGTAATTAAAACAGAGGAGGTGAATGAGGAAAGAAAAGGAATCCTCAAAAGTTGGGTTATGTGGCATGTTCTTCAGGGTGTTCACACAATATTCTGCCCTTATGGTATTCACCTCTTGGTGGCATAGCAAACACTGGGGCAGGATCAGGTAACACTTCAGAGCAGCTCGGCATTGACGGACAGGGTGAGTACAGCTGTTCGGACTCTAGGGATGCACCATGCAGATGTTCAAGTACTTAGTAGGAATGTCCCTGTCTGGAGCACCGGTGTTATGAGACCCCTCTCCCTGATCTGCTATAGAAGTGCAACCACTGTGCCTTTTGCAGTTCCCAAACTACCACCCCGGAGGCTCTAGCAGGTCTGTCCAAGGGGTACCATGTACACATCTGCCATTTCTACGCTAATGTCGCTGACAGAACAGAGAAGTGTGGAAGCAGAGAAAACACCTGCCTGGTCAGCGCCCAACTGTCCAATATAGAACCAACATCCAGGTCCCACAATCAAATTCCACCTCCAAAATTACATCTCACCTATGTCATGGGGACATTCACCAAATGAGATCATGCCATCTGCCTTTGTCCTTCTAACACATACTTACATTTTCCTTTTCTTCTGCTTCACATGCACAATCAACACCTCCACTGTATCTCACAGCACTGTGATGCTGCATAGGCAATCTTGCCAATCAATTACTGCTCTCTACCAAACACCACTGAATACTTTCATCAAGCTCTCATCAGGATACATTTTACATCCATCACTTGTTCTGTTAAAGATTTACCTCTGACCACTACCTTCTTCATGTCATTGAATGACACCGTTAGCACGTTCAATTGATATCCATTGGTAATTATTGCGGCATTCCCCACGCACCTTACAATCTCCTCGGCATTAGTATATGCAGTCACCCGTAAACTTCTTGTGTTTTGTTGCTTGATCTTTATAACATCACACCCTACAATGTCTGCACATTTATGCATCGCCTTATGTTTTTCACAGTTGTTCACATCCTTGGCATGAGTAGATTTTACTCTCATCGATGTTGATACATATCTTATTGCTTCCTCCTTCTGTTGCGTTCATTGAGGGTTTAACCTTGTAAGAGGTTTGTGTGTCACATAAGCACAGCCTGAGCCACCCCTGTAACACAATTTTAGGTGCACCTATACATGCTGAAAGTACTCTGTGCAACATACATGTGTACATTCAGTCCACTGGCCAGTGCTATCTCATGAGCTCATTTAATCACATGATTTTTCCCATCGGCCTAGCCATTGACTTGGGGATAATACAGAGATATGCTGACACGCCTAATGCCATGGTTTTCAAAAAATACAGTAATTTGCTGGCCAATCATCAGCACTCTCTTGTTATTTACCACTTCCACTATCATTCTTTATCCTGGTTACTAATAAGTGAACTAAAAGAGGCAAGCACGTCTTTGTGTTGTCACTCTGTAAGCCTCTGAGGTTCCAGGAGGGCTGGGACTGCTGCCTCCTCTCACTGGCTGATCAGTGTCTGCCAATGAGATGAGCCAGCAGTCTCTACTTCGTCACAGAGTGTGATGGGGTCAGTGAGGGTTGCTGATCCCACCCCAATCTGTGACAAAGTGTCAGTGATAGATGCTTGGCCCTGGACACTTCAGGGTTTAAAACTGAAGTGCCCATCAATGACGCTCCCCCTCGTCACAAGGGGAAGGGCCTTGAGGTGCTTTGTCGGGCGTCACGCCCACAGGAGCTGTGATATCTTCAGCTCAGAAAGGTTCAGCACAGGTAGCCAGGCACCAGCACACTTAGCGCAAGTCTAGCACCTGGCTGCTGACCTGAAAATAAAGAGCGTCTGTCATGCTGACCTTTACTCAGACTGACATACACTCTTTAAGTAAAACAAAAATGTGGAAGAGGGCGTGTCCCCTCGACCCTTACGGATGGGCTGGTGCTGCTGATGTCTGGATCCCTAAAGCTTATTTCTATTGTCACAGGCAAACATGGATCATGCGTGTGTGCCATGACAAAAGCCTGTCTCACGGATTGCAGTCTTGTTGGTCCAGGAGCGGTGCCCAAAGCGCTACCCACACAGTGGTGGAAGGCTATTGCCTTTGCTAGGAGCTAAGCAGCAGGAGCGCTGTACTGGCAGCATACCGTGCAGTGATCAGTATGAATGAACAGGTCTACTTGAACATGTATCACTGGAGTGAGGCCTACAGGCTCACTCATTTTAAAGTTCTACTGCTGTGTACTTAACTCAACTTAGCCTCCGTGGTTCGTTCTGGGCAGTGCGTGTAGGTTACGTGCATGTACTGTGAGTATGTGTGCCTGACAGTGGTACAATATATAAAGTGTACAGTGTATTTACACTGTATACATGCACTGGGTTATTTATGGGTGCCTGTGAATGGTACAAAGCACAGAGCCCCCTGGGTTCCATTTTGGGAGACCCAGGCCTGTGTGGTGAAACATGAGGAGAGGAGGTAGAGGAATCCCCCTTGACCAACTTGTGTATTACTGTATGTGAGCGCAACTTTCTCCACGCAACTTTCTCCACGCAACTTTCTCCACGCCTCGCGGAACCCGCTGCGCGGGTCCCGCTTCGCAGAGGGGCGCTTTCCTTCCCGGGCTGAAGCTGCTGCTGGGGTAAAACAGGGGCTGAGGGCTGCGAGCAAGAGGGCTGGGACTCCATTTCCCAGGAGTCCCAGGAACCCACGCCCGCTCCACCTGGGCTGCTCTCCCTCCCCGCCCCGCCCCCAACGACCCGCCCATCACCACAACAGCCATAAAATAACGCGTGCTTACCGCTGCGCGGGAGCTCGCCGGGAGAAGCCCGGGACAAGGGCGGGACCGTCTAAGGCCGTCCAAGGACGATCAAGGTTGGGTCGGGGCTACTCCCTTTATCAGTGATCCCAGATCTCTTACTTTAAACTGTTTGGTTGTAAGTTATAGCACTATATATTTAGTTGTTTCCTAGAACCCACATGATGTCCTTGCGCTCAGGAAAGGGTAGACAGGTTACCGTAAAAACGAACAATGGGAAAGCAACTGGAACTTTAGACGATTTTATAACTCGGGCAACTGTGATCTTAGAAAAAGAAATCGCCCTTACCGAAAAGCGTTTGTCCCTAGATCTAATAACAGGCAAACGCTCATCCTTGGGAGATATTGCCTCTAAAATTACCCCCAATAAGGCACCCACTCCCGAGAAAAGTGCAGATAGTGCAGATAGCAACCTAGAGGCTAGTCCAAATCTAGTGGCACTCTCTGACTCCCAGACAATCACGATAGCAGACCCAGGGGACTCCCAAAGCTGAAGCACCCACACTCACTCCTATACCTATTTCATCAGGTATCACGGGGGATAACGCCTTAGACGGCAATTTGAGCAATAATGGGCCCATCCACATACAAGATCATGTAGTAGTCTGTGAGCGGGAACCAAACAATCCGAACAAACGTAAAAGAGGGGGAAACCATAGAAAAGGAACCAGATCCAAGTCAGCGAAGCCAGCACCACCCAAAGTTCTGACAAATCCAACTAAACAAAAGGGCACCCACCCAGTTGACGCGGGACAGAAAATTTTCTCTTTTAACACCAATAATAATGACCGACTTTTGGGGGAAATTGAGAAATCGGTTCAGATGCTCTTGCTGCCTGTTCTAGAGAAAATTCAAATTGTTAATCTAAAATTAGACCAATTGGAACACCTTATCTCTCTTAACACCAACTCCCTTAAAACTCTAGTAACTAAAAATAAATCACTCGAGGTGGGGGGTACTAATAACAATAATAAAAACAGTAACGCCAATAATATTAATTCAAAAAAAGGGGGAGAGAATAAAAATGCCAGTAAAACACCTAAAACACTTATAACTGGTGACTAAGGCAGCACCGGTCCCCTTAGCACGAACAAAACCTGTTCCATTAGCTCGTACTAAACTTGCAGTGGCGGGCACTGTGGGGCCCCCTAGTCAAAATATGGGTAGTACAGTACTAACACCAGAAGTTACTACTTCTAAACAGGGAACTACCCAAGGGCCAAAACAAACATCTTCGCAGGGGCCTGCAGCAAAAAATGACAACGAGAGAGCACATAAAAGGAAATCACCACCTGTAAACTTGCCCCCAGACTCAGCTCCTTTTATGGTAATACTCACAGGAGTACCCCCAGTTTTGTCTAATAAAACGGAATCAAACCAGGAGTTAAAAAACAAAGTAATATACTGGTTCAATAATAACAGACCACTCCCTCCAGATTCTAAAACAAAAATACTTAGTGTACGCAGAGTTCCCTGGGTGGGCCCAAGTGAGAAGGACCTAGAGGGGGACTGTATCCTGATCAACTTCAGCGACACCTGGGTAAAAAATATCATCTGCTGTAAACCAAGATTTGCTAGAGCTGGGGATATTCAATGTATAGGTCTAGAATATTTCTATCCAAATTTGAATCTTGCTCCCCCGACTTTGCTTTACAAAAACACTGGGCAGACGTCTAACAGTGAAACACACCCTGGGTGGGCCCGGAGAAATAGAGCCGTATGGCCAAACCAAAACAACTGGGGTCCTCTGCAACAGAGTGATGGTTTCTTTAGGGGGATCAATTTATAACAATAACAACTCCTCGCAAACCTGGTATAATGAACTAAGACCAAGATTCCAGGGGGAAGACTACCTAGGATGGTTTCCAAGTAATATCCCCCTAAGAAACCGCTTTGATGCACTTGCGGGCATGGAAGAGATAGATTGACCATCACTAATTTCTCCTGGCAATACTAATACTCTGACAACAGGAGAGCCCAGCCAGAGGGAGAAGGGAGAAAGCTGTGACGATAACTCACGGGAGAGTGCTTCCGTTGGTGACGATCGTACTTCTAACCCCCAAGTCCCTGAGGCTGGCTTTACTAAAGAAAGCGAACCAAGTCCAATCATCTTAAGGCATAATCCGGAAGTATTACCTGAACCAGTCAGAAAGAACCAAAGCGAAGTAAGGATGCGCCTTATTTCTTGGAACATTGCTGGGCTCGCCTCAAGATTGGAGGATGAGGCATGGTTAGACTTTGTGGGTGACTGTGACATCCTGTGCCTCCAGGAAACATGGAGCCGATCCACTCAGAACATCGAGGACTTCCAAGCCTTTAATACCCTAGCGATACCTTCACAAGCGGGTAGGGCAAAAGGTGGCCTAATGACAGCAACCTCTTTAAAACTATGCAAACTTGTAACTTCTATGATAGTTGA
Source organism: Triturus cristatus (assembly GCF_964204655.1). Taxonomy (NCBI): domain Eukaryota; kingdom Metazoa; phylum Chordata; class Amphibia; order Caudata; family Salamandridae; genus Triturus; species Triturus cristatus. The sequence goes on from NC_140581.1 coordinate 191,585,370, forward strand.
CTCCCCATGGTTTCAAGTGCTAATGTTGGTTAATTTGTTTCCTGAACCATTGTTGTTGATTAACTGGTATTACAACATCTTTGACAACAATGAGACAAGCGTAATGTTGAAATTGGAGGAGGCCATAGCCAGGGCACGCCACGAGCAACCCCTACTATTTGTCATCTGGGTGGGAGATTTCAACTGTTCATTATGCACCTACGGGGACTCGAAGGTGTGTGGCTTGAGAGACTCCCATGATCAAACCCTGTTACACTTCAAACATACACCCCAGGGGGACGCCTTAAACAACATCATTATTCTAAATGATCTATGCATAGTGGAGCCCTGGGTTGGTCCAAATTTTGCTCCAATACCGACGTTTCAGGGAAGTAGAGGTATGATGAGTTTTATTGACTTTGTAATTATCTCTAGTGGGCACTTCCATCATGTTGATAAGTTGGAAGTAATTGCTAATGCTGCCAGTGACCACAACCCTCTAAACTTATCCCTGCTTTGTCCCGTTAAACCCAAACATTCTGTTTGGGAGCAACCTGTAAAGTATAGTAGGAACCAAGGTATCACACTTAAATGGGGCAAAATAGACGCGGCAGGTCTTGAAGCAGAGATCCTAAACGGACATAGCTCTGAGTACGAGGCATGTCTAACACCTACAACTACCCCTGAAAAGGTCATAGGGAATTTTGAATCTCTATGTGGGCATGTAGCCGAACGCCTCACAAAACCAATTGGTAAAAGCAAAATGCTAGGTCCCAGATGGTTTGATGCCGCATGCTCGGCAACACACAGATCCTTGAAAGCGGCATTAAAACAAAAACCTAGGGACATAGAACTAGTTAGAGCATCTAGACTGGCCTATAAAGAAGCCATAAGAATAAGGAAGTTGGACTTAAAAAACCAAGCCTGGGAAGATCTAGAAAAGGCCTCGGAATTGAAGGACAGTAGGCTTTTCTGGGAAGTTATCAATCGCCCCCTTTTTACAAGTAATGGCAAGGATAACATTGTGATGCAGATTGCATGCGAAACATGGGAATCACATTTTGGGAACATTTTTAACCCACATGGTACTTTATCCAATGAACCATCACTAGGAGACGCTAGGGAATCGGTGGTCTCTCAATCTTCTTTGTCCTTGAGCTCATCGCTCACCTTACAAGAAGTGGAAGATGCTCTGTCGAAAGGCATACCATTAAAAGCACCCGGCCCTGATCTAGTGCCTTTGGACTTTTTTAAACACAATGTTAAGGTTTGGGCCCCCCTGTTGTTAAATGTTTTTAGAGCAGTTGTCATTAGCCGTATTCCGGCATCATGGAAGGAGGCAGTAGGGGTGCCAATTTTTAAGAAGGGCGATAGATCAGACCCCCGATGCTATCGCCCAATCTCATTAATTGATGCATCGTGTAAGATATTGGGTAGGGTCATTTTAGCCAGACTAGAAACATGGGCAGATTCGGTGGGCCTTATTGTGAATTCCCAATATGGGTTCAGAAAAGGTAAAGGTACTGTCGAACAGTGCCTGAACCTGGCCCTGATCATAGGGAAATACATGAAGGCAAGGAAATCCTCCATCCACCTTGCCTTCATGGACCTTTCAAGTGCATTCGACACTGTGTGTTGGAGCAAGCTGTGGCAAATGATGGAGGTCATGGGTTTCGAGGAACCCTTGGTCACCTTGCTCCGTAGACTCCATGAATCCACTACTGTAGCCATAAGGTTTGGGCCAGGGGGAGAGAAAACTAAGTCTATCCTCTCAACTGAGGGCGTTCGACAAGGATGCATATTAGCTCCTTTTTTGTTTCTTGTGTACACCAATGGTCTGGAAAAATACCTGTTGGACCACTGTCATGATTTTCCAAAGGTCAACGGCAGGAGCATTCCAATGCTTTCTTACGCCGACGACACGGTACTTATGACACTCACAGGAAACAGTATGCAGCACTGTCTTGATGCCTTCCACAAATTCATGTTGGACCTAGACCTCAAGGTAAACTTCGCCAAATCCTTTGCTATGGTTTGTGGCCCAAAGGGTACCAAAACCAGAAAGTTTTTAGTCAATAACTCCACCATTGAAAAGGTTGAAAACTTTAATTATTTGGGAAACCTCTTCAACAACAAACTAAGCTGGGCCCCGTTAATGCAGACTCGAGTTCAAAGTGCTAGTCGCTCTATAGAGGGTCTGTTTCGTTTCTGTGGCAAACTAGGACAAAAACCTGTTATACATCTAAAAACCTTGTATAAAGCTAAATGTTTGTTGGTTGCTACTTATGGGGCAGGGGTTTGGGGGACTGAAAGCCCTGACACGATACAGATCATGGAGAACAAATTTTTAAAGCGTGTATTGGCTATTCCACCAGGCTCCTCAAACAGATTTGCCCACAACGAAATAGGTCTAAGCTACGTGAGTGACACCATTCGCCTTTCCCCTTTACTGTTATGGGGCAAAATATGGCTATCAGAGGACTTACAGCTCACCAGAGATATCCTCCGGGATTGTTTAAAATTGGCAAACATGAAACAGATCCCCTGGCTATCTTATGTAAATGAAATGCTCCATAAAATAGGCTTGGGTGACATTTTTGACAACCCCGAAAATATACAGGGAGATATCAAAGCTGTAATTAAAACAAATTATTGGAAATCACCGTTTGTGAATTCCCTGGTTATCCCTTATGTTCCTAAGGCTACTTTGCAGCACCAGTTTTATTTAACCTTCACAAACCATGTGCAATGGCGATTCTACTTGACAAGGTTTAGGCTACACATCTTGCACTTCCTTTTTGCGTTTCCTAAACAGGGGGGTTGGTGTGAGAGACTGCCCCCCTGTCCTTGTAATAACAAAGATAGCCAAAGTACGATGCATATTGTTCTTTTCTGTTCCCTATATAAGGACCCGAGAATCAGGTTTATTAAGCCGATCCTTAAGGAAAAGCAACCATGCCATTATAAAGAGGGTTATGATTATTTATTATCTCTGTCTTCACCTGGTGTCTGCTGTGCAATGTTAAATTTTATACGGGTGTCACTTTTGATTAGAAAACGGTATGGCTAAATCTGGCCCCAAGAAGCTGACCCTTTGATCATGTATATTGTATATTGTTGCATCGTGATTTTCTTATTTATTTCACCTGCCCTTCAATGTATGCCCCGGCACGAAGAATCTATGAAATCATCTAATTTGATTGAAAGTAAAAGCTATGGGGTCTTCATCTGTGATTATATTAGCTAATGAATTTTATTAGTTTAGTGTTATAATTGTAAGACTGTCTTTTAAAAATGAACTTGAAATAATGCTTGTAAATGAAATTGTTTGACTTTTATGATTCTTTTGTTTTGAATCGAATAAAGTTTTTGAAACGAAACGAAACGTATTACTGTATTGCTGTCAGCTGAATGGAACACACTGAAAAGGAGAGAACCAGGCTTCCTGCATACACTTTAAAGGGTGTGCTTTGATTCAGAAAGAGGTCACAAGGAAGGGGACGGGCACATCTCAGGGAAAAGATGGGGCTGATAAGAGAATCACAAGGAGTAGGGCTGAGGACCTGGGCTGACCTTTTGATGCACATTTCACCGTGGCTTACATCTAGGTGTGCACTCCACTTTCATGGCTTGTGTCAGATTTGGAGTCACTCCTGCTGTGACAGACTGCTTTCAAGAGAAAGAGGGCGCAGAGGACTGGGCACTTCAAAAGGAAGCAGAACCCCAGCATAAACTTCCAAGACTCAGACTCTAAATCACATTTGGTGTCTGGAAATGGACTATAAGAAGGGAAGTTTGAGACTCCAAAAATTGTCAACTGCCAAGCAGCAAGACGGGCTGTGTGAGGAGGGGAAGTTCTGCAAGACTTCTGCCTGTGACCAGGGCTGGGGCCTAAGGCCTGCTAGTGTCTCCCTGCTGGGTGAGGGGACATTACCCATTGAATCCAAGGCCACCCGTCCTGGAGCCTGGAGCTCCATCTCCTGCCTGCTTCCCAAGCCCAGTGTACCCTGTGAGGAAGAGGAGAGCGTTGATGGGAGCGGGGTACAGTCTGGAGCCCTATCGAGCGGACACCATTTGCAAAGTGTGGCGAAATGGCTGCTGTACCGATTGGGTAGTTGCCCTTGTGTAGGACAAAGTTGTTGACCCCTGTATGCCAGTGGAGGGCCACCATGTAGTAAGCCACATGCCTCGTTGCGTTGATCAGGCTGGAGATCATGTGTTGTGAGGATCTGGCAACCCCGAATGTCAGGAGGCTCTGCTGTGAGAAGATTGCTGTGCTGTGAGGGATGCAGCCCTTGTACAGCAGTGAGTCTTGAGCCTATGTGCAGGAGGGGTCACCTACGAGGACATCACTGTGCCGATCAGGCCAGAGCCCATATGCAGGGAGAATACGGTGACCCTGCATGCCAGAAGAGATCCCCAGGACCAGCAAAGTGTGCAATCTAATCACAATCATGGACGGAGTGAGGCCACAGTAGGGACTCCTGATCACTTGCACTAGGATGAAGGATTCGCACCAGGATCTTCGCACACCCCCCAACACACACCACGGGGGACCAGAGACTTACCCTGCACGGAAGAGCAGCAAAGAACCTCTGGTCACTGCAGTGGCCAGACTGAGTGGTGAGGAACTCTACAACTCTGACTGCAGCCCACCTGGGACGGATGCAGCGAACTCACCTGAATCAACTGCTGCTGCAGAAGCTCCTGCAGAAGTGACATGCTCAGGAACTCTGGTCACTCCGAGCATGCAAATGTGGGTAAGAATGATTTTGGTAGATAGTGCTAGATAGCCCTACAGCTCTGGATTACTGTTGTCAAAGTGGACTCTTGAGACTTGTGCTACTAGTGAGGCTTACCCTGGATGTTGCCTAGAGTGAATAGGGAATAACCATTATTGCTAGGAGTGAGGGGGGAGTGGAGCCCAGGCAACCGTCTAAAGAAACACTAGCGCACTGACCTCAGGGGGGCTGTGTATTTGTTTGTAAATGTCATATTTACTTTTGTGTGGTAAATAAAATAAAATAAAATACTTCTTTTATCATAAAAGTGAGTTTTTGGCTGGACAATCATTTATTTCTGCAGCTGCTGCATGCATAGAGTTGTGAGGCAGTATTCACCCCCCTGAATCCCCTTCCACCACCTACCCCTTCCCTCCCTCCCCGGGAGCCTTGGACTACTTGGACCAAGCTACCCCTGAGAGTCAAGTGCTGAAGGGGTGCTTGGCGCAGTTGCTCTGGATCCATAGTAGGTCGGGCCTCGCCCCCCACGCTTGGACCCAGACGCTCCTGCTTGCCCCGTGGCACTCTAAACAGGGTTCTGGCAAATGTAAAACATGCTCTGCACTTTTAAGCGCACATCAGGGATAAGATATTTTGGAAGATAGTGGAGGACGACCCTTTGCATTCTTAAGCTAGCAAGTCAATAAATATGTGAGGCCCTGGAGGCGGGTTATCCACCATCAGAGGATCTAGCCACACGCTGAGTGACGCTGTTCATTGTTTCATTTCCTTTAGATGTTTTAAACTGTTTCACTGTTTAAACTAGGCGCTTGCTTATGTCATTGTGCCATTATAGCGTTGATTTGGATGTATGTGATAATACTGCCTTTCTTGTTTTCATGCTACTAATAAACAAAATAATATATATATGTATATAGTTGAGAAAGGTGAACCAAAAATCTGGTTATATATATATACAATAAAAAAAATATTGGAATATAATTGCTTCTCTCGGAATGCAGTGATTTCCCTCATTGGAGATATTTTGGTGGTGACATATATATACATATAGCTATATATATATATATATATATATATTACCTACTGGCGGTCGCCAGTAGGTAGTTATAGTTAGGACCCTGTTTCCATAGGAAATCCGCAACATTCTATTTGGAATAACTTTTGCGCCGGTTGACGAATCCTCGCGAAATTTTCAAAACTAATGGGGCGCTATGCTCCGCTCCTACCCTGAAAGTCTCGGGGGGATTCGTCAAGCGGGGGCTGAGATAAAAGGGGGGTCCCAAAACGCGTTTTTCCCATGCATTTTTCCATAGGACCTTTAGACACAGCTACAGCCCGAACGGCTGAACAGAGTAACATGAAATTTGGCAGAGAGGTAGTCCTCAGGTCAAGGAAGTGCCTTTTGTAGGTCTGGTGTAAATCTGTTCAGTAGTTCCTGAGAAAATAGCATTTAAATCAATATATATATCTGAGCCAGCTTACGGTGCGCTTACGGTAAGCTTACCGTACGCGTACGGTGCCGTGCGCGAGCGCGATTCTGATTGGCTGTTAGATCTTAGTAAACATTCGAATCGTTCGAAACCAGGAAGCGGCGTCCGCCATTTTCTCTCTCTTGCACTCTGACGGGGAGAGGATAAACAAAGGCCAAAAACATATAAACGGACTGGTTAGACAGCTTCTAACCACCTAGCTTTGATCTATGTGTCCCCAAAGTACCCCCAAGTACTTTGCGAAAAATCGCCGATTACGCTTACCGTACGCGTACGGTAAAAATAAATAAAAAAGATATAGAAATCGAAACGATTAACATTCACCACGAAGCGCTGAATATGTCCTCCATGACCGCAATCCTCTGCTGATGACATATGTGTCTTTATGAAAAAAAAATATTTGTAATATATGTATAGCTAAAATTTAATGGAAGAAGACATGGGCAAATAAGTGTCTAAATACAGTATTAGCATCAGCAGAGGATTGCGGTCGCGTGAGTTATAGTTGCCTGCACTAACTATAACGGGGGAATTTCATTGGTTTTTTATCAGTAAAATGTCCAGCTAACTATAACATGTGTGAAACCTATGGTTTTTTCACTGAATACATATATATATATATATATATATATATATATATATATATATATATATATATATATATATATTCACTGAAAAAACCATAGGTTTCACACAAGTTATAGTTAGCTGTACATTTCACTCGTAAAAAACCAATAAAATTCCCCCGTTATAGTTAGTGCAGGCAACTATAACTCACGCGACCGCAATCCTCTGCTGATGCTAATACTGTATTTAGACACTTATTTGCCCATGTCTTCTTCCATTAAATTTTAGCTATACATATATTACAAATATTTTTTTTTCATAAAGACACATATGTCATCAGCAGAGGATTGCGGTCGCGTGAGTTATAGTTGCCTGCACTAACTATAACGGGGGAATTTCATTGGTTTTTTACGAGTGAAATGTACAGCTAACTATAACTTGTGTGAAACCTATGGTTTTTTCAGTGAATTTGCAAGGTTTTTTAAATGCTAATTCCTAACTATAACGTGTGTGAAACCTATGGTTTTTTCAGTGAATTTGTACGGTTTTTTAAATGCTAAGTTACTTTACGCCATTCGTGGCGTGCGCGCCCAGTTAACGCAGTTCGTTCCGTGCGCGCACGGTGCGCTTCGCGCACCGTGCGCGCACAGTGAGCACGCGGTGCGCTTCCCGCACCGCGCGCCCACTTTACGCAGTTAGTGCCGTGCACGCACGGTGGTCACGCGGTGCGCTGCGCGCACCGCGTGCCCACGTTATGCGGGATGGGCCATGTACGCACGATGCGCTTCGCGCACCGTGCGCACATGGGGGACATATTATGCGCTTCGTTGTGAAAAGGTATTCAATTGTACTTTTATTTTTTTTGTATGCTATGCACAAATGGTGCCCTTCGGGCACCATTTGCACACGGGGGAGGGGGAGAGTGTGGATAATTTTTTTTTTTTATATAATTTTGACCGTACGCGTACGGTAAGCGTAATCGGCGATTTTTCAAAAAAAAAAAAAAGTTGTTTGTTTGGCCTTGGGGGTTGTTTGGGGACACCTATATCGATGCTGGGTGGTTAAGAACTGAATATACTGCCCCTTTAGATGGTTTTTGTCTTTGTTTTTGCTGCCCCCCTCAGAGTGCGAGAGAGAAAATGGCGGCCGCCGCTTCCTGGTTTCGACCGATTCGAATGTTTACTTAGATCGAACAGCCAATCAGAATCGCGCTCGCGCACGTCACCGTACGCGTACGGTAAGCGCACCGTAAGCGCACCGTAAGCTGGCTCAGATATATATATTGATTTAAAGGCTATTTTCTCAGAATCTACTGAACAGATTTACACCAAACCTACAAAAGGCACTTCCTTGACCTGAGGACTACCTCTCTGCCAAATTTCATTTAACTCTGTTCAGCCGTTCGGGCAGTAGCTGTGTCTAAAGGTCCTATGGAAAAATGCATGGGAAAAACGCGTTTTGGGACCCCCCTTTTATCTCAGCCCCCGCTTGACGAATCCCCCCGAGACTTTCAGGGTAGGAGCGGAGCGCAGCGCCCCACCTATTTTGAAAATTTGGCGAGGATTCGTCGACCGGCGCCAAAGTTATTCAAAATAGAATGTTGCGGATTTCCTATGGTAAGAGAGTCCTAACTATAACTACCTACTGGCGACCGCCAGTAGGTAATATATATATATATATATATATATATATTACGAAGGTTTTTTAAATTCTATTTCCTAACTATAACATTCCTCTAACCTTAGTTTTTTTCAGTCAATTTTTAAGGTTTTTTAAAAGCTAATTCCTAACTATAACTTACCTGTAACCTTTGTTTTTTCAGGGAATTTTTATGGTTATTTTAACTAGCAAATCATGTTTGCAGAGTGGTAATGAAAGGGGGCTGGGCCTCGAACCAGCTCTTATTAATACCTACTTACAGGAGATACCAGAAGTGCTTCTTGGCCCCCAAGGTCCCTCAGGAGTAAAGTGGACTTCATCTCCCAATCAGTAGTGCACCACGAGCCGTGTTTGCAGAGTAGTAGAGAAAGGAGGCGTGTTCCGAACACTTCTTACCAATCCCACTGTGTAGGATTTACTGGAGGTAACAGGAGGGGTAGTTGGTCCCCAAGGACTTCCCTGGGGCCCAACTACCCCTCCTGCTACCTCCAGTAAGTCTCACACAGCGGGATTGCTGAGACATCGTAGGAGGCCACGCCACCTTTCGCCACCACTCTGCAAACGCACCTTGTTGTGCACTACTAGTATGTGGATGAAGTCTCCTTGGCTATTGAGGGTCCTTGGGGGCTAATTGCCCCTCCTGTTGCCTCCAGCAAGTCCCACACAGTGGGTTTGCTGAGAGGTTTTTGGTGGGCACGCCCCCTTTCTCCACCACTCTGCAAAAGTGCCTCCTGGTGCACGACAGTTTGGGGGATGAAGACCCCTTGACTCTTGAGGGTCTTTGGGGCCACGTACTCCGCCAGTTACCTCCAGCAAACCCCACACAGCGGATTTGCTGAGAAGGGGTCAGAAGCCACGCCCCCTTTCTCCACCACTCTGCAAACGTGCCACTGGATGCACTGCTGCTTGGGGGAAGAAGTCCTCTTTAGTCCTGAAGCCCTCGGAGGCAAGGGGACATCATCCCCCCACCAGCAGTGCGCCAAGAGGCATGTTTGCAGAGTGTGGAGAAAGGGGTGTGGCCTCTGACCACCTTTCAGCAATCCTGTTGTGTGGGGCTTACTGGAGGTAACAGGAGTTCTTCTTGACTTCTACACGGCGGAGGAGGCGAGCACTGAATACGGGGAGGAGCACCACCTTTGATGTAAGTGTGACTACAAGGGGTCTGTCCTAGCCCACCGCCATTTTGAGCTTGGCTCAAGTGTAAACTCGTATATCCCAAGGATTCTCTAGTGGAAATTCCTCAGAGTAAGAATTAGGATATAAAATACCTACAACCTCGATTGGAGGAGTGGGTACCACTACAGGTACTGGGACCGGGAGTGTCCTGATGAAGGCCGACAAGACCATAAGATTGGGCACATGGTAAAGGCCGAAACATGTTGACCACCGGGCAATAAGGAGGGGTGTAAGGGGCACATTATAACTCCCTAGCACCACCATCCTTTGACGTTTTTAACCCTGACCGGGGATCCAGGAATAAAATAGATTTAGGGATACCTCCGAGTTAGTTTTAACATACACCAATCTGCACCTTCAACTCCACTGTTCCCAGTCACATTTTGGAGTGATTGATTTCTTATTTTCTTTATGTTGTGTTTGTCTTCCCCTACCCTATTGCTCCACCCTAGGCGTTGGCTGGGCCAGGGTGTTTTGTAAGCAGCCCTATGATGAAGCATGTCACACTTCGGTGTGACTAAGGGCAGTATTAAAACACATAGCACGTTTCCACATTATATCACAAACACCATATGCATTCACTCCCTACTCCTCATAGTGTGTTTAAGCTTACTGGCGGTAACAGGAGTTCTTCTTGGACCCTCAGCAGTCAAGGGGACTTCATCCCCCAACCAGGAGCGTACCAGGAGGTGCATTTTCAGAGTAGTATTATATTTCATTGTAATTGCCTTTATATAGTGCTTACAACCCCTGACGAGGCATCGAAGTGCTTTTTCAGCGTAGAGAAAGGGGTGGGCCTCCCGACATTCGTGGAATTTAAGGGTGAGACATCTGCAGGATTATCAAGTCGCGCTATTTCAGGCGTGGATACCCCACCCATTCCTGCATTTTCCTTTGCATTCTGGAACTTGCAGTTGTATATCAATAAAGGGGAAAGCAAAACTCACTACTGCCACTAGCTCCATAGTTTTTTTGATAATTTCTACATACACCTCTGTCAACCTTAGTGCATGAATATGGCCTCAGAGTTTACATGCGCGCCGGTGATACACAACAAGTCAGAATAAACTAAATGTCTCCACCAGTCTGCACGGCGTTTCGTTATCCTCCCAGCTCAATATCTGTGTAAACACAATCAGAGAGTAGATGTTGAGAAACGTTCTTAAATTCACTGCTAGTCAGACCAGTCTGCTTCCAAACACGGAGGGAACTCCATGCGGTGGCCCATTTGATGGTAACCTGTTCCTCCTGTTCTCCATAAGCACATGGCTTTGGAAACCCTGGCATCCAGAGTTGCAGTTTCTAGAACAAGTTTCTGTCACCCGAAAGTGTTATAGGGAAAGTTCCATCCAAAACGCTTTCTGGCCCCACCCGGTAACCATATAGAGAAAAAACCCAAACTCAGTCATTTTTTAAATATAATTTGCAAGTTTAACAGCTGAGAGTTAACAGAGTAGCCTAGCAAGGATACCTTTGGCACCGGTGCAAGAAAGGAAATTGGCTCATGGCTGTGGTACTAAAGTAGGCAATTAGCAAGGTTCAGTGGGCCTACTGTTGCTGTACCTGCTGCACCAATGGTAGCCACGCCCCTGAGTTAACACCTAGCAGACGCCATCTTTCTCCACCCTGGCTACTCTCAGACACATTGTAAATGCAAGAAGCGCCTGTTACTTTGTAACTTTGTGTGTTTCCCTTTTTCTGGAATGAGGGCTCCACATGAATAACAAAGTAGCACATGACCCTCTTCCACTTTAAATGTTTCAGATAAAGTTACGGAAAGAGTTAAACCGTGGCTGCCAAGTGTTGATTTCAACAATGACAAAAATAAAATCACTGGATGAGGCGGGAACTGTGACTGGGATCCAATCAGTGCCCAAAACCGCGAAAGCGGGGACTTACCCTTTAAAATGAATACTTTCTTGAGTCTCTTCCTGAAAGACAGCTGCATGTTCCAGCCGCGCCTGGATTAGACATTAGTATCTCTAGAGCAGCCTCAACTAAACTGCTACATCTACTACTAATAGGCCCAAACTTGGCAGCCATACTTGTTTCAGGGCATCACAAAAAAGATCACATATCTCCAAAGGCGTAGCTTCAGGGGGGTGTATGGGATGGAACTAGAGGCGGGCGAGCCACTAAAAGCTAGAGCCAGAATCCTGGCTCTACCTCAGCTCGAGGTCCTCTTGGTCCCTCGAGCTCAAAACAAGCTGAGCTTTCGTGCGGCTTCTGCCTACCACTAACGGTCGACACTCAGGCGCTAAGAATTAAAAGCACGTTATAAATTTATCAAAAAACAGAAGGGAGAAAGAGATACCTGTCCAGTGACTTTACTGCCCAATGTGAAACAAGAAAACCTATGATCAATCCCAGCGGCCCTGCTCGCAAACGGTGTGATTCTTGGCAAATATTTTATGCCCCGGGTCTCCTTTTATCAAATATGTGAACAAGTATGAATATGTGATTTCAGGATGTGCGCTGTGATTTAGTAGACTATAACGATGCTCCATATATAACCGGAATGCAGGCCACTTTAGATTATTTCTGACAAATGACTTGCCTCTTAGTCCACTAATAGCACTGTCATCAGAGAGGAAGCAGGAATGTTTCTGAGTTCATGTTTAAAAACTATCAATTACAAAAAAAAATTCTCACTCTCTCAATGTGGGAATATAATCTGATGTACTAAGGGGGCATGATTCAGTGTGTTAAATGAATGCACTTTTCTGAATTTAGAGGAGAATTTATCATATTGTTACATGATGGTTGATGCATGATTTACATGTTAAATATTTGCACGGCTCTACTTGCGCACAGGCTCTTGGAGCCAAGCCAGTCCCTTGGTTTGGCTTTGGCTCGACTCTTCCTGTTAATTTGTTGGCTTGCCCACACCAGAATGGAATGAACACCCCTTGAATAATTTCTTAGTCGGGCCTTGCTGCCTGTCATCACACATAAGATCAAGCCACTGTTGACTTAGAGGGGTTTGTGTGATGCGCAGGCTTGGTCGAGGACACTCATCCGCTTAAAACTACGCCCCAGCGCTGTGGGCCCCTGCCTATCATTCACTCTATTTCTGTGTTCAGCCTGGGATGATGATCCGGTCCACGCACTGTGGAAAAGCTTCGTACCCCTAGCAGGCCTTGGTTGTGATGCTCAGCCACAAACCCACCTGCCACCACCTCACCCCACTACCCACTCCTCCATCCACTCACTCATGTATCGATACAACCATTCAACCCTCTGCTTACCGACCTGTATTTATCTGTTTACTCACTCATCTTTTCATGCACTTACCCACCTACACAACCACACTGAAGCAGACGCATTAAAATAGGCAAAGGGGTCTGCACTATTGAGGGAGATTGTGCTATACCCGTTATGTGATGAGGGAAGCTTCAGTGATGCTTAGAGAGCCTTACCTGTTTTGTTGTGGTAGAAAGCTTGTATTGCCAATGATGTGGAGAGGAGTTGGCCTAAACAGCTAGGGCGGTCGACCCCGGATCTGGGGAACCGGGTTCGAGTCTCGGTAATGACGCTGAACATTCTGTGATTCTGAGCACATCAATTAATCTCCCCGTGCCTAACAAAACGAATGTGGTAATGCAACCGGTGCTATGTAAAGCGCTCTGATACCCGATAACTTCGAGTCAAGTTCATGCTATACAAAACTCAGTAAAAAAAAAAAATCCAAAGTGCAGTAACTTTTCAGTCAGGGAGGGGAGCAGGTATTGCTCTTACCATTCTGTTCTTGTTCCATGAGAGAGGTAAGCTTGCTCTGCTGTTGCACGGCTGTACTTGTTCTAGGAGGGTTGCATGCACCGATGATGGTGTGTTGTACCTGTGATGTGAGGATTAGATGCTGACATTGCTGACGGTGTGCTATACCTCTTCTGTGAGAGAAGATAGCTTGCACCCAAGCTGATGTGGCGTATTTGTTCTGTGAAGGAGGAAAGCCTGCACTGTTAATACCCTTCTGTACCTGTTCTGTGCGGGGCACTGGCATTGCTGATGACATGCTGCACCTATTCTGTAAGGTAGAGAAACTTGCTTTGAAGCTGCCAATCTCATACCTCATAAGCATTAAGCACACAGTGGTGTACGGTACCTCTCTGTTGATTCCCAAGGGGTGCATCTGGGTATGGGTTCTAAGCATGTGGCCTTAGCTGCGAGCATCCCTTGGGTGTCCTTCTAAATGTTTTGAAGACCTGTAGGAAGTTGCCACCTTTTCTAAAAACAAAATGCTGGACATAAATGCAAGTTTTGGGGTTCTAGAAGGGCCAAGACACAGTACTTAAATACTAGTTTATGTACAATTATCTGCATTCATTTTAACATAGGGGTTCTGCCTTTATTTGTGTTAAATCATTTGAAAACATCAGCTCTAAAATAGGTTTGTGGCATTTTCATCTTGCAGTTGCTGATTTAATTTTATATTTATACTTTTATTTCTGAAAAAGCATAATAAACTGACCAGTCAAGCTCTGGTCACAATTTCTATCTACATAATACAGGTTGCTGATTTATCTGTCTGCACCAGACCACTGCATTTAATGCTGAATCTCATATTTATATGTTGGGTAAGACAGCTCAGGGGTTTAATGCTGATGTTACACACATGTACATTTATAACCTGTGGGTCACAATTTGGAATGATAACTACATAGCTTAGTGTGTTACGCCCTTTCCGCAAACAACTGCATTTAATAATAAAGTGATATTGTTGGATCCTGCAAGTTTTTACTAAAACTTTCATCCTTCTAAGAGATACAAATTGGTTCAGTTGTGTACTAATGAAGACAATCAAAAGCTAAAATAACTCAGTTTGCTGAGTGCTATATAAATGGCTATTATTAATGTAATAACACACAGGCATGTTTCATCTGATGCCTCTGGGCTGGGTACCTTGCCTGGCCTGCATGTGGCATTTGTCTGATTCCCTCTGTCCAACCTTGTCTGTGCAGGGCGGGGTAAGAAAGGATGAAGATCTGGTTGCATTGCTGTGGCATCGAAGGCAGGCCTGTCCCATATTTCGCTTTCTTTGCCTACAAGCGCAGGGTGTTGGTTGAAGGTCAGCTACTTTTCTGGTATTTTATCTGGTCAGAGTAGGGTGAAGGGCTGGTTTTCTATCATGTAGTGCAGATCAGATCTCGGTCATTGCACTTAGCTCTGAACTTTGCACCCACTTACACCCTTCCTTTTGCCTCTATGAGAGCCCCTTATCTGTGTGCAGTTGGTGGTGGAGCGGTGGGTAGGTTTGAACTGTACGTGGTGTCGCCAATCTTCTCCCAACCTCATTTACGCTTTCTATCATTATCTCCCTTCAAGTTATGCACTTTTGACTAGCTCATTGTGGCATCCAGGTTCATGCCCGCTTCATTGCCAGCTGGAGAGGAGACCCAATTCCTAGGCCGTCGCGCACATTTACCAGCTACAAGCCACCTAGCTGGTTTAGTGTTTACAAGCTCAATAGCATATCCTGATCAAGCAATATTTACGCATCACCCTATAACATCATAACACATTAGACACAACTCCTAGCATCCTTATCAGTGCTTCATTTGAGCTGGTGGTTTCCAGTGCTCAGTGGCTTCTGAGGCTGAGCATCAGCTCTTAATCATGAACACCGGCACTTTTCATGAGCACCATGGTAGGCACGGGGAGATTACGTGATTTGCCCAGAATCCCGGAATGTTGAGCCGACGCTGAAATTTTAACCTTGTTCCCCAGCTGCGAAGTCGCCAGCTCTGGTCATTACACCACATCATCGACCCACTTTCATGGTTAGTAGTTAGCAGTGGCGTCACTAGGGTTGGTGTCACCCGGTGCGGGTAACTCATGATGTCACCCCCTCACGACTTACCGCATGGACCTCCTCCGCTCCGAGTCCGCCAGTGGACACAGTTGGCAAATAACGGGACCATACAGAATCATTAGTAACGTTTGTAAATGTAGGTCCTATATTTACAAAATGTGCCTGTTAACAACAGTGTGATAATGACTCATTAATCAGGTTGTACAGTGGGCTACCTGCTAGTCAACAGTTTGTTGGAATTTATAATATCATAGGTATGGTACTTTTTACTGGTGTGGTGTTCCCACTATCCAGCAACACGATATATCAGTGGTCAAAGTGGGGGGGAAAAAGCAGGGGAACTGTGGGCGGAGAATCAGAGGGCGGGAATAACCCAAGGATTGGATCAGTGGGCAGAGCCAGAGGCGTGGCCAGAATGCGCAAACATCCCAATTTTTTTGTATTTGTTTGGTTTCACTGCCCAGTTTTATCAACCAATTGATACAGATGATTATTTAAGGTTATCATGCGTTATTGACAGTAAAATGTGTTCACAAAGTGGGATATGCTTC
This sequence comes from Triturus cristatus, assembly GCF_964204655.1. Lineage (NCBI taxonomy): Eukaryota > Metazoa > Chordata > Amphibia > Caudata > Salamandridae > Triturus > Triturus cristatus. Next base: position 191,601,346 of record NC_140581.1, read on the forward strand.
TAATCACAGAATGTCCCCAAATACGATAAAATGTGGAAGCACAAGCCATTTGTCTCCGAGCCACGGAGTTTCTGTCATCAGCACTTCTCCCTTTTCCAAAACAGCAGTTCAAACATGAATGGCTAAAAATCCTAGTTTGCAAATGTTTTCTAAATAATAATGGATCTGCCATATTTGCCTCATAATGCAAGATCTGCAGCATGATCTGACCATTTAAACTAATAAATTGTTTGTAGCTCAAACGTATCAAAAGTTAATGAAAAATGTGACTTGTGTTGCTGCGGAGTAGATGACAGTTAATAGCTCACTGTTCTATGTTAGGATTTTAACTTGTAAACTGCAAGTAACAAAAGGATCTCTCTGACAAAAGCAGTAGCCCACTGGCCTATTTACATTATGTGCACTTTGTGATCTGCATGGTACATGTTCTTAGCAGCAGGTACATTAACCCTCTGAGCTACCTTTCCATGAGTCAAATCTTCCATTAGACAAAATTCCGACCTCTCTCTAGGAAGAACATTAATCACCAGAGTCATCATGACATTTTTATTGTTACCGAAAATTACTGGAGGCCAGGAAGGAGGCAGCAAGCGCTTTTAAAACCATAATATACTTGCAAAAATGATGCCTCCACCTAAAGTGAGCACCTGGTGCGGTCACACCGGTTGCACCGCCCTAGAGCTGGACCTTCTCAAGGGATCTGTGATCTCAGTGACAGGGTCACTGTTCTAGGGTGTACTGCTTCATAGGCCTGCCCGCAAGACTGGAGGTGAACTTCAGTATGAATAGTGGTGGACAAGCCTTGCCCTTGAAGGGTAACCTACACTGGTCATGCTAGGGTCCACCTGCTGGTGCTACGACACCGGGGCTTCTAATGTCTTGAGAAGCCTTCTAAGGTCTAGCATGAGATAGTGCTCTCTCAGGAGAGTGGTCTGGCGGACTGGTTATTAAGGCTGAACCTGGTTCCCCTGTTCCAAATTCAGCAGCTCTGGCCATAGTGCCACATCCTCTCCCCCACTGAACACCATACTGCCCCACTGAGAAAAACTCAGACTGCCTTCAACTACAACCGAATTGTTGCCAGCTATAAACACCTGGATGCGGCTCAATTTAAATTACGCACTGGGCAAGAGCAATATGTGGCCTACAAAAAAAAAGTGACAGCATCCTGGAAAAAGCAAACAATCATAGGGAATGCAAAATTTTGCAAACCATGTGAAATGGAAGCAGGAACAACATGGTTACCTTAACGCTTTTACACTCACTGTTCAGAAATCAGTGAGTGATTTTGCCTGAAAAGTTAAGGACATGACAACAGGGCCCTCAATGGACCCATTTCAATGGCCATTGCTTATATCCTTACAAAACGTAAGCAGTATGGTAAAAAAAAAGACAACAACCCTAGATACAGAGCAGCAGTACAAATTTTGTTTTTCAATCCTCACATTGCAGTACCTCCAGGATTGGTGCACTAGTTCCAAGCCCAGGGAAAACAAAGCCCCTCTCTCCCCTTGAAGTGAAAGATTAGTGGGTTAAGCGTCAGCTGCTGAAATGTTTATGTCATGTCATCTTATACTTCAGAGTTTAATCAAATAAGTCATATTCAGTCGGATAACTTGTAAACCCAAACATGTAGAGTGCTAGGACATTCATTCCTGTATTAGTAAGCGTTATATTACAAGCATTTTCCTAAGCAGACCATATGCAATGTAAATAAGGTGAAGATTATCTGCTAACCAAGACTAATGTAACAATAAATTCACTGCCCTTCAAACAGCCAGTGCTGCAGTCTTACGGCTTTGCGGACTATGAAGAAAGTGTGGTAATTTTACCAGACGCAGTAGTGTTGGTTCTGTCGACCTCGAAAGCATGAAATGAAGCCTGAGCCGCTGGAACTGAACCCTGTGACCTCCAGGTTACACACACACACACATGTTCTGCGTCAGGTGCATTACCCAACTGAGCGATCTCCGTTAATCAGATCACGTGGGCAGTGCCCCCTCGCCAGTGTTCACACCATCTCGCAGCTAGAACTGGATCTAGGCACTACAATGAGCACGGCGTGTGCATGCCTGCTCGGCGTCCCCAGCCTGCCCTGCTTGTTTTGTTTGTCATCAACATAATGACAGGGTGGTTTCAGGTTAAACTATTTAGCGTTCAGAGTCAGACTGACAGCCCAGCCTGCCTTTAATGTTAGGGAGCAACGTCCGCTGCGGGGGTTTAAGACAGGTTGCGTCACAGTGCAAGCTATATTTCACTTTAGTTTGCTTATGCTGCGCAATATGATGCCAACGTGTAGTTTACACAGCAGCCGCGTGCAGCTCTAACAAAATATCAGTAGTCAGTCGAAATTTTTACTAATTTTGTCTCTTCAGGAGCATGAAAGGAGGAGTTCAGACCGAATGCTAAACTTCAATCTGCACCGCGACGCCTCGTCAGGGGTAGTAAGCGCTACATAAATGCATGCAATTACAATACAATACAATAACATAATATTTAAGCAGCAAACACTCAACCCACTGAGCTAATAAGCTTCACCAGTTTAGCACAATTCTACATTACGCTTCACGTGAATACGTAAATACATCATCCATTTTTAAACATTTAAAAACGCCTGTAGACGGCGGCATTTACAACACTGCGCAAGATGCCAGGAGCCTGACAAACAGCAGGTTTAATCCCTCAGCAGGTTGAACAACCCTCCCCTCCGGCGCACGCACACCTTGTAAGAGCCGCTCCAGGGGGCGTCGCTCATTTACGACTCACGCTCCGCCCATCAGACTCAGACAAATAGAGGCTTAAAAGACCAAAAGCCCTCTGACAACATTACTATGCATGCGGTTACTGGACGACTTTATAGAAAACGTGAAAGTTCAACCCCCTGCCATGAACAGCGCCAGGGAGCAGTTTACGCCTTAGATCGGAGCGCGCCTTTGACTGGAGTCCCTGGAGCGGGGTGTGCTCGAAGCCGAAGTGAAACTTCCGCTGACGTCAGTGCACCTGTCCCCGCTCCCAGTCGGCCTGGCTTTCTACCCCGAGGGCGCAGGTGCCTGAGAACGGCGGGCTCTGCCAACCGCACAGAGGGGGAGGGAAAGGTGTTCCTAGTTTTTACCACACATGCCAATGTCTAGCCCCCACCAAGTGGCACCGTACATTGCTTAGTAATCGGAGGTCGCTACATCTCTAACTTCAGATATAGTTTTTACCCTTCTAAACTTATTTAGCGATTTCTTTTATTATGGTGCCGTTTTAATCTACGATTACTTCTACTGTTGCTAGGCGCTATCTATGCCGTGTGTGACATTTAGTTTGTCTTATTATTTTACGAAACATGGATTTTTGGGAGCTGTGGCAACTTTTGCTGGCTGCATTCGAGCGCCAATATGCAGTGTACATCATTTACTAGCACTACATAAACACAGTTCACTGTAACATTCACAAACCCCAGAGTTGGGTGGCGTTACACTAATTTCATATGACTAAGGGCTAATCAAAAACACCCACTGAACACGCATAGAGCAAAAAAAGGTCTCGGAGGGGTACCCACAAAAAGCATCTCTGCTCTGGCTAATGCCCTTCCTAAAAAGCAGCGTTTGAGAAGTTAAGCGGGCAAAACAAAAGCACTTGAGCAAAGTTAACAGGGGCTGGTGCATATACCATAGCTAGTCCAAGGAGGGGAGCTGCCAGAAACTGGATGACTTCCCACTCAGTGCAGAGCCCATGCCAACACAAAGCACACAGGAGAGTTATGTTGGAAGCGCCCATCTAAAGGTAGCCCCAGCCTGCGTGTTTACTCTCATTAAAGGCTATAAAGCAGCTCACTCACCTGGGTGTAGAGCTCAAAGACTGACATTTCCCAACGAGAAAGGGGGTCCTGCTCCAATAAATCCCCAAAATCAAAGTTATCCACGGGCGGTTAAATCCCACGCGCGTTGGGGCGGCAGGTTGGTCCCATTGAGAGGCTCCGGCTTCCTCACAGCGCCGGTGGCGTTCAGGCAGGTAGCACCGGTGTCCAGCAAGGTAGGGCCGGGGGTGTCCAGGCAGGAAGCGCCGGTGGTGTCCAGCCAGGTGGGGGGGGGAGGGGTCCCGGCAGGTGGAGCCGGTGTCCAGGCAGGTAGAGCCGGTGTCCGGGCAGGTGGAGACGGTGTCCGGGCAGGTGGAGCGGGTGTTCTGGTATCGTCGGTGTCCAGGCAGGTGGAGCCGGTGTTCTGTTAGCTCCGGTGTCTTGACAGGCAGAGCCGGTGTCCGGGCTGCACCAGTCGCTCAAGCGTTGCCCTTTGCTCCCGCTGTCCTCCTTTCGCCATGCGACCTTTAACTCCCTGGACTGGAGTTGTCTCTTCCTGGCCTCTGCATTTCCTTGTCACTCCGCCCTGCCGCTCCCTGCCTCGGTATGGAGGTGTGTGAGCCGCCCTGCTGGGTGAGAGGGGAGCAGGTGCGGGACCCCCTCTGCCGCAGGCGCTGAACCCTGCCTGCTGCCCTACCTTCTTCCCGGATGCCGGCGGCTGCCCCCCTCCTGTAACCTGCACAGCAGACTGCGATGTCCCACCTCGCTGTGTCCGAACGCTTCCCCGAGAGCAGCCGAGCCTTCCTCGCTGCTTCAAGCGCAGTGCAACCGGGCCACCTGCTGGCCGGCAGGGCGGAGAGCCGGGCTCTGGAGCTGCAGGAGCCTGGGGGGCGGGCGAGGGCACGGGCCAGGTGAGGAGCGGCCGGGACTCACTGAACCTGCTTCACCGGGACTCCCCCGGCAGCAGACCCCCCTGCTGCATCGTAAGGGGGGTGCGTGTGCTGGTGCTGGTAATCCAGCGGAGTGCGGGTGGGAAACAAGCTGCTGCTGTGAGAGTGAGCGCAGCTGTCTTCAGTGGGAAGCCGCAGAGGACTCAGTGCTTGGGAAATTCAGCAGGGACCTTGAGGTGAAACATAGCGCTTCAGAGGGAGCTCCATGGCTGTGAGATGAAGCTTCAGTTTGTAGAGGAGGGGGGGGGGGGGGGGTGATGGGGAGTTTGCTATGAGGTGCTGGTGCAGCTTGGGAGGAGAGGGGGGGGGCATCTAGCGCTGTCAGAATAGAACACCAAAAAGGGCAACTCGTGCTGTCAGACAAAGTTCCAGGTGGCGTAGTGCTGTGAGCTGGAGCTCGAGAGAAGGTCGCGTGTCGTGCAATGAGGAGCTGGGAATTCGAAATAGTGCAGGTACAGGTGGTTTCAAAGGAGGGGGAGGGGTGCGTGTGCCAGTGCTGTGCCTTTTAGACTTGTGCGGTGGAACTGCTTGTATGAGCTCCTGAGTGGCGTCAGTGCTGTGAGAACCAGAAAGGAGAGCCAGCCGTGCTGTCATCTGCAGCTCCAGATGTGGCTCATGCTGGACTACGGAGAGCTAAAAAAATAAGCCTAGGCTGTAAAGCGAAGCTCCTGGAGGGGGAGGCTGTTGTGGAATGACGTGCTGTGAGAAGGAACTTTTCAAGTTTTGGTGGCGGTGCGAGATTAATCACTAGAGGGTGACCTAGCGCTCTTTGCGCGAGCGTCGGAAGCTGAGCTGATGCTGTGAGCGGAGCTGGAGCTGTGAGGAGGAGCATCAAAGGGGGGCTGGAGCTGTGGAGGGACGGAGAGCCAGAGGCAGCATTGGCACTGAGAGGTAGAGCATCGGAAGCAGAGCTGGTGCCACAAGAACAGCTGGCACACGGCACATCAGGAGGGAGTTGGTGTGGTGAGATAGTCAAAATAAAGAGCTGGTGCTGTGAGGTAGAGCTTCCTATTCAATCAATCACATAATTTGTAAAGCGCGCTACATACCTGTGAGGGTTCCAAGGCGCTGGGGGGGGGAGGGGGAGGGGGTGCTGCTGCTATTGGTCGAAGAGCCAGGTCTTGAGTTGTCTCCTGAAGGTCAGCAGGTCTTCGGTCTGTCGCAGGTAGAGGGGGAGGGTGTTCCAGGTCTTGGCGGCGCGATGGGAGAATGACCTGCCTCCGGCAGTGGTTCTCCGGATGCGTGGGACCGTGGTCAGGGCGTGGTCAGCGGAGCGGAGATTCCTGTTGGGTACGTAGAAGGAGAGTCGACTGTTGAGATAGGCTGGGCCGGTTTTGTGGAGTGCTTTGTGTGCGTGGATCAGGAGTTTGAAGGGGATTCTTTTGTCGACGGGGAGCCAGTGCAGGTTCCTCAGGTGGGGGGTGATGTGGTCGCAGCGTGGGATGTCGAGGATCAGGCGTGCGGAGGCATTCTGGATTCTCTGTAGTCTGCTGATGAGCTTGGACGAGGCTGCGGCGTAGAGGGCGTTTCCGTAGTCGAGTCTGCTGCTGACTAGGGCCTGGGTGACTGTTTTCCTCGTGTTGGTCGTAATCCATTTGTAGATCTTGCGGAGCATGCTGAAACAGGTGGAGGAGACTGCGTTTACTTGTTTGGTCATGGAGAGTTTTGAGTCGAGGATGACTCCCAGGTTGCGTGCGTGGTCGGTGGGGGTCGGGGTGGACCCCAGTGATGTGGGCCACCAGGAGTCGTCCCATGCGGAAGGGGTTGGATCCGAGGATGAGGATTTCCGTTTTGTCTGTGTTCAGTTTGAGGCGGCTGTCCTCCATCCAGTCGGCGACGGCCTTCATTCCCTGGTGGAGTTTGGATTTGGCGGTGAGGGGGTCCTTAGTGAGGGAGAAGATTAGCTGAGTGTTGTCGGCGTAGGAGATTATGTTGAGGTCGTGCTGTCGGGCGATGCGTGCTAGTAGTGCCATGTAGACGTTGAACAGTGTCGGGCTGAGGGAGGATCCTTGAGGGACGCCACAGATGATCTCGGAGGCCTTGGATCGAAACGGGGGGAGGCGGACTCTCTGCGTTCTGCCGGAGAGGATGGAGGTGGTCCAGTCCAGGGCCTTGTTACGGATCCCTGCGTCGTGAAGGCTTGTGCGTAGTAGTGTGAGGTGGCAGACGTGTCGAAGGCGGCGGAGAGGTCCAAGAGGATGAGGGCCACCATCTCGCCGTTGTCCAGCAGGATCCTGATGTCGTCTGTGGCGGCGATGAGGGCGGTCTCGGTGCTGTGGTTGCTGCGAAATCCTGATTGGGGCGAGTCAAGGATGTTGTTGTCTTCGAGGTGCCGGGTGAGCTGGGTGTTTACTATCTTCTCGATGACCTTAGCTGGGAACGGAAGCAGGGAGATGGGCCGAAAGTTCTTGAGGTCGCTCTGGTCCGCCTTGGGTTTCTTCAGTAGGGCGTTGATCTCTGCGTGCTTCCAGATCTCAGGGAAGGTGGCGGTCTCGAAGGAGAGGTTGATGATTTTGTGCAGGTGGGGAGCGATGGACTTGCTGGCTTTGTTGAAGATGTGGTGCGGGAGAGGGTCGGATGGGGATCCGGAGTGGACTGTTCCCATGGTCTTGATTGTGTCCTCGATGCTCACGTTGGCCCAGGTTGTCAGGGTGTCGTGGGCGGTGGGGTGCGGTGTGGTCAGTAGGGGTTGTCCAGAGTCTGAAGCTGTCATGGATGTTGGTGATTTTCCGGTGAAAGAAGGTGGCGAGGGAGTCACACAGGGCTTGCGATGGTGGGATGTTGTTCGCGTTGGAGCTGGGGTTGGAGAGTTCTTTCATGATGGTGAAGAGCTCCTTGCTGTTGTGTGCGTTGTTGTCAAGGCGGTCTGTGAAGGAGGTTCTTTTGGCGGACCTGATGAGGTGGTGGTGGTTGCGGATGGCGTCTTTGTGGGCGGTGCGGCTGTCTGGCGTCTTTTTGTTGTGCCATATGTTTTCCAGTTTTCGGCAGGTGCATTTGGAGTTGAGGAGTTCCGGGGTGAACCTGCTGACTCTTCTGCTGGTTTCTGCGTTGGTGGGGCTTTTCAGAGGAGCGATGGTGTTGGTGCAGTCGTTCATCCAGCGTTCGAGGGCGAGTGCCCCTTCATCCGGGTTGGTTGGGGTCGTCGGTGGGTTGAGTGCGAGGTTTGTCTGTAGTTGTTCTTCAGTGATTTTGCCTCAGCGGCGGCGGGGGGTCTGTAGGGTGTGGTGGTGTGTGGGTGGTTTTCGGAGGAGAAGTGGATGCAGTGGTGGTCTGTCCAGGTGAGTTTGGACGCGTGGCTGAATGTGACGTGGGGGCTTGAGGAGAAGATGACATCTAGCGTGTGGCCGGCGTTGTGGGTCGGAATTGTGACGAGCTGTTTCCGACCGAGGGTGGCGTGATTGTCGATCAGGGTGGAGGAGTTGCTGTCGTTGTTGTTCTCCAGGTGAAAGTTCAGGTCTCCGAGGAGGATGTAGTCGGTGGAGGTCAGCGCGTGTGTGCTGATGAGGTCGGCGATGGAGTCGCAGAATTGAGGCCGGGGTCCTGGAGGTCTGTAGACGAGGGTGCCTCTTAAGGTGGTCTTTGGGTTCGTGTGGATCTGGAAGTGCATGTGTTCGGCGGTGCTGAGGGTGTCGGTGGTGTTTGTTGAGATCTTGATGGTGTTTTTGTGGACGATGGCGATTCCTCCTCCGGCTCTGTTGGTGCGGTCTCTGCGGGTGATCTTGTACCCGTCTGGGATGGCTATGGCGATGTCTGGCGAGGAGGCTTCGTTCATCCAGGTCTCGGTCAGGAAGGCGACGTCCGGTGATGGGGTGTCGAGTAGGTCCTAGAGTTCGACGGCGTGTTTGTGTGCGAAGCGGGTGTTGATCAGGATGCATCTGAGCTGGTTGGCTTCCATTGTGGTGGGTGTCTTGGCGCTTTCGTGGCAGGAGAAGCTGCAGTTCCAGCAGGTGAAGGGACCGTGGGTGCGCCTCGGGGCGGCTTTGTAGCAGGTGTGAGTTCTTCCTGGGTTTAGAGCGATGAGGGTCTTGGCGTCGTAGCGGAGGTGGTCATCTTGGCAGGGGTTCTGGCGCTGGGCACGGTCCAGGCGTGGACGGGCGCAGACGGGCTTGCCATAGGCGCACCCGATGCGCGCGGCCGTGCAGCGGCTGCCATATATGGGGAGGTGGGGAGGGAGGAGCAGCTGGGAGGCGGGAGGCGAGGGACGGGTGTGACGAATGGGCACAGAGGGGGTGGGGCCGCAGGGGAGGCTGCGGTGGGGGCAGAGGACAGGAGACCGGCGCGGGGCACAGAGGAGCGAAGGTGTACAAAAGCAAAGGGGCACAGAGCAAGCGGCGATCAGAAAACAAAATGCAAAATACAAGGGGCACAAGCAGAGCGGCGATCAGGATACAGAATATAAAATAGGAGGGGCACAAAGAAGAGCGGCGAGCGGGGGGAGGGGGCACAAGCAGAGCGGCGATCAGGATACACAATATAAAATAGGAGGGGCACAAAGCAGAGCGGCGAGCGGGGGGCAGCGGGCACTGAGCAGAGCGGCGATCAGGATACACAATACAAAATAGGAGGGGCAGAAAGCAGAGCGGCGAGAGGGGGCAGGGGGCACAGAGCAGAGCGGCGATCAGGATACAAGGCAACAGGCAGCAATGGAACACTGGAAAAACGTACCCAAGGCCACCACTGGCCACCAGGGATGAGGCGCGGGTGGAAGCCTGCGGGTGGTGGAGGGCCTCGAATTCCACCAGCGGCAGCAGACAGCGGGGGTGCAGGTGGCGCTGCAGCGGGGGGGGGGAGCGACCTACCAGAAGGTCAAGCGTCGCAATTGATTGATTGATTGATTGATACTGTCCGCTCCCCCATTCAAACGCAAAAAACATGGAGGGCTCAGATTTGCGGTTCTGGCCCCGCAATTCTGTGAGAACAGCGTCCCACTATGCTCAGTTCAGAAAAAAGCTTAAAACCTGGATATTCTCCCAAGCATATCAGTAAGGTGATTGCCCGTCATCACTGCGTCCTGTCCGCCCTCAGCGCCATAAAATCGCTTGGTGTACGTGCGCTTAGGAAGTCCGTTTAACTTAACAGAACATAACAACATCTACAGATAAGTGCTTATGGGCTCTGGTATCATCAACCCCAGAGCACGTCGATGGGCTCCAGGTTTGCTCCCTCTTCTGCTGGCCTCTTTATGGGATGGAATGAGAGGGAGCATGCCTGGGGCAGAGGCGCCTGGAATGAACACATCATTTTTTGGGGGACTTACATTGATGATGTCATTTGCCTATTGACTGGATCTGTTGAATTGTTGAAGGAATACCATCATTATCTGAGTGACAATCCTAATAATATTAGATTGGCCATATGCCGTCATACGGACAGGATTGATTTCGTGGAACTTAAATTCTATATCAAGGATGGTGTTATTCAGAATACCACATTCCGCAAGGAAACCGCATGCAATAGCATTCTGCTTGCTTCAGGTGCCCATGCTCAGTCTGTGATTAATAACATTCCATATCGGGAGAGGGTCCGCATTAGGCGGGACTGCAGAGAAGAGATCAACTTCAGGACAAATATTAATGATACGAAGGGTCGTTTTTTACTTGGGGGCTATGATGCCAATAAACTTGCACTAGCTGAAAGAAAAACTCGGGGAATCACGAGGGACACGACACTCAAAACCAAAGATTGGAAGGACAAACAGAGACACAGTAAGTTGGTATTTATCACCATGTACACATGCACAGTGAATAAAAAGAAAAAAATCTTTAGGAAACTGTTGTAACTGGCCCTTTTTGCAGGGTTATCCCTAAACTGTGTGCCTTCCTCCTGTATTTTTTCTGACCTGTTTTTGTTGGCTTTAGAACTATGGGCACCTTACCACTGCAACTCAGTGCTAAAGTGTATGTGCTTTTGCTCTCTCCTTTGAACATAGTATGATTGACTTGCACCTGTTTGGCATATTTAATTTACCTGTAAGTCCCTTGTACAGTGGTATTCCATATACCCAGGTCCTGTAAATTAAATGCTATTAGCGGGCCTACAGCGCTGCTTACGCTACCCCCAGAAGTAGCCTTTTAAACCTGTCTCAGGCCTGCCACTGTAGGGCCTGCATGCGCAGTGTACTGCCACAGTGATTCGGCATTTAAAGTTACTTGCCAAGCTGAAACTTCACATTTTCTACATATAGGTCACCCCTACGGTAGGCCCTAGGTAGCCCCATGGACAGGATGCTGTGTTGATTAAAAGTAGGACATGTGCCTTTGTTGCGTGGCATGTTCTAGTAGTGACAAAACTCAATTTCATTTTTCACTACTGAGTGCTGCTCCTCTCATAGATTAGCACTGGGAATTCCCTGATATGTTTTTCAGTGGTAAGTTCTGATCTGAAAGGAGTAGCGTTGCCATGTTTGGTAGGGTTGGAGTAGTGGTGATAAATCCTGAATGTTGGTGTAGGTGGATTTTTCATTACTGGGTTAGAAATGCCACTTCTAGAAAGTGCAAAAACCTATAGGGGTTAAGCCCAACGGACCGGGGCCAAGTAGGGCTATTAAAAATTCAGAACACAAAACAATGAACCCAGCTCTGTACTACCATACACTCCTACTGCTCATGGAGTAACGAACAGTCAACTCTTTTATCTGTCCGAATGGAATTTTTATTAGACCATTCCTGTTTCTTATTAATTAAAAAATTGATCAATTTTTTGGACTTAAAAAGAAACACAGACTTATCAAATTCACACATGAACTTACACGTATATACAATTCACATTAACATACACTTAAAGACAAAAATGGACTTAGACACTGTGAAAACATTATTGGCAACAGCTTGCAACATGACAAAAGCAGCAAATTAATTCATACATTAATCTGATGCAAAACACATTTTTAGGAAAATTTACATCATATACAAAATTTAGTAATAAACATGAAAATATCCAATGTTATGAACCACGTGTTATTCCATCTCCAACTTCAAAAGAGTGTCTGAATACTATATCAATCCTTTATCCAATAATTTCCTTCAACTCTTGCCGCATTCAGAATTAACTAAATGCCTCCCAAAATGCCAACGCGTTTCAAGACCCAGGTGAATAGTACTGGGACTATCATCAGGGCTTCATATAAATGGACCGGATATTCCACAAAAAACAAAATAAATAAATGATGCAAAAACAGCGTCAACCCAAACTAACTCTCTCTCTTGTACATGTAACTAACTTAGTGAGTACCTGTTTCCTAGAGATGGAACGGCTGCTCCAGCTCATTTGCTTCAAGAGTTTTTGGCTTTTCTGCCACTGGACTCGTTTATGTTACTGCCTACGAGGCTCCCTTAACACTTTGCCAGTATGAATTTCTGAAATGAAGGAACCAAAGTATTGAATATATCTACTGCTACTCTCGACTTACACCCCCAGAGGGAAGCACCAAAAAGATATGTACCTTTACTGCAGAGTATGGGCAGGACTTAGTTCCTTGAAGACTCTTTATTCTACAAATGAAGAAACGATATTGTCCTCATTTAACAATGTATCCAAACGGGCAAAATGCATGAAGCACTTTAAAACACTATTAACAAGCGGACTTACTTTACCGCATCTTCACCAATTCAAAACTCTGAATGTAATGGACTTTCCTTTGCTCAAATACGGGCGTGCTTTCCCTCACGGGTATTATCGATAAGAAGTACAAACGTAAGTGCATGTAAGCATACGGTCGTATGTTTTTTAGTATTGTAATTTTCAACCAAACACAGGGGCAAAACAGTGACTTACTTTTCACTCTAAAACAAGAAGGAATATTCAACTTGTGCACCATGCTGGTTGTAACTCAACTCGGCATCTCAAACCAGAGCACTTCCTGTTTGGAGAGCTATGATTCATGGGAAAAGGAAATTTGCCCAATCAAAATGCTCTAAAGTCCCTCTTTTTGCATATGCTCATGAATTGCATTATGGGATTTGTAGTATACACACTACACTCTAGATAATTGTCATACCATTCAATCCAGTGGAAGCACTGTCAAATTTTAAAATAAGATAAGCTTCCTTTCTCAATAATGCGGCATCAATATCAAAATAGCGTTTGGTTGTTTCAAAGCTAGACAAAGCCGTCCATTTAAAATCCTTCTCAGTATGGGAATTGTCAATAAAGTGTTGCACCATAGGGGCAGTCAACACTTTCTTTTTAATCCTAGAACGGTGCTGCGTGATCCTTTGATTTGTTTGTTGATTTGTTTTGCCAATATATTAAGGCACACAGGCAGACAATTGCATACACCATGTTTTTTGATTTGCAATTAGTGAATTCTGAATGGTGCCATGTGGTACCATTATGGGAAAATTCAACACCGTCAATGGTTGAATCGCAAGCTGCACACGTTCCACATTTATAATGGCCCTCAACCAGTTTCAATTGCCATTGCGATCTTAAAGACTGTTTATTTTGAATGGGAAAGATGTCTGCTCGTACTAGTTGTTGACCAATACTCTTGTTTTTTCTCATTGCGAACAGGGGTTTTGGAAAACCGCATTCTCATTTTTCAAGCAAGTGCCAATTTTTCATTATAACTTGCCTGAATCTGTTTGTATCCGGACCAAAAGTGGACGCACAAATTGTACGTTCCTATGGTGGTTTCTCTTTCTTTTGTAAAAGATCTTCCTGAGGTGTGTACCACGCTCTCTTTATTGAATACTTCAAGATCTTTTTTGGGTACCCACGAAGGATCATCTGTTCTTTAAATAACGCCACATGATGTTCAAAATCTGATTTTGATGAACTATTGCGACATATTCTTAATAGTTGTCCATATGTAAGATTTTCTTTCAAGCTCCTAGGATGAGCACCTGTATGGTGAAGGATGGTATTTTTATCAGTTGCCTTTCTATGCAAAGTAGTTGTTAACTTTTTATCATTGGACGCTACTTCAACATCCAAAAACGTCAGCTTTGTCCTGCTCATGGTCAATGTAAATTTGATATCCTGATGGCGGGTGTTTAGCCAGCCATAGAAACTTTCCAACTCTTCCTTAGACCCATTCCACAAGCACCAGATGTCATCTATATAGCGCAACCGTGCGTGACACGGCTGATCTTATCAATAAAATTGAAGGCTATGAATTTGATGAGTTGACCCAATGGATGGTGTCGTTTGACGTCACCTCATTATACATGCAGATACCCCAAGATGAGGCACTTCAAGTGATTGAGGCCTACTTGGAAGAAAGACCTCGTCCTCATAGGGTACCCTCACAGTTTATTCTTCAACTTGCAGAGGTTGCCTTAAAGAAAAATTATTTCAGATTTGATGATTCCTTTTTTATTCAGATCAAAGGATCAGCTATGGGCTGTCCGTTTGCGCCAGAAATGACGATCCTCTTTATGGCCAAATATGAGGATAGATTTATTTTTAACAACAATCCATTTAAAGAGCATATAGCGCAATGGTTGCGCTATATAGATTACATCTGGTGCTTGTGGAATGGGTCTAAGGAAGAGTTGGAAAGTTTCTATGGCTGGCTAAACACTCGCCATCAGGATATCAAATTTACATTGACCAAGAGCAGGACAAAGCTGACGTTTTTGGATGTTGAAGTAGCATCCAAATATAAAAAGTTAACAACGACTTTGCATAGAAAGGCAACTGATAAAAATACCATCCTTCACCATACAGGTGCACATCCTAGGAGCTTGAAAGAAAATCTTACATATGGACAACTATTAAGAATATGTCGCAATAGTTCATCAAAATCAGATTTTGAACATCATGCGGCGTTATTTAAAGAACAGATGATCCTTCGTGGGTACCCAAAAAAGATCTTGAAGCATTCAATAAAGAGAGCGTTGTACACACCTCGGGAAGATCTTTTACAAAAGAAGGGGAAACCACCATTGGAACGTATGATTTGTGCGACCACTTTTGGTCCGGATACAAACAGATTCAGGCAAGTTATAATGAAAAATTGGCACTTGCTTGAAAAATTAGAATGCGATTTTCCAAAACCCCTGTTCGCAATGAAAAAAAACAAGAGTATTGGTCAACAACTAGTAAGAGCAGACATCTTTCCCATTCAAAATAAACAGTCTTTAAGATCGCAATGGCAATTGAAGTCGGTTGAGGGCCATCATAAATGCGGAACGTGTGCAGCTTGCGATTCAACCATTGAAGGTGTTGAATTTTCCCATAATGGTACCACATGGCGCCATTCAGAATTCACTAATTGCAAATCAAAAAACATAGTGTATGCAATTGTCTGCCCGTGTGCCTTAATATATTGGCAAAACAAATCAACAAATAAATCAAAGGATCACGCAGTACCGTTCTAGGATTAAAAAGAAAGTGTTGACTGCCCCTATGGTGCAACACTTTATTGACAATTCCGATACTGAGAAGGATTTTAAATGGACGGCTTTGTCTAGCTTTGAAACAACCAAACGCTATTTTGATATTGATGCCGCATTATTGAGAAAGGAAGCTTATCTTATTTTAAAATTTGACAGTGCTTCCACTGGATTGAATGGTATGACTGAATTATCCAGAGTGTAGTGTGTATACTACAAATCCCATAATGCAATTCATGAGCATTTGCAAAAAGAGGGACTTTAGAGCATTTTGATCAGGCAAATTTCCTTTTCCCATGAATCATAGCTCTCCAAACAGGAAGTGCTCTGGTTTGAGATGCCGAGTTGAGTTACAACCAGCATGGTGCACAAGTTGAATATTCCTTCTTGTTTTTGAGTGAAAAGTAAGTCACTGTTTTGCCCCTGTGTTTGGTTGAAAATTACAATACTAAAAAACATACGGCTGTATGCTTACATGCACTTACGTTTGTACTTCTTATCGATAATACCCGTGAGGGAAAGCACGCCCGTATTTGAGCAAAGGAAAGTCCATTACATTCAGAGTTTTGAATTGGTGAAGATGCGGTAAAGTAAGTCCGCTTGTTAATAGTGTTTTAAAGTGCTTCATGCATTTTGCCTTTTTGGATACTTTGTTAAATGAGGACAATATCGTTTTTTCATTTGTAGAATAAAGAGTCTTCAAGGAACTCAGTCCTGCCCATACTATGCAGTAAAGGTACATATCTTTTTGGTGCTTCCCTCTGGGGGTGTAAGCCGAGAGTAGAAGCAGATATATTCAATACTTTGGTTCCTTCATTTCAGAAATTCATACTGGCAAAGTGTTAAGGGAGCCTCGTAGGCAGTAACATAAACGAGTCCAGTGGCAGAAAAGCCAAAAACTCTTGGAGCAAACGAGCTGGAGCAGCCGCTCCATCTTTAGAAAACAGATACTCACTAAGTTAGTTACATGTACAAGAGAGAGAGTTAGTTTGGGTTGACGCTGTTTTTGCATCATTTATTTATTTTGTTTTTTGTAGAATATCCGGTCTATTTATATGAAGCCCTGATCATAGTCCCAGTACTATTCACCTGGGTCTTGAAACCCGTTGGCACTTAGTTAATTCTGAATGCGGCAAGAGTTGAAGGATATTATTGGATAAAGGATTGATATACTATTCAGACACTCTTTTGACGCTGGAGTTGGAATAACACATGTGGATCATAACATTGGATATTTTCATGTTTATTACTAAATTTTGTTTATGATGTAAATTTTCCTAAAAATGTGTTTTGCATCAGATTAATGTATGAATTCATTTGCTGCTTTTGTCATGTTGCAAGCTGTTGCCAATAATTTTTTCACAGTGTCTAAGTCCATTTTTGTCTTTAAGTGTATGTTAATGTGAATTGTATATACGTGTAAGTTCATGTGTGAATTTGATAAGTCTGTGTTTCTTTTTCAGTCCAAAAAATTGTTTTGATCAATTTTTAAATTAATAAGAAACAGGAATGGTCTAATACAAATTCCATTCAGACAGATAAAAGAGTTGACTGTTCGTTACTCCATGAGTAGTAGGAGTGTACGGTAGTACGGAGCCGGGTTCATTGTTTTGTGTTCTGACTTTTAGAAAGTGGACACTTCACTCTGCATATGACTCTTGTGCTTTGCAGCCTGACTCCAATCCACGTCTAGGGTAGAGTGATAGCTACACTTTGTGCATACTGTCCAGACAGCCATGACACAGGAAGGGTTGGGTGTAACAGGGTTGCATCTGCATTCATCTGCATACTGAATGGTTTTCCTGGACTGGGAGAGAGGGAGGCTGGGCACACTTACATTTGTATAGGCTGTGTCCTGCACTCACACAAAGGGCTCATTTACCCCCTACTGATGTCTGGAGCCAGGGCTGGGGTTGAAAGAGGGTGTTGGGCACTTCTAAAATTTCTTTTAAAGTTACTTCTACATCATCCACATCATAGACATTTTGAGTATAAGTACATGGGCTCCGACTCCATGATGTTAGGCATTGCGTGGACTTGTTACCAGACACTGCTGGCTCTACAGACTGCACATTGCCAGAAGGCACTGTTATGCCCCCAGTAAGAACCGCCATTGAACTGACTTGCTTGTTGTTCTGACCTGTGGACTGTTTGGCTGCAAGAAGGACTGTCATCTCACCACAGGAACCCTGATGTGCTGGCCTGCTCTTTGCTCTTCTACACCCAGTGTTCCCCAGGGATGGGTGGTCTGGTCCCCCCTCCCTGTTTTCTGTGGGACAAGGATTTGAGAGGCGGTCTGACTGAAGCATGTAGGGAGCGCTGTCCTCAGCTCTTTGCTTACCGCTTGAATCCCAGCTAGTGGGGATCACTGTTCTCCTGTTCATGGGCCCAGAGTGAGAAGCATGTGCCTCAACTCCTTCTAACCTTGCAACACAGCGTGTGGCCCCCCAGCACGTAAGGAGTGCTCCCCAAGATTTGCGTGTTGAGTTCTTCTTATCAGTTTCCCCAGTGCCATACCCTCTGAAGTAAGCAAGGGGTGCTGCAGTCGCCAGGGGAATTCCTTGCCATATGGAGCTGGACCGCAACCAGATGATGCCGGGATGGCTGTGTACGACAACTAGGAGTCACTGTAACCACCTAGCTGATCACCAGTTAGAGCAGAGCGTGCCTTGTGCCTCACAGTATCAGGCCTTCTCGGTGCGGAGGAAACTCTGCGAGGGATAGCAGTGCACCACGTATGTTCTCTGTGATGAAACACTGTGGAGTCCCGATGGACATCAGTGCAAAGCCTTCCACTTCTCCCCTTCCGGCTGGGAGGCACGGTTTTAGTAATTACGGTACTACCCGAGTGCGAGCCAGCACCTGCGGCCAGGAGATTTTTGCACCTCTGCAGCGGCAGCCAGCGTGCACCTGCAGGAAGGTACTGTAACGGAAGGTCCCATGCGGGCCCAGCAGCTTGAATATGCTCCCCCTTGAGGGCCTTTTGTAACGCCCTGAACGTCTCAGGATCGTTTAACAGACACGACAATGAGGACGCAACCACTAGTGAAGGGTTAGTTGTTTTAATGAAGGCAAATATAATACAAAGAATAAACAAGTTATAGTCACTGGAATCCTCCAGGCTAAGTACGTTACCAGCCCACAGCACGGATGGTCCTAACCGTCCTCTGCATATACGCCGGTCCCGGCGTATGCCAACAGAGGGCAGAAATGAAATGGCCGACAATGCCAATCGGTAGGCTGTGAGGGGCACGAAGAGTGTTGGGGAGAATCGAGGAGTCAGGGAAACACCCAGCCGGGGTCTCTACCTGAAGGGAGCAGCCGCTCAACCTCTTCCTCAGACTGCACCGGGACGCGGAGTCACCTCCTGGTGATGCGTCACCGATACCCCAATCACAAGCAAGAAGACTGAACCGAGAGCAGCCGCTCGATCGATCCTGTGGACTTCCGAGTCTGTAACGCGGCAAACACCTCCTGGTGTGCGTTACAGCTGGCAGTCCCTGTGTCTCTGGTCGGGCTGGGAGTTACGACTCCAACCAGCAAAAGCGCCACTGCGCTTGGACTCAGCCGAGTCAAAAAGCGAAGCTCAATGGTTGACCGGTAGAGCTTCCGGGTCCTTCACAGGTGACGATGGGGCAAGACACGGCCCAGGGAGTAACGACTCGACCTACCTCCGTTCTTGCCTTACTGGAGCACCACTCCGGAACACTGCTCTTCACGAAGCAGGTACGTCGGTGTGAACACAATATCCGACAGCGTTGTACCTCCCGGTTCCTCCCTTTATAGGGCGTGTTTTCCTTGAGTTATGTAACAGCTCTCCTGTTTACATAAGGGCGTGTTTCCTTGAGTTATGTAACAGCTCTCCTGTTTACATAAGGGCGTGTTTCCCTTGAGTTATGTAACAGCTCTCCTGTTTACATAAGGGCGTGTTTCCCTTGAGTTATGTAACAGCTCTCCTGTTTACATAAGGGCGTGTTTTCCTTGAGTTATGTAACAGCTCTCCTGTTTACATAAGGGCGTGTTTCCCTTGTATGACAGGAATTCTTGACAGTACATCCTCCCTCTTAGCGGCTCCCCACGGGTCCAGCGCTGGCAGGAAAACGCCGATGGAACAAGGAGACCAAGCGCGGAGCATGAACCCCTTCAGCCGGTTCCCATGAATGCTCCTCCGGGCCATAGCCTTTCCACGCAACCAGGTACCACAGCTTCCCCCTGCGCCATTTGGACGCCCGTATGCCCGACACTTCATACTCCACCTCCGACTCCACGCATACCGGCCGAGGTGTCCCAGACGGCTTGGAGGGTGCTGGTTTGAGCAATGATACATGAAAGACAGGGTGTATCCGCAATGACTGGGGCAAGCACACCTTCACGTTCACGGGACCCATACACTTGGTAATTCGATAGGGGCCCATGTACTTGGGATGGAACACACTGTTCTTTCGAAACCTCATGTTTCTTGTGGATATCCAGACGTAGTCTCCAGTACGGTACAGTGGCCCGGGCCTTCTCTTCCTATCTGCCGCAGCCTTGTATCTTCTCTTGGCCTCTATTAGGACAGCCCTTGAGCGCATCAATGTGACTTTTATGTGTGCCACCCTGTCCGCTGTGGCGGGAATCCTGTCCTCTCTGAACGGATGTAGAAATGGCAAGAACCTGGGATGTTGGCCATAGTTGCTATAGAACGGAGATGACTGTGTGGAGCTGTGAGTGGCGTTGTTATAGGCTATCTCTGCAACCCATAGCAAGTCGACCCATTCTTCCCTGCCCTGGTCCACAAAACATCGCAGATACTGTTTGAGCGTTTGGTTCAGGCGCTCGGTTTGGCCGTCCGTTTGAGGGTGGTAGCTGGTGGACAGGGCGGTCTTAACATGCAGCGCAGTGCACCAAGTCTTCCAGAATTGCGCAGTAAACTGCGACCCCCGGTCCGACACGATCACCCCAGGTAATCCATGCAGTCGTACCACATTCTTTAGGAGTAGTGACGCCAATTCCCCGGCCGTAGGGACTCTCTTGCAGGGGATGAAGTGCCACATTTTCGTCAAGTAATCCACCACCACCAGTATTGCCGTCATCCCCTGGTCTACCGGTAGGCCCACCACGAAGTCCAGTGATATGCTATCCCATGGTCTATCCGGGGTTGGAAGTGGATGTAAGAGCCCTTGGGTTCGGCCATGGTCGGCCTTCATGGTAGCACACGTAGGACACTCCTGTCCCCACCTCCTGACATCCACTCTCATGGTTGGCCACCAGAAATGCCGTCCCATGCTAGCCACCGTTTTTTCAAAGCCCAAATGACCTGCGCATGGAGAGTCATGGCACCAGATGAATGCTTGTTTCCTTAGCCTAGGCGTGGGTATCAATAGGCACCTGCCCTTCAGGGGTATCCCGTCCTTCAGCTGCCATTCTCTGTGACTGAGGAGCCACCTCCGCCATGCGAATGACCTGATCCCTCTCTTTATTCCCCTCAGGAAAGTATCCGGTTGGATAACCCCCAATACCATCCTCGGGGAAATGATGGAACGCTCGGTCGCAGGCAATGGTTCCTTAACTGCAGATTGACGGGACAGGGCGTCCGCCTTTCGGTTTTCCGTCCCCGGCCGATATGTGATGCGGAAGTTGAACCCCGCAAAGAAGATCATCCACCGCAGCTGCCTGGGAGAAAGGTGTCTAGTGGCAGTCATGAACTGTAGGTTCCGATGGTCCGTGTACACCGATACCACATGTCTTGCCCCCATCAACCAATGCCTCCATTCGGTGAAGGCGTCCTTGATTGCGAGAAGCTCCTTCTCCGCAATATGGTAGTTGCGTTCGGCGTCGTTGAGTTTGCGGGACATGTACGCAACGGGATGAAGCACCCCTGTGTCGTGGTTGCGTTGGGACAAGATAGCCCCCAGCGCCACATCCGACGCGTCCGCTTCCACCACGTAGGGGAGATCCGGATCGGGGTGAGCCAACACCGGCGCCTTACCAAAGGCGCTTTTCAGGGCCTCAAAGGCTTTGTTCGCTTCAGGGGACCAGACAAACTCCTTGGACTTCCTCAGTAGCTGTGTGATTGGGGCCACCACTCCTGAAAATCCATCTATGAACCGCCTGTAAAAGTTGGCGAAGCCAATGAAACTTTGGACGTCCTTCACGCTTTGGGGCACCGGCCATTCTTTCACCGCCTTGATCTTTCGTTCTGCCATCTCCTGTCCCTCTGGACTCAGCATCACTCCGAGGAATTCCACGGATGTGACGTGGAAGTCACACTTGCTGAGTTTACAAAACAGCATGTTTTCCCTCAGCTTTTGGAGCACAGCTTTGACGTGGTGTACGTGCTCCTCCACACTGGACGAATAGATGAGGATGTCGTCGATATATACGACCACGTAGATATCCAACTCCTCTCTGAATACCTCATTCAAAAAGTACTGAAAGGCTGCCGGGGCGTTGCACAGACCGAACGGCATGACGAGGTACTCAAAAAGGCCGAACCTGGTCTTAAAGGCGGTCTTCCACTCGTCTCCGTCCCTCATGCGCACCAGATGGTATGCCCCTTTCAAATCCAACTTGGTGTAGATACGAGCTTTCTTGACCTGTTCCAGAAGTACACTGATGAGAGGCAAGGGGTACCGATTTTTTTATGGTTATCGCATTCAATGCCCTAAAGTCCACACAGGCTCTCAGCTCCCCATTAGCCTTCGGGATGAAGAAGAGTGGCGAGGCGGCCGGAGACTTGGACGGGCGGATGAATCCTAGCTTGAGGAGTTTATCCAGGTACCCCCGGAGATGCACGTTTTCAGGCTCCGTCAGGGCATACAGCCTGCCGCTGGGAACGCTGGCCCCTGGCACCAGGTCGATCTGGCAGTCAAACTGTCTATGTGGTGGTAGCACTTCCGCCTTCACCTCATCAAATACATCCTCAAAACTGTGATAAGCCTGGGGGAGAGCCACATCTTTTTCTGCCGCTGTAGCCACCGTCTGACTCCCGCTCTCATCTGCGTCAAGGGATTCCGTTCTTATTCCACAATGCAGGATGCAATACGGTGACGTCATTTCGATGCGATGTGTTGGCCAATCCACAAAGGGGTTGTGTTTCTGTAGCCACGGCAATCCCAATATGACGCCATATTGGGGCGCTCGGATGATGTTAAAATCGATTTGTTCCAAATGGTTCCACCCATATCTCATCGGAAGGACCCCCGTGTGCTGCCCGATGGGCCCCGTCACCAATCGCCTTCCGTCTACAGCATAGACGTCTTCGGGTACAGCTTTGGGAAGAAGCACTAGCCCTAGCCTGCATGCCTCGTTGTGGTCCATAAACATGCCAGTGGCCCCTGAATCCACCATGGCCACAACGGGTATCCACTGGTCATGCACTCCCACGTGCACCGTGATAAACAGGTGTCGTTGTCCCTTAGTGACCGAGTTGGAAAGTGAAGGGATGGATGAGTGACTCCGAGATGTCCCTTCTCTGGTCTTGGAGTCCTCTAGTTTTCCGCCGGTATGTCCACCACGGCTGTTACCGACCGGTTGGCCCGATAACGTGACGTCTTCGGTTTGGCAGGGCATTCACGTACGTAGTGGCCTTTTTTGCCACAATATAGGCACAATCCTTGTTTACGGCGTGACTCTTTCTCCGTGGCTGTGAGGCTCGCTCGTATTGCGCCGATGTCCATGGGTTCTCCCTTGGATGCGGTGGAAGTTTCAGGACTTCCCACCGTCACATAGGATGGAAGGGATTTTCCTTTTCTCCCATGATCCCCCTTTCTTTCACTTAGCCTATGTTCCAGCCGTAATACCAGGTTGATAAGGCCCTCACATGTCTTGGGTTGAGGGTCAATATGAGCCACGGCGTCCTTGAGCTCATCGCACAGCCCTTGATGGAAGAGCGCCGTCTGTTTAGCAACAGGCCACTTGGTTTCCGCAACCAGCCTTCGGAACGCGTTGAGATACTGCACCAGGTCGTTGGATCCCTGTCTCAACTCAAGCATTTCACGGTCCGCCGTGTACGAGTCAGCCCTTCTGTCGAATACCTTCAGGAATTCCTCGCGAAAAGCACCCCAATCACATAAGAGGGGGTCGTCCCTGCTCACCAGAGGTACGGCCCATTGTGCCGCGTTTCCAGCCAAATAGGATATAAGGAAAGCCACACGAGCCTGACTCGTGGGGAACGCCTTTGGTTTGCACGATAAATGTAGCGCCACTTGTGTGAGGAATACCTGCACTGTGTTAGGATCCCCACTGTACCTCTCTGGTGTCGCCAAGGGGATGGCTACCGGCATTTCCACTACTACCGCAGGGGTCTGATTCGTGAGGGAGGTGCTGGGCGTGAGCGGGTCCAATTGGATAGCATCCAGTCTGGCTTTTACATCGGCTGTTTCTTGCCTAGAGGCAGCCACTTCAACTTGCATGGCCGCTAAAGCAGCCAGCACATCATCAAGTGTTGCCATGTCTGTTATCGACCGGGAGACAGTTAGTGTTATTAAGGTCGGATATTTTGTAACGCCCTGAACGTCTCAGGATCGTTTAACAGACACGACAATGAGGACGCAACCACTAGTGAAGGGTTAGTTGTTTTAATGAAGGCAAATATAATACAAAGAATAAACAAGTTATAGTCACTGGAATCCTCCAGGCTAAGTACGTTACCAGCCCACAGCACGGATGGTCCTAACCGTCCTCTGCATATACGCCGGTCCCGGCGTATGCCAACAGAGGGCAGAAATGAAATGGCCGACAATGCCAATCGGTAGGCTGTGAGGGGCACGAAGAGTGTTGGGGAGAATCGAGGAGTCAGGGAAACACCCAGCCGGGGTCTCTACCTGAAGGGAGCAGCCGCTCAACCTCTTCCTCAGACTGCACCGGGACGCGGAGTCACCTCCTGGTGATGCGTCACCGATACCCCAATCACAAGCAAGAAGACTGAACCGAGAGCAGCCGCTCGATCGATCCTGTGGACTTCCGAGTCTGTAACGCGGCAAACACCTCCTGGTGTGCGTTACAGCTGGCAGTCCCTGTGTCTCTGGTCGGGCTGGGAGTTACGACTCCAACCAGCAAAAGCGCCACTGCGCTTGGACTCAGCCGAGTCAAAAAGCGAAGCTCAATGGTTGACCGGTAGAGCTTCCGGGTCCTTCACAGGTGACGATGGGGCAAGACACGGCCCAGGGAGTAACGACTCGACCTACCTCCGTTCTTGCCTTACTGGAGCACCACTCCGGAACACTGCTCTTCACGAAGCAGGTACGTCGGTGTGAACACAATATCCGACAGCGTTGTACCTCCCGGTTCCTCCCTTTATAGGGCGTGTTTTCCTTGAGTTATGTAACAGCTCTCCTGTTTACATAAGGGCGTGTTTCCTTGAGTTATGTAACAGCTCTCCTGTTTACATAAGGGCGTGTTTCCCTTGAGTTATGTAACAGCTCTCCTGTTTACATAAGGGCGTGTTTCCCTTGAGTTATGTAACAGCTCTCCTGTTTACATAAGGGCGTGTTTTCCTTGAGTTATGTAACAGCTCTCCTGTTTACATAAGGGCGTGTTTCCCTTGTATGACAGGAATTCTTGACACCTTTACATTCCTAGGGGGCATCTTCAGTTGGACTCCTCTTTGTATAGTGCTGATCTTGCAAGAGAGGGGCGGAGTTTCACTGTTGTAGCCGCGCCGCACACTCGCGGGCAGCCACCTTTGCTTTCCCTACATGTGAGGGGGACCCAGCGAGGTCTTCCCGCTGATTGGCAGTGTGTGTGCCCCCCACACCCGGTTGTCACGTACCTCAGTGACTGGTGGTATTACGGGGTTTGTCCGCAATGGAGGCCCCCTGTTAGGAACTTTCCACCTTCAAGAGGAGATAAAAAACTACCATATTACCATTAATAGGAGAGCAGGTGCTCTGCACCTTAAGCTTGTGGTGGTATTTAGTAATCCATGTATTAATCGTGATACCTGGTAATTTATGTATCCTTTTTCCCTAACTAATCTGCCTGATTTCATGCCCTGATGTTTTATAGTGTTTATCATTTTGATTCTTGCCTTGACAGGATAATGAGTACTGACTCAGAATCTGCATAGGATGCACAGTATTTATGGCTTACATCTGTTCTGGTCTATGATTTATGAGCAACATATTTTATATTTTTAGATAATTCCTTGTGGAGTCTCTTTTGTGATGTATTTATTGCATCACTGGTGTGAGTGTGTTGCACAAACGCTTCACACATTGCCTCTGGGATAAGCCTGACTGCTTCTGCCAAGCTACCAAGGGGTGAGCAGGGGTTATCTTGGTTGTGTAACTCCCTAACCTTGACTAGGGTTGTGGGTTCTACCTGGCTTAGGTGCATACCTAGCCAACCTGAAACCCCATTTCTAACATAAACATTGGTATCTGTTATTGGAAATTTCGGGTTTGCAGAATGAAATAAGCAAATACCCTAGAGTTGTATACAGAAGGAACCGTACATTTAGAGATTTTCTATGCCCTAGCTATGTGACAACCCCACAGAGGACCAATACATGAGTACCATCCAAACCACAGGGTTTTTACACTTGTAATAACTGCAATATGGCTGAAATAGAACAAAGGAGTTTAGTTTTAATACTCCTTATGTGCATGGTATCAAACATTTTATCAATTGCAACACTTGTCTTGTAATTAATGTTATTGGTTGTAGTTGTAATATGATACATGTTGGGAGTATATTATGCAGCCTTAAGCTGCAGATACAGGAGCATGCGAGAGCTCTGAAGAATGGTGATAGCAGATATCCTATATATGACCACTGTAGGATGGCTCATCCAAACAATTTTTGCCTTGGGTTTCATGGGATTGACAATGTCACAAATAATATTTGTAGTGCCGACAGAGAATTGACCCTCAGGCAAACTGAGGATAAATGGATCTGCCGCCTGAAAGCAACGCAGTTGGTACACAAAACTGACAATGAGATTCATCATTTTATTTTGGGTTGATGATGGAATGACAAGTCTGTAATATCATTATGTCATGTCTGGCTGCATTGGCTTTTTGCACTCTTGCCAGTGTTTGACATCATCTTGAGGTTATTGCATATCATATTGAATATGCCTTTTTAATAATTACTAAACTAATGAAATAAAAACATTTCTTGAGGTGCCACCACAAGAGTGCGCTACACCCCTTTGGGATAGAGACTACTGTCCTATCTACTGATGAGTTTTATGACAACTTAGCCATAATTGATGACGTAATTTGACCTGGTTCCTCTTCAATGTTAAAGAGGAATGTTTTATATACAGAACACTATACATGTCTGTCGTTATCCTCTTTTCTTTTCCCTTCGTAGTATCTTACATATCGGGATATCCTCTTCTTGTAAGGTTTGGTGTTTGGTTTCATCTGATTGTTATGTCCTTCCTTTCTTCTGTTGTTCTGTTACACACATATATGAATAGATTACTTTGTTTTTCCCAAACTTGACACTTCTGGCTTTAGGATTTTTCTCTTACATATGAGATGTTTTGTGACAGGGCCTCGATCATTGACAAGGGGTGATCTGCACACACTTGATTATGTATGGTATTTTTAACTGTTAAAACACTTTTTGGGTTGTCTGTATGTGTTTTTTAAATGTCAGTGTATAACTTTTTATTGATGGTGTTTTGCTGTGTATCATGTACAGCCCTGAAGAAGCTCATGTATATGAACGAAACGCGTTGGCTGTTCTTTGATTGTTTTTATTAAACTGAACACAATAAAGAAAATTTCTGGAAATAAACGGCTGTGGACTCTTTACTCAATGGGAGCACCATCCCATATTATTTACAACTGAGTGCTGTTTAATTAGGTGCTGCAGTGCAGGTGGCAGAAGGCCAGTTGACAAAAAGGATGCCTCAAGAAGTCCACATACCCTATTTATATATGACCAACAAAACAGGGCAAAGGGAAACCTGATATTGAAAAGAAATACCACTTGGCAAATCGAATACATTGCAGTGTGGACAGACACTAGGATATTCACTTAATTTATCTCTTTTAATATTGAATCTCTTAAAAATGTCCTGGTCATGAGATTCAAAAAAACATCATCAATGCTATTCTTTAACCCCATTAATACTGGCATCGGCCAATGGCTGACACTGGGAAGGCATTGAAAGGAACCTCCGGTGCTTGCACTGGAGAATTTCCGTTTTTAAAAATTATTTATAAAAAGGGTGAGGACGAAGCGGAATCAGTTCCACTTCTGTCCCCACCCTCACATCTTCCACCCATCTGTGATGCACTAACCTCGTAGATTCCCCACTGGAGTGACAAGCAGCAGCGGGTGAGTGCCTTCTCCCACTCTGGTGGGGAATTTATGCTGAAAACGGCCTCCCCAGAGCTGAGTGAAACATCCATGGAAAGGGGAGAGTCTCCCCTTTGTTGCCTTCCTGAACCCCTTTCCTGCTCGTGGATCAAGGTCACGTCACCATCTATGAGCAGGACACCGCAAGACACTAGGAAGTGTGTGTGTTTTTTTAAATTTAATTTAATTTAATGTAAATGTCCCCCCACACTTCCTGACAAGCCAGCTGAACTCCCAGGGGCAAAAAATAAAAAAATGTTCCCCTCCCACCCCCCAAAGGGGAAAACAAAATTGCGCCATCAAGGTTTCTGTGTTTTTGGGGGGTTCACCGCCCTTCAAAAATTGTCCGACTTCCCCCTCACTATGCCCCCGGACGGCAAAATAAAATAAATATGTTAACACCTGGGGGGCATGATTCCTGTTGGAAATGTACAAACCAATGCAAATGGCTATTTGTGTTGCTTTGTAAAAAAAAAGAAACGACAGCCCATTGTGCTGCCTTGTGTTACTTTGTCTCAGGGAGTTGTTCCATGGGTGGCGCATGGGTGTACCCCTGCACTCACCCTTGGTTCTTCTGGTTTTGATTAAAGTCCATATCTACAATGGTTTGTAAACATGGACTTGTGGCAAAATCTGGTGCCTGTCTGAGGCTGCCATAACAAAAAGAAATATCTTAAACAAAACTATCCTGATCATGACACAAACACCCTTGCACTACAGCACAAGGATACCTGTGTTGGCACAAGGCGGCACGTAGTGCGCAGGTGCATGGAGAGAGCAGAACCGCAGCATTTCTTTGAAGATATGCTGCAGTTCTGCTCTCCCCCAGGTGACACAGTGCAACAGCTTTGCTCACTGGGTGCACCATTTGTCCCATGGGCTATGTTGTGGTATTGCATATGTGGCATGTTTAGGCGATACTTTTTTTGTGTCCTTGGTGAAGCTGCAGCAGCATTTAAAAGCGAAGTGTTTTTGTGCTTTTTGGCTTTCACACTAGGTCACACACCTCTCAAGGACATGCACACCCACCCACCGGTTTAGAACCATACTTCTACCTTCAACGGTAGACAGCGTGTTTTTGAAGGAAAGTTTTAGACAGTCAGCAGAGATGGCATCTCAGTGGTTGATTGCTATCCAGGCCCTAACTCAAGGTATGGACGGCAGCTCTGAGACAAGATCAGATACTGAGACAGCATCTGAGGGAGAGGAAAATGGAGCAGACTCTGGGAGTGATTTTTTTCAGTCAGCGGAGTTCCGATTCTGAGGAACAAAGTCATGGCAGTTGTGATATCCCTTCGCAAGTATAGTCTATGCAGCAGAGTGACCGGAGCAGGGTAGACTAACCCATAGAGCAGGCACAAGCAGCAGCAAGCACAAACAGAGTGGTCTCTTGGCAACTCCCCAGTTTAGCGCCGTCCCAATTTCTCCCATTCGTTGCATACGCTGGATGTAAAGTCCATAAAATACATTTTTTGCCGATTGACTACTCCCATCTCTTTTTGTATGTTGACTTCCTTGAGGAAATTGTGCAGCAATCACATTTGATTTCAGAACAATTTCTGAGGGAGCATGGAGGCACTGTTTGGTTTCATTCAAGGGCACATCGGCGGACTCCCACTTCACTTGAGGAGTTGAAGACATTTTTGGACCTTACTCTCAAAATTGAGATAGTGCACAAACAAAACTTGCAGTCCTTCTGGTCTACTCGCACTGCTTGGCTATTACCCATCTTTGCACTGTACATGAGTAGAGTTTTATTTTTACCTTTGCAGCTTATGCTGCATTTCAATGACAAGCCTGCTGCATTGCCTTGGGACCTACCAGATGATGGAAGGTTGTTTAAAATTCGGAGTATCGTGGAACGCTTGTCTGCCAGCTTTCCAGGGATTTATATTCCTGGGAAGGAAATAGCAATTGGTGAATCCTTGATCCTGTACAAAGGGTGGCTGCTGTTCAGACAGTACATTAGGAGCAAAAGAACAATTTATGGAATCAAGTTGTGTGAGAGCTCTACTAGTTATATTTACAGCTTGAGAGTGTATGCAGTGAAGGAGTCTGCTCTAAATCCTGGAGGTTGCCCCTCAGTGCTAGGAATAACAGCAAAGATTGTACAGGAGCTTAGTATAACTTTTCTTTGAACAACTTCTAAACAGGAGTGTGCTTTTCAGTGAGCTAATTAACGCTGGCACTGCTGCATGCAGTACAGTTTGATGTCACCACAAAGGAATCTCACAGGAGCTTGTTTGTAAGAAGCTCCAAATAACCCAGAGCACTGCGTTGCAGTCCAGCAATCTGCTTGCAGTCAAATTCTCTGCTAGGGGGGATGTGTACGTCCTCACTACAATTCATGATGAAAGCACCTCCCTGTCATGGTTTGGAGCCAGTGGGCTGAAGTTCACAAGCCCACCTGTATACTTGATTACAACAAGTACATGGGCAGAGTGGATAAGAATGACCATGTTCTTCAGCCATGCAACTCTAATCACAAAACTCGCACTTGGTATAAGAAGCTGTTTACCACTTGAACCAGATGGCAGCATACAATGCGTATGTTGTTTATCGTCAGACCATATCAGGAAGAACAATGTCTATTTTTGACTTCAGTTTGACCGTCATTGAAAGTCTTACTGCACCAGAAGCAACAGCCTCCACTTCATCTGCTGTGGAGGATGTGGCAAAGCTGCACGACCAATACTTTTGCGACCAATTCCTGCAACAGCTAGAAAGACTCAACTGTGTCATCATTGCACAGTCTGCTGTAAGCAAGGAAAGAGGCAGGAGACTCGTTGTTACTATCCCCAGTGCCTATCTCAGTCAGGCCTATGTTTTCTAACTTGCTTTATTGTGTACCATACAAAAGTGAAGTATTGGAAAATTGACTGAGGTAGAGCTGCCCCATCATTTAACTTTAAATGGTTGTACATGATACATGTACATGATACATACCTTCCATGGGCCACTACTTTACTAGGAAAACAGCCATAGAATGTATTTATATTCCTCTACTTGAGGAAATCATGGACTTGCTTATGGCCTGCTCGACACCTTTACCCGCCGTTAAAATGTGATA
Source organism: Triturus cristatus (assembly GCF_964204655.1). Taxonomy (NCBI): domain Eukaryota; kingdom Metazoa; phylum Chordata; class Amphibia; order Caudata; family Salamandridae; genus Triturus; species Triturus cristatus. Next base: position 191,631,787 of record NC_140581.1, read on the forward strand.
GGTGTTCTGTTCACCATGTGACAAGTACATTACAGTCACCACACTCCACACAATGGTGGACTAAACATAGGCCACGTTGTCCTGGAGTATCCTGTGGAGCAAAACCTGAAGTCTTTAGTAGTTCTTCTAAATGTTCTTTTGGGAACTTGGGCAGTCTTCCCCAGCATGTTTGCCTTAGTTCCTAAGGTAGATATACTCACTCAGTTTGAAGACTGTGGGCCTCAGAAGGAATTCTCGGATATTCTCGGACATCTGGGTTGTCGCTACCCGGCCCTGTATCCGCAGGGGACATTGCTGCCTTGCCTGCAGCGAATGAGGGGGTGGGGAGATCGGCGGTGTTCAGAGCGCTGAGCTCCTGCTGACTGTTGAGCCGCCTGGCCCTGGAGATTGCAGATGGGCAGACGGACATTTGTGTTCTTGCTGCCCTACTCTGTGTCCGCCCGAAATACTGCGGTCTTGCCTGCAGCCCATGGGGTGAGGTTGGTGCGCTCTGCTTGACCTGCTGTGGTACGGAGTGCCTGGGTCTGTGGTGGGCTGTAGATTGCATTGAGGCCTTACAGCCGGGCCTGCTGACATCTCCATATCATTTCTACCGGTGCACTGCCTTATCCCTGGCTCCCACGTGACACATTACATCTGTATTTCTTGGATCTCAGTTCTCAGGTTCTGTACCTATAAGGATTATGATCACCGTTGTTTGTTTCAGGTGTGGCAGTATCAGGGATAGACTGTTAACCTCTTCACAACCCGGAGGGGTTGTCCTGACATTGTCTCCTCTACTTTGCTGCCCCTCTCTCATGTGCTGAGGCTTCCAGCATACGGCCATTGCTGCAGTGGTTCATTGGGCTGGGTATCCTCGGTGCACCTTGTATCCTTTACTGGGAGTTCTTGGCCGCGTGAGTCATGGGGAAGACGGATAAGACCCAGACGAAGCTGCATTTTGATCAGCGCAAATCTGCCAGGCACAGAGATGATGAATATGGAGACGGGCGTGAAGCAGCAGCAGCGGAGGCGGCCGCAGCACCAAAGAGGGCTAACCTCAGTGGCAGAGGCCCAGGATGCACCAGATAAGAGGGAGGTCACAAGCGGGAGGCCTCTGGGACCACAGAGGAGCAGTGTGAAGACCAGACGCGAGGAGTGTACTGAGCTGAGCCCAATGCCTGACCCTAAGATGGCTGTCTCTGGGGACATCTGACACACCAATTTTTTAATGATGGCCACCATGAGAGGGCCACTTTCCAAAGCACTCCTTCTGCCCTTGTTGGGGAGGGATCTATGCCCTGGAGTCTCAGAGACCACTCTGAGAGAGTCCACAGCGACAAGGGAGTCTCACACAGAGGAGGCCTGGGTTTTTTATCCCATTAGCGCTGAGAGCACAGCACCGGACACCGTGACCGGTGCGCACGATGGAACATTTGGACTATGCCCCCCTAGGAGGAAACTATAATCTTTCTGTATGTACGGTGTGCCCGGGCAACCTTTGGTCGATGACCGGTGGAGCTGTCCCACGCAGCTATAGAGGAGTTTGGCTCTGGTTCACCCCTCGGTCATCACCTACCCAGCAAGACATCGGACACTGTTTTTCCTTGTCTCCCTGTTGTGCCTCCTACACCGTCCCCCTCCTCTTCCCTCCATTATTCTCCGTCTACCTCCCCTATTCCTTCTCTCCCCTTGCCTATTTTTTTCCCTCATGTTTATGCTACGCTTTTGTACTCATGTAATTCCTGTAACTACGCTCCAGTAAATGATGTAACTCTGTAACAATGTTCTGGAAGAAACCATTTCTTCCTCATGTAAAGCGCTCTGATACCTCTGGGTCTAGCCAGCGCTATATAAAACTCAATAAAAAAAAAGAATAAATAAATCCTCAACTTGCATCCACAAACTGGAAGGAGTTGGATTTAGCACAGTGAGTGCATGAAAGACGTTTCTTGAGCTTCAGGTAGCCAGCAACGTAAGACATTAGAAAAGTTCTATTCGCAAGTCTACAGGATTAGTCAGGACTTTGAAGGAGACAGAAACGAACAGGTAGGTAAATCTTAAGCTAGGTGTGCATCCACAGGGATATCAAATAGGTAGGCGGCAGATAGTGAAGTTATTAGAGAGTTACCTGCCATCACATTATCTTCACCAAAGCACTCAACCCCATCGGTGCTAAACTCACCCCGATACTCAATTATTCCCTCACTGAACTAAGCAGAGGTCTCAAACCATACAAAATGCAACAGTGAGGCTACCATCTCAACCTCCCACCACTCACATACCCTGCACCTCAAAGAGCTTCATCGGCTCCTCATCCACAGCTCTCTTCAAACACCTGACACACACATTCAAAGCCTTACACAACACTGACCCAGCATACCTAAAAATCACCTCAGATTGCACATGTTCCTTGCATACACAGCACCAGAATATGCAGTAGTGACTTCTACCTTGCTCTGAAAGGCTGGAATGACCTGACCCTACACATCTGAACCATCTCTAAAATTGATGCATTCTGCACAAAGCTGAACACTTTGCTCTTCAACTAGGTGAGTCCATTGGCGGCAGGATACACTCCCATGTGGTTGTGCACTTTACAAATCGACATAATATTACAGAGAACTCTGCACCTAATACTATGGAGGGTTATATTTGTGTCCTGCTTGCCATGTTCATTCTCCGACAGAACATAGTAGATGTTCAGTTTGCCATATGACAAGTGTATTGCACTCACAGCACTACACATAAAGGTGGACGGGACATATGTCACGTTCTCACTGGCTACCCTGTGTGACAAAAGCTAATGTCATTTGTAATTTAAGATGTACGTTTTAGGGAACGTAGGATGGTCCCCCCTAGCATGTTTACCTTAATTTAAAAAGGTAGAGATGCTCATTCAGTTTGAGGAATTGAGGCATTGATGCATCCTCAGACACCCCCCAACTCACATCCGCAAACTGGAAGGAGTTGGATTAAGGACAGCAAGTGCTCTAAAGGCACACAAGACACATCTTCCTGAGCCTTTTGTGGCTCGCATGGGAGCTGTTAATAAAGGTTTACTAAACACATGTTCGGTAATGCTCCGAATATCCACAGAGGTGGATACTTGGCTGGTAGTAAAAACGTAGTCAAATCTTTTTTTTGTTTGTGAAGGATGTTGAGGCACCAACCATCAACATGTCTGGCCATATGTGTTTATAGAGGTTTTCTTGTGGTGTGCTTGTATGCAAATCAGTTGATGACTGGGTGAAAGGTGGTTTGTTTGGAGATTAACCCCTTCGCTGCTAGGCCTTTTCCCCCCTTGTGCTAAGCCTTTTTTTGGCTATTTGTGGTAGTTTGCGCTTAGGCCTGTTTGACCACACAAGGTATCCACGCCACATTTGCGTCCTTTTTTTCCAACATCATGGGGATTCTAAAGGTACCCAGGGTTTGTGGATTCCCCTTGAGGGGACCCAGAAATTAGCCACAATACAGGTAAATATTTAGTTGTTTTTTTAAATGGGGAAAAAAGGGCTACAGATGAAAGCATCTGTTTTTTTCCCTGCAAATGGTATCAATAAAGGGGTTGTGGTGCTACAATCTCCATCTTCCTAGCTTTCAGGGACAAGCAGACTTTTGTCAGAAAACCAAAATCTTTTACAAAGTTTTGCCATTTTTCTGGAACATAGCCTATTTTTGCTATTTTTTGTGCTTTCAACCTCTTTCCAGTTAATCGTAGGAATGGGTATGAAAGCAATAACGGATCCTGTAAAGCTATACTTTTTTAGAAACGTAGACAAAATTGTTTATAGAAACTAACCTTTGAGTATAGGAAAAATTGAAAATTAGTTGAAAAAAACAGCCATTTGTGTCAACGTTTTCACCTGTAACTAATTATGACAGCTGTTTGAAAGCAATATACTGTTACATCCGCTGGACATTTCTGCTTGTGGTGATATATAGGACTTGTACGTTCACCAAGAACCCAACGTACCCAGAGCCAATAACTGAGCATGGTCTTGCAATGAATTTTTATTATGTACCGGGTATATAGCAATTAATTTGGGAAAATATATACATGGAAAAATCGGTATTCAAGACACCCATTTATTTCTGAAATTGGAACAAAATATAGAATTTAGAAACAGTAGGTATTTGCACATTTCCGAAATTGTGAGTACCCATGCTAGTATGAGAATTATAGGAGAATTATAGGTCATTTTTCAAAATGACTTCTTTTTTATACATGGTCTTTCATTTGGAAGGCAGAAATGCGTCGAAAGTCAATAGCTAATAACAGTTGCTCTACAATTCTGTGTTACCATAAGTCTCCCGATAAAAATGGTACCTCACTTGTGTGGGTAGGCCTAGTGCCCGTGACAGGAAACGGCTCAAAACGCAATGTGGACACATTTTATTTTTACAGTGAAAACGGACCCTTTTTTTGCAAAGTGCCTAGCTCTAGCTTTTGAACCCTAACTCTGCCAGCACCTAGGGAAACCAAGCAAACCTATACATTTTTGAAAACTAGACACCCAAGGGAATCCAGGATGGGGTGACTTGACTGGCTCTCACCAGGTTCTGTTACCCAGAATCCCTTGCAAACCTCAAAATCTGTCCAAAAAAAACACATTTTCCTCACATTTCTGTGGTGGAAAGTTCAGGAATCTGCGTGGATCCACAAAATTCCCCCCACCCCTCGTTCCCCAAAGTCTTCCAAAATAAATGGTACCTCACTTGTGAGGGTAGGCCTAGTGCCCGTGACAGGAAACGGCCCAAAACTCAACGTGGACACACCACATTTTCACAGTGAAAACTGACCCTTTTTTTGCAAAGTGCCTAGCTGTAGATTTTGAGCCCTAGCTCTGCCGGCACCTAGGGAAACCTAGCAAACCTATACATTTTCGAAAACTGGACACCCAGGGAAATCCAGGGTGGGGTGACATGACTGGCTCTCACCAAGTTCTGTTACCCAGAATCCCTTGCAAACCCCAAAATTTGTCCCAAAAAAACACATTTTCCTCACATTTCTGTGGTAGAAAGTTCTGGAATCTGCGTGGATCCACAAAATTCCCCCTACGCCACTTTCCCCAAAGTCTTCTTAGGAAAATGGTACCTCACTTGTGTGGGTAGGCCTAGTGTCTGTGACAGGAAACGGCCCAAAACACAACGTGGACACACCACATTTTCACAGTGAAAAGGGACCCTTTTTTAGCAAAGTGCCTAGGTGCAGATTTTGAACCCTAGCTCTGCCGGCACCTAGGGAAACCTAGCAAACCTATACATTTCTGAAAACTAGACACCCAGGGAAATCCAGGATGGGGTGACTTGACTGGCTCTTATCATGTTCTGTTACCCAGAAACCCTTACAAACCTCAAAATTTGTAAAAAGAAAAACACATTTTCCTCACATTTCTGTGGTGGAAAGTTCTGGAATCTGCATGCATCCACAAAACTCCACCCATCCCGCATTCCCCAAAGTCTTCAGAGAAAAATGGTACCTCACTTGTGTGGGTAGGCCTAGTGCCCACGACAGAAAACGGCCCAAAACGCATCGTGGACACAACACATTTTCACGGTGAAAACTGACCCTTTTTTTGCAAAGTGCCTAGCTGTAGGTTTTGAACCCTAGCTCTGCTGGCACCTAGGGAATCCTAGCAAACGTATACATTTTTTAACACTAGACACCCAGGGTAATCCAGGATGGGGTGACTTGACTGGCTCTCACCAGGTTCTGTTACCCAGCAAAAAAAAGGGTCAGTTTTCACTGTGAAAATGTGTTGTGTCCACATTGCGTTTTGGGCCGTTTCCTGTTGCGGGGACTAGGCCTACCCACACAAGTGAGGTACCATTTTTCGTGGAAGGCTTTGGGGAATGCGGGGTGGGTGGAATTTTGTGGGTCCACGCAGATTCCAGAACTTTCCACCATAGAAATGTTTAGGAAAATTTGCTTTTTTAAACTAAGTTTGAGGTTTGAAAGGGATTCTGGGTAACAGAACCTGGTGAGAGGCACACAAGTCACCCCATCCTGGAATCCCCTTGGTGTCTAGTTTAAAAAAATGTACAGGTTTGCAAGCTTTCCATATGTGCCGGCTGCGCTAGGGCCCAAAATCCACAGGTTGTCACATTGCTAAAAGCAAGTCTGTGCCTAGTGGGCGTTCTGCCACCCTAATGGAGAATCAGGGGTGGGGGGGATGGTTGCCCTGATATGCCCCAAGGGAAGGGGGGGCAGAAATACTGTGGCTATGTTTTTGGAGGGTAGGGGCCTTGGTATGCCCATTCTGGGCAGCCCCCACCCCCACGCATAAAAAAAGCCATCGTAATCGCTGGCGCCTAGTGGGCATTCGGCCCCCCGGGGGGCAGATCAGGGGCCACTGCCCCATCCGCCCCTCGGGGGGGGGGGTACAAAGACTGCAGCATTTTTTGGGGGAGGTATGAGCATTGGCATGCCCATTCTGGGCTGACCTCAACCCTGAATAAATACAAAAAAATCCTGAGGCCTAGAGGGCTTTCTGCGCCCCCCGGGGGGGGGGCAGATAAGGGGCTATTGCCCCAGTATGACTCCAGGGAGGGGCAGAAAGACTGTGGCAATTGTTTTTGGAGTGCGGGCATTATCATGCCCATTCTGGGAAGCCCCCACCCCTACATTGTGAAAAAGAAAAATCCCGGATGCCTAGTGGGCTCCTGCGCCCACCGGGGGCAGATTGGGCGCTACTACCCCCATATGCCCCCAGGGGGGCAGAAAGACTGGAATTTCACTGGGGCTGGGGCATTGTCATGCCCATTTTGGGCAGCCCCTACCCCAACATCAATAAAAAAAAATCCATGGTTTCTAGTGGGCTTTCTGCCCCCCGGTTGGGCAGATTGGGGGCTACTGAAAGAAAGACTGACTTTTCTCTCAGGGGTGGGGACATTGCCATGCCCTTTTTGGACAGCCCCCACCCGAACGTCAAAAAAGAAAATCACTGGTTTCTAGTGGGCTTTCTGCCCCCCGGGGGGCAGAAAGACTGACATTTCTCAGGAGTGGGGGCATTGCCATGCCCTTTTTGGGCAGCCCCCCCCCTGTTGCGACCAAACAAATATGGGGGAGCAAAGACCATTGCTCAAGGGGCCGCTTCCCCCTCCCTGATGCTAGTGGTGATCCCCAAGCAGGGATCCACTGGGAAAGGGTACCGTTGGAAAGGGGAGATTCTCCCCTTTCCAACGATACCTCTCCCATCTTTTCCGGTGCTCGGGGGGCTGAGATAGCCCCACAAGCACCGAAACTGAGAAACTGAAACTAAGTTTCAGTTTCGATTTCGTTGCAATGACGATCGCCTGCCATGCGCGCAATCGTCATTGCAATGAAATTCAAAAATAGGCCTGGGGAGGTGGGGGAAGCTCTTCCCCCACCTCCCCGGGCAAAAAAAAATGGGAAATCCCTCTGCTATCTGCAGCAGAGGGATTTCCTGAGCATGTGCTCATGACGGAATGGTTCCGTCATGAGCACACTACAACTTGTGCTCATGACGGAACCATTCCGTCATGAGCATGGAAGGGGTTAAATCCTGTGGCATATGAATGTGATGGGCCTTTGAATAGCAGCGGTATGTTGATTGGAGTGCACTGATGTGTTGGCTTGGGCCCATGGCTGGTGGTATTACAGTATTCTGTGTAGTGTGTGGTGTGTGAATCCCCCATAATGCTGTTGGTGCTTTGCCGGGACTTTATGGCTCACCTTCAGTAGGCTTAGTTTCAATATTCTGAATACTATGATTAGGTTTTTATCTTTAAAGTTCGCACTTCTGGAGGTGACAAAAGCAACCTGTAGAAGTGGTGGTTTCACTTAGAAAATTGAGTAACAACCCCTCATTTTTTGTAGTACTAAACACCTGCAGGTGTCCAGGGTGGCGTAACTTACATTGATCCCACTCACTTTCCCACTTTGCATTGCAACACTTAAAAGTTTGCATAAAACGGCTAAGATCACTCCTTTATTTACAGTTTGTGAAGGAAAATTCTGAAATCTGTTGTGATCCACAAATTGCACACCTACCCAGCTTTCCCACGTATCTCGACAATCTCAAATCTCAATCTCAAAAATGGAACCCAGTTTTTGTGGGTGGCCCGATCGCCCACGATTAGAAAGGGTAAAAACGCAACAAGGACACATCAACATTTTCCACTGAAAACTACACTGTTTTAGCAATGTGGGTAGCTGTGGATTTTGGGGCTTGTTTGTACCGCCACCCAGATAAACCTACCAAACCTACACGTTTCTGAAAACTAGACAACCAGGGATTTAAGAGGTGCATGACTTGTTTGGCTCTCACCAGGTAATTTTATCCAGAAGCCCTTGCAAACAGTCATTTTTGAAAAGTACACACCCTGGGGATTCCAGGTTGGTGTGCCGAGTGTAGATCCCATGAGATTTTCTTACCCACAATTCCCTGCATACCTCAAACTTTGCTTAAAATCACACATTGTCCTTGCATTTTTGTGATGGAAACTTCCTGAATCTGCAAGAATCCACAAGATTCCTACCACCCAGCATTACCCCACTTGTCCCAATAAAAAATGCTTCCCCATTTGTGTGTCTGGGCCAATTGCCAAGGACAGGAACAGATCAAACTAAGATCAATCGGAAGGTATTTAACTGTTACTGCTTATAGTGGCAACATAATATAAACTATGGCAAATGTCAGTGGCCGCAAAACACTGTGATTTCTGAGTTTGTGGTCACTGGCCTCAACTAAAAACATTAGCGGACCTACAAAGTAAGTGACATTTGTGCAAGAAAGTGCACCTAACATGTGCATGGCTGGTACAACTAGTCTCACATGTTGAGAGCATCCATACTTATTGGAATGTTTGACAGTTTTTCGAGCCCTTGGTATTCTGCACACCGAGGAAGGTACTGACCACAGTTTTTGTTTTTAATGGTGAAATATGCCTGTCCATTTTAGAAGAATAGTTTTTCTGATGATCTGCTATAGCCATAATAAACTGTATAGGGTTTGCTGAATTTGTAAGTACTGGTCAAAACTAACAACAGCACTGCAACTACGAAGTGAGTTACTACAAAAAACTGCAACTACCACAATGCATTGCTGGTGTCACCTACCAAGTGCAGCCGCACGTTACAAAAGTTACTGGTTAATGTGGATGAGAAGTGATATCTCAGCCTCCGGAGGTGGAGAATATGCAGGGCAGTCTCTAGGTCTAGAGACACACAGGCTGTCGCCTATGCCATGGCATGAGGAGGTCATCTCTGTACCCTGCTGTGCCTGCAGGACCTCTGCAGGGGAGCTGCGGGTTCCCTTGGAACCCAGCTAAGGTCTTCTGTATTCTGTCTGCTGCTCCGCAAGTCCGCGTATCGTAAATGTAAATTGATAAATGTAAATTGATACTTGTATTGCGCACTACTCACCCGCAAGGGTCTCAAGGCGCTTGTACGAATACCGCTGTGGAACCCATCCTGGCTTTCCCTGTGAGGTGTCCACTCCTAGGCACCCCCAAGGTGGAGGCCAGGCATCCTTAGCGTTGTGGGGGCCGTTGTGGAGATTAAGCAAGCTATTGCCCAGAGTTGCAGAGTGGGACTCCATGATTGGAATGGCACCGAGGCGAGAATTATCAGGTCCATGGAATTTTTGAGCCCAAGACCCGCCGAGGCGGGGAATTGAACCCTGGTCCCAGGCTAAACCTCTGCATCAGGGACTGCCGCTCTAATCATTGAGCCACACTTCTCCACTTATCGTCCAATCAGCGCACGCATCTGAAAAATGGAGGCGCTGGCAGTATTTCAACAGCAGTTTCAATGTCGCCCATTGGTAGAGGCTGTTCTGGGAGCCTTCCATTATCTGGATTGTTGACCTGTCCTCAGGTTCCTGGGCTGATTGCCCTCCCTTGATTTATCACGGGCGACTGTGCACTGTGCAAGGACGTCTATTCCCATTCAGTGCGATCTACTTGATATGGATTATTCCATTTAAAGAAAAAGAAAAACAATAATAATATGTATCTACCATGTCAGCAAGTGTATTAATAAAAGGCGTTTCATTCCCTATTGACTTTTGAATGTACAATTTCTTACAGAAACGTCTAAAACTTCAAAGTATCCAAAGTTTTGTTGCAACTTAAATCCAATACAGGATAGTAATTCAGTTCTTGACAGCCAAGAATGCATAGAACCTTGCATGTGTGTGTAAAAGTAAAGCGAGGTCTAGACGAAGGCCTGTGAATAGGTAATGCTGGGCAAATGTTTATTTTTTATCCTTAACTTTCAAACTTGTGAGCGGAAGTGATTCAGTTCACAGCGCACTGCAAACCCATGTGCGGCCAGTGGATTCCAGGCCTTTTCCAGATCCTTGAAGAATTCCTTGGTGGGATCGAGTTCTGAGACAGAGAAGTGTCTTTGACCCTCCTGGATAGCCTGGTCGAGGTATCGAATTTTAGGTAATGACTGCGATGTGTGCTGTTTGTAAACAACTGTTCTCACACCACAAGCATTGCCGGCCTCTCTCCCATGAAGCAACGGGTGGCTATTATCCTGTTAGAGGGGTCTGACCAGTGCCGGCTGCTGCCATATAAAGTGGGGAGAGGGGAAAATAATACAATTGAATAAAAAAGACTTACCTGAAGACTCTGCCTGGGTGCTCCTCTGCCACGCGGCACACTGAACAAGTTTCCAAACTCACCCACCCAATCCCGACACTGCTTTCATGCTATACCAAGCATGAGAGAAGCCCCGGGATTTGCCTGAGTGGGCTGGTCTGATGCTCACTCAGGCACAGGGTGTCTGTGCCGCATTCTCCACCTGTCTTTGGAATGCAGCTGTGTTGGAGGAACCTAAGTGCGCATGTCGGCGTGGCCATCCTAAGACAGCCGACTAAACTGACATGCGCACTTACAGTGTCCACCACTCCTCTTCCCTGCCATGGCCTGGCCCCACCCTGCTCTCAAATGGCATCAGCTCAGTAAGTAAAATATTATGAAAATAAAAGTATTTATTATTTTATTTTTGCTGTCTCTCAATAGGGTGATGCTCCTCCTGCCATTGATCCAGCACCAATCAGGGACTGATAATCAATTACTGGCCCATACTCATACACCCAACACATGAATCCCTGATGTGCTGTCTCTAGTTTGAGTTTAATCAGTTGTTCATAAATACAGGCTCCTATCTAACATGCTAAATACATAACTGAAACCTGTATATCAACTCTCTTTCCTCTGGTCGATGGACCTAAAGTTGAGAAGTTTATGGTAATATTAAGTACTAACTATTTATTTATTCTACTAACTAAATCACAAACTCAGTGTAAGATTAATAGTGTTTATCGGAAAATTATGTGAAAGTGAAATGCTCATTATGTACAGGTTTACAAAGCAAACAAATCTCAATCACAGAGAAAGAACATTATTCAAGGCAAAACAGTGTCAAACTCATTTTAAATGAACAAAATGAAAAAGAAAGAGTGGATAGGCGAAGAAAACGCAGTTTCAGAGACAAGATAAATTACATTTGCAAATATTTATGCAAAGTACGGATCATTTAGTTATCATAACCTAAATAAGACAGTAGAAAAACTACCCCCTGGCCATGAGAATAGATGGGGGTTCCCCGAGAAGGTACAAGAAACAAAGAGTAAGACAGGAACAAGAAATAGGTAGGCCTCAGTCTGGATACAGCAAACCGACGGACAGCGACGATCTTCATCTCTAGCTTCTCCAAAGACGCTCTCGCCCTAACACCCCCAGGCACCCCAGTTATACTCTAAAAAAAACACATGTTCATCCCACCATTGTAGCAACATTTTCAGAAACTCAGCCTCTCATTGGTCATTTTAGGGAGTGTTCTATCATACCACAATAGTCAGGTCCATGTTTTTACAGTATTCTTTGTTCTTTATTTTTCACACTACGTCAACTACGTTTCATGAATATACGTTTCCTCCAATAAGTAACATGTTGCAAGTCTCTGCACTTTCATTGTTTACCTCAACATTTTCTGCGGAAGAAGTTTATACATCTGCACTTGGTCTTAGGGCCATCTATACTTACTTGGCAGACACACAATAATCCTTGATGGTTATCAGCCTTTGCCTTCTTCATTCTCTCTCAGAGCTCGATTTTCAGCTAATTCATTTGTTTATTTCTTTAACCCTTTCGCTGCCAGGCCTTTTCCCCCTCCTGTGCCAAGCCTTTTTTTGGCTATTTGGGGTAGTGCACGCTTAGGCCCCTGTAACTTTTTGACCACATTAGGTATCCACGCCAAATTTGCGTCCTTTTCTTCCAACATCATGGGGATTCTAAAGGTACTCAGGGTTTGTGGATTCCCCTGGAGGGGTCACAGAAATGAGCCAAAATACAGCAAATGTTTTTTTTTTTTTGGAAAAATTGGAAAAACGGGCTGCAAATGAAACCATCTGGGTTTTTCCCTGCAAATGTTATCAAAAAAGGGTTTGTGGGGTTGAAATCACCATTTTCCCAGCTTTTCGGGGATACCAGACTTTTGTCAGAAACCCAACATTTTTTACACAGTTTTGGCATTTTTCTGGGACATAGCCTATTTTTGCTATTTTTTGTGCTTTTGACCTCCTTCCAGTTAATGGCAGAAATGGGTACAAAAGCAATAATGGATCCTGGAAAGCTATACATTTTCGAGAAGAAGACAAAATTCTGAATTCAGCAAGCGGTCATTTGTGTAGATCCATCAAGGTTTTTTTTATAGAAACAAACAGTTAAATATATGATAAATTGAAAATTAGTTGAAAAAAACAGCCTTTTGTGTCAACGTTTTCACCTGTAACTTCTTCTAATTATGACAACTCTTTGAAAACAATATACCGTTGCATCCGCTGGACATTACTGGTTGTGAGGATATATAGAACTTGTAGGTTCACCAAGAACCCGACGAGCCCAGAGCCAAAAACTGAGCAGCAACTTGCAATGGTTTTTTATTATGTACCGGGTATATAGTAATTATTCTGTAAAAATGTGTACATGGAAAAATCGGTATGAAAGACACCTATGTATTTCTGAAATGGGAACAAAATATAGAGTTTAGAAACAGTAGATATTTGCACATTTCTGAAATTGGGAATACTCATACTAGCATGAGAATTATCAGTCATTTTTTAGAATGACTTATTTTTTACACAATGTCTTTCATTTGGAAGGCAGAAATGCATCGGAAGTCAATAGATAATAACAGTTCCTTTACAAATCTGAATTACCCTAAGTCTCCCGATAAAAACGGTACCTCACTTGTGTGGGTCGGCCTAGTGCCCGCGACAGGAAACGGCGCAAAACGCAACGTGGTCACACCTCAATTTCGCAGTGAAAAATTACCCTTTTTTGGGAAAATGTCTAGCTGTAGTTTTTGAACCCTAGCTCTGCGGGCACCTTGGGAAACCTAGCAAACCTACACATTTTTGAAAACTAGACACCCAGGGAAATCCAGGATGGGGTGACTTGACTGCCTCCCACCACTGTCTGTTACCCAGAATCCCTTGCAAACCTAAAAAACTGTCAAAAAAACCCACATTTTCCCCACATTTCTGTGGTGGAACGTTCCGGAATCTGCGTGGATCCACAAATTTCTACCCACCCCGCGTTCCCCAAAGTCTTACGAGAAAAACGGTACCTCACTTGTGTAGGTCGGCCTAGTGCCCGCGACAGGAAACGGCGCAAAACGCAACGTGGTCACATCTCAATTTCGCAGTGAAAAATGACCCTTTTTTGGCAAAATGACTAGCTGTAGTTTTTGATCCCTAGCTCTGCGGGCACCTTGGGAAACCTAGCAAACCTATACATTTTTGAAAAGTAGACACCCAGGGGAATCCAGGATGGGGTGACTTGACTGCCTCCCACCAGGGTCTGTTACCCAGAATCCCTTGCAAACCTAACATTGTCCAAAAAAACACATTTTCCCCACATTTCTGTAGTGGAAAGTTCTGGAATATGCGTGGATCCACAAATTTCCACCCAACCCGCGTTCCCCAAGTCTTACGAGAAAAACGGTACCTCACTTGTGTGGGTTGGCCTAGTGCCCGCGACAGGAAACGGCGCAAAACGTAGTGAGGTGACATCAAAATTGCCTATCTCAAAACCACCTGGTTTTGCAAGGGGGGTCACCTGGGTTTTTGGCCCGGTGCTCGGCGGCCATCTAGGGAAACCTACCAAACCCATACATTTCTGAAAACTAGACACCCGGGGGCTTCCAGGGAGGTATGGCTTGCGTGGATCCCCCAACGTTTCCTTACCCAGAATCCCCTGCAAACCTCAATTTTAGCTGAAAAAATCACTTTTTTCACACATTTTTGTGTGGGAAAGTGATGGCATCACCGGGCTCACTCAAATTTCCCACCTCCCAGCGTTCCCCTGGGTCTCCCGGTAAAAATGGTGCCTCACTTGTGTGGGAGGCCCAAGTACCCGCGACAGGCAAGGGCCCAAAACGTACTGTGGTGACATCAAAATTGCCTATCTCAAAACCACCTGGTTTTGCAAGGGGGGGTCACCTGGGTTTTTGGCCCGGTGCTCGGCGGCCATCTAGGGAAACCTACCAAACCCATACATTTCTGAAAACTAGACACCCGGGTGCTTCCAGGGAGGTATGGCTTGCGTGGATCCCCCAACGTTTCCTTACCCAGAATTCCCTGCAAACCTCAATTTTAGCTGAAAAAATCACTTTTTTCACACATTTTTAGGTGGGAAAGTTGTGGCATCACCGGGCTCACTCAAATTTCCCACCTCCCAGCGTTCCCCTGGGTCTCCCGGTAAAAATGGTGCCTCACTTGTGTGGGAGGCCCAAGTACCCGCGACAGGCAAGGGCCCAAAACGTAGTGAGGTGACATCAAAATTCCCTATCTCAAAACCACCTGATTTTGCAAGGGGGGGTCATCTTGGTTTTTGGCCCGGTGCTCGGCGACCATCTAGGGAAACCTACCAAACCCATACATTTCTGAAAACTAGACACCCGGGGGCTTCCAGGGAGGGATGGCTTGCATGGATCCCCCGTGTCCTTACCCAGAATCCCCTGCAAACCTCAATTTTAGCTGACAAAATCACTTTTTTCACACATTTTTGTGTGGGAAAGGTGTGGCATCACCGGGCTCACTCAAATTTCCCACCTCCCAGTATTCCCCTGGGTCTCCCGGTAAAAATGGTGCCTCACTTGTGTAGGAGGCCTAAGTACCCGCGACAGGCAAGGGCCCAAAACGTAGTGTGGTGACATCAAAATTGCCTATCTCAAAACCACCTGGTTTTGCAAGGGGGATCACCTGGGTTTTTGGCCCGGTGCTCGGCGGCCATCTAGGGAAACCTACCAAACCCATACATTTCTGAAAACTAGACACCGGGAGGCTTCCAGGGAGGTATTGCTTGCGTGGATCCCCAACGTTTCCTTACCCAGAATCCCCTGCAAACCCCAATTTTAGCTGAAAAAATCGCTTTTTTCACACAGTTTTGTGTGGGAAAGTTGTGGCATCACCGGGCTCACTCAAATTTCCCACCTCCCAGTATTCCCCTGGGTCTCCCGGTAAAAATGGTGCCTCACTTGTGTGGGAGGCCCAAGTACCCGCGACAGGCAAGGGCCCAAAACGTAGTGTGGTGACATCAAAATTGCCTATCTCAAAACCACCTGGTTTTGCAAGGGGGGTCACTTGGGTTTTTGGCCCGGTGCTCGGCGGCCATCTAGGGAAACCTACCAAACCCATACATTTCTGAAAACTAGACACCCGGGGGCTTTCAGGGAGGTATGGCTTGCGTGGATCCCCCAACGTTTCCTTACCCAGAATCCCCTGCAAACCCAAATTTAGCTGAAAAAATCGCTTTTTTCACACAGTTTTGTGTGGGAAAGTTGTGGCATCACCGGGCTCACTCAAATTTCCCACCTCCCAGCGTTTCCCTGGGTATCCCGGTAAAAATGGTGCCTCACTTGTGTGAGTGGCCCAAGTACCCGCGACAGGCAAGGGCCCAAAAGGTAGTGATGCGACATCAACATTGCCTATCCAAAAAAATGTTTGGGCCCTTGCCTGTCGCGGGTACTTGGGCCTCCCACACAAGTGAGGCACCATTTTTACCGGGAGACCCAGGGGACCGCTGGAAGGTGGGAAATTTGAGTGAGCCCGGTGATGCCACAACTTTCCCCCACAAAAATGTGTGAAAAGAGTGATTTTTTCAGCTAAAATTGAAGTTTGCAGGGGATTCTGGGTAAGGAAACGTTGGGGGATCCATGCAAGCCATACCTCCCTGGAATCCCCCGGGTGTCTAGTTTTCAGAAATGTATGGGTTTAGTAGGTTTCCCTAGATGGCCGCCGAGCACCGGGCCAAAAACCCAGGTGACCCCCCTTGCAAAACCAGGTGGATTTGAGATAGGCAATTTTGATGTCAACTCACTACGTTTTGGGCCCTTGCCTGTCGCGGGTACTTGGGCCACTCACACAAGTGAGGCACCATTTTTACCGGGAGACCCAGGGGAACGCTGGGAGGTGGGAAATTTGAGTGAGCCCGGTGATGCCACAACTTTCCTCCACAAAAATGTGTGAAAAAAGTGATTTTTTCAGCTAAAATTGAGGTTTGCAGGGGATTCTGGGTAAGGAAACATTGGGGGATCCATGCAAGCCATACCTCCCTGGAAGCCCCCGGGTGTCTAGTTTTCAGAAATGTATAGGTTTGGTAGGTTTCCCTAGATGGCCGCCGAGCACCGGGCCAAAAACCCAGGTGACCCCCCTTGCAAAACCAGGTGGTTTTGAGATAGGCAATTTTGGTGTTGCATCACTACGTTTTGGGCCCTTGCCTGTCGCGGGTACTTGGGCCACTCACACAAGTGAGGCACCATTTTTACCGGGAGACCCAGGGGAACGCTGGGAGGTGGGAAATTTGAGTGAGCCCGGTGATGCCACAACTTTCCTCCACAAAAATGTGTGAAAAAAGTGATTTTTTCAGCTAAAATTGAGGTTTGCAGGGGATTCTGGGTAAGGAAACATTGGGGGATCCACGCAAGCCATACCTCCCTGGAAGCCCCCGGGTGTCTAGTTTTCAGAAATGTATGGGTTTGGTAGGTTTCCCTAGATGGCCGCCGAGCACCGGGCCCAAAACCCAGGTGACCCCCCTTGCAAAACCAGGTGGTTTAGAGATAGGCAATTTTGATGTCACCTCACTACGTTTTGGGCCCTTGACTGTCGCGGGTACTTGGGCCACCCACACAAGTGAGGCACCATTTTTACCGGGAGACCCAGGGGAATGCTGGGAGGTGGGAAATTTGAGTGAGCCCGGTGATGCCACAACTTTCCTCCACAAAAATGTGTGAAAAAAGTGATTTTTTCAGCTAAAATTGAGGTTTGCAGGGGATTCTGGGTAAGGAAACGTTGGGGGATCCACGCAAGCCATACCTCCCTGGAAGCCCCCGGGTGTCTAGTTTTCAGAAATGAATGGGTTTGGTAGGTTTCCCTCGATGGCCGCCGAGCACCGGGCCAAAAACCCAGGTGACCCCCCTTGCAAAGCCAGGTGGTTTTGAGATGGGCAATTTTGATGTCACCTCACTACGTTTTGGGCCCTTGCCTGTCGCGGGTACTTGGGCGTCCCACACAAGTGAGGCACCATTTTTACCGGGAGACCCAGGGGAACGCTGGGAGGTGGGAAATTTGAGTGAGCCCGGTGATGCCACAACTTTCCCACACAAAAATGTGTGAAAAAAGTGATTTGTTCAGCTAAAATTGAGGTTTGCAGGGGATTCTGGGTAAGGAAACGTTGGGGGATCCACGCAAGCCATACCTCCCTGGAAGCCCCCGGGTGTCTAGTTTTCAGAAATGTATGGGTTTGGTAGGTTTCCCTAGATGGCCGCCGAGCACAGGGCCAAAAACCCAGGTGACCCCCCTTGCAAAACCTTGTGGTTTTGAGATAGGCAATTTTGGTGTCGCATCACTACGTTTTGGGCCCTTGCCTGTCGCGGGTACTTGGGCCTCCCACACAAGTGAGGCACCATTTTTACCGGGAGACCCAGGGGAATGCTGGGAGATGGGAAATTTGAGTGAGCCCGGTGATGCCACAACTTTCCCACACAAAAATGTGTGAAAAAAGTGATTTTTTTCAGCTAAAATTGAGGTTTGCAGGGGATTCTGGGTAAGGAAAGGTTGGGGGATCCATGCAAGCCATACCTCCCTGGAAGCCCCCGGGTGTCTAGTTTTCAGAAACTTATGGGTTTGGTAGGTTTTCCTAGATGGTCGCCGAGCACCGGGCCAAAAACCCAGGTGACCCCCCCTTGCAAAACCAGGTGGTTTTGAGATAGGGAATTTTGATGTCACCTCACTACGTTTTGGGCCCTTTCCTGTCGCGGGTACTTGGGCCTCCCACACAAGTGAGGCACCATTTTTACCGGGAGACCCAGGGGAACGCTGGGAGGTGGGAAATTCGAGATGGACTTCAGTATGGATTGTGGTGGACAGGCCTTCAAGGTTAACCCACAATTGACACCACTAGGGTACACCTGCTTGTGCTAAGACATCAAGCCTTCTAAGGTCTAGTGGGGCCTTCTACGGTCTAGCATGGGAATGTGCTCCCTCAGTACAGTGGTGTGTTGGACTGGTCATGAATGCGGAACCCGGTTCCCCAGTTCCAAATTCCACAGCTCTGGCCATAGTGCCTCATCCCCACTGAACACCATACTTGCCCACTGAAACTCGCACTGCCTTCAGCTGTAACCTAATTGTGCCCGCTATAAACACTTGGATGTGGCTCAATTCAAATTATGCACTTGATAAGAGTAATATGCTGCCTAAAAAAAAAAAAAGCAACCACTCGTAGGGAATGCAAAGCATGTGAAATGTAAGCAGGAACAACATGGTTACCTAAACGATCTCTCACTAACTATTCAGAAATCAGCGAGTGGTTTCACCTGAAAAGTTATGGACATGGCTAGAGGGCCCTGAAGGGAACCGTTTCACTGTCCATTGCTTACATCCTTACAAAACGTAAGCAGTATGGTATAAAAAGACCACATCCATAAACACAGAGGCATGGTACACATTGTGTTTTCCAATCCACCCATCAACCAGGTATTGCAGTACCTCCAGGAATGGTACACTCTCCCAACCTGGAAACAACAATGCTCTTCAAAGAAAGACGAGAAAATGAAAGTAGCACTTCACTGGCAAACTCTGTAAAGTGATACTGGTGTATTTGGATGTAAAAAAAAACAATCTGGCTACTTTGCAACCCCTCTGTCTTGCTATTATTCTCATATAAGAAATTCTATTTCTCTACATGCTGCTGCACTTTGGATTTGAAAAAAAGAAGGGCATTTCTCGGCATTTTTGGATCCATTTCACAGGGAAGCAACTAGAAAGACGAGCGTTTTTCAAATTTGGATCCATTTCACAGGGAAGCAACAACAGGCACACAGGAACGAAGCCGAGCCTCGTGGCATGCCTGGGCATACCAAAGTGCCCCCACCCTAACCCAAACCCACCGATGCAAAAATCATGCTGCTGCACTTTGGATTTGAAAAATTACAGAGAAGGGCATTTCTCTGCATTTTTGGATACATTTCGCAGGGAAGCAACTAGAAAGACGAGCGTTTTTCGAATTTGGATCCATTTCACAGGGAAGCAACAACAGGCACACAGGAACGAAGCCGAGCCTCGTGGCATGCCTGGGCATACCAAAGTGCCCCCACCCTAACCCAAACCCACCGATGCAAAAATCATGCTGCTGCACTTTGGATTTGAAAAATTACAAAGAAGGGCATTTCTCTGCATTTTTGGATACATTTCGCAGGGAAGCAACTAGAAAGACGAGCTTTTTTCAAATTTGGATCCATTTCACAGGGAAGCATCAACAGGCACACAGGAACGAAGCCGAGCCTCGTGGCATGCCAGGGCATACAAAAGTGCCCCCACCCTAACCCAAACCCACCGATGCAAAAATCATGCTGCTGCACTTTGGATTTGAAAAATTACAAAGAAGGGCATTTCTCGGCATTTTTGGATCCATTTCACAGGGAAGCAACTAGACAGACGAGCGTTTTTCAAATTTGAATCCATTTCACAGGGAAGCAACAACAGGCACACACGAACGAAGCCGAGCCTCTGGCATGCCTGGGCCTTCCATAGTGCCCCCACCCTAACCCAAACCCACCGATGCAAAAATTCCCCCGCCCCAGCCCCAAAACTCACCTTTACTCTCCGTGGCGCAGGAAGCAAATAGCTTCCTGCGTCACGGAGAGCAAACGGGAAACCTCCAATGACGTCAGCGCAGCTCGCGCGCTGACGTCATTGATGACGCGGGGGGTGGGGCCCCTGCCTTCCCAGTAAAAAAAAAAAAAGATCGACCACTCGCGGGGGGAGCGCCAGCGCTTCCCCCGTGGGTGGGTGTCATGACGAGATGGTCTCGTCATGGGCACAGCGCGACTGTGCTCCATGACGAGACCATCTCGTCATGGGCACAGAAGGGGTTAACCCTCGACTGACATGCAAAAAGATGTAGGCCAGTGCATGCTTCACTACAAGAACAAATACGCAGACATTATTATTTTCATGAAGTATATTTTCACTGTTTACTTCCCACCATTGCACTATCCTACGTTATAATCCTAGATGGAGCATTAATGTGCAAAAGCGTCATTATTAATATATTATTTTTCAAATACAGCCTAGTTTCTCATGCATTAGTCCATGTATGCGCAAAAGCATTTCCCCTTGTTTTCGTGTTTTTGCACGTTATTTTCACAGCACACTGTTAGTAAATGTTACTGAGAAATTAATACGAGCGGGTTTTATTTTCTCAAAACCCTGCTCCATCTATTCCCCCCCTTTGATGGCATTGTTGAGCCATCACAAAAATAACCATCATACCAATTGCCACCTTCACTTTCATCTAAAGGACTGTACTTCTCTCCCATTTTGCCATTTTTTCATCTAAATCTTTCATCATTTCATAATAATTTCCTCTCATATCCTCTAGTTCTATCTCTTCTCTCTTTCTTTTTCTTGCTCTACGTTTATTGTCTGACTCTGTCATCTCCTTCTTTCCACATCTACACTTGCAACATTTATATGACATTGTTATTAACAATATTATTGCAGCTATTGAAATAATTGGTATTAGTATTTTCCCTAATAAGCTATTCCCATATGTAGAGAACCATTTACCTACAGAGGAAAAACTCTTACCAAGTTTCTCCCAAACACTGTCAACCTCCAGTTGAGTCAAATCTTCATGTATTTTTGTAATATTTTTAATATACCCCTCAAGACTTTTATCAGGGATATAAGTACAGCAGTGTTGTATCTTCAACATGCCGCAGACTCCGCCTTCTTTTGCCAATAAAATATCTAGGGCAAGTCGATTTTGCAAAACCATTGATCTAATTGCAACCAATTCTGTGTCGATCATCAGGAACCCACCAGCAGTATCTGTTGATAAACAATCAACCACTGTGGACAATTTTCGAATTTTATGCGAATTCAGAATGACTCCAACTGAGGGTATCAGTGCACCAAAAATATCACCAATTATTTCTGAAAAGCTTGCTCTCTTTTTGCGTATTAGTCCATGCTTTATTTCATTGTTTTTATTATTTCTATCTACGTGGTATACTTTGGGAAATACAATACCAAAGTAACAACTACCATACCAATGTGCAGGCAACTTATAATAGGCATTCTTACCACACACATAATAAACTCATGGAAAAACAAGTTCAGTTCCACCTTTCAATCCCCATCCGCCACTTATTAGAAAGGTATTTTCACATCCTCTAGTACCAATGAAATAATTATTATGGTCAGTTTTTAGTCTAAGTAAGCAAAGTTCCCTTTATGATACCAATCCAGAGACATCGCAGCATTAGTCTCGCCTGCCTTATAATTTCCTTCTCTGAGAGCCCATGATGGTACATGTGACTTCTGTTCAGCAGCTTTTCTTCTCAAATCCTGTCTTCTATCTTCTACCATTTTAATGAGATCTTTTTCTTCAGCCCGCAAACTACAGGTAAGATTATGTCTATGAGCATATACTATATCTTTGTCTGGGTAATATGGAAAAATCTCCCATTTCTACTACTATACACCTTATTCATATCTTTTCTAATTGGAATTTCTGGAAACACTAAATCTAGGTTTGAATAATAATATTGTAACTTCCCCGTCACGTAAAACAGACTGGTTAGTACACTACATGATACACTATAAGTTAAAGGAAGGTGCTGGTAAGTCACCCCCTCTGAGACAGACAAAGTTAATTGAATCCACACTTAAAAATCTCTCACATCCATCGTTTCAACATGCTCGTACAATAATTTTGTAAAAACATTTAATGATAAATCATTCATTGATTTATCATGATGATAAATACTTTCATCTATCTGTTCTATATTAGTATTAGGTGTTTCTTTATTAACAGGATTCACTCTTTTACTTATTACATCATTATTATTAATATTTTTATTATTAGTCACCATTAGAACAGGTACGATAACAGTTCATATTAGCCACATCAACATTAATAGTAGGACACTACATGAGCAAGCTTTAATACATCTACTTTTTAGTCTAGGTTTTTGATGTCCAGTCACATCAGTTTCTGCCATATCGTATACTATAAAAAAATATAAAAACTAAGAAAAAATCTAAGGAAAATCCTAACAACTTTCTAGAATTTTGACAAACTCGTCCAAAAACCACCAAAAAATAGTGTATCCTAACACTTCAAAGCTTTTCTTCTTTACCCCCCTCTTTTTTTTTAATAGTCTTCTTCAAATCTTCTGGAGCTTTTCAAATTATTTTTACTGAAGTTTGTTGCACCATAATTTTCCACAGTTTCTTTTAAGGTGGTCTCAATCTGCTTTCAGCAATTTGCTAAGTACCAGTATTTATTTGATCTGTGCTTTCAATTTCTTCCAATATCACATGTCCATTCTGGAGCTGTGTATTTCTTGCTCAGAATTCTTTTTCTCTTTGTTCTTCTCACTAGTTCTTCCTCAGATTCTTCTTGTTCAGTTTAGCTTGATTCCTCATTTATTTGCTCTGGTCTTCTCTTCTCTAGAGTGTATTTTAGTCTTTTCACTCCACTTGGCCAATTGTCACCCTTTTTTGCTTTCTTAGCTTGAACCGCTTCTTCACCTTCTTTTTCTCGTTCACAAGTTCTTTTATTTAGCCCCTTTCTTTGATGTATTTTCCTTGATTTTCAGTAACTTCCTCTCCTTCTTGCTCAACAGCAGTCTTACGAAACCCAGTAGCTGGTGCCCACTCTTCTTGACTTGTGCTTGGTTGTTCGTCAGAATCTGTCACTATAGATTCTTTGGCTTTACAACCGCCAGCCCCTGGTTTCTTATTTTCATTAACCAGTTGTTGCTCACCTTTGTTTACAAGTGGACTTGGGACTCTTCTTGTATGACTGCATGTATCCAGTTTGGTAAGCCACCACACTTCACTTCTGTAGTTGTCACGAAAATAATGTGTTATGGTCCATGCCATCTGGTTTCCAAACGCGACTTCCTCACTTGTTTCTTGCCAAGAACCCACTCTCCTGGACTCCGATCATGAGCTTGATCCGGCTGTGTTTTGGTTGCAATTTCTCCAACCTGATGAGACACAGAACACACCAGATCAGCCAATTCTTTGCAATAATCAAGCACTAAATCATCAGAAATATTAATACAGTTTGTTTGCTGGTACAATCGCTTGTTTCATTGCTCTTCCCATTAGGACTTTATGAGGACTCAATCCAGTCTTTTCATCTGGAATGGTTCTAAGACTCATCAATACCAGGGGTAAAGCTTCAGGCCATTTCAGTGTTGTGGATGCACATACCTTTCCCAGTCTAGATTTTATAGTGCCATTAATTTGCTTGACAACTCCAGATGCTTCTGGTCGATAGGCACAATGCAGCCTTTGCTCAATTTCTAATGTTGCACAAACCATCCGAATGATCTCATTATTGAAATGTGATCCCCTATCTGTTTCTAAAGTGACTGGAAAACCAAACCTTGGAATTAATTCTCTCAAAAGCAATTTTGCAACAGTGAGGCTATCATTCCTTCTTGTTGGATAAGCCTCAGCCCAATGAGAAAACAGACAAACAACAACTAACACATATTATTGTCCGTTACATGGGGTAAGCTCGATAAAGTCAAGCTGAAGCCTCGTAAATGGTCCTGCTGCTTTTCCAATTCGTCCCCAACTAAAAACTGTCTTTTTGCCTGGATTTTGCTGCTGACATATAACACACCTCTGACATAGACTCTCTGCGATGACTCTAATCCAAGCAGGTTTTATTTTCTCAAAACCCTACTCCATCACCATTACGGAGAAGCCGCCGCTGGGTCTGACTCTGAAGGCTGAGGTTTGCCAAACTTACGTTTATTCTGTCAGACGGCGCGTCAGAGGAGGAGGACTCTGTGCCGGACAGGCAGGGTCAGAAATCCAGCCAGTGCCATGATAGGGTGTCCCAGAAAAGCCACCAGTGCCCTGAGAGGGTCTGACTACGAGAGTGGAGACGAAGGCAATGCTTTGGGTGTCTGCAAGAGAGATACCACGCAAAAGTTGGTGTAAAGGAGGGCTGAACGAATGCTAGAAACAGAGAGTGCCTGGAATTAATATAGCACACGTTTCTCTCATGGTCCTCTCGAGGTGTGCACCCTGAATATCAACCCAAGACTATTCATGGTGCACCATATAGAGGGCAAAATGTTGCAAAATATATGGACAGGTAAGTAAGTCTTGATTTTCTCTTCCTAAATCCAAATATATGTACATACGCAGGACACATATCATCAATGTACATAGATGTAGAGTCAGGAATAGTAAATCTATACTTACCTATATGCACTTACCTTTCAATACTTTGTCCCTCGATATTCTGTCCTCGATGTTCTTATACCACAATATTTTTGGGGTTGGTAGTCAGTAGTACAATTGTCCTCTCGCTTCTAGCAGCTTTTGCTGTGACAAATGGAAACTGGCATCTGGTGAGAACCAGAGTTGTGTTTACCTTCCTGTTCATGCAAAACAAAAATACCCTTACTAAGTGACACGCTTTAAGTGTGTAAGAGGCGTCTTCTCTCGGGCTTATTGGCAACACACCCCGTGGCTTTAGTAAAAAACATTTAAAATAAAAGTGTCTGACACCGAATTCGAGTGAGCGTCCTAACAATGATAACTATATGTGACTTTTATAATAAATTAGCAAACTTTATAAACTGCCTTGTTCTTTGTCTTAACCATAGCAATAACAGCAAAAAAGTGTATACTCACTTTGCAGGTTTACAAAAATATATGACAACGTTTGTTTTCCACCATGCATATGTACAGGCAGCAGATACAAAATATACTTTTAAGTAGTTTAGATACAAGTACAATATACAAGAGCTAATCTTTATCAATACATTATTGGATTCCGAGTATCTACGCTACCTTTAAAGAATGTGACATTGTAGTTATTTGGGGGTGGGTCTCCTCACTAAGGCCAGTTCTGCCATTTTTCCCTTTCTTCTGATGTGCCCTGATGGTTTTTCTCTTGGTGTCCTCTGAGGGTGCTCCATGTTTCATTTCACATTCACCAACAGAGCAAAAAGCTGGACAAAGGCAAACCAGAGTAAACCCCATCGATAGAAAGAGCGGTAACTGCCCCTCATGGTGGGCAGTGGGGCACTGATGGTTGGTGGGAGCTGAATCAATAGCTCTGGGGCACAGGCCAAGTGGTGGAAGCTGTACCACCAAACGTCAGTAAAATCCACTTATTCACCTGTATTTGGGCCATCTGCTCGCTCATGAATAAGTAGATGCTGTGTGTTATGTAACACGTGTGGGTGCCATTTGTTTGGGCTCCCGCATGATGTGCATTAAGACTGTGTGAAGTATGACGGGTGTCCTCTGTGTGAACATTCTTCATGCTTCACAACATGGCCTTTCCTCCATAGAGGGTAAGGCTACTCCAGCTTCTGTGCCTCAACACAAATGACGGACCAAAATCACTTTTGCTGCATGGCAGTTCTGTCTGCATCTCTACTAGATATAAACTCACTGCCGCCTGGTGTGCCTGCTCCGGTTTCCCTATGTCCTTACCCTTTGTCCTCCTCCAAGTAACGCCCGGAGATCTTAAAGCCCACCTGCAGGAAGTCTGCTCTGCTTCCAGTGAAACCACATGTTCTAGATCAGTGAGTCTCTACCCTG
Organism: Triturus cristatus; assembly: GCF_964204655.1. Classification (NCBI taxonomy): domain Eukaryota; kingdom Metazoa; phylum Chordata; class Amphibia; order Caudata; family Salamandridae; genus Triturus; species Triturus cristatus. The sequence continues at coordinate 191,657,901 of NC_140581.1, forward strand.
AAGTGCCTTCATTAGTGACTGGCAGGAAGACAGCCTAAGAAACAATTTTCTGCAACGATTATCGGGTGTTATGGTTTGCAAACAGAGCCCCCAACTTGATCATTCGTGCCTTCCTGCCGGTGTCCGTAGTTATGGTAAATATTTCCCACCTAGAGCGAATAAGTTGTGTAAACACCTGTTTGTGCTGTATGTATAGGGATTTATATAGAGGTGAGGTAGAAATGTGGAGTATAGTGGAGAGTATTAAAGGGAGATGCAGGTAGGACAAGGAAGTTTACCAGCTCAGGTTCATCATCCGGTGCGGTACAGGTGGCCGAGGTGTTGCTTAAAGAGGAGAAAAGTCCTCCTAACAGAGGAGCAGTCACTGACCTTGATCTGGGTGAGGAGGGACTCATAGATCCCAGGTGTGTAGCAAAAGAAGGCTTGTTGTCTTATCTCCGTCTTACATTTGTTTGCCTCATGCCAAATTAGGATGCTGCAAGAGTAACAAAGCTCTTGACCTTGCTAGCCAGATGTGGTGTAGTGCTCAAATTTTCTATTTCGTAGGCATGGTACGGTGAAAGTGAGGTGGGCTACTAGAGAGACCAAGGACAGCTCTCTCATGTTGCGTGAGATTCTGTCGTAGATCCTGAGACCCTTAATCAGTTGAGCAGTGGCACGAAGGGCACTGTTTGAGTGAGGGAGGCTAGGTTGTGGATTTGGGGGTCTCCTTGGAAGACCACCCAAAGGTGCAGAGTCACCCTATCGTCCACGGGTCCGGAATACAAAATGAGACCAATACTGGAGCACAGAGAGAAAAGATATTTATTGCAATCTCATGAGAGAGAGCATCAGCAACAGACACTCATAGCTGTCTGAGGAGGCAATCTGCTGAGTACTTTGGTTCTGCATCTTATATACTCTTCATCCCCACCCTGTGCGTGCAAGGAGAACACAATTTACACAACAAGCAGTGGTCAATCTGATAAATCAGCAGGTGATAGCTGTTTGGCCCCTGCAGGGCATAGGCAAAAACCATAATTATACAACAAGCAGAGGTCAATCTGATAAGTCCGCAGATGGTAGCTGTTGTATGCCTGCAGGGCGTAGTGCGCAGGGTGAAGACGATAAGCATCTGGGAAACTCCCTGTCCGACTGGTTGAGCATGAGTTGGTCAGTTTGTGGCAGGCCGGGACACGAACAGGGTGTGGGCGTCCATGCAGGAATGAGGCAAGTCAGGAGTGAAGCCGCAGAGCGTTCGTGATACAGAGAGAAGGTCAGTGATGAAGGGTGAAGCACACAATGGCGGAGCGAATGGCAAGATAAGACCTACTTTACCACAGTTCCTCCTCTTGCCAGAAGCGAAACCATTTTTAGTCAATTACAATGTTCATCAATAGCTGTGTCTCGCGTTCAGTCATTATTTTGTCTTTCTTGACATGTGCATTTACGGGGACTGGCTTGATAGCATTTGCGCAGAGGCCGCAGAGTGGGGGACCACATTGAAGGCAAAGACAGTAAAAGAAGATCAATGCAAGAGGTACTAGGATAATCATTAGGGCCTTCCATCCCCATGTCAGTAGAAGTTGCCATATCCATGAACCAAGGGACCATGGGCCGGTATCTTGATGGAGGTCAGAGGCGATTTGATGAAGCGTGAAAATAGCCTCGAAGACAGAAGAGGAATTATCCGGAACGTACACGCAACAGCTGGTGCCGATGATGCGGTATGCTCCTCCGCGGTCAGCTAGGATGACATCAAGGACCATGCGGTTTTGTAGAGTGACGAGGCGTACCGCTTGGAGCTCCGCAGTGTTGTTGGCCAAAATACCAGCTGTGATGTTGACGGTGGCTTCCATGACTCTGGTGAGGTGTCGAATGGCTCTGCTGTTTGCCATTGGTCCCAAGAAGGGAAGGCTGCCCTTCATGGCATCCAGGAATTGTTGAGAGGTTGTGTCTGTTTGTTCGACCACATCGTTGCTGCGGCGGGCGCGATGATGAAGAGGAGAAGCAATATAGACAAGGGGAAGCAGGAAAGCTATGTAACATGTGCCTCCCCAGTTCTTGTGAAGCCAGGTTTATGCCTTTGTCTCACACACAAAGCAGGTCTTTGGGGAGGCAACAAGGGGAGTTGGAGATGTCGTATTCAGAGTTGTTGTTATGGCGCAAGAGCTGTCCCCAACGTACTCCGTACCTAAGCCTCTGATACATACGAGTCCAGGAATGCGAACAACAGCTAGCTGTGGCGTCCGCTTGGTCGGTGTCCTTGCTTTGAAGCTGGAGAAGCGAGGTCTATTGGTAGAGTCGAATACCAGCATTTCCTCCTTCTCGTCCTTAGACATGCGTGTAGATTTGTTATTTGGACAAACAGCATTGCCCGTTTTGTTTGGGCACGGGGGAGTGGTGAGCTGACAGTTTGGCCTGCCATCTGAAGGCGGCCAAACCGTCATACGCACTATAGCTGTCTCCAACCCGAGCTGCATTGCCGGGTTGGAGGCAGCAGGCACAAGCTCTCACCTGGGAGCGCAGATCAAGGTCGCTCAGGTCAATCCTGACGCTGCTCTCATGACATGAGAGAAGCGTCAGGATTGACTGCAGGGGCGTCTGGGAGCCTGTGCTGCCTGCCTTGGAGCCTGAAGATCGGAAGAGCGGCAATGTGGCAGGTAAGTTGTTATTTGTATTTCTTTATTTTTGTCGTCCTCTGTTGTCAGGTCACCCCCATTTCCACCCGCCCGCCTCTCTACCCTGACACCTGCCGCCACTGTTCTGTCCTACGCCCCATATTTGAACTGTGCACAGGGGCCAAGTGCACAGATAGTTGTCCGTTTAAACAGAAGTCATGGCTGAGGGCTGTTTAGCCAGCCATTGCAGAGCTCCCAAGAACAACTGTGGGCAACACAACAATCATGGGTCTTTCCTTAACCTTCCTCTTCAGCATGAACACCCTGCAGCAGATTTGAAAATCACCCCACATTCTCCCACAAGAACCTTTCTATTCAGCCTGCCATTTTAGCCAAAGCCAATAAATGTGTATTGTAGAAGTTGTACAACTCACACAACCTATACATACCACCCTCAGATCATCCTTAATTAAACCGCCTCTTGATGCTGAAATACTACCTTGGTAAAGGATAATGACATTACGTTGTGCGACGAAGACACTTCCCACAAGCCTGTGCTTTATCATGATTACTCTCTTCAATGAGCTACTGCGTTCATCTCCTCTCAGTAGGGTGTTCTCTTAGGGCCTCATATATGAGGTTTTTGTGCAGGGCAGCGTTGCAGGCCTTTCTGCTGCTGCTTCGCTTTCGGCAGCAGAAAAGGGCAGGAATGCGCTGTATCTATAAGATACGGAGCATTCCTGTCCTCTTCCCTTGTGCCGGCGCATAATGGGCTCCCATGCGCCAACGCAGGTACCTTTGCACCATGGTGCAAGTGTACCTGCATTGCAGGGTTGATTATTTTTGTGCAGGAAGGGAAATCTTCCTGCACAAAAATAATCACAAGAGGCTTATTTCTCCTCGTTGTGCCTCCCTTACGCCTCCCCTGGGGAGGCCTACGTTTTTGGTGCTGCCTCAGAGTTACGATTTCTCGTAAATCTGGGGCACTGTCAAAAAGCCATGGAAATTGCTGGGAACGCTCCCAACAACACCTATTGCACGCCCCTTTAACGCGGAATAACGTGTTCAAGGGAAGAATATTTACGAGGCAGCATTAAGCCCGAAAAAAAAGTGGCTTAGTGCTGCCTCGTAAATATGCAGCAGGCTTCTGCGCCACGGAACGTCACAAAAAGTGACGTCCCAACGGCGCAAGAGGCCTCATAAAAGAGGCCCTTTGTCTTTCACATTGGTGCCTCTACTATGCTCTTTAGCAGAATCCATTTTGTTCATCTCACTTTTTGTCCAACTCCTGAGACAGGAAGTGATGTCCAGGGGTTAACATGCAGGGCTGTCAGGATCCCGTGCTTCTGGGTCTAGCGATCCTTTCATTACGTGCCAACAGCAGGACTTGCAGTCTCAAAAATAAGGCGTACAACAATTCTTTCTCAATTTCAGTTCCATTGTGTCTACCACGAGCCTCAAAACGAGGCTGAGTTAGGATTCAGAGCTGCCCGAGGCATAGAGTCTTCTGTGGTGTGCGTAAGCGGCATCGTAACATTATGGGTGATCCCAAAGTCGCAGTAATGTGGCTTATCGTCCTTTCCACAGGTTTTGACCCAAGATTCTTCTAGATATCCCATCAGGATTGTCGATTTAAGCTCTAATGTTATTCCAGTTCTTCGTAGATGGACGAAAGGTGATATGATGGGTTGGCTTGCTAAGCATTCGCACCAGAGCAAAGGAGACAGACTCAGTCTTTCATCATTCCAAAGTCAACTAAAGCATAACTATCAAGGTGGGTAATAAAAGCGCCTTTTTAGGTCTCGCTGGGCCCAGCGCATGCGCTGGCTTGGAGAGACATTTTGGAGGTGAGTTTTCAAAGTGCTGCTGGCTGGCCTAGCGCTTGCGTTCACGCGAGCGTGCACGCACCAGCAGCACTTTGAAAACTCTTGCTTTAGCGCGTCATCGCAATCGCGATCACTTTTGCTTTCAGAGCGATCGCGATGACTTTCACTTTTACGGCTGCGCGGCGTTACTTTTACTGCCGCACGGCCAATGCTTGTTTCTTTTACCTTCCACTCCACCCGCCCCCATCATGGTTCTTCTTTCAACCTGTCCTTGTTTCTTCTTCCCTTCTAACACCCTCCCTCCCATGTTTTTTTTTTATTTGCCTGTGTTGCTACTTTTTATATATTTGTTTGCCCGTTTTGCTTCTTTGTTCGCTTAGTGTAGGCTTAGCGTGACCTGAATAGCCGTCGTTTGCCTGGCCAGAAGAAGGCACCCAAACATGGTCTAATGAATGAACAAGAGGCCTGTACATCCAGTTTTCGCAGTAATGACGTGGCTGTTTATAATATTAAAGATTACCTAGAAACGAGAAACACATTTTATTCACGTATTTGCAAACCAGCCCCACAGTTAATTCACCTCCTCATAGTTTTGCCTAACTGGTAAATAATTGCAAAAGCATAATTGGTTACCAGCATCAACAATTACTTTGTTCTAATACAATGAAACTAGCCCCATTTAAATATTATCCAAGAAGTTAACATATGATGGCTCGCTAACTTGTCATCTCCGGCCTACGAATTTAAACGACAGCCATATTGAAATGGAGTTGTATAAAATTGCTGAAATACGAAGATGACATAAAATTGACTCAGTCGGTGAAAGGATTATAGTTAATGTGAAACAATAACACATTGCGTTTAAATATATATATTATTAGTAGCTTGTGCTTAATTGCTGGCTCCCCGCAACAAATATGAGACAGCAAGACAAGCACAACACAAAGATGAAGTCAGGCAGGCATTGTTTTACTAGGAACGCATGTGCATAGTTAAGCAATCTGTATTTGTCGGGCCAACAGAGAGGTCAAGTTCCACAAACCGGCATTTACTTCATAAGGGACACATTATTATTTAGATTGTGCTTTTTGGATAACATCGATCCATAAAACATGCAATACATTCTAAATAACAAAACCGTCATAAACAAACATTGGCAAAGCTAATAGGTATCGCCTTTGACTACTGACTCTTCCATTGTCTTTTGTTCATGCTGTACAGCATGAGCATTGTGGACTCTGGCAATGATTTGTGGCCATGCTTTATAGTAGCATGGCTGTTGTGCAGCATGTCTGCAAATAAAAATAAAAAGAGCACCATGATGCATCAGGTGTTAACACATTTTTAGTCGGCTTCGACAAAGAGATTCTTCAATTAATTAATAAACGCCTCTTAGAGCTTGCATGTTTTTGCACATATGCAACTCTTGGTATATACATTTGTCCTGTGTTAAGCTATTCGAAGAATGCTTTTTAGGTCGCGCCTGACCCAGCGCATGCGCTGGTCTGGCGAGACTTATTGAGAGGGCTCCAACAAGCATTGGCATAGCCAATAGGTCTCGCCTTTGGGACCTTATAAGTGTTTAGCTATGCAACAGTTGCATAACTAAATAGATAAGATCCCAAAATGAGACCTATTGGCTATGCAAAGCCAATAGGCCGCGAAAGTGAAAGTGATCGTGATCAGGATCACGATCAAACATCAAAGCGGCTGTGCGGCTGCGAAAGTGAAAGTAATCGCGGTAAAGCGCGGCGCGCGCACCCGCGCACATGCACTGTAGCTCTAGGCTGGCCTGGTAGCACTTTTTGGAGCCCCCTCAATAAGTCTCGCCAGACCAGCGCATGCGCTGGGTCAGGCGAGACTTAAAAAGTGCTACCAGGCCAGCCTAGAGCTACAGTGCATGTGCGCGGGCACGCGCGCCGCTCTTTACCGTGATCCCTTTCACTTTCGCGGCCGCATGGCTGCTTGGCATAGCCAATAGGTCTCGCTTTTGCGACCTTATAAGTATTTAGTTATGCAACTGTTGCATGGCTAAACACTTATAAGGTCCCAAAGGTGAGACCTATTGGCTATGCCAATGCTTGTATTGTTTAAAGTTTGTACGTAATTTCTCGATGCTTGGCTCAAAATTCTTAGTGACCAAAGCAATAATGCACAACTAAGTACATGTTTGTTTATGACCTTCTGCACGTGTAATCGTCGAACTCCTCTTCGGTGTGGCTTGTTTTTATGCAGCTCAACTTTGGTGCCTTTACTTCATAGTTACTTTGACTGTGAAGCATCATTTACATAATCTGAATATTAAATTCACCTTATGGCTTCAACCTAGGATGCCTCTTGTTTTCATTTTTTGTCGATGTTTTAATTTTCTTTGTTTATGGGGAAATGTGTGTAGTTTTAGTCTTGTTTCACGAGAAGGACTATTTGAATGAAAACGGAATCTGTCAGGGTTTAGTGAACCTTGCTCAGCTTAGGTGCTGTGATGGGAAATCATGACGTTCTTCAGAAGGTTGTAACACTTTATTTGTAGTAAACACACTGAGGGGGGGACCAGGAGCATGGGTTAAAGAATAGGTCCTATACCAACGCTCCTAAGTTAGCTATTCAAACAACAAGGTAACAGTTCCTATAGCGGGCAGTCCCAGTAAGGTATACTGCCTAAAGGGTGGAGAAAGAGTGGTCGAGGAGGTTCGTGGTCATGTCTGTGGTGTAGGCCAGATACTCCTGGGTGGTGTTCCAAGTGCCCTCACACACCCTTGCGGGTGCAAAGCATCATCATAGGGCGTTGCTCCTCGTGGGGGTGGCGCTGCAGTCCCTCACGGGCCCTTCAAGAGGGCTCTCTGTCGGAGATCTTTTTGTTGGAGTAGCCGTAGAGTGAGAGTGAGAACACCGGCGATCCTGGAGGCACGTAGGTTTTCGGAACAGTTTACCCGGGGCTTAACTGGCAACGCCCTATGATGATGCTTTGCACCCGCAAGGGTGTGTGAGGGCACTTGGAACACCACCCAGGAGTATCTGGCCTACACCACAGACATCACCACGAACCTCCTCGACCACTCTTTCTCCACCCTTTAGGCAGTATACCTTACTGGGACTGCCCGCTATAGGAACTGTTACCTTGTTGTTTGAACACTTTATTTGTACCACAAGGGTGCAGTGGGTATTACGTGCTGAACATACAGATTTAGTCAAGTTTACCTGCTTTTGTCGCCCATGTCAGCTAAACAATTTAGATGACATTGAAAACGAGCATTGAAAATGCAATAGGTCTCGCCTTTGGGACCTTATAAGTGTTTAGACATGCAACAGTTTCTGTTGTTGCAACAAGGATATGTTGCTGCATAACTAAATACTTATAAGGTCCCAAAAGCGAGACTTATTGGCTATGCCAATGCTTGTTATTAAAGTGCTTGAGTTCTTGAGTTTGTGCTGTGCAAACGGTTAGTCTTGAATTAAACTCTGGACTGGGCTATATCATGTTAGGCATTGTTCTTTGCTTATGGTTTAGCCAGGGGCACTTAGGGGCAGATTTACAAGTCCCTTGCACCACTTTTGCGTCATTTTTACCATGGGAAAAGTGACGCAAAAGTGGAGCAAAGGGCTTAAATGTGCCCCTTAATCTTTTCACTTCTGCAAACACCGCACCGCAACCCACGCACTTCTTCCCCCCCACCGCGCATTCCCCACCAATCCCTACTAGAAGCCGAAGACCACTGCCTAAGCAATGTCTTCGATTTCAACCTTAAAACAATATGCAAATATACAGAAAAAAGTGTACAGCAAACAAATAAATTATGAACTATTGTATTTAATTCACCAACAAGTCCCGGAAGATTCTCTTTCCCGAGCTTGTGCTGCTGCTAGGAATCAAGCTAAGGAAACCAACTGAATTTTCAGCCTCGGATGTCGAGTTCTTGCACATTTACAGCTGGCTTGGGCAGCTTGAATGTACCTGGGTTGGAGCAGCGCGAGAACGTGAGGCTTTAATGTACTTTGTGCTACCAGTCTGTGCAGCATTTATTTGAAAAAACATTACGTTTTTAGGTTCCTATAAAACTAAAACAATATTCTGTTTATTAACAGTTTTAGTGTCCATTATTTATACCCCAATTTTGGAAATATTAGAGTTTTTATTATAAGCCGCGAAATAAATAGCGAGCGAATGATGCATAGAACTGTACGTTTTCGGAAATGCGCTTTTCTACAAATAGTGGACATGCAGCTGTTTTCCCATTATGTGCGGCACTAAATTGTGACCGGCTGCCCATGAACATAACTTCAATTGATATATGTTATTTCATATCTTCCTTCGTGGCTGTATTAAGATCTAAAGCTCACTTTTGCCCTCTTGTGGGCAACTAGACGAAATGCATCTTTCTTTACAATCTAAGCTCATCTCTATTGTCTTCAAGGTTTTAGGTCTCGCCTAGCGAATGCAGCGCATGAGCTATTTCGCCTTGGCGAGACTATTGTCGATTTGGTGAGCGAACGGAGACAAACCATGTGCGCGCACGGACAGGCGATGTGCATGCGCATGGTGTCTCCTCTCTGCCTCACACGCTCCCACCACGCGCTCACACGCTTCCACCGCAGCAGACACGTGCTTGTTTGAAATGCTCCCTCCACGATGCACTTTAATGGAGAGACTGACGTGGCACTCCGGGTCTGTCAGCTGTCTGATCCGGGTGCACCTACAATGATGTTCATGAATGCACCGTTTTATTTGTTTTCTCGGGTAGAGTTTGCTAGTAGGTGGAATCCGGTAGGTTTGAATTTCCTTGGAGGTGCATCCCATATGAGGTGGTGATGTCATTACGAATCCCGCTCCAATAGCATGGAAGATGTATCATTCATAAGGGTATCATAATACTCATTAACCTCCTAGTATGAGCTTTTCTTTTACAAATCACTCTTGTCAGGTTACATACTTTAATTGGTTCCAGTGGGATGAATTAAAACTACGATTACCAGAATGCATTGGGTTGTAAAAGATAGCAGAGGAGTGGGGAATGGTGCTCCGATGTTATGAAGGTATATTGTAACCTTAACCGTAAAAGGTGGGAAGAGGGCAGTTGCAGTCCGGGCTGCGTCCTTCATATGTGTCTCGTGATGCTCGGCCACATTCTAAGGTTGCACGAACAGTTCTGCACACGTCACTTTCACTAGTGTTGTTCTGAATTAATCCCTCGCTTCTATGTTAATGTTAGTCATTTGACGATTCAAGTTTCCAGATCCGGTGACATTAAAAAAGCGATGGACAGAGGAAAACAAGCAGAACCGCGCCTAGAAGTCCTATATTCATTGACATGACCCGATCTTTCCTGAATCCCACTCTCACATCTTCCCCTAACGGGATGTGCCTTGAGACGCTTGATACAGCATGGCTGTGTTCCATTACCAGCCTCTTCTAATCTCTTCCAATCGACAGGACTCCAAGTTACGAGTGGTAGGATTCCCATTTATAACCCATTGCTATCCGCTGCTTCCATTGAAGCCTACAAAGACTCCAATTCCCAGAATGCAATAACTTTGTAAGTGAAAGGCTAGGACAGGGAAGATATTGTGCAAACAATAAGGTATTGGTTCTTCCCATGAATACATCTATTCAATAACTCATTCACTCAGCAGGGAGTGCGCTTTCGTCCTTTTAGTTTGCTCCTGAGATCAAAGTGTGTTTAGAGTGAAGCTTCCGGCAGCCAGGGATACTTGGGTTAATTGGGCATGTATGCAGATTCCTGTTTAGGCAGAGGCTTGAGAAATCACTTGATGTGCCTATTCAAGAGAGGAAGTTTACTCAAGGACCTGGCCATTGTGAGATAGATCGCCGCTGAAGGACAGTAAAAACAGTGCCTGGTGATAACACTACAAAGAGTTAATCACGGCATTGTTGCTTTGTGTGGTCGAGCCTTTTAGAATCAGGCTCCCTTCAGTAATGTTCACACCCTTAATTAAATGCCCCCAGAGAGCCACTTAACTAAACGCCCCCAGAGAGCCACCCGGCTGATCACCGTGACACCCCCGGCCCCTGGACCAGCCTCGTAACTATCTCCGAAGTCGAAGCCCAGGGCTTGTCCCTTGGAGGTCCCCAGAGACCCGCGCGGTACCTGGAGGAACTTGTTCAAGGGCAGGCGCTTCACCTACAAGACACCGACCTCTAGGCGTCTCTGCAAAAGGACCCAGCTGCCTCAGCACTCACTGTTCATTGAAGGAATGTCCCTTCAGCATGCCTGTTCCTTTTGGCAAGGAGTGGTGCTAATCTTAGCCCTTAACTGTAGGAGCTCCCGGATCTTCCTGTAACCCCGAAACTTGTGGGATCGAAGGCGTTGTAGTGAGCCACCCGGCCACATCCCTACATTATATCTAGCATCAACCCTCTGGGCCGGGCTCGGACCGGAGGGTATACATAAAGGTGACGTCCGCGCTCGTGGCTGACTGCACACAGAGAGTACAACGTGTGGTGTCGATTATCATAGGCAGGGGTTTAAGTGGGATGAAAAAACTGGGGGAATCTCTCAAAGGGGCGTGGTCAATGTAATTAAGGGCGTGGCTTAAAAACACGTAAGCTAAACATCTGTGTTTAGCACAGTGTGCCGCTTGACTTGTATTTTGCTGTTCCTCTCATTGCGTCCAGATATATGATACAACAAGTCACATCATACCTACAAGTCAGGACTATTGGCTTTGTCAATGGTTGTTAGCTGAATAAGATAAATAAGCAACAACTATGGCTTGTATATAATATTGAAAAAACGTACACTTAAAGCCCTGGTGACACCACGACAATGTTACTGCTCCTGAGTTTCAAAGGGAGAAGGGAAATCCAGAGAGAAGATGACTCTTTTTAAGGGATTTCCATTCCCTACAACGCTCACCACGTGCACATCGATGTGCCTGCTGTCACTGCAGTCCGAAAAAAAAAAAAACAGACCGCCTGTGCCAGGGCACAAAACAGAGCCCCATAGAGACCCGTTTCGAGGCCCCTTTAAACAAGAATTTTTAATTAAATAGGTCTCGCATTTATAAGAGTTTGAGCTATTGGCATTGTAAATGACAATGCCTTTTATTTATGTTTCGGTTTTTAAAACATGAATAAAAGGCATTGTCATTTATAATGCCAATAGCTTAAACTATCGGAAATGCGAGACCTATTGCATTGAAAATGCTTGTTAGGTTGAGCCTGGGGAGTGCATGTGCTGCTGTGAGACATGCAGTATTGGAGTATGGGTTTATAGCCCCGCCCACTCTCCACCCATATTTTTAATTGGCTTGTGTCACTGTCCTCGTAAAGGCTGGCTTCTGAGCCGTTATTAGGCTTGTTAGTGCCTCCTTGTTACCGCCTTGTCTGCAATTGTTACCTCCCATAACGACTGGACCTTTTACTTGTCTTGTTATATGACCTGCTTTATCTTGGCTGTGAGCACTATTTTGTTTAATGATTTGTCATTATACCACCCATTGCATCGCAGCATGCAGCCCGCTTTAATTTTATTTTCTAATGGCAGTCCGCTTCACTATACTGGGTGCATTTTTTCTTTCTTTATTTTAGCTGGGCTATCCGCTTTAAGTATAGCGGCTGCGCTTACTTATTATTTGTATGTTTTTGTTTACTAGCACCCATGTGGCGCTTTCACATTCATGGAGGACGCGCCCCTTTCTTTAGACAAGCTGCGTCGAAAGAACGTTGTGCGGCTGCTAGCGCGCCGCATGGGCGCTAGTAATTTGCAATGTAATAGGCCTCGCATTTGCAAGAGTTTAAGTTATTGCTTGCCACTAGCTCAAACTCTCTTAAATGCGAGACCTATTGCATTGCAGATGCTTCTTAGACAGAGCATGGCGAGACATATGGTGGACTTACCAAGAACATTCAAGGGTTGGAACCCAACCATTGCCTATCATTGGTTGAATTTCTTGTTCCTATCAGTTGCCTGCTTCTTATTAGTGCCCTAGCTTGTCATTCTCGCGTTTGTCCCTCCAGTGTAGCACTGCGTTTTATTTTATTTTTTAGAAGTTTTTATACAGCACAAATTCGACCCAAAGGTATTGGAGCACTTTACAGGAGTACCAGTAATATTTCACAAGTTAAGATTCATGTTTTTTAGGCACGGGAGATTAAGTGATTTGCCCACAATCACAGGATGTTGAACAGACGCCGAGACTCATCAGCAACTCTGGCTGTAACACGGCGTCCTCTTCCCTTCACTTTTGATTGGCTGGCTTCTATGCTGCCACTGCTTGCTATTCAAGCACTATTTTTTTCTTTTGGGCTAAGCACTGCATGAGGGTGCTTGACTTTTTACAGATGCCTCCCTTGTGAAATGTTCTCTCCCTGCCCTTCATGTTGCTCCACATCGTCTGTGTGCTTCTGCCCTCCCCCTTCATGGTTAGCTCGTCCTTATGTACTTCCCCCGTGCCATTCTCCCTGTGTACTTCTCCAATGCCAATTCCACGTTGCTGCCCTGCCCTTTGTTTCTCCTCCCCCTTCTGTGTTGCTTCCCTCCAGCTGTGCCCTCCTCTCTTGCTTCTCGTCCCTGGCCCTGTATTCACCCACTGCCTGCTCACCGGTGGTCACTTGTTCTGGATCACTACGCCGTTTGCTCATGTAATTTGAATTAAAAGACATACATTGACTTTTTTGAACTAGTGTAAGCAACATTTATGAGCCACACAATATGGTTTTACACCCCTAAAAGAATGTATTCAAGTGCACGTTTTCATGTGAATAAATCATATTCTGGAGGCGGTGAGTGGCCTCTCCATAGCAAGAATGCCCTGAAAAGTGGGTGTGTCCTCAAACCTACTCGTTTGTCACCATTCACGAAGTTTTACACACCCAATTCCCCCCAGAACCCACTAGGCAGGAGTAAATAAAGTTTCATGAGAAGGAACACCCTCAAAATTGGTAGGGTGCATCCACAGGAGAAAAATAATTTCCAAAGCAAGAAAAAAAATAGTCGCTGAAAAAAAATCCTATTCAAATTCTCTATGGGTGAGCCCGGATTGCCACAAGAGGCCGAGCATCAGCCAGAAGTTCGAGGCGTGCTTGCAGATAAATTAGAGGACGGATAACATGGGTGCGACTTGGCATGTTTGGTGCAATATGTTGTTTAAAGATTCGTCCGGGTTATAGTTTTCTATCCACCGGTAGCACTAGATTAAACATTGAAGTCTACATGTCCATCCCCTTTGTTGCAGATGGAGAACAACCTTTACAATGCAACTTTTACAACGCACTACCATTACAACGAAACTGTTACAACGCAAGTGGATTTACAACGCATGCCATTACAACGCAAGTCTTTACATCGACTTGCGCTAGATGGCGTGCTAACATTACAAATAGTGTAGTTTACTATCCCAACACCTTCCCTACTGTTAAGTGGACTGGAGTTGGAATAGTAAATTACACTTTTCTAATGTTAGCACGCCATCTAGCGCAAGTCGATGTAAAGACTTGCGTTGTAATGGCATGCGTTGTAAATCCACTTGCGTTGTAATAGTTTCGTTGTAACAGCATGCGTTGTAACAGCACGCGTTGTAACGTCATACATCCTTGCAGATGGTTTGTCAGGCTGACCCGGTGGATTTCTCAGAAACAAAACCAGAAAATGACCGTGAGGTAAACAAAATGCTATTATAGGTTAAAGCTATTTCTGCAGTGCTGGCCTCGCCCTCCAGGAGCTTCTTGTTTCTAGCAGAACAAGCACAAAACAATCGCAGCAAAACTGGGTTACCTACTGCTGAGGAGGAATATAGTTTTAATTACCCTAAATTAGTGAACTAGAGACAGGGAACAAAAGAGGCAGCACTGAGCAGGCGCCTGCAGGTCAGATGCCATCGCTCACTCTCAATTAAAGGGGCGGAGCATTCTTCGGCGGTGCCACCTGGACTGAAAAAAAATAGGTCACTACTTTGAATTTGACTAAATCTGGGGATTACCACAAACCTGATCCCTGCCGAGCACATTGGTCTGGTTAGTATGTAGACGTCAGACCTTTTATTACCAGAAATTGTGGGGCCAAAGCATGAACGACACAGTGACCAGTAGCAGTGGAGCAACACAAAATGATGCCCCCCCTGCAAAATGTGAAGAGGGTCCCCTCACCTCCCAGATCGCACAGATATTTATTGGTCTTGGGCTCAATAGGGTCCCCCTGAAGCAGGGCCTGCATTAGCGCCGATGGCGCCCGGTGCCACATTAATTTTTTGCACCCCTATGCCCCATGACCACCTTCTCGGATTCTCTCAGTACCACCAGGCAAAAGTGCCCCTCATCTCTCCAATCAGAAGATATTGCTAAGCACAGTGCCCCACCTTGAGGCCAGCGCCCCCTCCACAGGTCAGTGTCATGTGCGGCCGCACCAGTCGCACTGCCCTAAAGCCGGCCCTGTCCTGAAGTGTTGGGGGCCCCCCTCTGCTGCCAGTAGCCTGCTCAGGAAAGCAGAGTGACTTTCCCTAGCTTTTACCTATTTCTTAAATGCATGCAATGGCATGGCTTTGAGAGGTGCTGGCCGAAAGTGTAACAATAGTCTCCAGTAATTTTAAGACCCCACCTACTTGGCAGTCAACGAATTATAGTTGTTTCAATACAGACCGTATGTTTTTTGGCCCCATTATATCTTGCATTGCATTCTGGAAAAACAAAAATGAATTTGTTTAGTGCTTTAATTTTCAAGATCACTTGTATCAGATAACTAAGCATGTATGGTTGCTCCATGGGTTCACGCCCCTGGCATACCAATCCGAACCTTAATGCTCTTGAAAATAATTGTTTTTATAGGGTACATGCATGCCATTGGCACCAGACAGCACCCTCAGGGTGCTCTGAGACAGTACAGACAAGAAAAGCAGTGTGCGATACAGTCAGTCGTACAGAATCTATTTTGGGATTTAGAAAGCCACGCAAAGCTTGATTTGCATGGCTTTGTAAAAAATTAATGCAAAGCAGCACATATCAATGCCATGCGCCACCTTGCATCGGGTAGCAAAAGGCACACAATTGATGGACGGAATGCAGAACAAATCATAACATTCACCCCCAGTCAAGAGATCTGGGTTCATTCCATTATTCTTTTGCTCACCATGCCACCCCAGTTCAGACATGGCCATATGCAAATCAGTCTTGACCCTGTGCCTCATGGGAACAGTCCAGCCCGAACTGCCAAGTCAGGTCCTCCCTGGACCTGAAACAAGCATCCTAGGACCGGTTTCGGGGTTTCACCCCTCTTCAGCCAGGATAGCTTGATTCCAGTAGCACAGTGAGCCTGGGACTCACGTCTGGCATACCCGGCGCACTTAGGGCGGGGAAGCAAAAGGCACACAATTGATGGACAGAATGCAGGACAAATCATAACATTCACCCCCTTGCATCGGGTAGGCATTGAATGGGCGTTCACCCATGTATTTTGAACACAAACCCATATTTACAAAGACTTGCAAGCATGGATTTGTGCCAAAATGGTGCACCCATCTAAGGCGTGCATAACAAGGAAATAAATTAGTATTTCTCCTTGTTACTTCCTCTTTGCTATGTTATGTTATATTGATTTGTATAGCGCACTAATCACCTGAGAGGGTATGCAGACACTTGGGCAGGTGTGAAGGTTTGCAGTCCCTAAGGTGCTTATATAAAAAGCCAGGTATTCAGCTTCTAGCAGAACACAAGAACTGAGGAGGGGGCTCTGATGTGTTGCGGAGGACCGTTCCATGTTTTTGGTGCAATGTATGACAATGAACATCTCCTTGTGTTGACAATGAACGACCTCCAGTTTTGCTTATGCAGATGCAGGGAATGTGTGTGAGTGAGAGTGACACAGAGCATAGTTATCTGGATGGTTCATGAAAGTGTATGCAGCTGTTCAGGTATTCTGGTCCTGTGTTGTGTAGGGTTTTGTATTTATTTATTGTAAAAGTTTTATAAAGCGCAAACATGACACAAGGTACCTGGCAAGAGGTAAAAACATAAGTACAGTACACAATAGAACGCAAGAAGTACCTAAGAAAAGTTGCAGCAAGTAGTACATCAAAAAGGACCTATAAAGAGAAACATAACAATTTTGAGCAGAAAGTATAAAAGACTGTATGTGTGCATGAGAAGTTTGAATTGGATGCGCTTGTGAATGGGGAGTCAGTGAAGCTTCCTTAGGTGCTGTGTGATGTGGCTGCAGCGTGGGAGATCGAGTATGTGTCCTGCAGCGGTGTACTGGATGGTCTGGAGTCTGAGTAGGAGTTGTTTGCCGATGATGGAATAGAGAGTGTTGCCGTAGTCCTGCCCAGAGGCGCAACTAGAGCCAAATTTCGGGGGGGGCTAAGACAAAATTCCGGGGGGGCTGAACCTTTTAAGCCATAGGCAGAGTGGAGCTGCAGGGGCTCTTAGAAGGGGTGAAACAACAGCGAGGCCTCATTAACATGCAAATGGCCTTTTAAAGACCTGTGAAGTGCTCGGGTGCGGCTGTGTGTGCGCCGCAAGGCTGTCTCATCCCGGGCTGCCACACGCGACGGGGGGGGCTGAAGCCCTGTGAGTCCAATGGGTGTTGCGCGCCTGGTCCTGCCTGCTGGTGACATAGTCCTGCCTGCAAGTGATGAGTTATTGCGTGATAGTCCCTCTGGTGTTCGGAGGCAACCATTTAAAACGTTTTCATAGCATGCATAGGATGTGAAAGCAGGAAGTGCACACTGCATTGATGTGAGCCTTAGATTTCTTGTGTGGTCTGTGGGTGTTGGTCCTAGCCCCAACGGCCACCAGGTGGAGTCGCACAGGAAGATCTTGTTGCGGAAGACCAATACTTCCGTCTTATTGGAGTTGAGCTGCAGGCAGTTGATTGGCAGCCAGTCTTTTACCATGGCCATGGTGAAGCTCGTTATCGCAGTGATTGTTTTGTCTGTTAGGTAGAGGATGAGTTGGATGTCATCGGTATAGGAGATGACGGTGATGTCTTGTGATCGGATGATATTGGCGAGCGGTGTCATGTATATATTGTAAATGGTGGGGCTGAGGTATAATCCCTGTGGTACCCTGCTTATTAATTTGTTGGTCTCTGATGGGAAGGGTGGCAGACTGACCCTTTGGGTTATTCCAGTGAAGAAGGAACAGATTCATTTGAGAGTGGATCCTTGCATGCCAACCTCACGGAGTCTTCTGATGAGGGTGTTATGGGAGACAGTGCCGGAGGCCGCAGAGAGGTCGAGCGGGATGAGAGCCGCTGTTTCTCCTCGGTCCAGGATGATTTGATTATAATCAGTGGCCGTGATGAGTGCTGTGGTTTTTCCTGAATCCTGATTGAGTACTGTCTAGAAGATGGTGTAGTTTGAGGTGGGTTGTGAGTTTCTTGTTGATGGCCTTCTCAATCACTTTGGCTGGATAGGAAGCAGGGAGATGGGTTAGAAGTTGCTTAGTTGATTAGGGTCGGCTGTGGGCTATTTGAGAGGGCATTGATTTCTGCAAGTTTCCAGTCATTCGGGAAAGTGACAGAGGTGATGGAGGTGTTGATGATGTGCGTCATGGTGGTGCTGACTGGTTATGTTCCCAGGTTGTAGATGTAGTGGGGCCATGAATCTGTTGGGGCCCCTGAGAGAATCGTCCGCATGATTGCCACTGTGTCTTTGCAGGTGAGGGATGTCCATTCGGCCAGGTGGCGGTCTTGGTTGGTAGGTTAGCAATGAGTTCTTGAGGGATGGGTTGGGTTGCAAAATTGTTATAGATGTTTACATTTTTGCTGTGGAAGAAGTTGGCTCGTTTGTCACAGAGTTGTTGGGAGGCAGTCATGTTGGTGGCAGTGGCTTAGGGTGAGGTGAAATCCTTAACGATCGAAAAGTTCTCCTTGCAACTGTTGGAGCTTCCTTAAATGCGATCCACTAGTTTTTTTTCTTGGTGTCTCTTATTTGCTGGTGATAACGTCTGAGTGCAGCCTTGTAAGTGGTTCTGTTGGTGGTGTCGTGGCTGGCTCTCCATTTCCTTTCTAGCTGTTTGCAGCGTTGTTTGGTGTCTCAGAGGTCTTCTGTTTACCAACTGGCCTGCATTTCTGATCGATTATGGTTTTTGGGTTTGATGGGGGCAAGGTAGTCTGTGCAGTTCTTTTAAAAAAAATAGTTTTTATTAAACAACAGTTGGTGCACGATCTCACATCTCTGGAAGTCTGTGCAGTTCTTGAGCCAGTTGTTGAAATTTTTCATGTCCTTGTCGAGGTTGTCTGTGGGGCTAGGTTGATCCATGCTGAGGACACTGAGCCAGTCTGCTTCTGTGATAATGCACCAGCTGTGGCTTGAAATGCTGAACCTGGAAAGGGTGTTGTCTTGAGGTGTGCTGATTTGGAAGTAGATGATGGAGCGGTCAGTCCATGTGAGTGGTGTGGTGGAGTTGTATTTGATGCTGTCGCTTGTGGTGAAGTTGGGGTCCAGTGTGTATCCTGCAGTATCTGTTGGTTTTGGGACAAGCTGGGTGAGTCCAATGTTGCTAAAGATTTCGAGAAGTGCTATGGAGCAGGGGCCGTTTCAGTCTTCCAGGTGAAAGTTGTGGTCACTGAGGAGAAAATAGGCAGTGAAGGTGATGGTGCGCGGACTACGCGGGGCGACAAAGTTGGTGATGAGGATTGGAAAGGTGGCTCGTGGTCCGGGTAGTCAGTAGGCGAGGGTTCCCATCAGGGTGAAGTTCTCAGAGCATTAAAGCTTGAAGTGCAGGTGTTCCGTGAATGGGGTGGTGTCCTCTGTGGATGTTGTACTTTTGATGGATTCTTTGCAGATGATAGTGAGTCCTCCTCCTGGCTTGTGAAGGTGGCCCTGTCAAGCTATCTTGTAGGCTGCTGGGACTGCAGTGGCGATTTCGGGCGCCGATAAGTGGTTGAGCCAGGTCTCTGTGATAAAGAGGATTTGCAGGTGCGTCGCTACTAATCAGGTCCCATATTACAGTCATGTGTTCGCTGAGTGATAGTGTGCTGAGAAGCATGGATGCAAGTGGGTGTTGACATGCAGGTTTTCTGTGACATGTGGTGTAAGGTGGGGGTGTCGTCATTGTTGGTGCTTGTGTGGTGTGTGTGTTGGGAGGGGGTGTTAGGGGCGTGGTTATCATTTGCGTCTATGGTGTGGATGTGTGGCTGCTGAAAACTTGCAGTGGGTGCAGATGAAAGTTGCTTCCATGGTGTGAGGCGGAATGGCATCAGTTGGTGGAATGGCATCAGGGGTCGAGCGACCTAAGGAGTGCTGTAGAATATCACTGGGCGGTGATCAGACCAGGGTCCCTGGCACTGGGCACGGTCCAGGAGCAGTCCATGCTTGAACGGGCGCAGATGGGCCTTTCCTTAGGCGCGCCAGCCACACACCAGCTGCGTGCACCCACTGTGCATCAGTGTTGCAGCTATCATTAAGTAGGTCTTGGGAGGGAGGAGGAGTGCAGGGTTCCTTGATGTAATTTCCTATGCTGATGACTGATGGGAAATGAAGTCCTCTTGCTCGCTTCTTCTTGTAAAGACGGTTTTGGAGGGAAAACCAACTTCACTTTCTTTCCAGATGGATGATGGGAAATTCAGAAATATCACTTCTTGTATTGGTGGATGATGGGAGAGCGAGTTATGTCTCTTCCTGAGCTGATGAGTGATGAGAAATGTAGTCCTCTTGCTTGACGTCTTCTTTTAAAGATGGTTTTGGCAGGAAAAAAGTGCGCCAATGGAAAAGGGTGAATGTCGAGACTCTATCCAAGACCATGCCCAAGTACATTCAGAACTCTACACTTCCTGCTGATAGCACCGATCTAGATTCCAAGTACTACCTGATAACAACTACCCTTAGGTCAACCATTGATGAACTAGCCCCTGAAAAGGTACAAAAAATAAAAGGGGTAGAGAAAGGAGCCCCTTGGTTCTCTGAAGGCTTACGCGAAAACAAGAGAAAGCTTCGCTACCTCGAAAGATGCTGGAGGAAATCTAAAAGGGCCACTGACAGGGAGCTATACCGGAAGTCTTTCCAAGCTTACAAAAAGCTTATTGTTATAACAAAGAAGGAGTATTATGAGACGCGTATTAAGAATGCCACCAACATACAGAGAGAGACCTTTCAAATACTGAAGGAGTTAAGCAAGAAAGAGGAAAAGACTGATACCCAGATTGATTGTGACACCTTTCAAGGGTACTTCTTGGGTAAGGTAGCGACCATCCTGTCTGAGATTAAGAAGAACAACCCAGTCCCTCTTGTCGTACAACCTCCCCCCCCAGACTCACCCTCTCCTAACTTTACTGACTTTCCCCACATTGACCTTAGTATTCTGAGGAAACTAGTAGCGTCCACTAAATCTGGCTCCCCTGCGGACCCCTGCCCGCCTGACACCCTTCGGATGGCAATACCGCTTCTAGAGGATCAGATCTTAGACCTTTTAAACACCTCATTAGCCACTGGACTTCTGCCATCCACCTTTAAAGAGGCATGTGTCAGACCCCTGATAAAAAAACCGGGAGCCGACCCATCTAGCCTGAAGAATTATAGGCCAATATCCCAGCTACCATTCCTGTCAAAAGTACTAGAACAACATGTACTTAAGTCCTTGTCAGCCTTCCTGGAATGTCACCACCTTCTCCACGACCAGCAAGCAGGTTTCCGCGCACATCATAGCACGGAGCTAGTAATGCTGTCGGTACTGGATGAGCTAAGGTGCATGGCTGACGGTAAAAAGCCATGCGCGCTGATATTATTAGATCTTTCAGCAGCGTTTGATACTGTCAGCCATGCACTGCTCCTGGGTAGGCTGGCCGGGTTCGGGATAGGGGGACAGGCGCTAAAATGGTTCACAGCCTTTCTAACAGGAAGGACGCAGAGGATCCAATTGGCAGACCAGGTCTCAGAGGTGGGCAGGTTAGTTTGTGGGGTTCCGCAGGGGTCAGCGCTTTCGCCACTGCTATTCAACCTCTACTTGCAACCACTGGTAGAGTCGCTGGCTAAGATGAAGTGCAAAGTATTTAACTATGCCGACGATACGCAGCTACTGCTGAGCATCGACAACACTTCATCGGCACAATCAGAGGCCAAAGACATCCTACGCTTCACAGTGAATTGGATGTCGTCTAATCTGTTGAAAATCAATCCGGATAAAACAGAAGTCCTGGTTGTCTCAACTGCTGTGTCCCCTTGGAGTGATCTATACTGGCCCCAAGAGCTAGGCCCTGCCCCTAAATCCTGCCCCAATGTCAAGAGTCTTGGGATGAAAATCGATCAAGATCTCTCAATGGCTAATCAAGTCTCTGCTGTAGTTGGCTGCTGCACTAACTTAATCAGGCAACTACGCAAACTTGCCCCCCTGCTCTCGAGAAATATGCTGCAAACCATCGTGTCAGCCACAATAGTGTCTAGAATTGACTATGGAAATGTGCTGTACCTCGGCCTTCCGAAGTATTCCATCAGCCGTCTCCAGGTCATTCTAAACGACGCAGCACGCCTGGTCTTTGGAGTTCCAAGGAGGACCCATGCCTCCCCCTTGCTCCATCGATTACATTGGCTACCCATGCAGCAGAGAGTGGAGTTCAAAAGCATGTGCATCTGCCATAAAGCATTACATGGACAGGCGCCAACCTATATAAAGGAAAGGCTCGAGCTCCACGAACCCAAACGCGTCTTGCGATCGTCGGGCTCTTTCGTATTGTCTCAACCACGCTTTAAGCTGACGACCAAAGGAGGCAGATCGTTCTCAGTACAGGCCCCCATCAACTGGAATAAGCTGCCAGAGGCTCTTCGTAGAGAGCCCAATCTCCTCCGCTTCCGGAAGGCCTTGAAGACTCTACTCTTCAAGAACGCGTTCCCACTTCATTAACAAATTGCTAGACCCGTTACCTTCTATCTCCTCCATCTTTGTTCTGTACTTGGTCAGTAGCGCTTTGAGACCTGTCGGTGAGTTGGCGCGATACAAAACCCAGATACAAATACAAATACCCAGATACAAATACAAATGTCACTTTGTGTCCAGGTGGATGATGCGAAATTCAGTGATGTCACCACCTGTATAGTGGATGATGGGAGATCCAGAGATGTCACTTCCTGTGGTGATGCTTGATGGGAAATTAAGTCCTCTTGCTTGGCTCCTTCTTTTAAAGATGGTTTTGGCGGGAACTGGTAATGCCACTTCCTGTCCAGATGGATGATGGGAAATTCAGTGATATCACTTCTTACATAGGTGGATGATGGGAGATCCAGTGATGTCTACTCTTGTGCTGATAGGTGAGGGGAAGAATACATTAGGATGCCTTTAAATTTTGTATTAATCTTGTTACATTTGTACTGCTTCAAAAACAACTGACAGATTGATGTGTTTATGTTGGGAAGCATCTATAGCAAAGTCCTAAAAAGGTCTTTTTGGTTGGTCTCACTACATCAATGTGTCATGGAGGGTGGAGAAGGGGGTCGCCTAGCCGTATGTCCAGTCAAGGGGTATTGCAGCAGTGCATTTTTGACGTATCTGTCATATTGAGATTGAGGGTATTTGCTTTGGAGAGTGTCATGCAGGTATGATGTTGATTTATGTTAAAAAATTAAAGAGTACAAAGGAATTATTTCATAACCTTGGTGGTTGAATCTCCAGGAAGGATGAATTCTCTGAGAAATGTGGGTACTGTATGTTGCATAGAGGCTGTAGTGAAGAGGTCCATGATTTCTTCATTGAAAATATTTTTGGGAACTGGAAGATCTGTATTTGAGGTTGAAGATGGTGATTAATATTTTGGAGAATGTAAACTAGCATGAGAGACTCTAAACACGTTGACGAGGTGGATGCATTTAACATGCTGTGCCAGGTAGACTTCTGGACAACAGCAAGCCTGCCTCCATGGCTTGTGTGTGCAGGCTACATGTTGTATGTTGTAGTAGCTGTGGGTTTATCTGTAATGACGAGTGATACACAGATTATTGCCAAGTGTGCGTTTATGTATAGGAGTTGAAGGGCTTTTACTGTTGGTGCTGTGTGTTAAAGAGGTGTATGTGGATGAGATGGCTGGTATTTCCTGTTACAGTGTGATGTGAGTGGGTGCACTGGGAGAAGTGATTGAGGTGTGAGAATCATGGTGTAGGGGGCTTACCTGAGGAACAGCGGTTCTGGCCGTTGGCCTTTCCAAGCCTCTACAAGTGACACCTTTGACTTTGTTGGCCATTCGCTGAGAACATCCAGGTATGGAATTCTGTCTAGACAGGATGAGTGTAACCAAGGACCACACAGGAGATATGTTTGGTAAGTCTTTATTGAACACCTCAGCCATCAGCCCACCAGAAACTATCACTTCACCAAAGTTTCAAGTCTCCCCATCATATAACTGGGGTTCTGAGATAGGACCTGGTGATGCACTGTTGACATCACACATCTCCCTTCTTTATAAACAACACTAATAAACAATGTAGATCTATCATAGTATAGAATGAACAAAATAAATATATGCCAACAAAAACATGCACTTAAAGAATCTCCTGTTTATTAACAAAAGAACATTGAAATATATACATTAGTTAACTTTTGACATATTCATCTAGATAGGCAGGTCTTTTACGTAATCTGAAACTCCTGTTTATGTTCACTACAGCATTTGCAGGAGAACCTTTATCTTTTCCACTCTCATTGAGATCCTCCCCAGATTGCTCCCTTACTCCCTTTTTTTGATATATTAGAATTAAGAACCAAAAGCAGATTTTTGTTCTAGATTCTACCACCATCAATTTTAATGGCATTCTTAAAAATCTTCATGAGCCTTTGTGCCATGGTACATGTGGACCACTAAGAACAACCATCTGGCCCTTTTACCTTTACCCAGTCGCCCACATGAACCTCGACTTCCTTAACACATTTTCCTGGACTTAAAATAGTTTTTCATCTTATGTTGTAAATCAATCTCTCACTTTCTCCATTGTGGACATAAAACAGTTTTTAGAGTCCTCCCTTTAAAAAGCATGACTGGACTTTTACCAGTCGAAGAATGAGTTGTCATGCGATAAGCAGTGAATCTTTGTTGCAGCTCTTTCGTCCAATCAAAACTATTATGTTTATCTAAATGAATACATATTTTTATTTACCTGCTACACAGCTACACTTATTTTAGGGTGATAGAACATCTCTTATGAAGTGTCGTGTTCCCGACAATACCAAAAGAGGTGAAATATTTCTCCATTTCCTTCAAACAAAACTGAGTATACTTAGGGAAACTCTCTCTCTTGAATACCTCGTCCAGAAATGTAATTACTCGTCAGGAGCTAATTTCTTGCACACAAGCCACTTACAATCACCTAGAATAATTACCCAACAAAACCACCAAATAGGGTGTATGAGGTTTGCCTCTAAAAGTACCAACTATGTCAATAGCACCCTCTACCCACAGATGATCAGGACATTGCTGCAAACCATGGGTACCTGTCTAGCGGTTAAAATCTTATTACAATTTTGTTTTCTGTTACGATGTTTTTCATTATATGATATCCTGAAGGCTTTCATAATTTGCCATTCGCTTCGCCAAACATCCTGGTACACACCAGGATACCGAGAATGACTTGTATCACATGCTGTTTAAAAATGTATTTTAAGGGTATTGGATCCTTGTATGTTGTCATTTGAAGACACTTCTGGATGTTTAACATTTTTAAAGAGTATTACTCTATGCTGATGGTAAATAGGTCATGTTATATCACATGTCTATATGTCCTTATACATTGCTGTACGATGCCTAACTCATTGTTTCGTAAAACCATTAAAAACAAATATAAAAAATAAAAAAATATCTTATTACAATTCTTGTATTCTAGACACTCACAGACTGAGGTTTCCACCTGGATATCCATACCTGGCCAACACGAGTCTGTGCATACCCTCTCCTTAGTCTTAACACTACCTGGATGTCCAAGATGGGCTTGTGCTACCAATCCTTTTCTCAAACTAAGAGGTGGAGCCAAACGAGTGTCCCTTAATAACACACCTCTGTCAACAGACAATTCCTCCTGTATCATGTTTCAGGGATTACCTAACAAATCAAAAAAATACCCTTGGCAAGTTCTTACTACATCCATTTATCCCGCATTATTCACTACTTCTTCTTTCCACTCTTCTTTGGTAACAACCGCCAAAGTGAACTCAAATATATTCACTTCCTCCTATAAAATTTCATCCTGAACCTCTTCTAAGTTTGAACTATTAACATGCATAGACAGGCAATCAAGCTGACACATTTCTAAAACCAGGAATATACTCCACTTCAAAACAAAGTTCCTGCAGGGCTGTCATACATCCCCTTATCATCGATGAAAGGAAGTCCACACCTTTCTTCATAAGGTTTCTTTTAACCACAATAGGGGCAACCATACAGTGGCCTCAACAGGTTCAATCACTCCAAGGTTCATTATTTTCTGCATCTCTAAGTCAACACTGCTTTGAATGGAATATGTCTGGCCTTAGCCGTCACAACAATAGCCTCCTTTTTATGCCTAATGTGATGTTTGCAACCCTTCAGGTATCCTAACCCATCCACAAACTGCTGTGCATATTCCTTTATAAAATCTGCTGTAGGTGGCACCACCACTTGTCTCTGGACGTAGACGTTAGCATTAGCATTCAAAGAAACACCCAGGGCCTCATTTATGAGGTTTTGCCGTAGAGTAGCACCACTGGCCTTCCTGACGCGCTGCCCTGCAGCAAAAGAAAAGGGCACGAATGTGCTGTATCTATTATATACGCGCATTCCTGCCCTCTTCCCTTGCGCCGGCACACAATTGGCTGCCATGCACCAACGCAGGCACCTTTAAAAGGTGCCTGTGTTGCAGGGATTAATATTTTTGTGCAGGAAGGGGAGCCTTCCTGCACAAAAACAATCACAACAGGCTTTTTCCTCTTTCTATGTGTGCTGCATGGAAAAAGGAAAAACAAGGAAAAATAAAGATATTTCTCCTCGTTGTGCCTCCCTTACGCCTCCCCTGGGGAGATGTACGTTTTTGGCACTGCCTCAGAGTTACCATTTCTCATAAATCTAGGGAAGTGTCAAAAAGCCGTGGATGTTGCTGGGAACACCCCCAGCAACACCCATGGAACACGCCTTTCACGCCGTTTTCAGAGTGAAAGGGGCACATATTTATAAGACCAAGAAAAGCCACGTAAAGTGGCTTTACTTGTATTTGTATTTGAAAAGTTTATTAAGCGCGAACATGACCTGGCAGGGTATCAGAGCGCTGTACAATGCTGCCTGCTGGTTAAGCTAGAGCAGGAAAACATAATATATATAGCAGAGGCACATTGAAGATAAAAAAATAGAGACATACACAGTTAACATGATGCAGATTGCATCGTAGATAAGGGAGGTCAAGGTTGTAAGGTCAATTCAAATAGTTTGTGAGGCTACATTACTATTGTTGCATGTAGCTATTCTTCAGCAGGGCTTTGACTTCTCTCTTAAATGTAGAGGTCGAGGCGATTGTTCTGATTTCTGGCGGGAGAGCGTTCCACATTATCGAAGCAACTCCGAAGAAGGCGCGGTTGTAGGTTCTCCTTTTTTTTTTACTTTCGTGGTTTCAGCAGCAGAGTGTTTTAACTTCTTAGGGCGCAATTCCCACCCGATAGTTCAAGTTTATTTCCTAGGTATGTGGGAGTGTTCTGATGCAGTGCTTTTTGTGTCAAGCAGGCTATCTTATAACTGAGCCTTGCATTGAGGGAAAGCCAGTTTAGTTGGATTAGATCAGGTGTGATGTGGTCCCGCTTTCTTGTGCCCGTGATGAGTCGGGCAGCAGAGTTCAGAGTTGCCGTTAAAGGGGCCAATTTACCTTTGGGCAGCCCAACCAGGGTTGCAATCCTGTAGTCTAAACAAGAGATAACAAGGGATTGGACAGCTTCTTGCATGTCAGTGGACGGTAGGAACTGTTTGATTTTTGTTAATGTGCAGAGTTGGTGATTGGCTCCTCTTGTTGTAGCACTGATGTGATCCTGCATATTCAGGTATTTGTCCAGGATTAGGCCAAGTGAACTAGTGGAGCTAACAACATGTGGGGTGCAGTTGAGGGCTGTTAGTTGTTTGAGCCAGTCCTGCGGGGCGCAGTATGATTGTGGGGGGCAAGCAAGAGGAATTCTGTTTTAAGTGTAACTAGCAAAATGTGGTTGTGAGATAACCATTGTTAAGCTTTTAAAAGAGCAGAGTTGAGAGTAGTG
The DNA here is from genome assembly GCF_964204655.1 of Triturus cristatus. NCBI lineage: Eukaryota > Metazoa > Chordata > Amphibia > Caudata > Salamandridae > Triturus > Triturus cristatus. The sequence continues at coordinate 191,685,458 of NC_140581.1, forward strand.
ATGCCGTCCGGTGAAGACCTTTTCATATACAGTTGAGTATCTTCCACGTACGTATGATATTGTATGTTAGTCCGTTTTAGAACTGCGGTGAGAGGCTCCATATACAGGTTGAAAAGAGTTGGTGAGAGTGCGGATCCTTGTGGAACTCCAATTGAGACCGGTTTACTGTTGGAACTGTCTTCTTGGTTACATATAATAGTATAGTATAGTATAAAGTATTTATGATAACTTTTCAACATGCTGCACAGCAGCCACAATGCTCTACAACATCGTTTAAAGACATTGCAAAGCCAATAGCTCTGCCTAGACGCCTATAAGGTCCCAACAGGTGAGACCTATTGGCTATGCCAATGCTTGTTAATTGCACTTCGAATGCTGGTCCACGGATTGATTGAATGAATGATACAGTGTCTGGAATCCCATTATTATAAATGTGACGCTACTGCAACTTTAAGCCAACATAGGTCATTTGAAGCGCACATTAACCACATAACTGCATCCAGGCTAGACCCACATACTCTAATGTTGATAGGATATAATGTTGTTGGGAGGGGATTTGGTCCATCGGCTAGACTGACGACTTTGGTGCTGGAAACCAGGGTTCGAGCCTTGGGGTCACGTCCACATCCTGTGATTCTGGGCAAATCACTTAATCTCCCCGTGCCTTAATGTGTAATGTAAATACGGTGCTCGTGTAAAGCTCTCCAATACCTTCGGGTCGAGTTCACGCTATATAAATATGCAACAAAAAAATAGCCAAGCAAGGTATTTGTGGATTTTTTCCTCCGTGGTCTTATAAATATGGCGTGTCACATTGCGCCACTGGAATGTCAACAAAGTGACGTTCCAGTGGCGCAAAAGTGCTGGTGGGGCCTCATAAATGAGGCACCCAGTATTTTTTTATGTGGTCATCCTATCAAGCCATTCTCCTTTTTTGATACATATACTTTACCAAGAATGTACTTTCTGCCTAATTCTATGTAGGCATTGAAAAACAATAACACCTTAATAGGTTACCCTCCATCCCCCTCTAGCTGTACATCCATGCTTTTCAATATGATCTTTTCATTAAAAAAAGAGCAGATGTTTTCTTAGACATTAAAGTCAAATGAGAACAAGAATCAAATCATATAAGGATCTCAACATCATCCTCTTTCACCACATTGCTCATATGATACTCGCATTGACCTTTGATCTGAAAAATAATTCCCTTTGACACTTCCTTCACCTCCTTTTTTTCTCCCTTCTTCCTGGAACATTTTACATGATTACCTATTTTACCACATCCTTTAAAATACACTATAGGAGCAGGGCATTATCTCAATGTCCACTCATCTCTCAAACCTACAGCACTCGCCCAAGAACTTATTTTGCGCATCTTTGTACCCTTCATGTTTGACCTCACAAACTGCCTCTTCCACCTTATCGGATTGATACTGGAATTTCTTTTTATCTTTGCTCAACTCACTGACACTTTTCAACTTATGTTCAAGTCTTTTCGCGATTACCAACAACTCTTCTAATGGTGGTTCATCCTTGCCTTGCCACCAAGCCAGAACTCCTCTCCTATCCTGTCAATCTTGCATTGAGTACAAACAGGTCTCTAATCCTTTCGTTAGTTGCAACTCCTAATTTACAAGTAGTGGCCAGGTTCCTCAAACTTGTGATGTACTCCTCAACTGATTCCTCATTTCCTTGTTCTCTTAGACCTAAAGGTGTAACGTTCCATTATAGTACAAATATGTGGAAGATAATGTTGATCGAGTTGAAGCAAACAGATTCAGTGGCGTAGCAAGGGGGTTGGGCGGCCTCTTGCGGCATGAGTTTTGAGGGCAGCGAGACTCAGCCCCCCAATCTTACCTGCAGCTGTTGCAGGGGTGGCTGCTGCAGAAATCCCCAGCACCCCCAGTCTCGCCACTGAACAAATTTCATATTCATTAAGATTCCTCCTCTCTTCCACATTGAGTTCAAGCAAGATCTCTAAAACTTCCTGACCTGGCCTCCAAGGTAATACATCAACAAGGAGTATTTATTTCCACACTAAGATTTGTTCCACAAACCCTGGCATAGTGACTAAACATCTTTTTCCACTTACTGCATCTTACAGTTGGATCCCCAGAGATGCTCAAGAAGAACTGTGGGAATGTTACTTCGGCATATTTTCCTCGTTAGTACACAGGAATTAAATGAACTAAAAGTACAATAAATGCAAAATGAAATGCAACATGGTAAAACGTTCTCACATCTTCCCGATGTCACTCTGTCTTTTTTAGGTCTCGGCTAGCGATGGCTGCGCTTGCGCAGTCTCGCTCGCGAGAGATAATGACTTGGGAGAAGAGGGGCTTGAACCCGCCCCTCTTCTACCCTGTTCTCCATTGGCTGGCCTAGTAAATGCTGGCCAGCCATTGGAGAAGAGGTCCCGTCACTCCAATCATGCCCCGTCCTTTTCGGATCGGGGGGCGTGTTTTTTGCGAAAAGTCTCAGGGAGGAGACAACAGCAAAACACGCCCCCAATCCGAAAAGGACGCTCCCTTTCTCCGAGGCATTTCTGCTGTGCCTCGGAGAAAGGCGGTGGTGTCTTTCGGTGCCCTCGTGTTTTTTTAGGACTCGCACTGGTCTTGGCTACGTCGCACTTGTGCTCAGTGTTTCTTCCAGTGTTTCCCCTGCATACATGAATATTCACAAGATCAGAGGGGCGGCGCCCCGGCCACATTTCAGTCGCGCACTTCAGAAGTGCTCTTGCAACTCTGAACTTGTTGAATCAACTGTTCCGGGGCATGCGGGCCGGCAGCAGACCGGCGGAGCCGGTTCCACGGCCGCTAATCCCTTCCTGTTGTGGTTGCAGCACTCACTGGGGCGTGATGCCTCCATGGTATCCTCTCAGCCCAGGCTGGCTCTGGAGCACAACAGACATGGGGCTTGGGGGGCGCCTGGTAACCCCACACAAACACCACTTCACTCCAAGCCGGATAATCTGCCCTTGATCCGCAGTCAGAGGCGGCCAGTTGGCCCTTTGAAGATGGGGATAAGAGCACGGGACGGGACAGCGGGAGCTGAAATGGAAAATAGCCGGGCCGTCTCGCCACAGTAAAGTGTATGTGGGTACATGGGAGAGTTTAACCCGGAAGCATTGCCATGCGAGGTTCTGAGGAGACCTATTCTGCCCGTGTCAGTCGTGAGTAGCTCACCCAAGGTCTGGCCGTCTTTCCATTCTGGCTCTAAACGTGCATTTTAAAGATAAAACTAAAAGATGTGCCAACGTGCATCTAAACACGTCTAAGTACGAGCTCCTCACACCGGCCCGTCAGAAGGAATTCCGAGAAGGCGGTCTCCTCTTTGGGTCCGTTCACCCTTCTTCATCCAAAACTCGGGCACCTCTAACCCCAAAAAAAGATCGCCTTTCTAAAATAACGAGGTAAACACATTATAGAGTGCGCAAAATGAAACAGAACCCACGTTCACTATCGTGTTAAGGGTGTAGTTTCTAGTTCCCAGGTTGCATTCTGGTACATGTAGTTTTATCTCCCAGACCCCATAAGTGCAAAACACACAATTTGTCCGGCTTCTCAGAGGCGCGTGGGCGGCGTGTGATGCAGAGGTGTTTCTCGCTCGAGGAATGTCCGTGTTCTCATCCTGACCACACTGATGGAGCACAGTGTGCCCGTGACTGTTGAAACCGAGAGAGGTGTCCCTTTCTTTGGTAAATCTCGATGACAGTTATTAGACCAAGTCTGATCCAAACTTTTTTTTAAAAATAAATGTGACCAGAAACACCCCAGCAGGTGTTCGAATTTCGTCTGCGCAGCACGGCGGGCAACCCCGAGATCTGCTGTGCAGGTTTGTGAAAAGAGAAGGCCGGCACCCTCGCTGTACTAGGTTCCCACTGCGCCGATACATCGAGGTGGGGGAGGGGGGAAGAGGGCCTGTCCCGCTGTGCGCCCCGCCAACCGCAGCAAACAAGCGGCAGGGCAAACTGAACTCACCTCGGGAAAACCAGCAGCCAAGCATGCTGACGAAGAACCAGCGGAGGGGAAAACACACGGACTTCTCTCCTGCCTACCTCCACATGCTTATATTGTGGCACGGCGAGCTGGGCCCAGGCCCAGGGCGCCGTCTTTAGAGGGGCGCACGGAGCAGCCTGTATTAACAGCAGTGTCCCTCTTGACACCAATGATGCAGGCTAGACTGATTTTACTCCCTTTTACTTGCCTCAGGTGCCGTCCTACAACCCACCTACCCCTTCCCGCCCCTCCTATCTCCCTCCCCCACACATATCAACAGCGCCATTCGCACCAGCAACAACTCGGCACTAGCGTGACAAAGCTACTGCTGTGAGTGACTCAATCCCACCCGTGAGGGTCTCAAGGCGCTCGGGGATATTTTGGGAAAGTGCCGAGAAGTTTGTGCTCAGAAGTCAGTCAGTGCTTTGATGTGTGACTGAACTGTGAATTATTTTATTCACCAGCTGCAGCCATGGTGCCAATTTTCTTTCCGCCCAGGGCGCTACATTTCTTCCCGCCCAGGGTGTTATCGGAGAACAAAGGCCGACTATGACCGTCACCGCACATTATGCCGTTCTGTGCAAAGAGCTAATAGTCAGGAAAACTTAAAAAAAGAAGCAAATGGAAAAATTGCACACCCACGCCTGACCCGTTCTGTTTCCGCGGTGCTGTCCGTGAAGTGCTGCACCGCGCTCTTCAACTTACTTTGCGGAAAAATAGCGATTCGCGAAGTAGCTGGGAGGTGTGACACGGCTTCTTAATGAACAGAAACAAGCACTCCGTGACTCGCATTGTAGGTTTAACACTCCCATTTGGCAACACAGGCTTCTGTGAGGTGCTGGGGTGAAGGAAGAGGCATAAGGAAGGAAGTGTCCTGTCAGGGGGAAGCATTGCATCTCCCCGCCGACCCCCAAACCCTCTCACACCAACACTACCGCCACCAGAGATGGAGAGGTCGGGTAGGGCTGGAGGTCCAGGCCTGGCTGCGGTTGCAGCCGAACCCTAAAATGATTTCACCAGGTGCTTATATCGGCCGATAAGATAGGGTCAGTGCTCCTACACCTGAGAACACATGGTGTTAACACACCGGATCATTCATGACGGGGTGGAGTGGAGTTCCATATGGGAGTTCCGCCCCCTCCTGCCCCCCCCCCTCTTGTAAGGAGGGCCCATGAGTCTGGCTGGGCGATGCCCTTATAGAACCATCTCTATACAGATCCCCTCCACCTTCCGTCAAGTGAAAACTCCAGGCCATGTCCTGTGTGCAGCCAAGGCTAGACCCACGCCAGAATTTCAGTACATCCCACTGAGATACATGTACATAAAGGGAATCTACATGAAATTCGTTGGTTGCCCTGAAAATCTGACATGGATCCACCATTGTGGGTCCAGCCTGAGCATCACATTAAGGCCCTGGGTGAAGGCATCGGGTGACTCGCCTCCTCTTTCAATATGTTCTTCATTCATATTTCATTATTTCTGATACCTCAATATTAAGTTTCTTAAGACTGGCAGATACCAGAAAAAACCTTTTAAGGAAGGAGAGTTTCGTTATACAATTCCTGAAAACAATGTGAACAAGCATTTACAATGCAACGGTCTCGGCATTGTTAAAGTTAGAGCTATTGGCATTGCTCATGACAATGCCGTTTCTTTAAATGTTTAAAAAAAAAAAAAAACATAAACAAAAATAATGTCATGAGCAATGCCAATAGCTCTAACTTTACCAATGCCGAGACCATTGCATTGTAAATGCTTGTTTCTTCAGTGAGTTGGGTCGAGCATTGCGGTGGAACGCAGATGCGTTTCAACATTGACACGCAGATCTTAACTCACTAAACACCATAACACAGTCGCTGGAGCTAGATGATTTTTTAGGTCTAGCCTAGGCAGCGCATGTGCTGTCTAGTTCGAGACATGCTGTCTGTATCTCTGTTGAGTTTCATCATGCCCCTCAATTTGAATTGGTGCTTTTGTGTGTCTTTTAAACTCTGTGTCTTTTGGGTGGTGAAACTGTTTCAATTGTCCCGCCTTTGTTGGTTTTGTTTCTGCCCATGGCGACTGGCCCTTTCAAATTTTTTCTTTCTCCTGTGTGCATTTATGTTGTGTTCGACTGACTCTTTTGTTAGTTTGGCCTCTTCTTTGAATTGGCCATGTGCCATTTGTTCACCAGGAGAGCCGAGGCTGAAACTCAAACTCGGTTCCCCAGTCGGCAGCCCTGTTTGTTACACCACAGCCTCTCAGACTGCTAACTTGAACAGCAAACTTCTTTGATGACTGCATCCATTCTGGATACCTTTCTCCCTTAAATTTTCAATACAGTGTGTTCTGTGTGTTGAGCTTGAAGCATTACTGCTGCTCCCACTGCCCCTTGCACTGCCATCCCCGGTTAGTGATTTTTCTGATCCCCCTGCATCGCTGCTTGCCCGTCCCCAGAGGCAGCAAATGCACTCGGTCGATTTTACCCATACTAAGCAATGTGGACCGAATGACAGCGTGGCGCTTCCTTCATAGGTGAGCACGCTGTGAGTAGGCAGTGAAACAAGTTTGGTGCCAGGTATTTTCTTATGCTCTGGGATATTTGAAACCCAGGACATCAGGGTTTAGACCTTGTTTTCTAACTGTACCATTAGGATCAGAAAGAGCCAGAATATGTATTATAGCCAGATGTGGCTTCCTTCTTATGGTTGGGAGGCCTCATTCAGTCGTCCTCTGAAACCGTTGCACGCAGATGAGCAGAGGACTTCTGCAAAGGGGAAGGGGGGGGGGACTTCTTTTTCATTAGCTTCCTGTTCAGCTTTGGCTGCTGCCTTCCCGTTGTTTTATTTATCTCACCTCCCAACAAGCTCCCATTTCACACTCCTTTCCCGAGCCCCCTTTCTACTTGCTACCATCTCACCTTTTCTACCTACATTTGTCCCTAACTCTTCTGCTGCTCCCTGGCTTCACTATGAGTCACCTCTCTCGCGCCGTCACCAAGTTCTCCCTCTTCTCCCTGAGCTCAAGTGTACGCTTCTCTACCTCGCCTCTTGGGCAGGCAGGTAGCCCCCCCTCTCTCTGGGGGCTGTCCAGGCTCCCTCTCACATAAAATGAATGCCCTCCATTCCCTCCAATGAGGGCGGGCAGCATACCCCTTGGAGACCTCGGAGAGAACCAGTTCAATTAGCAACAGCCCTTTGTGCCCTGTGTTGTTACATACTGTTTTTATTTCAATGACTTGTTTAAAATGCTTGGTAAACACACACTTGTTATTGTACTGAAGATAAAATACATAAAAGTTAAGCACAATGCATTTCTCAATAATTAAACAAAGAGGGGCGTGGCCAAGATGGCGGCAGAGTAAGATGTCTTTCTCCATCTCTCAATCCCAGCTGGTGGCCTAAGTCCTGTAGAGCGCTCTAACTGCCCGGCCGAGCACTCAGGAGGTGTGCAGTGTGGCTGCAGACTAAGGTGCACCCATCAATAGGCGAGGAGGACTATTGCACCCACTGTCGTGTAGTTCCTATATACCTATATAGGTTCTGCACGTTTAGACAGCATACACTGCGGGATTGGTGTCAGAATAACTCTGTACACCCCCACCGGGTCTGTTGGCTTTCTGTGTCAGCTAGCTCACAGTGCCACTAGAATCTCCTCTTATCGGGGAGAGAATAGTTCTTGGCAACCATCGAACATGACAACCCTGATCCCTCAGAATCGTGGAAACAATATACTACCTTTCGCTCAGTCACTCGTGCTCACTTAGTTTGTCTCTGAGAGATACACAGAATAAACAGGCTGGGCGTTTTCATTAAGAATTTATTGAACAGTTGTTATTCTAGTGTAGAATATATGAGCTGCAACAACCGTTAGACAGTAGCAGAGATATATGATTAGAAGCACTAAGAAAGTAAATGGATGGTATAGCTCTACCATCTTGAAATAATCATGAATACATACGAGTATATAAAACACATGATAAAAGGTGCGTACTCCTACAATGTCTCCCTAACTAGATGTACCTAAATGTACCTAGCATCTGTGTAGGTTTTATGCCAAGAATCCCTCTAGGATCTAGTCAACCCCATTACCTAGAGAATGATAGAATTTGGGACCCCGTCCAGGTCTCGAGGGATTTTAGACCACTGCAAGCTGGAGCGTCTGCTTGCAGGAACCCCAACGTCTCAGGTCAGTGTGTCTCCTCAGGGGTCCTAACTTGCTGTGTTACTGTGTCGGCCTAAAGGATGACGTCGGGCCTCAACTTTATACAGAGATATTATACAGGCGATGGTAGTCCTGCTGTGCTTCCAAGAAACCTCATGCATAATGTATGAGATTCGAACTAGGGAAAAACCTGTGTTCTGAGTGCAGTGTCGTATCTAGGTAAAAGGTCAGTCCATGTAAACCGTTATGTGTGTAATATAGAGAAGAATATAGGTGAAAGGTTGCAATGTTACCTGCGCCTATATCAGGGTACCTATATGGAATATAACACCACTCATTTAATTTGGTGAGAGCCCGTGCATTAGGGGGTTTGAGAGCGAAAAGATGGTGGCCTCGGCCATGCACTAGCTGCTGAGAGCCGAACCATGATTCGGATGAAAAGAAAGGAGCACACGCAGTGGGAGAATTACTGACGGCTGCAGTTCTCACTTTCATGTGAGGTAGCAGAAGCCGTGTTTAACATACAAGACTGAGGTGAGCTTTGCTGCATGCAAGGGGACGGCACCTGAATGGCCATTGGAATCTGGATGCGGAGCCTCTACAAGGAACTCCCCAACCCGTGGTGCTGATCCCTGCGACCAACCTGCTTCACCCCTACAACTTCTGAGAAACCGCAACTGATTCGACCAGACCCAGCAGGGACGAGCTGGCAGGGGGGCCTCCAAAGACCAACACAGGGCGCTGAGACACGCTGTTGCCCCCAGCCTTCCAGCGCCTGGGCCCTAATGGTGACAATGTCGGGGACCCTTCATGAACAGACAAGGGGACATAGGCCCAGACCCATGATCTTGGGTCCAAAGGTAGACAAGGCCCTAAGTATATTTCCCCTATTCAGGATCAGCACTTGCAGCTAGCTAGGCTCTCCCACACAGGATCGATGCTCTCTAAACAAGCGCTACAATGCAAGTAAGACCACAAAACTAAGGAACCAAGCCTTAAGGGAATCTGGTTGCCAGCTGAATATGCTTGGCTTGACCCCACCCAGGTTACCACCAGTATCATCTGATATCGTGCTTAGCAGAGACATCTCTGGTTGTTTCAGCATGGGAAGCTGACAGGTGACCACGACTTGCCCACCAAAGTACCAAAGTGATTGTTTCTCTTGGGCCCCCATGGCAACCCAAGACATACCCCCCGGGTGACTAAGCCTTTTCGTTATTGTGGATAGCACCTGTTAAGAAGTTAGCCTAGAGGCTCTTGCCACCCGAACCTTTCTTCACACAGTGTGATCTCACAGCACTGTCTGCAGTGGCGCACTGAGCCATTCTCTGGGAACCCATGTGGCCAAGGGGGGTAGAGCAGACATTATTTCTGGCTCTGTGACCTTCCCAAATTAAAAAGGACCCTCCTGATGTTCTCTAGGCATGCCTCTCCGCCCTCTCTGAGCCACTTGGAGTGCACAGATAGCCAGTAAAGCTCTTCAATGTAAATCATACTGCTACTCGCCTGTCCAGTTGCACGTAGAACAGACGACTGGGACGTAGCAGGGGAATGATGACATACTCCAATATGGCCACTAGAGCGAAAAAAGATTGCAATGTAAAAGACATTGTCACCAAACGTCCTGCCACCATGGTGGGGGACCACTCTTTGACATCCATTTCCGTCCACCTCCAGGATGACGACAGAACAGAGGAGCCAGTGACTCGCTACTTTCTTGAGGCCTTATTCGTACCATTGCGAGATGATCTCCATGCAGTCAAACAAGACTTCTCAAGCGACATTAAAGAGGTCAGACGGGATCTTGATGTCATTGGGGAATGAGTATCTACTATCGAGGATTATGAAAATAGCCCCGAGGAGGAAGTGGGAGACTTACATCATAAAATCATCTGACTTCGGGAGCAGTAAATTGTCTTGCAGGCCCACGCCAAGTACTTAGAACATAGATCAAGGCAGAATAATATCCGCATCAAAGGAGTTCTATCGAAGGCGGAAGGCTCAGACATTGCCCTATTCTTGGGGGGCACCCATTCTGGCATTCCGGAATTTTCACCTGAAGGAAAACTACATCAAATGCGATCACTGGAGGAAACCTGCCGGATTCTCTGTATCGATGACTCCACCATTGGAGAACAACAGAGGAACTCCCAAGAACTTCAGACTGGTCAACATCCGCACTGGCAGCGATGTAAAACAATGTCTGGAGACCTGATCCAGAGACAATCACAATGGACCAACAAGCCGCTTGAGAGAAAAAACTCCGCTTCGTGTCACTTCACAGAGTTTTTTGGAACTCTGCGAGAAATGGGCAAAACTGTGTGAACTCCACCGGTGGAAAGGAATTCTTCGCCAACCTCTAGAAAAATCTAAACCAACCTGCACTTTTTCGGGCAAAGAATGAAAGTCCTTCAGGCAGGACTGAATAGTATAAGTGGAGTAGGCAGTGGCACCAACAGCAAAGTTCGAAGCCACTCAGGCACGCTTCACAGCCCCTTCCACCTTCTGGTCCACAGCTTCAGAAGGCAAAGCATCTTCCGACGCCATGACCCCTGAAAGAATAATCCAGCCATAATGTTATCAATCTTGACTGAGGACCAAAACTCCTCCCCAAAGTTCTCCAAGAGGTAAAGTTTCTGCAAAAAATAGGGAAAGGACTGCTTCTCCATATCTTTTCACTCATTAGAAAGCACACAGCGAATGGAGGCATGTAGGGGCAAAGAGTCCGGCTCAGACCGATGATACTGCGAAAAGTAAACCTCCTCAGCCAAAACTGGTGCGTTAACTGCAAAGCCCACATTTTCCCGCACATGTGGCAGAACATCAGCCAGGTCGTAGCCTGCACAAATGGTCCTTAACATCATCCTCATCTTCCTTAAGTAAAGGATCCATCCTAGGCACCTTGGCTGGAGGACCACCGCACGAGCATGCAAAAGCCGCCTCCACAGCTGCAGCAATAATGGCCTGGATGTCATGTGACACCGGACCTCTGAAGATGGCCCAGCCACCACTGTAGTGTCCTCATCACAGAGCCGGGGTGAGAGAATCAAAGCCAGATGCACTGAAGGCAGGAAAGAACCAGGGAACTGCACTAACGAGGAAACCACAATCACCAAAATTAAACTGGCCCTCGCCGCATCTCACCTGAAACGAGGGCCAGGTGGAAGTGCAGGGACATGACCAGCAAAACCGTGGAGGTACCATCTTGGAATCAGGCGGCCACTGCACGCCCTTTGATTCAAATAAAATCAGCCCATACTGACGCCGTACGAGTGACCCGCATTCTGTAACAAGGTGTCAGACAGGATATCAACCGTGGGGAAAAACATAAAAAACAAGAGGAAGAGAAAAAATGCTACCAACATCCCCAAAGCCGCAAAAGGTTGCCCAGCACACCACAGATGCCCTCTGTGATCCTGTATGCTCAGCATACAAGCGCAATCACCAAAACTTGGCAGAAACTGCTTAAGCAGGTCCGAATAAAAAAACGAAGTAAAAATAAAACTACACACACCTGAAACCAAGATGGCAATCACCTGCAGAATAAAGAAACAGGAAGTCCTTCCCAGGAAGTGAGGTATTTGTACTCAAGGGTACGGGAGCATCCTGGAGTGGTAAGGAAAAGTCAAGTTTGGTGGTTAGGTTCAGCATTAATGGAGATAACTGTTGGGTTCTGTGTATTTATATTAAGTTCATGTTTTCCTTTGAATTTTAGCACATGCCACCATTACCATTGTTCCATACTAGAATGGTGGCATGTGGAATGGTCAAGTCATTGCTGATGAAGTATTTGTCAAAGCATCCCAAAACATTTTGAGTACTTCTCCTAATCCCAGCCTTGCTGAAAATGTGCCTCAAATATTGAAGCTCCAATCTTCCAGCGTAAAGCGGCCCTACTGCCAAGTTGAGGTTAATGGTAATCACATTTCCATGATGGCAGACCCAGGTTCTTTTTTCACATTAATCGGTCCTGAGGAGTGGTGCAAATTAACTGATATTACTTTGAGAACGTCTCTGGTTAAACCTGTAGCATATGGTGGCAAACCTGTTCAAGTTTTGGGTGAATTTGATTTACCTTAACGTTTAAAGAGCATGCCACACCTGCTACCGTCTATGTGGCTGAAGATGGATCTTCACTTCTTGGCTGGTTGGAACAAAAAAATGTGGGAATCATTTTGGATCCTAAAAGTCCTAAACAGGTTCTTCTTAGGGATCACTTTACATCTGTTTGTACTGTAGATGCCCATGATTGGAAAACTTCCTTTCCATCTGTGTTCAGTGGAACTCTGGATAAAATTAAGGGTTTCTCACATCAAATCATTCTTTAGCAAGGTGTCCAACCGGTAGTGCACAAATCCAGACGAGGTCCCTTAACCATGAGAAAGGAATTATCTGAAGAACTTGAATCTCTTTGCAATCAAGATTATAGCCATTGTGTTATCCATTTTAACTGACCGTGGTGCAACCTTAAAAGCTGAGAAATGCAAATTTGCTGTTAAAGAAGTAAATTACCTTGGTTACAAGCTTTCAGCTAAGGGAGTGGAGCCTAAGGAAGATGTGGTCTTTGCCATTAAATCTTTTCCTACTCCACAGAACAAGCATCAACTTAGATAATTTTTTGCCATGTTAGAATTTTACGCCAGATTCATTCCAAATTGTAGTAGTAAAACACAAAATTTAAAACTACTCATGAAGAAGAACCAGCATTTTCTTTGGTCTTCTGATTTTGAGAAAGAATTCCAGTCCATAAAATTAGAACTGAGTAAGGCTATTCCCTTACAACTCTTTGACACATGTGATAAATCCATTGTAATCACTGATGCCAGTCAGTATAGTTTGGGTGCTGTTCTTCTGCAAATCAGAGAGGGAAAGGAGGAGTTAGTGGCCTTTGCATCACGCACTTTGAGAGGTGCGGAGTCCACTTATTCTGTTGTGGAGCGCAAAGCTTTAGCCTGTTGGTGGGGTGTGGATCACTTCAGACAATATTTATGGGGTTCTGAATTTACCATTCGCATGGATCACAAGCCCTTGCTTAATTTGTTCACTACCAAAGGTGCTGGTTATGTCACTTCCCATATTGCCAAGTTGCATTACAGATTGTTGGAGTTTCATTTTCATTTAGAATACATTCCGGGTGTTAAGAACATTTTTGCGGACTGTTTGTCCAGACTTCCTCTAGTAAATGAACAATCTGGTGAATAAGTTGAGGAGGAATTTTGTGTTGTTGCCTCGTTAATGGATTCTAATTTTTCCTGCATCTCGGAAGAAGAGTGGAAATCTGCTGTTCAGCACAATATTTTATTACAAGAGGTAATTTCTATGTTAGGTAAAGGTTGGTTGCCAAAACGCGAAGATGTAGTTTCATTTAAACACGTTTTACCTGAATTGAATCTGCAATCTGGCATTCTTAAGAGAGTGGATTTGTTGTTAGAGCCTGTATCTCTTCAGACCTTGTTTTCTAACTGTACCATTAGGATCAGAAAGAGCCAGAATATGTATTATAGCCAGATGTGGCTTCCTTCTTGTGGTTGGGAGGCCTCATTCAGTCGTCCTCTGAAACCGTTGCACGCAGATGAGCAGAGGACTTCTGCAAAGGGGAAGGGGGGGGGGGGGACTTCTTTTTCATTAGCTTCCTGTTCAGCTTTGGCTGCTGCCTTCCCGTTGTTTTATTTATCTCACCTCCCAACAAGCTCCCATTTCACACTCCTTTCCCGAGCCCCCTTTCTACTTGCTACCATCTCACCTTTTCTACCTACATTTGTCCCTAACTCTTCTGCTGCTCCCTGGCTTCACTATGAGTCACCTCTCTCGCGCCGTCACCAAGTTCTCCCTCTTCTCCCTGAGCTCAAGTGTACGCTTCTCTACCTCGCCTCTTGGGCAGGCAGGTAGCCCCCCCTCTCTCTGGGGGCTGTCCAGGCTCCCTCTCACATAAAATGAATGCCCTCCATTCCCTCCAATGAGGGCGGGCAGCATACCCCTTGGAGACCTCGGAGAGAACCAGTTCAATTAGCAACAGCCCTTTGTGCCCTGTGTTGTTACATACTGTTTTTATTTCAATGACTTGTTTAAAAGGCTTGGTAAACACACACTTGTTATTGTACTGAAGATAAAATACATAAAAGTTAAGCACAATGCATTTCTCAATAATTAAACAAAGAGGGGCTTGGCCAAGATGGCGGCAGAGTAAGATGTCTTTCTCCGACTCTCAATCCCAGCTGGTGGCCTAAGTCCTGTAGAGCGCTCTAACTGCCCGGCCGAGCACTCAGGAGGTGTGCAGTGTGGCTGCAGACTAAGGTGCACCCATCAATAGGCGAGGAGGACTATTGCACCCACTGTCGTGTAGTTCCTATATACCTATATAGGTTCTGCACGTTTAGACAGCATACACTGCGGGATTGGTGTCAGAATAACTCTGTACACCCCCACCGGGTCTGTTGGCTTTCTGTGTCAGCTAGCTCACAGTGCCACTAGAATCTCCTCTTATCGGGGAGAGAATAGTTCTTGGCAACCATCGAACATGACAACCCTGATCCCTCAGAATCGTGGAAACAATATACTACCTTTCGCTCAGTCACTCGTGCTCACTTAGTATGTCTCTGAGAGATACACAGAATAAACAGGCTGGGCGTTTTCATTAAGAATTTATTGAACAGTTGTTATTCTAGTGTAGAATATATGAGCTGCAACAACCGTTAGACAGTAGCAGAGATATATGATTAGAAGCACTAAGAAAGTAAATGGATGGTATAGCTCTACCATCTTGAAATAATCATGAATACATACGAGTATATAAAACACATGATAAAAGGTGCGTACTCCTACAATGTCTCCCTAACTAGATGTACCTAAATGTACCTAGCATCTGTGTAGGTTTTATGCCAAGAATCCCTCTAGGATCTAGTCAACCCCATTACCTAGAGAATGATAGAATTTGGGACCCCGTCCAGGTCTCGAGGGATTTTAGACCACTGCAAGCTGGAGCGTCTGCTTGCAGGAACCCCAGCGTCTCAGGTCAGTGTGTCTCCTCAGGGGTCCTAACTTGCTGTGTTACTGTGTCGGCCTAAAGGATGACGTCGGGCCTCAACTTTATACAGAGATATTATACAGGCGATGGTAGTCCTGCTGTGCTTCCAAGAAACCTCATGCATAATGTATGAGATTCGAACTAGGGAAAAACCTGTGTTCTGAGTGCAGTGTCGTATCTAGGTAAAAGGTCAGTCCATGTAAACCGTTATGTGTGTAATATAGAGAAGAATATAGGTGAAAGGTTGCAATGTTACCTGCGCCTATATCAGGGTACCTATATGGAATATAACACCACTCATTTAATTTGGTGAGAGACCGTGCATTAGGGGGTTTGAGAGCGAAAAGATGGTGGCCTCGGCCATGCACTAGCTGCTGAGAGCCGAACCATGATTCGGATGAAAAGAAAGGAGCACACGCAGTGGGAGAATTACTGACGGCTGCAGTTCTCACTTTCATGTGAGGTAGCAGAAGCCGTGTTTAACATACAAGACTGAGGTGAGCTTTGCTGCATGCAAGGGGACGGCCCCTGATCGGCCATTGGAATCTGGATGCGGAGCCTCTACAAGGAACTCCCCAACCCGTGGTGCTGATCCCTGCGACCAACCTGCTTCACCCCTACAACTTCTGAGAAACCGCAACTGATTCGACCAGACCCAGCAGGGACGAGCTGGCAGGGGAGCCTCCAAAGACCAACACAGGGCGCTGAGACACGCTGTTGCCCCCAGCCTTCCAGCGCCTGGGCCCTAATGGTGACAATGTCGGGGACCTGTGGAAATATGGATTTTTCTGGTCAGTTATGTCCCCTATCTTGGACCCCAACGGTTCTATGTGCATGTTACAAGTACATGTATGTTCCCTCCAGTTCCAGTTATGAAGACGCAAATACATGTGCGTCCACCGTTAACATGTCCTCTGTTGATCCGCCATGAATGGGCCGGATATTCCATTCCTAAGTACGAAAGGCCACCGCCTTTATATGGTTCACTTATGCCATTTTACAGTCCAGGCAAGTAGGCCCTGATTCTGTCATCAAGCTTTTCTTGCTTTCTGCCTCTGAAAGCTCCAGTCTGAGCCTGCATCTGTGACCATGAACTTTGTCTCATCCTCTGCGCGGCTCACGATGCCCGACATCAGCTTGCTGCCTGCCAAGAACTGTATTTCACCTTCGGAAATTATCTGCTCCGCTCCCTGCCCAATGCATTCCTGTCTAGTAGTTTAAGTAAACATTCTTCCAGCTACCGAGCAAAAGGCCCGGCTTCTCTGTCTTTATGCAAGTAAATTCATAGCCCTGTTACCATGGAATATTCCTACCCCCTCGCATTTAGTGTAGACACTTAGACGCTTGTACACGCACTAGTCAGTATAGTCAGTATAGAATAAGATTCTATCCTAAGAGACCTTTCTTTTTGGATAACACAGTTCTTTAAACATAGGATATTAGATATGATTTGGGATTAGGTTGACATAACCCCAGACTTTTGTCTCCACATGTAGAGCTAAATGTCAAGTCCCTTTCTCCCTCTAGTTGCACGTCTATCACACGTCATGCGACTGCGCACGCATCTCTGCCAAATATTTCTGCTGACATTGCAGGATTCTCCAGGTATCCACCCACACATGACAAATTACCCATTATCATCAAGTGGACGCCCACATGGACGCCCACCTTCACGCCTACTTACACGCCCACATGCTCTTATCTCATTCTCTCTTGCTCTTTTGCTTACGTACAATTGAGAAATGTATATATACTGTACTCTGTGAATAATGTTTTGAGAATATTGAGAATACTTTTGAGCCCCTTTCCAGATCCAATTTTGGTGATGGAAATATTCTCCCTTTGACTCGAGTTAATGGAATAAATCCCTTTATGAACCTGATACCACAGACTCAGCCTCTTGCTTTATGCATGATCTTATTTATATTTTAAAAGTCTGACAGCGTAATATTTTATTTACCACATAATGGCGCCCGAACAGTTTAATCTCTTTCCCCACACGCCGGAGATGAAGGTCCAGTTTTGCCCCCTTCCATAGCCGTGATGGACTTCAAGCGCGCACGTCGCGGGTCTTCCCGCCAACTCCCTCAGGCCAACGAAGGGGACAGACTGCGACCAGGCATCCATACGAGGCGGTGAGGAACGCAGATTGTCCTACCCAGAGCCCACCTGCGAGAGAGCTGTGTCCGAGGTATACAGAGGCCCACCAGATTCCGAAGTTCCGAAGTATCCAGGTCACGAGTCGAGTCCAGTCGAGTCCAGTCCGGTCCAGTCCAGTCCAGTTCAGTTCCGAGGCCTTCCGTTCCGAGCTACCCGGTGAGTACCATTGCCGGGGAGGCGTTCTGACGTGCACATAGGTTGTGCCGGTCAAGACGGGTTTGGGTACACAAATCCGGTCTGCACTGTTTCAGCAGTGTATCTGTACTGTTTAGCAGTATATCTAGTATATCAAGTATATAAATTCAGAATAATTCAGTTAATGCCGAGTATTATGTTTAAGTGATTAAGTTTTCCTTAGATCGTCATCATCATCGTTTCTCAGTTAAATGTTAAATGTTAAATGTTTTAAATACGTCCTGCATATTGTGGTGTGAATGAATGTTCATTATCGTGTTTATTGTATTAAGTTTGTTCAAGATCAAGTATCAGATCAGTTCTCAATATGCCGCTCTTTTCGAAATTAAGACAGATCACAACTAGAAAAGGGGTACTCGAAGAAGCTGTTCCCATTCCACCTAGGGACACTCCAGGGTACTTTATGTATCATAAGCATGGCCTAGATGCCGTATTATTTCTTGATTTATGGGTGAACTACACCAAGGATTTACCAGAAAGTCAGAGGTGGCCCGCAGTTGGGACATGGGATGCAGATTGCATCATGAGAGTAGAAGAAGAATTATGGAAAAAGATAGCCAGACAGTAACAGAAAGACGCCATTGATTTATGGCGAAAAGAATCGTATAGACGTACGGAAAAAGCACGTAGACAGGAAGAGAAGAGTAAGGAGAATTCAAATAAAGTTCGAGAAAATATGTTAGTTGAGGAAGGTATCCGAGTAAAAGCAGAACAAGTAGATGGACAACGAAACACTCTTATGAAAGAGTAATTTTTGAAAAGTTTAGCTGGAAAAAAAAAAAAAAAAAAAAAAAAAAAAAAAAAGAATTGTGGGTATTTCGAATTTGCAAATTGTTCAAGAATACAGGTTTGTGTTCTTGGTGGTCCAGTGAGCCAATGTGCTGGGTCAAGTCGGTGAGATTATGACCCCCTGAGTGCAAATTGTATGTAAAAATAATTTTTCAATTGAGCGAATTATTGCAGTTTTTATGGAATTGAGTAGTCTTTTTGTCTTTGACAGCTTCAGAGTGAGGAGAAGGTGGGGGCTGTGTAGAGCAGTATGTGATACAGAAATCTGAGACAGATTCTGACCTTGTAGCCAGTGTAGGTGGGGGCCGGTGAGAGGAGCAGAACAGAGGCACTGCTTAGAAAGCTTCTCTGACATCGCATCTGTGTAATGCCTGCAGCCGGAACAACAAAAAAAAGTTGGCTGGCAGCCCAGGCTCAGGCCGCGCTGAGGGGCTATTTTTAGCTTCTCTGATAAGACAGGGCAGCTGAGAAATGTAAGTCGAGAAAGATTCCCTTGGTCTATTCTGTGTTAAACCAGTGCCCCGAGGAAATGTCTATGGAGAAGATTTGTTTTATTTTTTAGCAATTGTTATATTGCTTCTGGCCAGAAAGTAAAATGTTGCTCTTGCTTGGAATTTTAAGGGCTATGTGCCTATATAAAAACGATTTTCAAATTCAGACATTTTTGAATTGTGGCCATAAGCTGCCACCAGTTGCATTGGATAAATGATCCAGTGGTTAAAAGTCTGTGAGGAGAGATGAGAGGTGCGTCTTCGTCTGGGACATTCGGGTACATTGTGTTGACGAAGATGCATAGCTCATTTTTATAAAAGAAAACAAACAGGTTCGTGTGTTCTTCGTTTTTGATTATTATTGCTGATTCCGTTTTTATAAAAGAAAACAAACAGGTTCGTGTGTTCTTCGTTTTTGATTATTATTGCTGATTCTGTGTGTCAGACTTGACACGGTGATTTCAGATGGGGGTGTATAGGGCAGGTAAATGAATTATTGATTATAAGCCTGACAAATTAAGCAGGCCAGAATGTTCGCCTCTGAGCTGTAGGTACTGTAATTGCGCATCGCTGCTCATTTATATATGTTAGTGCAATTGTCTATGCTTTCTGTGCTTGGTATACTGATGGCTTGGCATATGTATTTTATATATGTTTTGTTTTTGTGTTGTATTGACCAGTCTGTTTAGCGTTTAATACCAAGTTCTCCTGTGCAAGTACAGAGATAGTCGTGACGACGGCGATCTTTGCACAGCGCTTGGCTGGAACTTGTTCACAATTACTAAATTTCACAGACGTGATATTACCTTTATCATGCTGTCAAAATAGCAGACAACACGTTATCAGTGTATGTCTAATTGGCGTTGGAGATGAATGAAATAAAAGGAAAAATTATGCAAGACTAAAATATTTTTCACATGACTGCCTTTCTCTTATAGACAGGAAGCCTCGGTCATATGTTTCCAGATTGGACATTAAGGAACAATTATGATCTGTGCACTCGCATCTTAACTCTTGAAAGGCCTGTTTTAAATAAGGACTGCCACCACAGAGTGACAAATGAGGCTCGGTATTTAGGGTAATGAGAAAATATCTGACAGGATTTCCTTTTTAAAGTTTGCTTTAGTAAGCTCATTCTTGTAAGTGGTGGCCCCAAAAGTTGACTTGTTTTTAAATTAGGCTCTTTATTGTATAGGTGGAAATTATTGCAAAATGACTGATTTCTTTAGCAGATAAATTATTGATTATCGACATTAACAACTGTTCTTAAACTTGGTTTTCCGAATATTTAGGTAATTTAGCATTCCTATTAGGGCCTACTAGCATTAATATTGACTTCAGGTTGGTGTAGGTTCATGTAATAGGGACATTTGCATATGAGATGTCATTTGGCCAGCTTATGAGCTAACACAATGAGGTTTGTACATTAATTTGAAGGATTTCTCGCCGTTTCAAATACGCTGTGTATCTCCTATAATTTTGCTTACGCCCAGTAGCTACACACAGGGATTAATAGTGTTGACAAGACACAGGGTTTGATAGTGTTTGACAGCAGTGAAATCTGTTTCAGATTTCCTCCTGTCAAAAAGGGGGGGAAGGAGGAGAATATTGGCTTTCTGCTGGCCCCTGAGGAGGTTCGCTTCCCGCTAGCCCCTTAAGAAATTAAGCCCCTTAGAAATTAGCCCCCTTAGAAATTAAGCCAAGGAAATAGATATGGTGTTTTCCCCTTTTTCTCATGTTTTATTGTGATCTTTCAGGGGAATTAGTCCAAGCCCCTAATACAGCTTCTACTAAAGTCCTCCCTTGGACACAAGAACACACTGTGGCATTTGAAGAATTAAAGAGAGCTTTATGTCAAGCACCAGTTTTAGCAAACCCTGATTACAACAAATCGTTTATGTTTTTTGTGACAGAGCGGGATGGAACAGCACTATCTGTCCTAACACAAGATCATGCAGGAAAACACGAGCCCTGTGCTTATTTTTCTAGTACATTAGACCCAGTAGCACAGGCTTTGCCTGCGTGCCTAAAATCAGTTGCAGCAACGGCCTTAGCCATAAGACAAAGTGACTTGATAGTGCTGGGCCACCCTCTGACAGTACAAGTACCACACGCAGTAGAGGTTCTCTTGAACCGGACACAAACACAACACCTGACTGTAGCTAGACTGACAGGCTATGAGCCAACGTTATTTCAACCACACATAGAGATCAGACGATGCAACATACTGAATCCTGCTACCCTTTTGCCCTCCAGTACAGAAAGCGTTTCACCACACGACTGTGTTGAAGTAATACATACCGTGACTAAACCAAGACAAGACTTGACAGACGTTGCACTCCCAGACCCCGACCTAACACTATAAGTTGACGGCTCATGCATGAGGACAGGGGCGGGAGAATTAGTGGCAGCATATGCAGTGACTACTGATACTGTAATAATAGAGACTAAAAGAATAGACATATTGTCAGCACAAGCAGCAGAGCTCATCGCCCTGACACAAGCGTGCATAAGAGCTAAGCACCTGAGAGTAAACATTTACACCGATTCTCTGGCGAGAAAGAGGTTTCTTGACCTCTCATGGGGTCAAGATACAGCATGGCCCCCTTATTCAAGCCCTACTGGAAGCAATACATTTACCAACAGCCATAGCTATCCTAAAATGTAAAGCACATACTAGAGCCACAGATACCATTTCCCAAGGCAATGATCTGGCAGACCGAACTGCTAAACAGACAGCTCAGACCCCACTAGACATGACAAAGTTACAGGTTCAATAAGTGTCCAAAGCCATGACAGTTAGGGATCCTTCCAAGGATGTACAAGACATACAGACACATGCTACTGTAGACGAATTAAAGAAATGATCCGAACAAGGAGGGGTACTGACTGATCAAGGTTGGATGACAAAGGGCAAATCCCCATGGTTTCTTTCTGACTCAATGGTACAAATAATCATAAATACCGCACATAGTCCTGCACACTTAGGAGAGAAAGCAATGATAGATAGCTTACAGAATATATGGTTCAACAAGCACCTGCGTGCAGCAGCGAAACAAAAGGTCAGAACATGTATGATCTGTTGCCAATTCAATCCAGGTAAAGGCATTCCGATGGAACAAGGTGGATTCCATCCACCTGACCACCCTTTTGAAGTGCTCCAAATGGATTATATCCAAATAAACAGATGTAGAGGTTACAAATATGTTCTGGTACTAATGAAGCAGGTGTCCCTTCTGTTAGGGTATACCTGGAAATTCCATTGTGTGCGACATCCTGAAGCAGCAGGCCTTGTAGAAAGACATAATCAGACATTAAAAATTTGCGCAGACAAAGGTATAGATTGGATGGTAGCCCTGCCGGTTGCCCTCTTTTACATGCGAATGGTAGCTCATTCTAGAACAGGCTTATCTCCCTATGAAGTGGTCTTTGATAGACCACCAAATATGTGGGGCACTCCAATGCCTAAAAGATTACTGATGCTGACAGATTACCTGGCTTCCTTGATGTCTGCACTACTCTCTTGTTGTTCGCAGGTTGCTGCCGCCTTCCCTGACAACACCCAGGTCAAAGAATACTCCATCGCTCCTGGATGGAAGGCGCCAAAGTCAGTGCTCTGGACCACGGGGACGGCCGTTAAAGTCAAAGTGCACCTTCACCACTCTTTTACAAAGGAAAAAGACTTTAAACTTGGATTTTGGATTTTGAACACCATTTTCTAGAGGAGACTCCCCAGAAGTTTCCACAAAGCTAAACTTTGATCTAAGAAGTCAGAACCCGTTTGATCAATTAAGTCCACTAGGTGGTGAAGCGGTTGAACATGTATTCTGGCTCGCATAAGATCTTGGACTATAATATTAAAAACAAAGAGCAAGATGTGCATCACGATAATATGTATCAGCTTAATACTACATGCTATTTTTCCTCCTATTGCCTCACTTTTACACTCCTCCACTAATGATACCATAAAGCACACATTTAGTGATCTGCCATCCTATGAGCTATCATATCGACTTGCCTTACGCAACAATACCTTTATTCAGATGCTGCACCATTCACATCAGACTAGCAATGCTACAGACTGCTGGGTCTGTGGCCGACTCCCCCCCTATCAGAACTATAAGGGAGTTTTGCCCCTCTTTCTCTATCCGTTCACACACAATGGCTCCTGTGGAGCATGGTTTAGTTTGATTAATTCCCTAGATTCGAATTCCGCAGTTTATCAAGACAACTGGGTATGGGGAAACCTGAATTTAGTTTTTGCTTAAAGTCTGCTACCCTAACAAGGAGGGACTTCCCAAAAGAACAGGAACTGATCTAAGAAATGAAGTATATGGATTAGGTAATTTTACACTTAACCTCATGATCCTGAATGTTGAATCTGAAGCTACACCAATCTTGCCCGCCATGTCCGTATTCCCAGTAAAAGGGGAATTATGTATAAGAAAGAATGGCTCCATACACATGGGCCATAGTAAATGCACCACTGTAATAAAATTCAGTGATCAAGGCAAGTCTACATTTAGAGCTTCTCGTCATTCCTACTTTATATGTGGCCAGACCGCATATATACGCCTACCTCTAGATTGGGATGGTACCTGTTACATAGCATTCCTCCTACCACCTGTTTTCCTAGCTCCTCCTGATTATCATAGAAATACTCATTTAGTACACAATAGACAGCAGAGAGATCTCCCAATTGTCGATTACACTGAAACAGCATGGGAAAAATACACAGATTTCAATAAAGGTTTCTTTCCCTATATAGGTACAGTTACCAATAGTAAGCTGATACGTAGATTAACCAGAACCCTTGAAGCAGTAGTGAACGAAACTATTTCCGCCTTAGGCAATTTAACAGAAGAGCAGTCTGCTATGCGGATTGTTGTGCTTCAAAATAGTCTTGTCCTTGACGTTATCCTGGCCGATAGGGGCGGAGCTTGTAGGGTCATCAAATCAAGCTGTTGCATTTTTCATACCAGAAAATTCGCCATCTGTATATAAAGCCATAACTCGCCTTCATAAGATTGTAAGCCAGATACACCAGAATCCAGGCACCTGGACTTGGTCCGGTTGGTTTTGGAGTGTATTATCTACCTTTGGATGGAGGGTCCTATCCTTCCTAGGTATTGGCTTTCTCATACTATTCAGTTGCTGCTTATGCCTGCAATGTGGACCAGCGATTTGTGGTCTGTGTGCCACATCGTGCATTCCACATCAAGATTTTCATTCAAGATCCCGGAAGAAGAAAGAAGAACAAATGATGCTATATGAACAGATCAATGGATTAATGAAGATTGATATCTCTTGACGGGCAAGTAGGGGACAAGGAGGGAATGTGGAAATATGGATTTTTCTGGTCAGTTATGTCCCCTATCTTGGACCCCAACGGTTCTATGTGCATGTTACAAGTACATGTATGTTCCCTCCAGTTCCAGTTATGAAGACGCAAATACATGTGCGTCCACCGTTAACATGTCCTCTGTTGATCCGCCATGAATGGGCCGGATATTCCATTCCTAAGTACGAAAGGCCACCGCCTTTATATGGTTCACTTATGCCATTTTACAGTCCAGGCAAGTAGGCCCTGATTCTGTCATCAAGCTTTTCTTGCTTTCTGCCTCTGAAAGCTCCAGTCTGAGCCTGCATCTGTGACCATGAACTTTGTCTCATCCTCTGCGCGGCTCACGATGCCCGACATCAGCTTGCTGCCTGCCAAGAACTGTATTTCACCTTCGGAAATTATCTGCTCCGCTCCCTGCCCAATGCATTCCTGTCTAGTAGTTTAAGTAAACATTCTTCCAGCTACCGAGCAAAAGGCCCGGCTTCTCTGTCTTTATGCAAGTAAATTCATAGCCCTGTTACCATGGAATATTCCTACCCCCTCGCATTTAGTGTAGACACTTAGACGCTTGTACACGCACTAGTCAGTATAGTCAGTATAGAATAAGATTCTATCCTAAGAGACCTTTCTTTTTGGATAACACAGTTCTTTAAACATAGGATATTAGATATGATTTGGGATTAGGTTGACATAACCCCAGACTTTTGTCTCCACATGTAGAGCTAAATGTCAAGTCCCTTTCTCCCTCTAGTTGCACGTCTATCACACGTCATGCGACTGCGCACGCATCTCTGCCAAATATTTCTGCTGACATTGCAGGATTCTCCAGGTATCCACCCACACATGACAAATTACCCATTATCATCAAGTGGACGCCCACATGGACGCCCACCTTCACGCCTACTTACACGCCCACATGCTCTTATCTCATTCTCTCTTGCTCTTTTGCTTACGTACAATTGAGAAATGTATATATACTGTACTCTGTGAATAATGTTTTGAGAATATTGAGAATACTTTTGAGCCCCTTTCCAGATCCAATTTTGGTGATGGAAATATTCTCCCTTTGACTCGAGTTAATGGAATAAATCCCTTTATGAACCTGATACCACAGACTCAGCCTCTTGCTTTATGCATGATCTTATTTATATTTTAAAAGTCTGACAGCGTAATATTTTATTTACCACAGACCCTTCATGAACAAACAAGGGGACATAGGCCCAGACCCATGATCTTGGGTCCAAAGGTAGACAAGGCCCTAAGTATATTTCCCCTATTCAGGATCAGCACTTGCAGCTAGCTAGGCTCTCCCACACAGGATCGATGCTCTCTAAACAAGCGCTACAATACAAGTAAGACCACAAAACTAAGGAACCAAGCCTTAAGGGAATCTGGTTGCCAGCTGAATATGCTTGGCTTGACCCCACCCAGGTTACCACCAGTATCATCTGATATCGTGCTTAGCAGAGACATCTCTGGTTGTTTCAGCATGGGAAGCTGACAGGTGACCACGACTTGCCCACCAAAGTACCAAAGTGATTGTCTCTCTCGGGCCCCCATGGCAACCCAAGGCATACCCCCCGGGTGACTAAGCCTTTTCGTTATTGTGGATAGCACCTGTTAAGAAGTTAGCCTAGAGGCTCTTGCCACCCGAACCTTTCTTCACACAGTGTGATCTCACAGCACTGTCTGCAGTGGTGCACTGAGCCATTCTCTGGGAACCCATGTGGCCAAGGGGGGTAGAGCAGACATTATTTCTGGCTCTGTGACCTTCCCAAATTAAAAAGGACCCTCCTGATGTTCTCTAGGCATGCCTCTCCGCCCTCTCTGAGCCACTTGGAGTGCACAGATAGCCAGTAAAGCTCTTCAATGTAAATCATACTGCTACTCGCCTGTCCAGTAGCACGTAGAACAGACGACTGGGACGTAGCAGGGGAATGATGACATACTCCAATATGGCCACTAGAGCGAAAAAAGATTGCAATGTAAAAGACATTGTCACCAAACGTCCTGCCACCATGGTGGGGGACCACTCTTTGACATCCATTTCCGTCCACCCCCAGGATGACGACAGAACAGAGGAGCCAGTGACTCGCTACTTTCTTGAGGCCTTATTCGTACCATTGCGAGATGATCTCCATGCAGTCAAACAAGACTTCTCAAGCGACATTAAAGAGGTCAGACGGGATCTTGATGTCATTGGGGAATGAGTATCTACTATCGAGGATTATGAAAATAGCCCCGAGGAGGAAGTGGGAGACTTACATCATAAAATCATCTGACTTCGGGAGCAGTAAATTGTCTTGCAGGCCCACGCCAAGTACTTAGAACATAGATCAAGGCAGAATAATATCCGCATCAAAGGAGTTCTATCGAAGGCGGAAGGCTCAGACATTGCCCTATTCTTGGGGGGCACCCATTCTGGCATTCCGGAATTTTCGCCTGAAGGAAAACTACATCAAATGCGATCACTGGAGGAAACCTGCCGGATTCTCTGTATCGATGACTCCACCATTGGAGAACAACAGAGGAACTCCCAAGAACTTCAGACTGGTCAACATCCGCACTGGCAGCGATGTAAAACAATGTCTGGAGACCTGATCCAGAGACAATCACAATGGACCAACAAGCCGCTTGAGAGAAAAAACTCCGCTTCGTGTCACTTCACAGAGTTTTTTGGAACTCTGCGAGAAATGGGCAAAACTGTGTGAACTCCACCGGTGGAAAGGAATTCTTCGCCAACCTCTAGAAAAATCTAAACCAACCTGCACTTTTTCAGGCAAAGAATGAAAGTCCTTCAGGCAGGACTGAATAGTATAAGTGGAGTAGGCAGTGGCACCAACAGCAAAGTTCGAAGCCACTCAGGCACGCTTCACAGCCCCTTCCACCTTCTGGTCCACAGCTTCAGAAGGCAAAGCATCTTCCGACGCCATGACCCCTGAAAGAATAATCCAGCCATAATGTTATCAATCTTGACTGAGGACCAAAACTCCTCCCCAAAGTTCTCCAAGAGGTAAAGTTTCTGCAAAAAATAGGGAAAGGACTGCTTCTCCATATCTTTTCACTCATTAGAAAGCACACAGCGAATGGAGGCATGTAGGGGCAAAGAGTCCGGCTCAGACCGATGATACTGCGAAAAGTAAACCTCCTCAGCCAAAACTGGTGCGTTAACTGCAAAGCCCACATTTTCCCGCACATGTGGCAGAACGTCAGCCAGGTCGTAGCCTGCACAAATGGTCCTTAACATCATCCTCATCTTCCTTAAGTAAAGGATCCATCCTAGGCACCTTGGCTGGAGGACCACCGCACGAGCATGCAAAAGCCGCCTCCACAGCTGCAGCAATAATGGCCTGGATGTCATGTGACACCGGACCACTGAAGATGGCCCAGCCACCACTGTAGTGTCCTCATCACAGAGCCGGGGTGAGAGAATCAAAGCCAGATGCACTGAAGGCAGGAAAGAACCAGGGAACTGCACTAACGAGGAAACCACAATCACCAAAATTAAACTGGCCCTCGCCGCATCTCACCTGAAACGAGGGCCAGGTGGAAGTGCAGGGACATGACCAGCAAAACCGTGGAGGTACCATCTTGGAATCAGGCGGCCACTGCACGCCCTTTGATTCAAATAAAATCAGCCCATACTGACGCCGTACGAGTGACCCGCATTCTGTAACAAGGTGTCAGACAGGATATCAACCGTGGGGAAAAACATAAAAAACAAGAGGAAGAGAAAAAATGCTACCAACATCCCCAAAGCCGCAAAAGGTTGCCCAGCACACCACAGATGCCCTCTGTGATCCTGTATGCTCAGCATACAAGCGCAATCACCAAAACTTGGCAGAAACTGCTTAAGGAGGTCCGAATAAAAAAACTAAGTAAAAATAAAACTACACACACCTGAAACCAAGATGGCAATCACCTGCAGAATAAAGAAACAGGAAGTCCTTCCCAGGAAGTGAGGTATTTGTACTCAAGGGTACGGGGGCATCCTGGAGTGGTAAGGAAAAGTCAAGTTTGGTGGTTAGGTTCAGCATTAATGGAGATAACTGTTGGGTTCTGTGTATTTATATTAAGTTCATGTTTTCCTTTGAATTTTAGCACATGCCACCATTACCATTGTTCCATACTAGAATGGTGGCATGTGGAATGGTCAAGTCATTGCTGATGAAGTATTTGTCAAAGCATCCCAAAACATTTTGAGTACTTCTCCTAATCCCAGCCTTGCTGAAAATGTGCCTCAAATATTGAAGCTCCAATCTTCCAGCGTAAAGCGGCCCTACTGCCAAGTTGAGGTTAATGGTAATCACATTTCCATGATGGCAGACCCAGGTTCTTTTTTCACATTAATCGGTCCTGAGGAGTGGTGCAAATTAACTGATATTACTTTGAGAACGTCTCTGGTTAAACCTGTATCATATGGTGGCAAACCTGTTCAAGTTTTGGGTGAATTTGATTTACCTTAACGTTTAAAGAGCATGCCACACCTGCTACCGTCTATGTGGCTGAAGATGGATCTTCACTTCTTGGCTGGTTGGAACAAAAAAATGTGGGAATCATTTTGGATCCTAAAAGTCCTAAACAGGTTCTTCTTAGGGATCACTTTACATCTGTTTGTACTGTAGATGCCCATGATTGGAAAACTTCCTTTCCATCTGTGTTCAGTGGAACTCTGGATAAAATTAAGGGTTTCTCACATCAAATCATTCTTTAGCAAGGTGTCCAACCGGTAGTGCACAAATCCAGACGAGGTCCCTTAACCATGAGAAAGGAATTATCCCAAGAACTTGAATCTCTTTGCAATCAAGACTATAGCCATTGTGTTATCCATTTTAACTGACCGTGGTGCAACCTTAAAAGCTGAGAAATGCAAATTTGCTGTTAAAGAAGTAAATTACCTTGGTTACAAGCTTTCAGCTAAGGGAGTGGAGCCTAAGGAAGATGTGGTCTTTGCCATTAAATCTTTTCCTACTCCACAGAACAAGCATCAACTTAGATAATTTTTTGCCATGTTAGAATTTTACGCCAGATTCATTCCAAATTGTAGTAGTAAAACACAAAATTTAAAACTACTCATGAAGAAGAACCAGCATTTTCTTTGGTCTTCTGATTTTGAGAAAGAATTCCAGTCCATAAAATTAGAACTGAGTAAGGCTATTCCCTTACAACTCTTTGACACATGTGATAAATCCATTGTAATCACTGATGCCAGTCAGTATAGTTTGGGTGCTGTTCTTCTGCAAATCAGAGAGGGAAAGGAGGAGTTAGTGGCCTTTGCATCACGCACTTTGAGAGGTGCGGAGTCCACTTATTCTGTTGTGGAGCGCAAAGCTTTAGCCTGTTGGTGGGGTGTGGATCACTTCAGACAATATTTATGGGGTTCTGAATTTACCATTCGCATGGATCACAAGCCCTTGCTTAATTTGTTCACTACCAAAGGTGCTGGTTATGTCACTTCCCATATTGCCAAGTTGCATTACAGATTGTTGGAGTTTCATTTTCATTTAGAATACATTCCGGGTGTTAAGAACATTTTTGCGGACTGTTTGTCCAGACTTTCTCTAGTAAATGAACAATCTGGTGAACAAGTTGAGGAGGAATTTTGTGTTGTTGCCTCGTTAATGGATTCTAATTTTTCCTGCATCTCGGAAGAAGAGTGGAAATCTGCTGTTCAGCACAATATTTTATTACAAGAGGTAATTTCTATGTTAGGTAAAGGTTGGTTGCCAAAACGCGAAGATGTAGTTTCATTTAAACACGTTTTACCTGAATTGAATCTGCAATCTGGCATTCTTAAGAGAGTGGATTTGTTGTTAGAGCCTGTATCTCTTCAGAATAAAATTTTGATACTTGCTCACGAGGGCCATATAGGCATGAGAGCGGTGAAGAGAAGACTTAGAGAAGTATTCTGGTGGCCTGGTATGGATCATTCTGTTGAACATTTTGTAAGAGATTGTATTTCATGTGGCACCAGTGACAAGTCTCAAATCACTTTTCCTAGCCCTATTGAAGCCATTCCCATTCCTTACAAACCTTGGTTCAAGTTAGCCTTAGATATCATAGGTCCTATGTTTGTGTTGGATGAAAGGAGCAGGTACGGTTTGCTGTTGGTAGACTACGGTACCAGATAGCCTGAAGTAACATTTGTGAGGTCTGCGACCACTGAGGAGGTTGTTAATTTTCTCCAGTCTTAAAGGAAGGTGCCCCAGTCGAACTTGTCACCGATAATGGGGTACAATTTGTATCCAAAGAATTTCAGGAGTTTTTGTCGCATTGGGGTATCAAACACATTACCACTTCCTTATATCACCCTCGCAGTAATGGTTTGGTGGAACGTTGCAACAGGGTCATTAAGGATAGCATTCAGCTGTCTGTGGTCAATGGTTTAGACTAGAGGAAAGAGCTTTCCAGCTTACTGTGGGCTTTGCGAACCACGCCCAATGCCGTAGCTAAAGTTTCCCCCTTTACATTATTGAAGGGCAGATCAGCTTCGTCCAAGTTGGTTAGACCGTGGATGCGTGAACTGAGTGTCCCCAAGGTTGATCACGATTTGGTGAAGTCAAAGTAGGTATGTTACCAATGAACCAACTAAAGGAAGGAAAAAAATTGTTTTTAAAGTAGGTGACTGGGTCAAAGTGAGACTTCCTGGTTTCATTACTAAAGGCCATTCTAAGTTTTCACGTCCCATGCAAATCACGTGCATAAAGAATAGATCTGTTAGATTATGTGATGGTAAATGGTGGAATATGGAAAGATTATCTAAACAGTGTTCACCTGGCGACCATTATGTGGATTCCTACTCCCATAGTGTCCCCGGTTCCATGTAGGGTGAACCCAGTTCCAGAATTCCTGCAAGGGAACAGAAACCCCCCATTTGATTAAAGGATTATGTCAAATCTTAGCGTCTTGACATTTATTTTTATCACATGCACTGTTGTTATTCTTATAAGATGTTTTTTGTTTTTTTTTTATTAAGAGGGAAGATGTGTTGGGTTCTGTGTATTCGTCTGTACGATGTCTATGTACCTTTAAGTTCATGTTTTCCTTTGAATGTTAGCACATGCCACCATTACCATCGTTCCATACTAGAATGGTGGCATGTGTAATGGTCAGAAGAACAGTTGTACTTGGCTGTTGCTCTGGTCGGTCGTATACTTTGGACTTCTTTCTTTGATACTAATAAAGAGATTGAATTTACCAACCAAGCTTCCACTTCCTTTCAATAACTCCTGTGTGAGGACTGGGAAAGGAAGACAGACGAGGAGGAAATGGAGTGTAGCAGTAAGAGACAGAGTTGCATTTTTCGTATGGTTACTGTCTTTGAGTATTCCTGCATTGCCTGTGGAGTGTAGAAATGAACAGAATAATGAGCGTTGTTTGTGTATCCCAGACTGCTTGCACATGCAGGGCAATGTTGGGATCCTACTCTCTTGCCACCTGCATTTAAAAGCCAAATACTCTGGTCCAGGGGATTCAGAAAGAGGCTGAAGACAAATGCAAGTACCTGCTGTTGATATAGGAGTATAATCCGTCTGTAGCTGGGTTATTGCTGTCTAAAGCATGGCAGTGTCAATTCTAGTGAGAAGCTCGTCAAGCTCACTTCCTCGATATTGCCTTGCGTTTGCCTATCGGGTTGGAAGACGAGTGCACTGTAGACTCCCGGAATGACTTTGAATGCTGGCATAACAGTTTGTATGGTTCTGAATTTTATGAAGCCCATTTGATTGACTTATGGCAAGAGTAGTCTGTTCATTACTTGTGTGTGAATGTACCAGTTCTACTTGAACTAAAGAGGACAGTGGATGGGAGGCAGAACGTGTGGGATAGGCACGCAGCATCGCCTGCTCAAAGAAGCGGCATATATATCGTCAAGACAATACATTTGCGTATGGTGTGTGGGGCAAACTTATGTTTTGATGAAGGTGTCAGAGCTAGCAACAAAAGAGTGTCTAATTGGTTCCTACTTTCCCAATGATGTATATATTGAGACACGCAGATACACACACACACCAATTTTATGTTACAATTTTCAGCTTTCGTTATCCATCCATTCACCTGCTCATTCATCCACCCACCCTATGTTCTTCCAACACCCTCCTCTGCCCATCCATCCACACACTCACTCATTGACCTTCCAACAAACACCTCTGTCCGTCTGTCCATACACCCTTCCACTGTACCTTAAACACCTAACTCCCTCCATTGGTCCACCCACGCACTGTCCTTCCAAAAACCATTTACTTCCGTCCGTCCATTTAACCACCCACTGTCTTTCAAACACCCACCTCCATCTATCATTCTATTTCCCATGCAGGTGTATAATATGCAAATATAGATAAGTACCTGATGGGTGTTAAAGATAGATGACATGAGTGCACTATATTTGGTAGATAATATACATTTAAATACATGTATCAACAATGTAACTAAACACAATCATACACAAGCAGCCACGCACACACAAGCAGACATCTAGTTGTGTTAAGTGCATTCTGGAGCCAGCACTACAACTTTTTCAGGCTTTGACATCAGCATATTCTGATGTTGCTGTATGCTGAAGACGGCATATTTTGACATCGGCCTGTCTTCGCATTGGCATACCTTAATGTTGGGGTATCTTGACATCAGTATAAATTATTGTCTACACATCCTGATATAGGCAATCTATTCTGTGCAGCTCTCACCCTTACCAATCCGCCATGGCACATTTAACTAAACGAATCCACTCCACACCACACAATTCCAACACACAATTCCACAACTAACAACTCAATTTTAACCCACATAATTCCACTCCACACCGCATACATCCACTCCACTCCAAATCAAAACAAATGGGTAGAAGACATTGTCATTTACAGCACCAATAGCTCTAACTCTCACAAATTTGAGACCTATTGCATTGCCAATTCTTGTTTCCTTTCTTCCTCCTCATAATGTTGTCCCCGCAACTTTGATTCCTTGTAAATACGTCTCTCAAACACTGCACCTCAGGACCGCACCATTGCTCGAGCAATTCAGAAGAGAAGTAAAGAGCTGGATGTTTGAATGATGAAACCCCCACGCAGCAGCAAACGGTTTCAGTGCCTCGAGACCCTCACAGGTGATTTGCCATGCAGGAGATAGGTTTGGAAAGTCTTCTTTATTGAACATCTCTGCCATCCCACCAGCAACTTGCACTTCACCAATGTTCCAAATCTCCCCATAAGACAACAGGGTTCTGAAATGGAACCTGGTGATGCACTGTTGAAAGCACAAGACATCACAATGAGCATGCTTACTTGCTGGTGGGCTCTAACTGGAGTGTGTTGCGAGATCTGACAGCTTCTGGTTTTCGGGCAGGAGCTTTGGTGCACTGATTGATTTCTATAAGTGCTTTTCTGTGTCATGAAAGAGTCTATGGGGAAGTCTAAGGAATACCTATGAAGCAATAAATGACTTTATAGGCATTCACTGCCACCCCAACAGCACTCCTGTTCCATCATTAGTCGCACGCCTATTTCCACTGCTAACTTTCCCAATTATAAACCTAGTAGTGTGAAAATTCTGCCTCGGTGGTGAAACATCCGCAATGCTAAGAGGAATTTGGGATAGTAGAAATCTGCATGGGGACAGAGAGGTGCAGCAGCTATAATCCAACTACACACATTAAGTACATTTATTAGTAGCCAACACCTCCCTGGAGTCTCAACCATTAACAAAAACATACAAAGGAAGTACTGTAAAAGCTATTAAGTTAAAAAGCCAAACAAATTCAAAAGCTGGTTGTTAGAAATGGGGATTTCTAGTTGGCAGATGTAGGTACCTTTGTCCAAATAGGGACCCTTCCTTCTAGTCAGGGTAAGGGGGAGACACACTATAGATAACCCCTGTGTGGCATCTTGCAGGTTGGTATGTGAAAGGCAGCGAGTCTTCTAAGACCCTCAATACTGCCTGGTGCAGGGTTCCACCTCTAATTCACGTTGGTTTCGCTATCAAAATAATGAGACAAACGCTGGAAACTGGAAGACAAGAAAAAGGTTTATTTCTCATGAGGAGATCACGCCAACTGCAAACACCGGGATGTCTGAGGGAGGTGTTCTGCAGTTAACTCCTTTGGCTCTCCCTTTTATACAGGTTTGACACAATGCATTTGTTTCATCAACATGGTTACACAAGCTTGGAGTCCCTGCCCCGGGCAGGTTGTCACACAAGCCCAACAGTAATTCTCTTCCCACCCAGGTCAAACAGACAATCTTATCTTGCAGCTGGACCTTGCTTCAGGGTCGAAAACATGTGAGACCGGCCAGATCTAAGAGTCCGTTCTGTTGATAAAAACAGGTCCCATTGTTGGTAAAAACAAGTCTTGCTGGCTACAGTGCAATAAATCATGTTGCAAGAGTCTTTTTGGTGTTTGGAACCTGTTTGTGTGCAGTGAGGGGTAGAGTGTCCAAAGGTTTGCCTGTAAGCAGAGATGAGAGGAAAAACGAGTTTGTGGCAGCAAGTGGCGCTGAGGTTTGTTGTGGCAATAGTTTATAGCCCCAGCACACATACCAGGTCGGTCAGAGGGTCAGAGGGAAGCTAGTAAGGGCAGGGTGAAACAAAGGTGACCAACAGAGTACAAAATGGCTGTGATAGATTAAAATGACTGTAGCTTATGTGCACATAGAAATTTCCACCAGACAAGATGGCGCAGGCAATGTTCACGATTGTTGTTTTGCTTTTAACAGTGGCCCCTTTGAACATACCTAGCCAGCTTGTCAGTCTATTTCGATCTCCATAATGTCCTGTATCTCTTGATCATACATTACTCTCCTTTTTGTTAGCCGAGTGTCCATAGTCTTAGGGTGCAAGGTAGTTATGCAAAGATAACACAAAGGTGGTATACAGTGTACACCCAAACAACAACCACATATTGTCAATACTGGGACCAAGAGAATCATTGATAATTTCCAACCCCACTCCTTCAAGATGCCCCAAAGCCAACTTCCAATTGTCCAAGTCTCTGATCCCTGATGAATTTCTGAAGACAGTCTATGCAGATGTTCGATTGCTTCATAGACAGAAGGTGAATTATCAGGAATGTATACACAGCAGCTGGCACTGATGATGCGGCATGCTCCTCCACGGTCCGCCAGTACCACGTCCAGGACCATGCGATTTTGCAGGGTAACCAGACGGACCGCTTGAAGCTCAGCAGTGTTGTTGGTGAGGATGCCAGCAGTGACGTTCAGGGCAGTCTCTACCGCTTGGGACAGATGTCTGATGGCTTGGCTGTTTGCCATCGGACCCCATAGCGGGATAAGCCCTTTTGCTGCGTCGAGGAACTGTGATGAGGCAGAGTCTGCTTGATCAGTGTCTTTAGAACGCTGTTCTCGATGATGCTCTGCATGGGCTGTGTAGGTTGGTGGCAAAACAAAGGCGATGTAGCACGTGCCCCTCCAGTTTCTTGGGAGCCAGGTGTAGGCTTTGGTTCCACAAATAAAAAACATATTGGGTGATGCAAAAAGCACTGGATGGTTGGCAGTGTTCAAAGTCCTTACAATGCTACAGGTGCTGTGACCCACATTCTTAGTCCCACGGCCTTCAATGCCTACAGGGCCAGATACATTCACCCCAGATAGGGCCACAGTCAGTGTTGCAGCAGTTCTTTTCTTCAGGTAGGAAAATGTGGCTCTGTTAGGATTATTGAACACTTGCATTTCCACTCGTTCTTTGGAGGGGACATTCATCGGGAATGTCGCATTGAAGGTGTGAGGGCAGAAGGGGCGGCTGTTCTTCCTGTTTTGTTTCGCCAGAACTCGTTGTAGAACTGGGCGATTGTTTCGTCGGAAGTGGCATTGTCTTTGTAACTTTCTTGTAGGAGCATCATCCAGGCAAGGCAAGATCCGTGAATAGAAAAGGTCGAAAGGATGAAAGGGATGGAATGTTCAGTGGCATGTGGTAACAGCCCACAGACCCAACAGTTGGTAGCATTGGTGGCAAGATTGTGCTGGTGCAACATCTGCACGAAAGAATTATTCCAGAATCAAGGCCTGGATCCCTCCCTTGCCCCTGGCTGTCCTATGCAAAGTCGTACGTATTGTCATAATCTGTCTGTTGGTACCGATTCTGTTTGGGATGGTCAAATGCTCTTCCTGGCCTTTCCTCGTTTGCTTCACTCGCGTACCCTCTCCCACGTCCTCTTCCTCTCTGTCCACTTGCTATTTCCCTCACCCCGCTGCCCCTACCAGCTCCTAACAAAGCCGGGCATTGGGTTTTCCAGTGTCCATATTCTTTGCAAAATGCACATTGATCCTGTCCTAGGTCTTGGCATCCCACATATGATGTCGATGAATTGTTTCTAGGTGGCTATACTCTAGGGGTATTCTGCTGATATCCTCCCCTATATTGCTCCCTTCCTGTATTCGCCCCCTGGAGTTGTGCTATCATCACCCTTTCCTTCAAGTCCTTCTTTTTCCTTTCTGTAGCCCTGTCATTTTTGTTTCTCTGATGCTCATAGTACTGGGCCATTTGGAGAATGGCCGCCAGTTTAGATGCTGCCCAACTACTTTCGCTGGCTTGTAATTTCTGGTATACATCTGAAAGTAGTCCTTTGACGTAGTTCTGCACAAATAAGTGGTGTCTGGTTGCGGTGGACATGTCTTGTCCACTGTAATCGGAGAACACCGTTTCAAATCTGGAGAAATACTCTGAGACATCCTCTTGTGGTTTCTGGCGTCACGCGGTTACTATGGACCAGTCTCTCTTTTTCTCTGGGATCAGCGTTTTCACTTTCTGCACTATTTTGTCAGGGAGGTCCAATATTGCTTTAACCGGTTTTTGACCAGGGTTCCGCTGTTTATCTAGTGTGTTTAGTTGTTCCCAGGTATGACCAAGCAGTTCGGTATGGTCTATTTTCCTAATCTGAGTCCACACATCTGCTGGCAAACATAACCCGAAGAACAAGTCTATGTCGGCAAGTGTCATTATTAATCCCAGAGCGGTACCTAGCTCGGTGTAAAAGGCGGTGGGGTTTTTTCGTAAATCCGTTAAAGATTTACGGAACGTCAAAATGTCCTGTCTGTCCCATGGCTGATACACCCAATTGTAGACCACCCTTCCTCTAGTGTCTTGATGGTTCATATCGTCATGAGTCCCTTGTCCTCTAGGAGGTACCCAATAAGGGGCAGCTTCTTTTATCGGCATCATGCTATCTGGTTTTTCCACCGGGGGTCCTGCTATCTTAGATGTCCTGTCCTTATCTATCCGTCCTTGTTCCACAAGGTGACGGAATACTTTCAGTGTGGATGAAAAGAGTTCTGTAACATCGTTGTCGCCTTCATCTCCGGTGTCTACTTTCCTATAGAGAGCTACTAGTCGCTCGGGCCCTACATCTTGGTATTTCTCTTCATATGCAGTAAGAGTGTGGTAACAGAGACGTACAATAAAGTATCGTTTGTGATTTTCAACATAGGAGTTGCATATGCTAGTTACATACTCTTCTGTCTCCTTCCTATCTATGAGGGATTTAACTATTTTATCAATGCCTGCTCGCTCATTTGTACTTAATCGCGGGACCCTGGGCGCTCCTTTTTCTTTTGATCTTACCTCTACTACTGCATCCTTTGATGAGGCATTTGGTGTGGGTGACTCGGTGGAAGCAGAGGCAGTGGAGACTGAGGGGATCGTGCCACCTCCGGCTATACTTTGGAGGTCCTGGCGTTGTACTACATGATGAGTAGGGGCGTAAGGGGGTGGCATGTATATGATTGGGGGACCTAACAATAAATCATCATCTACCCTTTGTTTTGCCGGTAACTCGGAGTAAAGAGTCGAGGGCGTTCTAACAGGGCATTGTGCTGATATTTTAGATTCCTGTTCCTTTTTATCGATTTCTTTTTCTTTTAGTTTTTCTTCTAACCTTTTACAGGCTTGGTAAGCTGATTTTCGTGTTTCTTTATCTTGTCTAGCTTCGTCTCTTTTCTGTCTTTGGGCTGCCTCTTTTCGCCATAAACCAAAACTGTCAAACATGGCTGGTCTAGTTTTCTTTTTGTGGAGAGCTAATTCTAACGTTTCTATTTTAGCGGGATCGAAAGATCCCGTCAGTGGCCACTGATTTACCCGGTCCTTCCTAGTGTATTTATGCCATAGTTTGCTATAAGCTACGGTGGCTAATCCATACTTTACGTACATGTCCTTGTTAGGGGTGCCTTCTGGCGGTGCCGGCTGACTGACCTCTAATAAACGGTCCGGTCCAAAACAATTACAAACAAACAATCTAGAGAAAACGGGCATGACGTATTTATTGGTCAAAATGAATATCTCAATTAATTTAGACAAAAAGTCTGCACTACCTGTCCTTCTCTGTCTGCAAAGAGAGAGAATATTCCTATTCTTCGTTGTTTGCAAGCAGGGAATGTCTCAAATAACTCAGTAAAAAAGGAATACTAGTATTTCAATCAAACTATTCAATCAATCAATCAATTTAAGTAGTTTTTACATGACCTTACCCGGACCGCATGGACAGTTCTTCATCTTCCCCTTCCAGCGCCTGGTTGTCCTCTCACTCCAACAATCAATGCGGCGTTCCTCTAAGGTCCCAGTCAGGACCGCACACTCGAGAGAGGTCCGTTCGGAACCGGTTAAGTTCAGTCGATCGGCAGCCAGACGAGGGTCTTCTCAGGCAGGTATACGCCAATCGTTTAGTCGTTCACTCCGTCGTTAGGACGTCTCTACCGGACCCACAAGTCGCTGATGGGCGCCAAGTTGTGAAAGGCAGCGAGTCTTCTAAGACCCTCAATGCTGCCTGGTGCAGGGTTCCACATCTAATTCACGTTGGGTTCGCTATCAAAATAATGAGGCAAGCGCTGGAAACTGGAAGACAAGAAAAAGGTTTATTTCTCATGAGGAGATCACGTCAACTGCAGACATCAGGATGTCTGAGGGAGGTGTTCTGCAGTTAACTCCTTTGGCTCTCCCTTTTATACAGGTTTGACACAATGCATTTGTTTCATCAAATGGTTACACAAGCTTGGAGTCCCTGCCCCGGGCAGGTTGTCACACAAGCCCAACAGTAATTCTCTTCCCACCCAGGTCAAACAGACAATCTTATCTTGCAGCTGGACCTTGCTTCAGGGTCGAAAACATGTGAGACCGGCCAGATCTAAGAGTCCGTTCTGTTGATAAAAACAGGTCCCATTGTTGGTAAAAACAAGTCTTGCTGTTTACAGTGCAATAAATCATGTTACAAGAGTCTTTTTGGTGTTTGGAACCGGTTTGTGTAACTAGGTGCAGTGAGGGGTAGAGTGTCCAAAGGTTTGCCTGTAAACAGAGATGAGAGGAAAAACGAGTTTGTGGCAGCAAGTGGCGCTGAGGTTTGTTGTGCCCCCAGCACACATACCAGGTCGGTCAGAGGGTCAGAGGGATGCTAGTAAGGGCAAGGTGAAACAAAGGTGACCAACAGAGTAGAAAATGGCTGTGATAGATTAAAATGACTGTAGCTTATGTGCACATAGAAATTTCCACCAGACAAGATGGCGCAGGCAACGTTCACGATTGTCGTTTTGCTTTTAACAGGTGCATGTCTAAACCAACCCAGGTGGATGCCATGGAGATGGAATGTGAGAGATGTCATAGACCGTCGGAGAGATGTGAAGAGCAGCTGTTGTGAATGGATGGGACCTTTTATCTTCAGAAATAAACTACCATCTTACCCCCTACTTCTGCCCCCTGGAATATTATTACTAACACCTTGTTACACCCTGCTCACCCCCTGGGTAGCTTAGCACGAGTAGGCAGGCTTGTCCCAAAGGCAATGTGTAAAGTATTTGCACTCAAAACACACAGTATTACAGTGATAACACCACAAATGGACACCACACCAGTTTAGAAAAATAAAGTATCTTTATCTAAACTCAACAAGATCAAATTGACAAAAATCCAACATACATGTAATATAATTGCACTTAAAAACAGTTATTTCCAAAATAAAGCTTGTAGAAAACAAATCGCTCCAACTAGGGCTATTGCGAGGTCGTGACAGCAATAAATCCAAAGTACGACGCCGACCGCAAGGAGCATGGCGTCAGGCACAGAGTCACACGGACCCCCAAATAAACAGTACCATGGAAATGAAGTCTATGACGATGCACAGCATTTGCGTCGGCGGTGAGGCGTCGGTTCCAGTGACAATGCGAAGTCAGCAAGTTCATGGAGACACTCTCGGTGGTTATCGGCTCTACGATAAGCAGATGCGAGCACTCGTGATGACAGAGTTGGTGCGAGCACCTGCGTCGGGAAATGCCAATAACTGCAGGAGTTGAAGGATGTCGGAGCTGCAGGGCAGGCCAGGCAATGCATCGTCAACTTCACAAGTGGTGCCCTTGGCCTCGTTGCAGGTTGTTGTGTCACAGCTGCATCGCTGACAGCGTCGAAGACAGGTTTTCATGCTTCTCATAGGGTTCTTCCAGCTCCCAACAGCAGGAACAACCAGATCTAACACAAATATTTACTGTACACAATTTAATGGAGTTATTCGCTGTTCAACTAGTGTCCTTGTCATATATTAGTCTAATGTATGGACTACGAATGGCTATCAAACTGAGATATACAGTTAATACAAATAAAATACTAAATTGACAAAATAGCACAGTCTGTGTCATTCCAAAAAAACATTACCATGCTCCTCCACAGTCGTCCTCCATGATGGGCGACTAGAAAGCCAGGCACCTTTGCCTACATCATGGCTACTCTCAAGCATTGTCACTGGGGCCGCAAAGTTTGGTCTTTGGTGTGACTGAGGGCCGCACTGATGCGGGGACGGGGGTGTAAAGTCAGAAAGTCAGTGTAGGGGAAGCAAAGCTTGTATATTTAGTGGCTGAACTCAATTACGCACTGTAAAACCAGAAAATCTGGGATGAATCCCGGCTTCTCCACTTGACCAAATTGTGTGACCCAGGGCCATTGTGTTATTTTAGTTTCCCACCTTTTTCTTCATTAACACATATAAAAGGATGTGTGCTGTTCAAAACTATCTCCTGTGCTTGGATGTAAACACTAATGGCATTGTTGTCAGGGTGGGGAGCCTCATTAATTGAAAGCCTTTATTATTAGGGTGAGCACTCTTAAGTAAATGTTGTAAGCTCTGACAGCACTACTGACAGTGGTTCCAGTTTAAAAATGTGTACACACGTTTTCAAAGTTTAGCACTATGAGGCTCAGTATAATGCTCCCAGACTGCTCTCTGATTTGATACAAATATTTACAAAAGCTTGAAAGCAAGATTGAGGATTCTTTGCTTTCAAAATAAAATGTTCATAACAAAATTAAAGCAGGAAAAAAATATTTAGCTAAACTACTGTAAAATTTCAGGTACCATTTCTTTGCAGCATCATTTAGTAATGTGTTGATGCATGCTAGTATTTCCCAAAAATATTCATAATGGAAAATCAGTGTAACCAATTTCAATAAGATTATGAGAAACAAAAATAAACAAACATTGGCAAAGCCAGTAGGTCTGAAAATGGTGGTCAGCTTTTTAGTTTTGTTAATGTGTGACTTGTTTTGGCATGGTTTTTGTAAAACTTTATTGGTATGGGAGCTGCCGGGCCCTCCCTATTGTAACAAACATTGGCAAAAGCAAAAATTGTTTTTTGATCTCAAAAAACACACTGTGTCAGTAGTTACTGGCACTGAACAAAACTTCTTTGTGTACCGATATGCACCTTGTGAATGAACAGAAAGCTGTCACTCACAGTGAAGCCAGCCGATAAAGAGAGAGAGACAGAGTTTTAATAAACACTAAAGGGCATGGTCAACGCCAGACCAAATTAGGGGCCCAGTTATTAAAGAAAGTCTCAAAAGTTCATCTATGATATATGTCCTTGCATTAGGTGCAAATATACGGCTTTCGGGAAATCCCAAGAATTTACAGAAGTAGGACAAGAAATAGTACTCCTAGAAAATACTTGTGAACTGCATTTTAGCAGGAGTTTTATGAATGTGTAGACTTGCTCATGCAGAAAAATGTGAGTGTTTGCAAGTTCACTTTCCCTCCGACCACTTTTTTCCCAACTCTGGAATAAGTTTTACGTCTGCCATTGTCAGGAGTAAATTTCCAACATTTCTCAGCATGAGAAAAGATTAGAGAAGAGTTGTTGAAAACCCTTAAAACATGCAAGTTAGTAGGTTTGTACAGACTCAAAAGGGAATTCTAACCCTGGAACTATTGTTTACTACTAACTTCAGCCCCAGTATGTAAATCTGCGGAAACGTGGCAACATAAGGGGATTGCAAGTATTCAAACACTACTGTGGTAGCCCAGGCATAATCAGAGAGGCTATATCAGAGCTCTCATATGAGTATGCTGCATAATTTGTCGCCACACTACATGACACCAAAGGGACAAGTGGATTTTGTAACAAGACAAATAGATTTATGAAGCAACCGGCCCCATCGACAAGTAGATATTTTATTAAATTCCACACCCCTGAATTTGGATAGAACTTTTCCCAAAGTTTCGCTGTGGTCCTTCCAGCTGCTAGTGAATACTAGAATATCATCCTGATAGGCTGCACCCAAGGTATGTCATCCAATACACTGTCCATTAACTTCTGGAAGACGCTAGCAGCGGAGGCCTGCCCAAAAGGTCACTTGAGGTACTTGAACGCTCCAAAAGGAGTCACAAAAGTAGCTAGTTCCTGTGAATCAGTCGTGAGGGGGATTTGATGGTACACTGAACACAACTGGAATGTTTGAACCTCATAAGTTAGTAAAAAAAGTGTGTATTTGCGCGAGCAGGTGACAATCAATAAGTATATTTCTGTTAAAGGAGCATAGGTCAGCAGAGCGCCACCTCTCCAGACCTTTTTTGGGCTACCACAAAGGGGGAAACCCATTGCAAGGAATCACATGGCTCAATGATTCCCTCAGAACACCAGCTCTTCAAAACACTCTTTAATTCATCTGTAGCACGCAAGGGACTGACCTTATGTATTAGCAGCTGAGCCCCTAGTTTGATAGGATGTGATGATCAAAGCCTACAATGGTCCCAACCTTATCAGAGAACAAGGTAGAAAACTGGGTTGAAATATTATCAGTGTCTGAGGGAGAAATGTTCTCAACTCTAGCCACACACCGGTCATTCTCCATGTAACTTTCAGGAATTTCACCTGCCACCACAGGTACCTCAGCACCTGGCTTTAGATACAACCCCATTCTGGCTAAATCCTACTAACCTCTAATGTTTCTGCCTTTGACAGCCACATACACCTTAGTCATTGTACGTCTGCCAAGGTATCAATCAATCAATCAATCAATCAATCATAGGCATTTATAACGCGCACTACTCACCCGGAGGGTCTCAAGGCGCTTGGGGGGGGGGGGGGTCCGCTACTGCTCGAACAACCAGGTCTTGAGCTTCTTCCTGAAGGAGAGGTGGTCTTGGGTCAGGCGTAGGTCGGTCGGGAGGGCGTTCCAAGTCTTGGCGGCCAGGTGGGAGAAGGATCTTCCTCCTGTTGTCGCTCTGTGGATGCGGGGGACGGCGGCGAGGGCGTGACTGGTCGAGCGTAGGTGGCGTTTGGGAGCGTAGAAGTTGAGGCGGCTGTTGAGGTAGGTCGGGCCTTGGTTGTGCAGGGCTTTGTGCGCGTTGGTGAGGAGCCGGAAGGTGATTCTTTTGTTGATCGGGAGCCAGTGCAGGTCTCTCAGGTGTCTGGAGATGTGGCTTCGTCTGGGGACGTCGAGGATGAGTCTCGCCGAGGCGTTCTGGATCCGCTGGAGTCTCTTCTGGAGCTTGGCGGTGGTACCGGCGTAGAGGGCGTTGCCGTAGTCCAGTCGACTGGTGACGAGGGCCTGGGTGACCGTCTTCCTGGTCTCGGTGGGGATCCACCGGAAGATCTTACGTAGCATGCGCAGGATGTTGAAACAGGACGAGGAGACGGCGTTGACTTGTCTGGTCATGGAGAGGGAGGAGTCCAGGATGAAGCCCAGGTTGCGTGCGTGGTCTGTCGGTTTGGGTGCGTTGCCCAGGGCGGGGGGCCACCAGGAGTCGTCCCAGGCGGAGGGTGAGGAGCCCAGGATGAGGACTTCCGTCTTGTCTGTGTTCAGTTTCAGGCGGCTGGTCGTCATCCACTCGGCCACGTTTTTCATCCCTTCGTGTAGGTTGGCTCTGGCGGTGGCGGGGTCGTTGGTCAGGGAGAGGATCAGCTGGGTGTCATCGGCGTAGGAGATGATGTTCAGGTTGTGTTGGCGTGCGATGGCCGCAAGGGGGCTCATGTAGACATTGAAGAGGGTGGGGCTGAGCGAGGAGCCCTGAGGGACGCCGCAGATGACTTCCGTGGCTTCTGATCTGAACGGGGGCAGGCGGA
Organism: Triturus cristatus; assembly: GCF_964204655.1. Lineage (NCBI taxonomy): Eukaryota > Metazoa > Chordata > Amphibia > Caudata > Salamandridae > Triturus > Triturus cristatus. The sequence continues at coordinate 191,729,929 of NC_140581.1, forward strand.
CTCTCTGTGTCCTTCCGGTGAGGAAGGAGATGATCCATTCCAGTGCCTTCTCCTCGATTCCGACGTTGCTGAGGCGCTGCACTAGGGTGCGGTGGCAGACAGTGTCGAATGCCGCGGAGAGGTCCAGGAGGATGAGGGCCGCTGTTTCTCCGTTGTCCAGCAGGGTTCGGATGTCGTCGGTGGCAGCGATGAGGGCGGTCTCGGTGCTGTGGTTGGCCCGGAAGCCTGACTGGGATGGGTCGAGGGAACCAGTCGTCTCGAGGAAGGCTGCCAGTTGCTTGTTGACGGTCTTCTCGATGACTTTGGCTGGAAACGGGAGGAGCGAGATGGGGCGGTAGTTCTTGAGTTCGGTGGGGTCCGCCGTTGGTTTCTTTAGTAGAGCGCTGAGTTTGGCGTGCTTCCAGCTCTCAGGGAAGGTGGCGGTGTCGAGGGAGGTGTTGATGATGTCCCGCAGGTGGGGTGCGATGACAGCGTCGGCCTTGTTGAAGATGTGGTGAGGGCAGGGGTCGGTTGGGGATCCGGAGTGGATGGAGTTCATAGTGCTGATGGTGTCTTCGAGGTTGATCGGTGTCCAGGCGTTGAGGGTGGTGGTGGGGGGCGTTGGTTTGGTCGTGGGGAGCGTTGGTTGTGTTCTGAAGCTGTTGTGTATGTCAGCGATCTTGTTGTGGAAGTAGGAGGCGAGGGAGTTGCAGAGGTCTTGCGATGGGGTGATGTCGTTGGTTCCGGCGTTGGGGTTGGAGAGCTCTCTGACGATGTTGAAGAGTTCCTTGCTGTTGTGTGCGTTGTTGTCCAGCCGGTCCTTGAATGCTGTTTTCTTGGTGGCGTGGATCAGTTGATGGTGCATTCGGGTGGCGAGCTTGAGGGTAGTCATGTTGTCCGGCGTTGGGTCTCTTCTCCAGGCTTTCTCGAGGGCACGGCAGTTCTTCTTGGAGCTCTTGAGTTCGTCGGTGAACCACGGGGCCTTCTTGCTTCCGGGTCTGCTGGGCGGGGTCCTCAGAGGGGCGAGCTCGTCCGCGCAGGTGGAGATCCATTTCGTGAGGTTGTCGGCGGCTTGGCTGGGGTTCGGTGAGCTGGCGGGAGGGTGCTGGCTCAGGGATGCGGCGAGTTGTTCGGCTGTGATCTTGTTCCAGCTTCTTCGTGCAGCCTGTTGCTGGTGGTGGTGGACCGTGGTTCTTTTGAAGGTGAAGTGGATGCAGCTGTGGTCCGTCCAGTGGAGTCCAGTGGCGTGGCTGAAGGAGATGTCTTTGCTGGACGAGAAGACGGCGTCGAGTGTGTGTCCGGCGAGGTGGGTGGGGGTGGTCACCAGCTGCTTGAGTCCGAGGGTGGCGAGCAGGGTGGTGGTGTTGCGGTCGTTGTTGTTCTCCAGGTGGAAGTTGATGTCCCCGAGGAGGATGTAGTCAGCGGAGGGGAGGGCGTGCGGGCTGATGAAGTCGGCGATGTCTTCGCTGAATTGAGTGCGTGGTCCCGGGGGTCGGTAGATCAGGGTGCCTCTGAGGGTGGTCTTGGGGTCGGTGTGGATCTGGAAGTGCAGGTGTTCGGCGGTTGTCAGGGTGTCATCGGCGTTAGTCGAGATACGGATGGTGTCCCTGTGGATGATGGCGATGCCTCCTCCAGTCTGGTTGTCGCGGTCTCTCCGGATGATCTTGTAGCCCTCTGGGATGGCGATGGCGATGTCGGGCGCTGAGGAGTCGTTCATCCAGGTTTCCGTGAGGAAGGCAACGTCAGGAGCTGTGGTGTCGAGGAGGTTCCAGAGTTGAACGGCGTGTCTGTGGACGGAGCGGGTGTTGAGCAGGATGCACTTGAGGTGGTTGCTGCTGGTGTTCCGTTTGGTGGGTGCTGAAGCAGTGCAGGTCCGGATGCAGGAGAACTTGCAGGACTGGCAGGTGAAGGGTCCGTGGGTGCATCTCGGAGTGGCTCGGTAGCACCCGGGGGTTCGGCCGGTGCTCCCGCTGCGCGCGTCCGCTGCGCGGTCGCTCTGGGGGCGTCATAAGAGGGGAGCCGGGAGGGAGGGTCTGCGGGGAGGCGGGGAGCGCGAGACCCAATCGGCGGGCGGGGGGGCGGGGTCTCGTTGGTAGCGGCGGGAACCTGGGGGCTCGGCGGCGGCTCTGAGGTGGCTGGGGCGCCGCTCGGCGGCCCTGTGGTGGCTGGGGCGCCGTTCGGCGGCCCTGTGGCGGCTGGGGCGCCGCTCGGTGGCCCTGTGGTGGCTGGGGCGCCGCTCGGCGGCCCTGTGGCGGCTGGGGCGGCGCTCGGCGGCCCTGTGGCGGCTGGGGCGGCGCTCGGCGGCCCTGTGGCGGCTGGGGCGGCGCTCGGCGGCCCTGTGGTGGCTCAGGCAGCAGGTGGCAGCAGGAGGCTCAGCAGGTAAGGAGCAGGCGGGAGGTGTGGGGGCGACCAGGCCGAGGGCGCAGTGGTCACACTTATTTCGGTACTCAATTTCGGATAAAAAGTGCCCCAGCATTTCAATTTCAGTTTCTGCGAATGCCTTCAGATTTACATCAGAACATGTGAGAATCACATTGCCTTTCCATTTTTCATGAAAAGTGATGTCAGACAGGATGGTGATTGGTGAGACTGAGTCAGCCATGACCTGAAGTGATACCTGACTAATCATCACATCACAGCATGGCCCTTTAACATTTGAGTACACCTGAAATTGTTACATTCAACAGTCAAAACCACATTGCTAAGTTTGTCTGTGCAAGACAGTCTTTTCATCAAGTTTATTGCTGTTGACCTAGATGAACTTCTTACCACCTTTGCAGACCGCTTGGAAATGTCCTAGTTTCTTGCAGAATGCACATCTTTTGCCAATGGCGGGAAAATTGGGACTATTACTAATATGAGTGTTTGAATCACTACTGAAACAGACCAATGCCGTTCTCCTATACGGCTGCTTGTCTTCTTACCTATGTTTACTGTTCCTTCCTACATTGTATCCACCGTGCTGGCAGATTGTTTTTCGTGAATGGCTTTGGTGGAAATCATGGATCGTTCAATTCCGTTAGCAGGGTCTATTGTTTCCAAGTTCCTTAGCGCTGCAACATATTCCTCAACGCCTTCACCCGCGCTTTGCTTCCTTTAAAAAAAAAATTGTGGCGCTCGAGCAGAATACTGGGTTCCTCAGCGTAATGCTTACCCATGCGCGCTAGTGCCTCCTTATATTGTTCCCAGTCGTCTCCTGACGCCCCTTTTGGTGCAAACACTAGTAAGTTATCTAATACTTGTTGCGCAGCCATTCCCCTGCAACAGTATAAAATCGCCGCTTTGCGCGCTGGTGCAAATTTTACAGCATCAGCTTCACAAGCAGTGAGGAGCCAGAAACTGCAGTGGGGAGCCTCCAATACTTGCCTTTTTGATCGGAAGGCTCCAGATGCCTGCAAGAGTGTCCAGCAACCACAGGGAAGGTTCCGTTAATGAGGCAACGCAATCCTCCAATGAGGCGGCCCTTCCAATCACTCTCTTGACCGATGAAAAGCAGGGAAACAGGAACAATTTTGGTCGGTGTAGGATGATCCATTCATCGCCAGCATATGTAATGATGATGCGGGGTCCAGCGTGTAGTTAAAACGTTGATTTATTTCAGAAGCAAATACACCCATGACCGGGAGTGTCTCCCCTGCAACTGAATAACGTTGCTGAGAGCCTCACAGACGGCGTCCTCCCCACAAGCATGGAACACCACTTAAAGAACAACAGTAGTAAGTAGGTATAGGTTCCATCAAACTTTCCTGGCCGCAAAAGTGACAGGTCTGGTCGCAAACGCTGGTCTTAAATTTGACAGGTCTAGTCTTAAATTTGACAGGTCTAGTCTTAAACTTCTGGCCTTAAATTTGAAAGGCCTGGCCGCAAAAATGGACATGGCTGGGGGTTTGCAGACAGCTGCAGGGGGAACAGCTGCGGGGGCAGTCCTGAGTCTCCCCAGCCCAGGGCCTGGGAGGAAGGCTATGGCATGTAGGTGTCAAAGTGGTAAAGGGTCCTCACAATCCTTCCTCTGGCAGGTCTCCCAAAATATGCTAATACAAGCCCATTATAAAAAAATAAACCCCAGCCACCAAGGAGCTTTGAGATGCGAAAAAGACAGGTGTCCTGTAGAGCCAAAGCTTCCCATGAGAACCTGAAGCAGGGTGTCAGCTGCTAGGATGTAATTCACACAAACCCAAAGCCCTGGCCCCAATTTTGACAGGCTAGTCCCAAATTGACAAGGCTGGCTGGAAATTTGACATCTCTGGCAGGAAAAAAAAACTCTGGCCTTCAAAAAAAAAAAGACAGGTGGTGGGTTTAGGATTGGAGCTAGACCCTGTTCCCGGGCTCCCTACTTCCCAGGAGGAGGTGTCACGCAGGTGTGAAGAGTTTTGGGGATGGCCACCCAAGCCCCCAAAGTAATAAATGCTGTACTGGTTCTACTGTACAAGGATAGAAAAAAAGGTTCCCATCAAAGACCTCCAGGACGTTGTTCTAAACACTCCTCAAGTCATAAAGGGTGTGGGGGGCTTCTAATTAGCCTGCTAGGATAAGTATAAAAGGGCCCCTTAAGGAACACTGTCAAACACCCATTCAAAAACCGGAGGAGCGACTGGCGTGGATTGCTCTGCTGCACCTTGTGGATTTCTGCACCAACAACCCTTCAAAAACCTTTGGGAGTGACTGGCCTGGATTGCTTTGCTACACCTTGTGGATTTTTTGCCCCAGCACCTATTCAAAACCCTTGGGAGTGACGGGCCTGGATTGTCTTGGAGGTACAGAGCCAACCCTTGAAACTTAAGGCAAGAATGGCGCTGAGCAACTTCTCCCAGATTGAAGCCACCTGTCAACATGTAAATCAGGTAAATAAAGGATGACGCAAATTATGTATTAGGGTGTATATGCAGGTTTTAAAAAAAAGGTGTACTTTTAAAAAAAAATGCTAAATAGTACTATGTAGGTTGGCTTGTTAACTGTTAATCTTTAAGTCTATGTGTTGTGTTTAATGGTGACACTGAAGTTTTTACAAGACGTGAAATGCGATGTAAATGTGTTTAAAGTGAATAAAGGTTTTGTTGAGGCGCTGAGTTTAAAGCTGTGTGTTTGTAGGTATTTAATGTTAATGGGGCTGGGTGTAGGGTAGAGTTTACAGGGTTTGTATTTAATGGGCACAATGTTGTAGGCCTTAGGAGGGTACCTGCAGAGGGGTAATGTGTATTTTACAGAGCCTAGAAACATTTAAACAAGCTGTTATACATTTAATGGCAATAAAATGTTAGAGGCTACTGCTGCTTTAAGTGTGGTTGTGCACAAACATGTAATGTACAGTTCATACAGGTCAAAATAAATAAAGCCTTTTTTTTGTACTCACCAAGCCGCTGTTGTGAGGGGTAGAAGTAGGGGTCTGTAGCCGTGCAGGAGACCCTGTAGGGGGGTTGAGTTGGAGGGGTCCATGGTTCCTGGGTGGCTCAGCGGTCCTTGAGTGCATCGTTTTAAAAAACACCCCAAAGAGACCTAATGTTGTAGGAATTGCTGGCTCTGATCATGGGCAGGGCGCTGTGGGTCCTGGTGGGATCCGTGCCCCACCATGCGGTGTTTACCGGTTTTTGTTAAAAAAATTAACCCCGAGCTCGCTTCTCCATGGCGCTGCTCGGGGATGAGGGGGTCTGGCGCTGGTGTCCGTGTGGGGCTCCGGGCCCCGAATGCAGTCTTTGCCGCTTTTAAAAAAATTAACCCCTGAGCCCGCTTCTCCAGGGCGCTGCTCGGGGCTGAGGGGGCCTGGCAATGGTGTCCGTGTGGGGCTCCGGGCCCCGAATGCAGTATTTGCCGCTTTGTTTTTTTAAAAAAAAATTCGCCCCGAGCCCGCTTCTCCAGGGCGCTGCTTGGGGCTGAGGGGCCTGGCGCTGGTGTCTGTGTGGGGCTCCGGGCCCCGAATGTGGTCTTTTGCCGCTTTTCTTGTAAAATCCCAAAGACCCCCGAGCCCGCTTCAGCGTGGCGCTGCTCGGGGTCTTTTGCCTGGTTCCGGGGGGGTCTCGCTGCTCATGGGGGCTCCTTGGGGGCCAGCAGCGGCATGGCTGCTGCCTGCTTCGCCTCCGGGTCTGCTGTGTAAGGTCCCGCCCCCACTGTATGGTGACATCACTGTAGGGGCGGGACCTTACACAGCAGACCCGGAGGCGAAGCTCTGTGTGTGTGTGTGTGTGTGTGTGTGTGTGTGTGTGTGTGTGTGTGTGCATGCGTGTGTGTGTGTGTGTGTGTGTGTGTGGGTGTGTGTCTGTGTGTCAGCATGTCACAAAAGTTACGTTACAAACGGCAATAGTGATAATTGTGCTGGTATCAAGAGCAAACAAAATACAAGAGGTAGCAAACATCATGTTACATGAGGCAATAGTGAGAGTTGTGCAAGTATCAAGGGCAAGCAAAATACAAGAGGTCGCAAACGATACGTTACGTGTGTGTGTGTGTGTGTGTGTGTGTGTGTGTATGCAAAAGTTATGTTACATGAGACAATAGTGACAATGTACAAGTATCAAGAGCCAAACAAAAGGATAAAGTAACGTGTGCATGTTACAAAAGCATACATAGTACATGTAGATGAAAAAAAAAATGCAATAAATGGCACACTAAAACCTTCGAGCTGGCGTCTGGACTGGGCAGGTTTCCAGTGCCGTCACCTGAGTAACCCCCCTAGATGGTGTGGGCATCCTACGCCGCAGACTCATGGAGAAACCCTTACTCCTCTTTTAGGTCAGTTCCAAAGGGGGCATAACATACTGGTTTTTACACACACTACCTATGTAGGTAATCTAAACCGTCTTTTCCCCCCCTTCCCTTTAACAGCGAGAGGGCTAATATCACCCTACCCGCCTTTTCTAGTTTGTGCACTATTCACATCTCACCACCACCACTGGTCCTGATGAAACGCCAAGGATCACTGTGACCACCCCAGGCGTGAAACATGTCGACCATCCTCTAAGTTATCCAGACACATAACGTCTCGACAGATAACTATTAACCTACTGGTTTTTTACTATACCAAGGATATCTCTTTATTAAATGATAACTTGTTTGGTATCCTTAGGTATTTTTAAACTCACATAGCACACACTCTTTGCACTGATCACTCTGGTACTTCCCTTCCACATACCCGCATGCATCCATCGGCAGTTCTCTAAAAGATCTCCGCCAAAGAGACCCTTCGGGGGACTCGTAGGGCATTGCACCGCCGGCCCGACGAGGAGCAAACGCCCGATGATGAAGCATGACATCCTTCGGGGTGTGTGAGGGCAACAAGAGACAATAACGTGTCTCCCCTGTCACTCATAGTACCTAAACCCTGACCTAATCCTCTTCTTCTTCTTTTTTCTCACCTCTACTTGCGGATGACGGTCGCTTCTTGACCTGATTCCCCTTGGAACAGTGCCTCTTTTGTGATTACAAGATTTATATTTTTGGAGCATAGGCACTGGACCATTATTTAGCTCCTGGCCCCCCTTCTCTTTTTTTGATATAACACTAAAACAAACGTTACGTTACAGGTGACAGTGGTGACCACTGTATGCCAAGGATAGCCCCAATGCCAGCGTTATTAAAGTGCAGTCTTCGGCGCTACACAGGCAGCCATTTTGAATATGTGTTTTAGAGCACCACATGGAGCGCTTTTTATAGTTTTTATAATTGTGGGTTGTGACATCCTCCTAACAGCTTATATTTTATTTATTTAAAAAAAAAAAATTTAAATGCCTACTTGAATTGTTTGAAATTGTAATACCTTGTTTAAGAAAAGGCGTGTTTTAAAACAGTTGCTTTTTATTTAATACAGATGCAAGACCCTGCAAATGCAACAGTTACAGGTGTACCCCTGGCGCTGGACACCAATGTAATAACTAGCAACCCAGTACAGTTGACAACACCGCAACCAGGTATATATATTAGGAGTTGTGTAGTTCTACGTAGTTTTGTAAACCAATAACGCATAAGTTCTCTTTTTTCTAATGCGGTTCTCGAGTATGTATGATTTTACAGCTCATGATCCCGACCTACAGCAAGTTTTTGAAGAGCTAATGGGGGACATCGAGGCTCAAGGAACTATGAACACTGTGCAAAACACTACAGTTCCTACAAGTAATTAAAAAGACCGCTGTTATTTAAACTGTCTAAGGCGCTAGGGAGCTGTCGGGGTAGGCCAGAGTTCTGACCCTGAGGGTGTATAGGAGGACTCCGGCGAAAGATGCCTAATGTTGGGTATTATGTTTCTTTACAGGGGCTCCTACGTTATGCCAGGGCGGCGGCATGAGCCAAGAGGCGGCGCAGCGTTCAAAAGAAAACCCTCTGAAGAGGAAAGCTTCAACTTCTAAAGTGGGACCCCTGTCAAAGAAAGGAGCTGCAAAAAGACCTCTACCAGGTGTGTTTGTTACAAAAGGGTGTGAAAAGTACTACCAGTGTTACAGCCTCTCAAGCAGAAGGGTACAACGGCTTGTAGCAATGCCTATATAAAAAGGTGGCTGTGTAGAACTCAGGATGGTGTTGACTGCATGTGTTGTTTTATGTTTCCTCTAATATTTATATATATATATTCTGTTTATATTTTAGAAGCGTCTCAGAAACATGCGGCTGATGGGGGGTCGGCGCAGCCCTTAAGGGACATAACAACAGTCGTCCAGAACAACAGAAGCGGCGCACAAGGCGTGAGTAGGAGTGTACGCCAGGAGAAGCTCTCTACGTACTACACCCCAAACAACAGGTTGAACATTCTGCATAGGGGCGGGGTCAACACTGTCGGAGTGCTTACAAACACAGATAACACCGGGGAGGGTCTGTGTAAAACAGCTACAAAGGGTCTGAGCCCTCTCAGGGTATTAAAAGGGAAAGGTGTCTCAATCACAGACCTCATTAAGAAGGATCATAGGCACTCTGAGAACCGTCACAACCCTTTAAAACGTGTGAAGTCCATCAAGGTATTCACAGAACCCCAATCCGAGCCCTTAAACCTCAAGAAGACAGCGCCGGTGCTCCCAGAGGTCCAAGCCACGCTCTTAAGCCCTGAGAAGAAGAACCAGAGGACCCCTGAGCCCCAAGATAGCCCCTTAGACTTATCTGTAAAAAAGGATGCTAAGCCCCTGAATGAGGCCTATACACCCAAGAGACCCATGGCAACGATAGATGTACCGGAGGGTGTAGAAGAGGTGGCGCCCCCGCAACCCGCTAAAACAACACGCCTCTCAAGAAAATATCTGAAGCTGAAACCGGGGGACCCTAAGTTGCAGATAGCCGCGGTCCTCAGCAACCCTGAGGCTGCGGTGGAGCCACCCAGCGTCCTGAAACCCCAGACATTGGCAAATCAAATAACTGTCCCTGTAGAGGTGCACGCCCCTGAGCAGACGCCAAAGCCGTTTGTAATTGTTCAGGCCCAGCCAAGGGTCTCAACAGTGGATAATACGCATCCCCTAGAAGGTCCTTCTAGCACGGACACCGACGCACTCACGCTGATGAGGGGGTTGGTAGACAGCATAGGTAGAACCCCAGAAGAGGCGTACCAAGGGTCTTTGAGCATAGAGGGTTTACAGAACACCGGTAACCAGGCACAACACCCTAACACAGACATTTCAGCGAGGCCCCAGGATTACAACGACAACTCCTCACAATCCTCATACCCTTTGTCCCCTGGTACCCCACCGGGAGCATACGACCCTACCAGCCCCATGGCCATCCCCTTGTACAGTCCTGTGTCCAGCCCCATGGCCATCCCCTTGTACAGTCCTGTGTCCAGACCCACTGCCAACCCCGTGTACAGACCTGTGTCCAGCCCCGCTGCCATACCCGTGTACAGTCCTGTGTCCAGCCCCGATGCCAGCCCCGTGTACAGGCCTGTGTCCATCCCCTCTGCCATACCAGTGTACAGTCCTGTGTCCAGCCCCACTGCCATACCCGTGTACAGCCCTGTTTCCAGCCCCGCTCCCGCTATTGGCAGTATAGATGGTGCTGCGGAGTTGCCGCCATTTATAAGACCACGCAAGGTGTGCCCCCCTAAGCAGGGACAAGATGTGTCTGTAAACGCAGAAGATGTATTCAAGGCTCATGTAAAAGAGATGCAGATGGCTGTTCGAAAATTAAGGCGTCAGGGGAGACGCGCAATCATAAGAATTGATCTGGGGTTTTCCAAGATCTGGAACAGGAGGGAGGCCCAACATCTGATCGCTGCAAGGACTGGGCTGTGTAAAAATGGGATCATACAGATGTGTCAGACAACCGTGGCCGACATACATGGTATACAATGGTGACTAAGACAAGACCAACCCCTAAAGACCCCCACAGCGACTGGTGCTCATAAGCGGTCTCTAAAATATAGCCGTCAGGTCCAGAGGCTAGTGACAAAGTCTGTACGCTTCTTAAAACTGCTCAAGCAGCGCCCATCTGCTGCCCCACATCCCCTCAGACAAGACCCCACTGTTTCCCCACATCCCCTCAGACAAGACCCCACTGTTTCCCCACATCCCCACAGACAAGACCCCGATGTTTCCCTAAACCCCTTCAAACAAGGTACCGCAGCTTCAACAGCAACGCCTGAAACACTTAAACCAACACTTCACCACCGTCAATACATAGGGTCAGGGTCTAACATACCGAGGGTCGGCCATTTGAAGGGGGTAGGGGGTCTGACTTTAAAACTCCAAACAGCAGAGCATTCAGAAGGACCTAGGGGTGGAACTGTAGCGACGGCCTCCATGAACAAGGCGACCAATGATACCGGCCCACCTGTTCAGATAGGCGGGGGTTTTGTATCTAGAAAAGCCTGGGCCCGTAATACAAAACAAAAATGGCTTAATAGTACAAAGCAACGATGGCTTTTAATACAGAAGCTGAAGAAGGCTAGAATATGCGCTACCCATAGGTTTACAAGGACCCCTGAGACAGATCCCACCCCGACCCCCCAAAATGACACACCAGAGAACACCTCCACAAATCACACTCCTACTGATGAGGGACCTGAGCCCTTGTTTCTAGAGAGTGTTAGAAGTTACACTCGCGAAGTAGAGAGGTTTAGGGCCGTAGAACACTATGAGGAGTTTAGATTTGTTAACCTACACCAAATAACATCAAACACTCATGGTGTTCTAGCTATACATCAGGCTGTGCAGGCGCTCATAGAAAGGTTGTTACACGATGTGGGGCCTAGTGACTTTTTCCAACTCCGCTTCCAGGGGCAGGGTTTTGACACTCCTTTGTTCACCAGGCGGAAGACCCGAGATGTTTTTGACGCTGTGCAATTTTTAGAAAACCTCTCAAGGCTTTTACAGAGTAAGGCTGAACTAGTCGCCTAGGGCACTTTTAGACTCATAGCCCTTATTGTACGAGGGCGTGAGGGGGGAGGTGTTTCCAGACCCTTAAAGAGCATACTATACAGTAAACTAATTGGTAAGAAACAGAGGTGGCTGCTCAACTTTAGCAACGCCTCGGCCAATACATGTCTGGCGGCCAGCATCGTGGGGCTGCTGATGGATCGCAAAACCCCTGACGCTGTCATCATGTCTAGAGCTGCTGAAGCCTATGAGGTTCTTGAAATACCTCCTGACCGAATGGTCGGCTTTGGCGATATAGGTCTTTTTGAGAACTATTTCGCCGTGACGGTGAAAGTTCTTTATCACAACGGTTCCTGGAAGTACTTTACAACCGGGGGACCTGTGAGAAACAAGACCGTATATGTCCTCCACGTTGAAAATCATTTTTACGGCATCTTGAACCTTAAAGGTTTTCTGGGAACCAGGTATGTGTGCACCCACTGCGACCATATATACACCAATAAAGCACGTCACCAGTGTGAAATGCATTGTAAGATGTGCCAGAGGGACGGTTGTATAGAAGACACCACCCTGAAGGTGAGGTGTGGCACATGTAGGATGTTTTGTCGCTCGCAAAACTGCTTGAGCATACACGAGAAATCTTACAACTGCGTCCCTAAAAAGGACTGCACCGAGTGTGGGCGATATGTGTCAGTGGATCACAAGTGCAAAGGTATGATATGTCCCAGATGCCACGTGTCTTACAAGGCAGGCAGGCACCAACCACCAATGTTATATGGTTAAAGGTCCCCCGCAGACCAAGACCGAAGACTATATAGTATTGGATATAGAGTGCACACAAGAGACGGGGGTACACCAGCCTAACTACATTTACGCACACCATCTAACCTCCGACGTCAGTTGGGAGTTTGAGGGACGAACGTGTGTTGGTGATTTCCTAAGCACTTTCATTCAACCCAAATTCCAAGGATATACCATGCTCGCCCACAACTCGAAAGCCTATGACTCCTTCTTTATTCTACGCGACATGATTCGTGAAAAGATACAGGTGGAACTCATAACCCAAGGTTCTAAACTGATGCTGATGACGGTATGCCCTTTAAAAATACGGTTCATAGACACCCTGAATTTCCTCCCCATGAAATTGAGCATGCTGCCAAAGGCCTTCGGGTTCCCAGGATGTAAAGGTTATTTTCCACACTTTTTTAACACCTGGGCTAACCAGAATTATGTGGGACCTATGCCTCCTCCGGACAGCTACGGGGTTGAATACATGATGCCTGATGAGAAAGCGCACTTTCTACAGTGGTACTCTGAAAACCGTGAAAAGTAATTTCACTTTCAAACAGAGTTGACAGCTTATTGTCAGGCTGATGTAATGATCCTCAGGCAAGCTTGTAACCTCTTCAGAGATGTTGTGGTGTCTATGACTAAAGAAGTCACGGTCTTGAAACCTAAGACAATGCCTAAGAAAGTCAAGGCCTTGACATCCAAAACCCCTAAAATACAACATGCGGTCGAATACATAGACCCATTTCAAAACGTCACTCTGGCATCCATGTGTATGTCCATCTACAAACACATGTTTTTAGTGCCGGAAACTATAGCTCTAGTACCGCCAGACCTCTATAACGGTAAACAGAAACGTTATTCAACCCCCTCTATCCAGTGGCTCATGCACATCTCTGAGAAGGAGGACATCCAGATTCAACATGCCTTACAGGGCAGTGAATACCGCTTGGGACCCTATTACCTGGACGGGTACTCTATAATTAAGGGTGTGCCGACAGCCTTTGAATTCAACGGTTGTTTTTACCACGGCTGCCCCAAGTGTTACAAACTCCACGAGTATAACAAAATGCTGGGTACCAAATTTGAACACTTATACAGACGTACTCTGACAAAGGCCCAGTATGTTGATATCAGGGCTTTGCTATGAGAGTTCTTTGGGAGCACGAGTGGTTAGATATGTTAAAAACTGACACAGCCCTCTGCTCGTTTCTTAAGACTCATGATTTACCCACACCTTTGGAGCCCCGAGATGCCTTATTTGGGGGGCGTACAAATGCCATACAACTGTACAAGGCCGTTGGTGAGGGTGAGAAAATACACTACTATGACTTCACCAGTCTGTACCCTTTTCTGAACAACATGAAGTTGTACCCACTGGGTCACCCCACCATCATCTATAGAGATTTTAAGCCCCTATCCGAATACTTTGGGCTTATCAAATGTGAAATCTATCCGCCTAAGCAGCTTTACTTCCCTGTGTTACCATGTAGAGTCGATGGTAAGCTGATGTTCCCTCTCTGTCGAACATGTGCGATGTTTAAAGAGGTTGCGGGGTGCAGACACACCGATGAACAAAGGATGCTCACAGGGACCTGGTGTAGCAACGAGGTACAAGCTGCCTTAGAGAAAGGGTACAGGTTAGGTAGAGTACACGAAGTGTGGCATTTTAAGAGCACTACAACACAACTCTTTGCCCCCTACATTAATTTGTTTCTCAGAGACAAACAGGAGGCCTCAGGGTATCCTGAATGGTGTACTAGTCAGGGTGCAAAACTGAAATACATCGCCGACTACTACGCTCATGAGGGTATCCGTTTACGCCCCCACCTGATAGAGGTCAATCCTGCACGCCGACAGTTAGCCAAACTCTGTCTCAACTCCTTATGGGGAAAATTTGCACAGCGCACAAACCTTTCAAATACTACCTTAATATCAGATCCTGATGAACTGTTCAAGTACCTGTTTGCCCCCTGCTACGAGGTGTCCAGCTGCGATTTTATCGATGACGATACCGCGGCTTTGTGTTGGAAATATGCCCAAGAGTACCCCACAACGAGTAACAACATAAACATTTTCATAGCCTGCTTCACGACAGCCCACGCTCGTCTAGAGCTTTATGGGGTTATGGATAAGCTCCAGGATCGCTGCTTGTATCACGATACAGATTCAGTGATTTTTCTCAGCAAGCCTGGGGATGAAGACCCTCCTCTAGGAGATTATCTGGGTAATCTAACCAGTGAGCTAGATGAGGATGAGTATATAAAAGAATATACTTCCTCAGGGCCTAAAACATACAGTTACCGTACCAACAAGAACAAGGTTTGTATGAAGGTCAAAGGGATAACATTAAATGTCAGCAACACCCTAAAAATCAATTTTGATAGTCTGAAGAATCTGGTGCATGAATACGCTACAGCAGACGATTCTGAGAATGCTAAAACCATAGTCGTGAACCAGCCCTGCATAGTCAGATCCAAAAAGAAGTGGGAAATCACAACCCAACCTCTACATAAAACATTGCGAGTTGTTTTTGATAAAAGGGTCCTGACCAGCGACTATAAAACACTGCCTTATGGTTATTAGACCCATTAGAGAGACAACCGCCACAACATGGACACCCGGTTACAGCATCCGTTCTCCTGCGTTCTAGCAGGCCCCTCAAACTGCGGTAAAAGCTACTTTATAAAAAAGCTCTTAGAAAATGCCGACTCTGCTTTATCACAAACCCCTAACAATATTGTATGGCTTTATTCATGCTGGCAGCCTCTTTATACATACTTGGGCCGTCGGTCCCCCCATATCAAATTTATAGAGGGTATACCGGATAACCTCAACGATGATGAGCTACTGCCCCCAACCCATGTAAATATGATAATTGTTGATGACTTGATGCGTGAAGGGGTGATCATCCCGAGTTAGAGAGAGCTTTTACTCAATATTCACATCATCGCAATCTAAGCATCTGCTGCATTGTGCAGAACTTGTTTTACAAGGGCAAGAACAGTCGGTCTATAGCTCTCAAGGCTTCATACCTTGTTTTATTTAAAAACCCCCGTGACAAACAACAAATATCCGTCATAGCTAAACAGGTGTACCCCGGAAACACACACTTCTTCATGGAGGCCTTTAGCGACGCTACATCAAAACCCCACGGGTATCTGCTGGTAGACTTAAAAAATGAAACTCTAGAAGACTATAGACTAAGGGCTGATATTTTTCCCCCAGAGCTCCCTGTAGTTTACACCCCAAAGCCCAAGACTAGGCCCTATAAAAAGCAACGCTGATGTCTTTTAGAGCCATTTACAGTTTAGCCATTATAACGCTCAGTGGTGACCATGTCTGCCCACCTACGTCGCAATCTAGCGCTCCTGAAAATGCTTGCTACCGCCAGCCCCCAACACAGAAAGGCCATCCTGGGCGCCGCTTCTGACGATTTAGTGTCTGCCATTTCAGAAATAGCCCTAAACACCCTAAAAGGCAATGTTCCTATATCAAAGCGTCAGTTACAGGTGTTGAAGAAGAAGAGGGGTCTTATCAGGAAGCTCAGTAATAAAAGGGCCTCGCTCATCACAAAGAAGAAACTGGTGAAACAGTCTGGGGGTTTTATAGGTAACTTGTTGGGCATTGCTATACCTATAATTACAAGCCTCATCACGGGGCGGTGATGGAACATGCCACAAAAATGTATCTGGTGCCTAGACAGCAAATGGAGCATATGGGGTCTTCCTCGGACAACGCCTGGGATATACGTAGAAATGAGACTCTACGCCTGGATACTGAAATTCAAGACATTTTGAGCAGGACTGATCTAAATCCCTACGACAAGGCTAACCTTTACACAGCCACTCTTAAAAAATTCTTAAATTCATACACCATGTGGAATACTGATAAAAACAAGCTGACTCTATATACCCCAGACTCTGAACAACCACCAGCTCCAGTCAATGCCCCGCAACCCCTACAACCGCCTCCCGATCTTGCGACATCCTCAGATACCTTTGTTGGAGATCTCTTAAAAAATATAGGTCAAAGGCACAGAGGGGCTGCGCAGATGCTAATGAGTAAACTAGCCGCTTCTAAAGACCTGACCTCTTGGAATGAACGAGGAGAGTTTCTCTACAAGGGCCAGCCGGTTGCAGGGTGTCAAGGCTCACCTTCAGCTTCCCGCTGGTTGCCGTTGTCTTGCACAGGAACAGAAGCTGCTAGCTTCCCGACTCCCACTACTAATCACTCAGCCCCAAGAAATGTCTTTGGCTCTAACTGATCAGCAAGGGGGAATGGGGAAATTGGATAAAATAACAAACGAGAGAAGAGACTGGTTCTGGACCTTCTGGTTTTCCTATCTGGAATTCTTCTTCAGCTATCACTCTGCTACTGAAGATTCCTGAGGTAACTAAGCACACAACATTATTATTATTCCTCCTCTACTCTATTCTTTCTCTTTTCTTCTCTTCTCTAATGGCGTTTTCTACCTACCCAGTATCCTGAACTCTGTGCCTCTCTTCTTGTTCAACTCTGCCTTTTCTTCTTTCTTGTTATTGATGTCACTAATTATCTGTAAAACATATATTCGTTTTTATTATACCTATTTATCTTGTAGTCTTAATATCTTTTAACTCTTTCTCTTTTGACCTACCATCAATCTTTCTTCTCGTGGTTTCTCTTCTTTCTTTTCTTGCTTCTAGCTATACTAATAACTGTTGTCTTCTAGATGATTCTTTTGTGCTTTAACTTCTCCAGTTGCTTCCTCTCCTATGGTTACTGCGAACTGTTATAGCTCAGGTAAGTCTTTCTCCTTACTTTCCTAGTTGACTGTTCTTATTGTCTTTTATATTTTTTCCCTTAGTAATCTCTTCAGTATATACTACAATATACTTCTTTTCTTTTCAGGACTCGGTATGCAGATCTCTGCTGTCCCTGGTAAGTCTTTACTTATTGCGTCACCCAACACTACTTATCATTTTAATGTGACCTTAGATAATCTATCAGTAATTCACTTAGCTTTCTTCTGTCTTCTCTTCAGGTGCTGCAGAAGTCGTATCTTGTCTCCTGGAGCGACGAGGAAAAACTCAGAACTCTCTCTCAGTAAGTTGCCTCTACGGACTCTGCGGCTTTTTTTTGTTCTCTTCGGTAAGTATCGGCACAACTCTCTTGCGTCACTCTGGAAAACTTCTTAGACAAGGTATTCTCTTCAGAACTGGAAACTCTCTCGAACACGTCTTCTCTGAGGAAAAGTCTTGGTGAAGTGCGCACTACCTCAGGCGCGCGCGCGTCACATCGTCTCCCTCTAGATCTGTTAGCAACTAGACCGCCGACCCCAGCGTCTGCGCGGCCATCTTGGAAATGCGGGCATGCCACAAACTCGACCATTGAAACCCATTCAAGACTGAAGCGCCCATAGAACTTAATTCCTTGCGCTTCGTTTTGAAACTCACATTAGGGATTCTGACAGTACCCCCCACCAAGGATGGTCCTTCCACTCTGGGCTTGGTTGGATTGCGCTGATAAAAAAGTTTTATTAGCCTAGGAGCATGAACATCTGAATCTGATTCCCAAGACCGCTCCTCTGGACCGTAGCCTTTCCAATCTACCAAATAGTACAGTTTTCCTCTGACTAATTTTGAGTCCAGAATTTCTTTCACCTCAAACTCTACTCCTGTATCTAGCTGAATTGGTTTTGGAATTGGTTCTTTTCTCAAATCAGAAACTGCCTTCTTCAAAAGGGAAACATGAAATACTGGGTGAATTTTGAATTGGGAGGGTAAGGTCAATTTATAGGTCACTGGACCGATCTGCTCTGCAATTGGGTAAGGGCCGATAAATCGTGGCTGAAATTTTCGGTTCCCTTTTAGCCTTAAATTTTTTGTATTCAACCAGACTTTATCTCCTATTCCTAGTGGAGGGGGTTTCTTTCTTTTCTTATCTGCGTATTTCTTATACTTTTCCTTAGCCTGTACTAGATTCTTTGATGCTTCTTCATGCACTGACTTTAAATGAGCTACCAAATCCTTGGCTGCTGGGACTGTGAGCTCCACATCTTGTACTGCGGAATTTGGATGTCTACCATAGTTTAAGTAGAACGGGGAATATCCAGTGGACACATTCTTCACGTTATTATGAGCGAATTCTGCTGTCCACAAGTAGTCCGGCCATTCTCCCTCCTGTTTCAGCAAGAACAATCGTAAATATTGCTCCAATTCCTGGTTCACCCTTTCCGTTTGTCCATCCGTCTCCGGATGGAAACTGGTGGAAAAACGAGTTTCTACTCCTAACCCTTTCATAAAAGCCTTCCAGAAATGTGAAACAAATTGGGTTCCCCGGTCTGATATTACGATCTTGGGTATTCCATGTAATCTGACAATCTGTGTACTAAAGTGTCTTGCTAACTGTTTTGCTGTAGGGATTCCCTTTAAGGCCAAGAAGTGTGTCATTTTTGTGTATGCATCTACTATTATTAGTATGGTATTTGTCCCTTGACAGGATGGTAAGTCTGTAATTAAGTCTAGGGTGATTGTATGCCAAGGATGAGGAGGAATGGGAAGGGGTTGCAACAGCCCTTGTGGAGCGTGTGTTGTATTCTATCTATTGTATATTTCTATGTCTGCCTTTACCCACTCAATGCCTTTCTAGTGGAATGCTTCAGCACTGTGATGTACTACGGAATGTTGGGTGCTGATTGAAGATAAGCCACAGTTATGATGGGGCTGAGCTGCCTGCTGGCTGCTCCTGGTGGGGCTTATTCCAGGATACTTATCATCTAACAATAAATCCTCTTGAAATACCTCAACCTGTCTGGACTACATTATTACATCTTTTTGGCGACGAGTTGATCTTACCTACGTTCTCAACCAAAGAAGTCAAGTTTCAAAAAGGCAACTAAAGATGCTGTTTCAAGAAGGTAACTAATTAGTCAAGTTTCAAGAAGGCAAGTTATTTTAAATCTACTTCAATTTATCTACACGTCAATTCAAGAACTCTATATTTCAAGAAGGCAAGAAATTTCAAACCTCATCAAACATCAAGCTAAGACTCTGGCTTCAGAGCCCCACCAGTGACCATCACACCGGTCGCCCATACCTGTTCAAGCCAGATTCTTCAACATTTCATCAACTCCAGTGTTTTTTTTAACAATTTCAACTTCAAGAGATATCTACACTATCTCAATTTCAACTCTTCAACAGCAACATCTCAACAACGAAGGTATTCAAGCTCTGCACAAAGTAAGCCTGAGATTCTTCTTCAATATTTCATCAACTCCAGTGTTTTTTTTGCTGTCTGCTGTAAGCCTGGCGCTCTTCAAGCCTGCTAACGTATGTGACTATCAACTGCATCGTTTGTTGTGTCAGCATCATGTGCTGTGCCTTCAATGTGGTGAGGGTAAGCCTGTCATCTTTCAGCGTCTCACATGCTATGGACAAGCACATTGTCAAGCTAGCGCTTCTGCCTCCCTGCACTATCGTAAGCCTGCCTCCCCGGTTTCCGTCGAGAGGAATTCCCTGTGTTCCTCTCAGTGACCATCACACCGGTCGCCCAACCTGCATAAGCCAGATTTTTCTTCAAAATTTCATCAACTCCTGTGTTTTTCAATAACTTCAACTTCAAGGAATATCTACACTATTTCAATTTCAAGAGCAGCATCTCAAGAAAGAAGGTAACCGGTGGTTGCTTGTGTGTGTCTGCAGTTTGTTGCATTGTGTTAAATTCTGCGCAGATCAACCTCAAACAGATTCAAATTGGCGAAGGTTAAAGCAGAGATTTATTTCCACTATCTACGCTGTATTTTCTAACTGCTGTGGATGTGCCAGATTCCACTTCACAAGCTTGTCTCAAGTAATGAATGTTCAATCAATGCACAAAAACATTGTGGGTCTATGGATGGTCTGCCTTCAAGCTGTTTTAAAGACATTCAGCATCAAATGAAACAAAGGGAACAAGCACAAAGACAGCGCTGTGTAGTCCCACCGGTATCCTTCACATAGCCCCAGACAAGTGTGCTGTACTTCATCTCAAGAGGCTACTACATCTAGATGCGTCATAAATGCCGCGCAGAGTGAACCTCAAGTACGCCAAGTCTCTTTTCACACTCTGCATTGATGTTGCGGACAGAGTCTTCATTTACAGTAAGCTTTTCTTTTTACTTCAAGGATGCTGCGCAGTGTGACTCGTATGTACATTTTCGCAAAAGAAAGACTTTCTAACTTTATTTCTGTGTGCCTAATCGCTGAAAACACTATTCCAACCGTCCCTACACATTGGGATTTCCATAGGGTCACGCATAAGAATGTACATACAGTTTTACGTGGATTGTCCCATTGGAATCTGGTGAGAGGATTTTGCAGAGCAGCGTTGGTTTACTGGCTTTCACTCAGGGGAAAGAAGTCTGTTAATGCCATCGCAGATGTTGTACACAGTCACATACATCCATTTAAATAAACGTCATCCTTATGTACGTCTGGATCGGAACTGTAAGCTCCATGCTGTGTTTTCACCGGTACAAGCAAACATTATGGTGCCAGATGTGAGGACATACAGTATTTCGAGCCTCTGTGGGCAAGGTGAGATGAATTTGTTTGTATTGTGTCTTAAGACTAAGAGAATTTTAGGCCTCATTTCTGTTGTTTTTCAACCGTCACATTCTCATCCAAACAAATGTAGCACGAGCTCTTGTTAGCGCGCAGTGGCCTACCTGTTTGTTTGAGGACGCGCTGACAGCTCGCGGCACCTTCATCGATGATGCGTTGATGATGGGGATTGCTGTGGTAACGTTCAGTCGCACAAGCGTGCATGGAGCCACTCAGCACGGCGTCAGACAGCGTGCCACCATCTTGGAATTGGCGGAGCATGCTGTTTCTTTCGTTCAGTGTTCTTCATTTATGGTACCTCACATTCAACCTGCCAACCACGTGTTTTTTTTTCAACTTCAGCGGTTTTGATAAAGTTATTCCAAGACAGGAATGCCGCGGTGAGACCATCTCTTTCAAGTCTTCCTTGCCTGTTTCTCTGCTGTGCATCTTCGACAAAGAAAGAACTCGCAAGTACTTTTTAACTTTCAGCATTGTTCGATGGTTGACAGCCAAGTCATTTGTTGTTTCTAAGCCTGCTCACACTGTGTTATTTACGGAAGGTTCAAGTTGCCTATGGTACCTCACATTCAGCCTTTTGTTTTATAACTGGTTGTGTTCACAGGCCACAACGACTCTAAGGTTCGACTATTTGTTCTGGTTTTCTCCACAGAATTGTTACCATAGGAGTCTCAAGTCAACCTGCCTCAGAGAAATGTTTGTTGCATGGAATGTTACCTTTGCATAGTTTGCATACTTGACATTTACATGCGTGCAGTATTCTCTGTAGAAATTGCACATATCAATTTATCTACTCAATTATCAATGTATACGCATGCGTCCAGTATTTTTTGGTAAGAAATGTGTATCTCTATCGATTTATCAATTTGCATGTGTTCTAGTTGTTTTCAAAAGGGCAACATTTCAATGTTTATCAATGTATATGCATGCATCCAGTATTTCTGGGTAAGAAATGTGTTTCTCTATCGATTCATCAATTTGCATGTATTCTAGTTGTTTTCAAAGGGCAACATTTCAATGGTTTTCAATTTGATTGAGGTTGTCAATTTGTGTTGTTGCTTCCTTTCAATTATTCAATGTTTTTCAATGTTTTCAAGGTTGTCGATTTGGGGTTTAACCCTCTCAAGGTTTCAATGGAATTTCTATCGAGCCGCGTTTTTTCAATGTGTAGTCATTACGAGGTTGTCTCTGTATGAGTTATATCTCTTTCAAATGTTCAATAATATTCAATCTAATTTTTTTTTAATGCTGTTTCACAGGGCGGTCTGAAGGATCTTTTGTTTGTTCCTCTGCCTCTCTGTTTTATATCTTTCTATTCTCTTTCTCATTGTTTAATGAAGAAGGGAATAAGAGTACTTATTTGTGTTTGTACCTTTAGGTGGTTTTCTCTAAGTCTTTCTATCTTCCTGTTCCTTTTGTGTTTTCGTTGGAGAAGGGAAGAAGAGTACCTATCCTCCCAGTCTAACTATTCTTTTTGTTCCTTTTATGTGTTGGTTTGATGATGGACTAATAGTGCCTATGTTATGTCAACTTAAGGAGTGTGTTTGTATTGTATTGTGTTCTCAGAGAAGGAATGTGTCTGATTTTATTCTATCATTTCTTTTCTGTATTTTCTGCATGCTGTGCTTTGGCTTCTGTCACATCTGTCTGGCCAGTGGGTGTGATAGAGGTTAATGATTGGTACGCTTTCTTTGACAGGTGTTCCTATACTTCTATGTTTAGTTTTCTGTTGTGGAAGAAAAGGAGGTATGTTGTATTCTATCTATTGTATATTTCTATGTCTGCCTTTACCCACTCAATGCCTTTCTAGTGGAATGCTTCAGCACTGTGATGTACTACGGAATGTTGGGTGCTGATTGAAGATAAGCCACAGTTATGATGGGGCTGAGCTGCCTGCTGGCTGCTCCTGGTGGGGCTTATTCCAGGATACTTATCATCTAACAATAAATCCTCTTGAAATACCTCAACCTGTCTGGACTACATTATTACAGCGTGCCGTTCTGATTTTCCCTGAGCGCATATCTCACAAGTCTTTACATATTGTTCTATGTCTTTACTCATCTGTGGCCACCAATATTTTCTTTTAATTAGATCGGCTGTCTTGAACTCTCCCTTGTGGCCAGCCAACAGATGATCATGGCATTCCTGCAAGGCTTGCTTCTGCAATGCTGTAGTCGGCAAATACAATGCACCTTCTTTAAATGGTAATTCATCGCGAACTTCTCTTCCAGGTTCTAGTTGCGCCCATCTCTGCATTTCTTCTGGGGTTAGAGCTTGGATTACCTTTTCCTTAAAGTTCAATATATCAGTGGTGCCTATAATCTTGGTATCAGGTATGATCACTTGAGCGCTTAGTGGGCTTCTTTCTTCTCCGGTTCCCAACCTAGACAAAGCATCCGCCTTTCCATTCTGTGCCCCCGGCCGATAGGTTATCACAAAATCGTAATCGGCAAAGTACAGAGACCAACGGAGTTGGCGAGGTGTCAAGGTTCTGGCTGACTTCAGGAATTTTAAGTTCCGATGGTCCGTGTAGACTGTTACCACGTGGTGGGCCCCCATTAGATAATGTCTCCACTCCTTGAAGGCGTCTTTTATTGCCAGCAACTCTTTTTCCGTAATCGTATAATTGATTTCTGCTGGTGTCAACTTCCTGGACCGATAAGCCACCGGGTGTAACTGGCCCGTTTCCTTATTCCTTTGAGATAGAACAACACCAATCGCAAGGTCCGAAGCATCTGTCTCGACATAAAAGGGCTCCATCGGATCGGCATGAAGGAGGATAGGCGCAGTGGTGAACTCTATCTTCAAATCATTAAAGACTTGCTCTGCTTCCTCCGACCATTCGAATCGTGTTCCCTTCTTCAGTAGTCGCGTCAAAGGTAGTATTCGTCGGGAAAATTCTCCAATAAATCTCCGATAGAAATTTGCGAACCCAATAAACGCTTGGACTTCTTTCACACAAGTGGGCGACTTCCATTCTTGTACGGCCTGAATCTTTCGTTTGTCCATATGAATGCCTGCTGGCGAGATTACAAAGCCCAAGAACTCTACCTGTGGAACTCCAAAAGCACATTTCTCCAACTTGACAAATAGTTTGTTCTCTCGCAGTTTCTGCAAAACTCCTCGAACCTGTGTTTGATGCTCCTGCGTATTCGTTGAGTAGATTAGTATATCGTCAATATACACAATTACGCATTGATCAATGAATTCACTGAGCACATCATTTATGAAGTGTTGGAACGCTGCAGGCGCATTACACAACCCATAGGGCATCACCTGGTGTTCAAATAGCCCCAAGCGTGTTCTGAAGGCCGTCTTCCACTCGTCTCCCTCTCTAACTCGAATAAGGTGATAAGCTCCCCTTAAACCCAACTTCGTGAACATCTGTGCTCCTTTGATCTGGTCCAACAAGACGGAGATAAGGGGAAGAGGATACCTGTTCTTCTTTGTTATTCGATTTATGGCTCTATAATCAATGCACGTTCTCAACTCGCCCTGCTCCTTCTAAGGCACAAAAAATAGTGGCGAGGACACCGGCGATTGGGAAGGACGTATAAATCCATTGGCCAGATACTTGTCGATATACTCCCTTAGGTGATGATTCTCTTGTTCCGTCAAGGCGTACACTCGACTGCAAGGCAAATTTGCCCCTGGCTCCAAGTCTATTTTGCAGTCGTAAACACGATGAGGCGGCAGTTGCTCAGCTTCCTGTTCGTTGAAAACGTCCTCGAAATCTTGATATTTATGTGGAATTGTTTGCGTATTTATTACGCACACAGAGACTTCCGCTGAACATAAAGCATGAGCCGGGTTCTGTTTACTCGTTGCCTCGTAGGCCCCCAAACAGTTCTCTCTACAATATGCCGAGTTCATTTCAATTGTTCTGTTGCTCCAATTGATTGAAGGATTGTGCTCTGTGAGCCAAGGAAGCCCCAATATAGGTTGAAATTGGGGGGGCATCAATTAAGTTAAAGTGCATAGCTTCTCTATGCCCATCTTCTTGAATCAGCTCTATCAACTCTGTGTGACTCGTGATTGGCCCTGAGGATAGATTGGTACCATCGATTGCTCGAACTGGTTCACTTTTAGCCTTGGCAATTGCTTGCAGCCCAATCTTAGTCGCGAATTTCTGATCGCAGAAATTACCTGTGGCTCCTGAGTCCACCATCACAGTCACTCCTTTCATTATTTTTTCACGAAAACGGATTGTCAAAGATAAAATCAAATGAGGCGAAGACGACTGTAATGTATTCGCCAGCCGATGTTCCTGAGGAGTTGATTTCTGATTCGCATCCACCTGCACAACTCCTTCTACAGGTGGTGCTGCGAGTTTTCCTTCGGCTTAAATTAACCCTTTGGCTTTTTTGGACAATTTCGCACAAAATGTCCACTAGATCCACAATACATACATAAGTTGTTGGCTCGTCTTTTCTCCTTCTCCTCCTTTGTGAGCGGTCCTCGAATCGTTCCTATTTGCATAGGTTCAGATCCTGAGGTTCCTTCTGTACTTCTTCCTGTTTCAGCCTTAGCTCGGTCGAATCGCGGAACCGTACTTCTGTACTCTCGTCTTCTCTCTCCTCTTCTCTCTCCCTGCCGGAAATCCAGTTCTAGCACTAGGTCTATCAGGGCGGAAATTTCAGTTGGACGATTCGGTATTTGAGCCAAGCCATCTTTTAATTCATCTCGCAGGCCTAGATAAAATATTGCTGTCCTCTTGTTCTCCGGCCAATCAGTCTCCATTACAAGTTTGTTGAATTGAGCTAGATAAGCCACTAAGTCTCTATTTCCCTGCTTCAATTCCAAGAGCTCGTTATCTACTGCTTGAGAGATCCGTCTTCGGTCAAAGATTCTCAAAAATTCTTTCTTGAACTCATCAAAATTCTGAAATAATGGATCATCTCGTGAGACTATCGGCATCGACCATGCTGCTGCATCTCCACTTAAATATGACAATATGAAGGCTACTTTCGACTGCGCATCAGGAAAGATAGAAGGGCGACACAAGAAATGAAGTGAACATTGTGTAATAAACACCTGCGCTTTTTGTGGGTCCCCACTAAATCTCTCTGGCGCTGCCAACGGTATTACTGGCGACAAGGAATGTATTACTTGCATTGTTAGCTTATTTGTGTCTTCCATTGAAGTGGTGGGACCCTCCCTTCCAGTTGAATACGGTTGTCTTATCCTCTGTGCTAATTCTACCGTCTCTTTCCTAGAATTCATGACCTCCTGCCTTAGACTTTGATTCTCTTCCTTAACTCCTACCAATTCCTTTTGTAGCGCCTCTAGGACTGACCCTAAAGTCTGTAAATTTATTCCCTCAACCATTTCTTTTCTGTTCGGGCGCAAGATTAATACGTGGGCACTTCACTCTGTCAAGGCTCACCTTCAGCTTCCCGCTGGTTGCCGTTGTCTTGCACAGGAACAGAAGCTGCTAGCTTCCCAACTCCCACTACTAATCACTCAGCCCCAAGAAATGTCTTTGGCTCTAACTGATCAGCAAGGGGGAATGGGGAAATTGGATAAAATAACAAACGAGAGAAGAGACTGGTTCTGGACCTTCTGGTTTTCCTATCTGGAATTCTTCTTCAGCTATCACTCTGCTACTGAAGATTCCTGAGGTAACTAAGCACACAACATTATTATTATTCCTCCTCTACTCTATTCTGTCTCTTTTCTTCTCTTCTCTAATGGCGTTTTCTACCTACCCAGTATCCTGAACTCTGTGCCTCTCTTCTTGTTCAACTCTGCCTTTTCTTCTTTCTTGTTATTGATGTCACTAATTATCTGTAAAACATATATTTGTTTTTATTATACCTATTTATCTTGTAGTCTTAATATCTTTTAACTCTTTCTCTTTTGACCTACCATCAATCTTTCTTCTCGTGGTTTCTCTTCTTTCTTTTCTTGCTTCTAGCTATACTAATAACTGTTGTCTTCTAGATGATTCTTTTGTGCTTTAACTTCTCCAGTTGCTTCCTCTCCTATGGTTACTGCGAACTGTTATAGCTCAGGTAAGTCTTTCTCCTTACTTTCCTAGTTGACTGTTCTTATTGTCTTTTATATTTTTTCCCTTAGTAACCTCTTCAGTATATACTACAATATACTTCTTTTCTTTTCAGGACTCGGTATGCAGATCTCTGCTGTCCCTGGTAAGTCTTTACTTATTGCGTCACCCAACACTACTTATCATTTTAATGTGACTTTAGATAATCTATCAGTAATTCACTTAGCTTTCTTCTGTCTTCTCTTCAGGTGCTGCAGAAGTCGTATCTTGTCTCCTGGAGCGACGAGGAAAAACTCCGAACTCTCTCTCAGTAAGTTGCCTCTACGGACTCTGCGGCTTTTTTTTGTTCTCTTCAGTAAGTATCGACACAACTCTCTTGCGTCACTCTGGAAAACTTCTTAGACAAGGTATTCTCTTCAGAACTGGGAACTCTCTCGAACACGTCTTCTCTGAGGAAAAGTCTTGGTGAAGTGCGCACTACCTCAGGCGCGCGCGCGTCACATCGTCTCCCTCTAGATCTGTTAGCAACTAGACCGCCGACCCCAGCGTCTGCGCGGCCATCTTGGAAATGCGGGCATGCCACAAACTCGACCATTGAAACCCATTCAAGACTGAAGCGCCCATAGAACTTAATTCCTTGCGCTTCGTTTTGGAACTCACATTAGGGATTCTCACACAGGGTCGCATATGTACGATCTAGTCAAAGGTCTCACGCACCCCAAAATCCTAACGCCTCAAAATGCACTGAGAGGGTGGGAGCAGTTTCTGAGGTCTGCTGCTGAACTCAATATACCCTCCACGCTTGTTGGTAATAATGAACACCGAAGACTGTTAGACACTTTGAAGGACCCCCTACTACCATCGCCTACAGGTTCTGAAGCTCGAAGGCTATCCCCGACATGGTCGACCCCTGTACCTAAGGTACCACCGCGCAAAAAGACTATGCCCAAACCCCTCACGTGGATTACGCCTTGATGGTTCCGCAGACTTTTTGAATAATTGTGTGTATTATATGTATAAACGTTCCTGGTTTTTTCTACTTCATTGGTTTCTTCAATAAAGTTTGTGAAACTAATGACCCCACTACCAACCTGTTTGTAATAAACGTTTGTTATAACTTTTCAATCCGTCTCAGTCGTCTTTTAAAACATTTAAGGTGTATGTATATTGAAATACGGAGTCTGAATACATGTTTTTTTTAAATATATTGTCTTTATTTTACATGTTCAACATTAAGCATACGACTGTTATAAACCCTTACAGTTTTGACAAGCTGCATATTCTGTTTTCACAGGTCTGACCGACGACCTTGTGTTTTCTTTTACATATTTCACAACTATACTGTCATTGTTAACAAGATCCCTCGAATATAGATTTAAGAAATTTCTAAACGAAAGACCCTCTGACATTTTACTGATAAAATAAATACAGTGTTCACCGCATGTGATGGCCATGGAATCCTGCACCCTTAGCTTGTTATACTCCACCACCGCTGCAGCTTTTTTCACAAACTTGAATATGGGCCGTGTATAGGGTCTGTGTTCAGGGAACTCTGCTGTACTGTCAAACACTGTAACCTTGTCCCTAGCTATAAACAAGGCGGCCCAGTGTGTCCCCGCCTGGTCATGCGGGTCTGTGTTAAAGACTAGGGTGCACGGTCTTTCTGGCCCTATTTCGCTTGGTAACCCATCGCTAGGGAAAACACCCAAAAAGTATTTCCTAGCGTATTTATGTCTGTTTAAGAAGTCACATATCTGTACAGTATGCATTTCGCAAATGTTTTTAAAGATAGTCAAACAAAATCTGTCTTGCGTGGTTGATCTGAATGATGCTGTCGAATACCGAGAATACGACCATGTTCACATTAGCCGCCAGCGGGTCGGCGAAACGTATTTCAGCTTTTAGATTCCCATTTTTGACCAGGTTGTAGTGATCACCATCTTCCATGTCCGGTGTCAGGTCGAATGCGAACAGCGTGTATCCGCTCCCATAGCCTTCTCTTGACACGGCTACACCACAGTCCCTTTGATGCTTTCCTGTTATCGAAACCAGACCCTGATATTCCCTGATGTAATGACCGGCTGCAAAACTGGGTGTGAAGGGTTTTGCAGGAATCACATTGCCCTCGTGGATCAGCGCCACGTAGTTGATTTTGTAGTGTTTAAAATTGAAGGGGTTTGAGGCATAGGTACCGCTAAAAGCTGTATTGTCCACAAAACCTATGATGATGAGTTTGGGTAGCTGGCCCAGAAATAAATTCTGCTGCTGTGTTAAGCGGGTTCCTGCAGGGATACTGAATACCTTCAGAGATACTCTTTCCACAGCGTACTTGGCGTTGGATATTTGTAAAGCTTCGGCGTGCGCCAACCTGACGCTCGGTGACACTTTCACTCTCTTTACAAACAGGCTCGCGGCCAGGATGCTCAGCTTGTAGTGTTCCGCATCCCCGCTGATGAGGCAGAATTAGTCCTTGTTGCGAGTGAGCTTGAGCTTAAGATCAATTCCGTTGATGAGCAGTTTATCTTGGAAGAAGAGGTCTGAATGTATGCGACCTAGGAGGTCAAAGGTACGACTACTTGCCGCCTGCCCTGCTCTTTTTATAAAACCCTTATTGGCTCCATCCAGAGCTGTGATTTCAAACTGTCCGTATGTATCCCGGTGAAACGGACCCGCTGAAAGTTGTGTGTCAAGGGCATCGCTACTGTAATTTAGAATGCTCTCGATGTAGGCTCTGTAGGTGTACATGTTATCGTTCTGGGTGATGAGTCGATCACCCAAGGTGATGTCCACTTGGTTAAACAGGGTAGCTAGCGGGTAAGCGATCGTTGCCACTTTAGCGTCGTCTTCAATGTCGGTCCCATCGGCTTTGACGATTTTACACATAAGATGTAGCAACGTGTTGTTGAGATCCAAATACATATCCGTGGACCCTGACACAAAAAACTCTATGGGGGCCAGCGGCGTCAATGCTGCTAAAGGTGATACCTCCATGAAGAAGCTGTTTTCGATGCTTGTCTGCGTGGGTTTTAGACTAAACAAGTCTAACTCTGATTTGGCGCACTCTCCAGATCCACAATGTACGAAGGCCATGGCTGTGTTTACGAGGCTTTAAAAAATATTTACTTTAGAGCTGTTTCGCTTCTTGGCAGCTCTCTTCCTTCTTGGGGCTCTTCTTTTCTGAGTGCGTTTTGAAGAGCTCCTCCTTTTTTTATAGGGGGCCGGAGGGCCCCTGCGTCTGGAAACTCCACGTTTCCTTTTGACACTCGCGCGTGGTTTATACATCAAACCCGCTCCTTCTTGAGGTTGCTTGTTCATGCGCTCTGCAACCGCCGATGTAACAGACCCCACCACCTCCTGGGCAATGTTCGTGGCAGCCGCCTTAACATGGGGTTTTGCAATTTCATAGCCTCTTCTCAGGAAAGGCATAGCTCTTCTAAACAGACTTCTAAAGAATCCTCCTAATCCAGCCACGTACATAACAGGTGACCCTTGAAAGTACGGCGGTCCTCCATAACCGGCTTGACTTCTGTAATAGTCTCTGTACATAGACGGATCTCCGTAGGTTTTCATAACCACCATTCCTGCTGCTTAATATCCCCTGTCGTGTCTAGGCCTTAAATGAAGTTTGACAATAACTTTTCCGTATTTAAAGGCCACCGGCTCAGACTGATCATCGTAGATCATAATTGAAATAGTGTCAAAATGGTTTTTAGAAACTGCGACGTAGTCAGGTTTGTTAAATCGGATATTGACCATGGTATTATTATCACCCTGTACATGAACACATCTTAACAGTGGTGAGTAACTATCCCCGATCCTCTGAGCCTCTACAATATCACCATACACATAGAGCGTGTAGAACCCCCCGTTAATATCGGGGCACGTGTGATCTTGTTCCACCGGACTTTTCACATGTCGTACTGTCCCTAAAACCCTTTTTAATTTACCGGAGCAGTTAAACAGGGTATTGCGGTTTATGGATTTGAGAAACACCTTCCTTCTAACGTTATCTAGCACCAGATGAATATTCGGCAGCGGTTCTATGGCAGCTGTGGATTTGTTGATGGCTTCGACAACGCTTCAAACGCTTGGGTAGTAGCCGTGAGGGAAGGATACGTTTTTGACCTTGGGGTCCTGTTCACGCTTGAATTGGAACTTGGTTTCGGCCGCTGCAAAGGTATTCCATGTTCTAGGGTACTGGATTTCTGTTAGGGCAACCTCCCAGTCCCCTTTCAGGTCCACAGGCTTAGCCAGTTTGACGGTGTAATTAGAAATCTGATTGTTGGGGAACATGCCCTTAGAGGCGTTGGATGGTAAGGTTATATAAAAGGGTTTTGCCTCCATCGTATCAGCTGTTTTGAGCTCACACACCCTTCCGGGAACTGGCCAACACCCAACTGTTAAATTTCTCAGGCCATCCCCGCCATTTGACATATGCCTGGCTCTTAGCCCCGCTACCTTTCCTTTTCAGAACCTTTTCAACCCTGTACACCCGGTTCGGATCATCTGGCACTTTTTGTAACTCTTCCTTGTAAAAAACCCCAGACACCGTTTCCCCATCGTAGTCCTTTAACCTCTAAATATACAGCCCTTCCTTAAGCTCCACACTTTCCACTATAAATATTTCATCGCTAAAAGTCTGCTGGTAACCCTTCGTGAAGACTCCTTTCAATTTTGAAATCCTTACGTGATCACCTTTTTTAAAAACAGGCTTCTTCACCTTTGTATCGAAATTACGACCATACACATTTCTCCAAACAGTTAACGAATTACTAGGTGTCACATCGTCGGGGGCCCTTTTGATGGTCCTATGATAACTGGCATTATATACAGCTAAGAAAGCCTGCAGGACATCCACGTATCTGTAGGTGTTGTGGGCCGTAAAATACCTCCACATCTTAGACTTTAAGGTTCTGTTAAACCGTTCTACAACAGCTGCTTTTACCTCCGTGTGTGTTACAAAATGTTGAACATTGTGTTGCTTTAATAATTTCTGAAATGCTTTGTTTAAGAATTCTTTTCCGGCGTCTGTTTGTAGTTTTTGAGGAATACGCCCCTTATCGAAGATGGCTTTAAAAGCGGCTGTGACGCTAGCCCCAATTTTATCACGCAGCGCCTCTGCGTAGGCGTACTTGGACAACACATCTATGACGGTTAATATATAACAAGATCCGTTGTTATGTTTTGCTATATCTTGTAGACTTATTATGTCCGCTTGCCATTGATAATCTATTTGCGCATTAACGATTGTTGGGCGTCTCTTAAAATGTCTTCTGGACGGTTTATGGAGTGAATACTCCTCCTCGCCTGATAACCAAGTCTTCACAGCTTCTCTGCTTACCGACTCCTTTTCATCCACAGCCCTTCTATATAGAGCTTCGGCGCTCCCCAAGCTACCAACTCCCCGAGTATCGTAATAAAGTTTTCTTAACACGCCCCCCTGCATGTTATCAGCCGTTACACAATGCAATGAATGGCGCTTGTTTTGTGTAAGAACATTTTATTAAAAAATAAAGACTATTAGCAAAATCATAGACATTGGTTTCATATCTTTTCACATTCTGCATAGTACGACTTAACACAGCATCACCCTTTTGGGTTTAACATTCTACTAGTTTGTTCTAAATACACGCTATCATGTAACGTTACATAAGAACCTGCTTAAAACAGTCTTCGGGGGGCCAGAGACCCTGCTTGTCTATTTGTTTTATACACTTTACACATACGCCTTGCTATGAGTCTTTCTATCATCCTTCTATTGAAAGCAGTGTCCATTCCCTGCATAACGGTTAGTTTTGAGCTCGGGTCTAAGGCGTATCCGATCTCATTGAGTGCCCCTATCAAGATCATCAACATATCGGGGTGGACATATTTCTTTTCATTGTACAAACCATACACAACCCTTATCAGTTTATATACCTTGTAAGGGTCTAGCAAAGTACAAGTATAACGTATTGTTCTTGTTCTGTATGATTCACACAAGCATTCGTGCGCCGCCTGCTGAGGATCTTTGATTTGATGACCTTGACAAAGGCTGTAATATTCCCGTTTGACACAATTTAGTACCACCGACGCGGCGAAAGCCTTAACTGCCTGTCGAGCGTCGTCGGGTAATCCTGGCTCTTCCTTTTCACACGCGTCAGAGCCGCATACACACTTATCGCAGCCCTCACGGTTTTGACATATGGAACTTTCAGTTTGTTTTGAACACCACAGACAATTGAAAATTACATTGTTCGCTTTTGCAGGTCGCCACCCTGACACATGCCTCCACTCTGTAGCAGACCTTTTTGGGGTCTCTCTCTAGGTTCAAAAGACGAGAGAATGACAATACGTTAGTTGAAGAAATAACATACATCATTTTTGTAACTATCTGCTCATAACATTTTCCTACTAACCTCTGAATTTTCACAGCCCTCTGCTGCGGCTCTGAAATCTTGAGAGTCGTTAATGTCCTGCGAGGCCCCAACATCTTCGACGCTTGTCCCAGGCTGTTGCAGACCGTCCTTCTCAGCAGCCGTATTCTCCTGAAGGTCCATGTCTTCACAGACGGGTGTGTTAGGAGGTGCTACAACTTCTTCAACGTCCTCCATGTCCACTGAGCTGAGGCCAGCAAGCACACTGTCACTACACAATCCCTCACTTTCGCTGCTGTCGCACTTAACCGGGACCATCCGACATCCGTAAGTTCTTCCATAGGCCTACACAGGCCGGTGCCAAAACCAGTAACGTCGCAGCCCATATCCCGAGGTGTTTCTTGTTGAGCATTCTCGTCCATTACCAGAGGTGTTAAGCTGCGGTAATATCTATTGATAAGGGTCTGGGAGCCATCCACCCCGGTGCTTTTCACGAACGGGTTGTATCTCTTCATTTTGGCTGTGGGTCCCTTTTCGTATTCAAACGTCTGCTTGCTGTACACGGCTCTTACAACATGCTTATATGTATTCTAAGAAGCCACAACCCCTAAAAGAGGCGTACACCTCTACAACACAACACGGTCACGTGGCCTCAGGACTGCCCCCGCAGCTGTTCCCCCCAGCCATGTCCATTTTTGCTGCCAGGCCTGTCAAATTTAAGGCCAGAAGTTTAAGACTAGACCTGTCAAATTTAAGACTAGACCTGTCAAATTTAAGACCAGCGTTTGCGACCAGACCTGTCAAATTTAAGACCAGCGTTTGCGACCAGACCTATCACTTTTGCGGCCAGGAAAGTTTGATGGAAGCTATACCTACTTACTACTAACAACAATATGCAGCATTGGCATACGCGGCCTCGAGAGACTGCACCAACGACCTATATATCTAGTGGCTACACAAGAGCAATCTAACCTGGATCTCTCGTGGCGACACGAGACTCATCACTACAACACCAACCATGTAACCTTCAACCAGTGGCGCGGGTCAGCTGATCACTTTTCAGAAGGGCTGTAGATTTAAGGCATGGTTTGAGCATAGTCAGAGAAGGGCAACTTCCATCATCATCTGTTGACCAACTAAGAAAAGCAGTGCCCCTTTTGGTAGCCAAGCAAAATCTGGATAAGTGGAAAGGATTGATGGAGCAGCCTTGCTGAGTCTGAAGGAAGACTTACCCAAATGACAATAACCTGCATAACTCCATCTGAATGTGGCAATCCCTTGGATTCAGCCCTCATGGCCACACCTGGTGCTGTGGGTGCAGGCTGAGACCTTGAGAGCTGTGTGACCCTTGGGTCTGCAAATCTTCGACCCTCTCTCTACATGATATTCTCCAAGCAGATGAAGAGAACCAAAATAAAAATAACAGCAATGAAAAGAGTGCTGCCAGAGTTTGGCGGCAGCAGGCCTGAAGTGATATTATACTGCATATCGTAGGTGCCACAACTGCGGGCAGTGCTTAGTTCTTAATAATGTAAGAACCAGGGCCCAAGGCCTTCCACTGTAGCTGGCACCACTCACAGTTCCTGCCACTGCTGCCAAATGCCAGTGCTGGCATTACTGACTCATCATTGCACTTAAACCAGAGTGAAGTTTGGACAATTCCAGGTCACTGCAAGCTTTAGGGAAGTCTTGAAGTGCAAGTTCTGTATTTGATTTTAGTATGCTCACACATAGGCAGAAAGCACCCACTTGTGGGGTGCTCTCATAAGTGCCAGTGTTTAAATATAAGTGCTGAACACTGGAAACCACCAGAACAAATTGAGCACTGGGTCAGGGAGCAAATCCACGACCAGTGGCTGTTTATCTGGTGGATTAATGCATGTGGTAGCATATTATTGGCTTGACCTGAATTTGTCTTGAATTTCCCGCTTCCGCTAAGCTAGCCTCACCTTCTATCCATTGTCTTTTCTTTATCTGAGTCAAACAGAAGACTGAAAACAGAACATCCTCTCCCTGAAACACTTTGAATATCAGCACATGATATATAATGCTGCCACCGTTTGCCCTTCTCATCAAATCATTGGATGACTCGTCTTATCTTTTTTTCCCCCTTCCCCATACCTACGAGCTGCAGCATACTTCCCTAGGTATAGCGCCTCTCTACTGGCTCCATCCGTGTATTCTGCCAGCAACTCCGTCCTGCGATGCATGTATGTCTCGCTATCTCGGTGTTCCCCCGGCATGTTCCCCCTGTCGAGCAACTGTAGTTGCTCGACTGTAGTTCGTCTTCTAGTCTGGCCAGCCGTCTCCTTAAATCCCTCAATACTCCAGGAATACATACCCCCGCATGCACGTTTTAAAGGCCTCCCATAGGACTGCATACATTGTGACTGATCCAGCATTATTTTGTGGTAAATAAAATTCATTACCGGGACTTAATTTGATACAGAAACATAATAAAATAGCTCAGTAAAATAAGAGGCAGAATCCGTGGTATTAGAGGTTCGGAATGGGCTTTATTCCAATGATCGATTATAATCGGTTGCTCCAAGTTCCATCACCACGGAGGTTCAGGAAGTGAAGTACATACATTATTGACAAGAAATGACTTTTATAGAACATACATTACAATGAAGCGAAGGCAGTAGGCGTAACAATTGATAAGGAAAATGACGATTCATATGCGTAACCGAAAATGGGCGTAATAAGGAGTAAAAAGGAACATAATTGGTTACGATGTCATATATAGGTGGATCTATAAGATAATACTTGGCATAGATGCGCGCGCAGCAGCATGACGTGTGATTGACGTGCAACTAGGGGGTGAAGGGGACTTGACATTTAGCTCTACATGTGGAGACGAAAAGTCTGGAGGGTCAAGTCAACCTAATCCCAAATCATATCTAACATCCTATGTTTAAAGAACTATGTTATCCACAAAAGAAGGACTCTCGGACAGAATCTATTCTATACTGACTGTGCGTGTGTGTACAAGCGTCTAAGTGTCTGCGCTAAAAGCGAGGGGGTAGGAATATTCCATGGTAACAGGACTATGAATTACTTGCATAAAGACAGAGAAGCCGAGCCATTGCTCGGTAGCTGGAAGGATGTTTACTTAAACTACTAGACAGGAATGCATCGGCTAAGGAGTGAAGCAGATAACTCGAAGGTGAAATACAGTTCTTGGCAGAGAATAGGCTGATGTCAGGCTTCGTGAGCCGCGCAGAGAATGAGACAAAGTTCATGGTCACAGATGCAGGCTCAGACTGGAGTTTTCAGAAGCAGAAGGCAAGAGGAGTTTGATGACAGAATCAGGGCCTACTTGCCTGGACTGTAAAAATGGCATAAGTGAACCATATAAAACCGGTGGCCTTTCATACTTAGGAATGGAATATCCGGCCTATTCATGGCGGATCTGACAGAGGACATGTTGACGGTGGACGCACATGTGTTTGCGTCTTCATAACTGGAACTGGAGGGAACATACATGTACTTGTAACATGCACATAGAACCGTTGGGGTCCAAGATAGGGGACATAACTGACCAGAAAAATCCATATTTCCACATTCCCTCCTTGTCCCCTACTTGCCCGTTAAGAGATATCAATCTTCATCAATCCATTGATCTGTTCATATAACATCATTTGTTCTTCTTTCTTCTTCCGTGACGAATGAAATCTTGGTGGTGGAATACACGATGTGGTACACAGACCACAGATCACTGGTCCACATTGCAGACATAGACAGCAACTGAATAGTATGAGAAGGCCAATACCTAGGAAGGATAGAACTCTCCAGCCCCAGGCTGATATCACACTCCAAAACCAACTGGACCAAGTCCAAGTGCCTGGGTTCTGGTGTATCTGGCTTATAATCTTATGAAGGCGAGTTATAGCTTTATATACAGATGGCGAATTTTCTGGTATGAATACGCAGCAGCTGGATCCGATGACCCTACAAGCTCCGCCCCTATCAGCCAGGATGACGTCAAGGACAAGACGATTTTGAAGCACAACAATCCGCATAGCAGACTGCTCTTCTGTTAAATTGCCTAAGGCGGAAATAGTTTCATTCACTACTGCTTCAAGGGTTCTAGTTAATCTACGTATCAGCTTACTATTAGTAACAGTACCTATATAAGGAAAGATGCCTTTATTAAAATCTACATACTTGTCCCATGCCGTCTCAGTATAATCGACAATTGGGAGATCTCTCCGCTCTCTGTTGTGTACTAAATGAATATTTCTATAATAATCAGGAGGAGCTAGGAAAACAGGTGGCAAAAGAAATGCAATGTAGCAGGTACCTTCCCAGTCTAGAGGTAGACGCATATATGCAGTCTGACCACATATAAAGTAGGAGTGGCGATAAGCTCTAAATGAAGATTTGCCTTGATCACTGAATTCTACTGTAGTAGTGCATTTACTATGGCCCATATGTATGGAACCAACCTTTCTTACACACAATTCACCCTTCGCTGGGAATACTGACATGGTTGGTAAAACTAGTTCAACTTCGGATTCGACATTTAGAATCATGAGATTAGGTGTAAAGTTACCTAATCCATATACTTCATTTTCTAGATCAGTTCCTGTTCCTTTGGGGCGACCCTCCTTGTCAGGGTAACAGACTTTGAATAAAACTAGGTT
This sequence comes from Triturus cristatus, assembly GCF_964204655.1. NCBI lineage: Eukaryota > Metazoa > Chordata > Amphibia > Caudata > Salamandridae > Triturus > Triturus cristatus. The sequence goes on from NC_140581.1 coordinate 191,767,570, forward strand.
CAGATTTCCCCATACCCAATGGTCTTGGTAAACGGCTGTATCTGAGTCTATGGAATTGATTAAACTAAACCACGCTCCACAGGAGCCATTATGTGTAAACGGATGTGGGAAGAAAGGCAGGACTCCTTCATAATTCTGATAGGGAGGGAGCCGGCCACACACCCAACAATTAGTAGCATTACTAGTCTGGTGGGAATGATGTAACATACTAATGAAAGTGTTATTGCGCAGCGCAAGTCTATAAGACAATTCATGCGGGGGTAAGTCACTAAAAGAATGTTCAGCAGTAACATTGTAAACATTTCTGGCAATAGGGTGATATATGTGCAACAATATACTTGCAGTAATTATTAAAAGACTTAAGAAAAACAAGATTAATAATGTCACTATGCAATGGCTACGCAGTGATTTACAATACGCCTGTCGTTTCATCATTTTTCGCGACTGTCCATGATTCAGGTCTAGGGGATACATGTCGGAGACAGATTCAACCGCTTCACCTAGGAGAGGACTTAAACAATCAAATCGTCCGACGGTCTAGGCCTTAGTTTTAGTTTATAGAGTTCCTTACTGTCGGCCTCAGCCGGAGGTAATTTTGAGTCAATTGGTGAAGACACACGAGGTGGGCTATTTACATCTGCAGGAAGTCCATGAAATTTCTTGATATGACTTGAATGAATCCATCCTTTTCTGCCTTCAATCTTCACGGCTGTCCTTGTGGTCAGCAGGACCAACTGGGGTGTCTTCCACCTGGGCTCCAGCTGAGTCTTTCGGTCGAAATTTCTCACAAGCACAAGGTCCCCCGGAACTACGTCATGGGGTTTCACCTCAGTGTTGTCGGGAAAGGCTGCAGCTACCTGTGAACGACAAGATTGTAGTGCAGACATCAAGGAAGCCAAGTAATCTGTCAGCATATTACAGTCAATATCAGTTATTTTGCGTGGTATAGGCGTCCCCCACATATTTGGTGGTATGCCGAAGATCACCTCATACGGGGATAGCCCTGTTCGAGAGTGTGCTACCATTCTCATGTAAAAGAGTGCAACTGGTAACGCTACTACCCAGTCGACACCTTTCTCTCTGCATATTTTGGACAATCTGATTTTCAGTATCTGATTATGTCTTTCTACGAGACCTGCTGCTTCGGGGTGTCGGACACAGTGGAATTTCCACTGGTATCCTAACAGAAGTGAAACATGTTTCATTAATTCGGATGAGAACGGCTGGCCGTTATCTGAGTGAACAACACGTGGTAAACCGTATCGTGGGAAGAATTCTCGAACTAACTGTTTGGCAGTAGTCGGGGCAGTGTAATCTGAAACCGGGTATGCCTCCGTCCAACGGGACAGAGCGCAGACAACTACGAGAACATATTTGAATCCTCGACATCGTTCCATCTGGATATAATCCATCTGGAGTACTTCAAAAGGGTGATTAGGAGGATGAAATCCACCCTGTTCTACGGGAACGCTTTTTCCTGGGTTGAACTGGCAACAGATCATACAGGTACGGACCTTTTGTTTGGCTGCTGCTCGCAAATGTTTATTGAACCAAATGTGTTGAATGCTGTCTAGCATAGCTTTTTCTCCTAGATGTGCTGGACTATGTATAGTGTTAATTATAACTTGGACCATTGAATCAGGAAGGAACCACACAGACCTTTCCTTCATCATCCATCCTTGGTCCGTTTGGATCCCTCCTAATTCGGTCCATTTCTTTATTTCATCTGGTGTGGCATGTGTCTGGATGTCAATTACGTCAAGAGTAGGATCTTTAACTGTCATACAATATGTCGGCATCGGGACTATTGTCTTTGTCATGTCGGAGGTTTGAGTTTGAGCAGTCTGTTTAGCTGTTCTGTCGGCTAGATCATTGCCTTGAGAAATGATATCAGTAATCTTCGTATGAGCCTTACATTTCATGATTGATATTGCAGTGGGTAGATGTATTGCATCTAATAAGGCATGAATGAGGGGTCCGTGCTGAATGTGGGCACCGTGGGAAGTTAAATAACCTCTCTCTCGCCATAACACGCCGAAGTCATGTACAACTCCGAATGCATAACGTGAATCAGTGTATATGTTGACTTTTTTATTTGTGGCTTGAATACAGGCTTGTGTCAGAGCGATAAGCTCTGCGGCTTGAGCTGACAAGATATTTATGCGATCAGTTTCAATTATTTCAGTGTCTGTTGTGACTGCGTAAGCAGCCACCAACTCTCCTGTATTTGTTCTCATACATGAACCATCTACATACAATGTCAGGTCTGGGTCTGACAATGGGACATCGGTTAAGTCTTGTCTAGGTTTCGTCGTTATTGTAATAACTTCAATACAGTCATGGGCCAGTGGGTCTGTTCCGGTTACTGGCAAAAGTGTGGCAGGATTCAATGTGTTACAGCGTCTGATTTCTATATGTGGCTGAAACAATGTAAGTTCGTACCCTGTAAGTCGCGCTATAGTCAAGTGTTGTGTTTGCGTTCTATTTACAAGAACCTCTACTGCATGTGGTACTTGAACTGTCAATGGATGTCCTAACACTATGGCGTCGCTCTGTCTTATTGCTAAAGCTGTCGCTGCTACTGATTTTAGGCATGCAGGCAAAGCCTGAGCTACGGGATCTAATGTACTAGAAAAATAAGCACATGGTTTGTGTGCTCCTGCTTGTTCCTGTGTGAGTACTGACAAGGCAGTACCTTCGCGTTCTGTAACAAAGAGTGTAAACTGTTTTCTGTAACATGGCGTTGCTAAAACAGGTGCTTGACATAAAGCTTTCTTTAGGCTTTCAAAAGCTTGTGTATGTTCCTGAGTCCAAGGGAGAACAATCGATGTGGCTGCCTCCTGTGTTGTCAACTGAATGAGTGATTTTGCTAGAAATGCGTACTGAGGGATCCACTGCCTGCAATATGACGTGAGGCCTATGAAAGCCCGCACCTCCTTTTGTGTCTTGGGTATTGGCATGTTAGCTATTAACTGAATGCGGTCGTGTGTAAGCTGCCTTCCCTCCTTGGACAGCGAGTGTCCAAGATAAATAACTCGCTGGACACAGAATTGCAGCTTAGAAGGGGACACCTTGTGCCCCTTTTCGGCTAGAAATTGTAAAACTGTCAGTGATGCTTTTTCACATTCCGGTTCGCTTCTCGCGGTGATCAGCAGATCATCGACGTATTGAAGCAGAGCAGTGTTAACTGGCATGTGGATACTGTCGAGTTCTCGTTTCAGTGCTTGGCTATAGATGCTGGGGCTTTCTGTAAATCCTTGAGGTGCGCGTGAGAATTTAAAGCTACGCCCATTTAAACTAAATCCGAACAAATATTGGCTTTCCGGATCTATTGGGACGCTGAAAAAGGCATTCTTGAGATCGATTACAGTAAAGAAGGTCGCTTCGGAATCAATAGCTGTCAGTAATGACGAGATATCTGGGACCACAGGAAATTGTGGCACAATGCATTTGTTTAATTCGCGCAGATCAATAACCAATCGATATACTGGCGGGGCCTTTGGATCTGTTCGTTTAAGAATCGGAATTATCGGTGAATTACATACATTGGAGTCTGTTTCCACAACTACTCCTTGGGTAATGAGCTCGTCAATGATTTGTAGTAAAGCCACTACAGCATCTGGTGGTAACTTGTATTGTCGCATTCGTGGTAGCACCACTCCTGCCTTTAATGTGACTCGATATGGTGTAATATTCATGCATCCAACATCAGTAGGGCCTTGTGCCCATAGATGTGTAGGTAAAGTCTGCAGTCGGGGATCCATGTCTCTAGACACATAGTGACCTTTAAAATCACGTAAAAACAACCTTACTCCTTCCGGAGAACAACATATTATAGCTCCCAGAGCTTTCAGTGTTTTTATTCCTAACAGATTTTCTGGACATGATTTAGTAAGCAATAAATCTGTAGTTCGGGTCAAAGGTCCTATCGTAAGTGGAAGAGGCTGTGACACTTAATTAACAATAGGTTTTCCTGAAAAACCAAGGGAAATATTCTGTGAGCCTGAGAGGGGTGCCCCTGGAACTTCACTACGTTTTATTGTTGTTCGACTTGCCCCTGTATCGAGTAAAAATTTTCTATCTTGGCCTAATAATTCACTATGTACATAAGGTCCTTCTTGATCTACAGGGATCTCGATAAGGGGTAAGTCAACTTCCCTCTCTAGGCTTGTTCATGCGTATCGTTGATAATCAGGATAGTCGTACTGTGCGGTCTGGTACAGTTGTCGTGTCGTGGTTTGTGTGGCAGCAACAGGCAGCGCTGGTGCAGCTGGCACAAACTGTATAGACTGTTGTGAAGCTGGCATGGACTGTGCATGCTGCGGAGCTCCTTGTTCATTCTGGTCCTGTCTAGGTGGCCGTGGTCTTTCTTGTGTTTTACCTATGGTGATATTATGTTTCAAAACTGGACAATCGTGTACGTAATGACCTGGTTTCTTACAATAATTGCATGTCCCTTTTACAGGTCCTGCTGAATCACCGGAATGTGTCATACCCTTTTTATGTCCTTCAGCTGGAACTGTCTGAGAAACTAGCATTTTCATTTTCGTGTCTTTCATGCGTCTGTGTTCATGTTCTTGTTCCTCTCTAATTCTATTGTGATGGTACTGTAACATTTGTAACATTTGTGATGGAGTGTTACCTTGCCAGGTACTCTCGAATTTTAATACTCTATTCTTTACTTGGGGCAGGGCATTTTCTACTAATTTTGTTACAAACAGATGTGGGTATGATTCGCTACTTGCTTTTAGGCCACTATTTATACCAAAACATTTTTCAAATCGGGCATAGTAATCACTAGTGTCTTCATCTTGCTTCTGCTTACAGGCTGAAATTGTACCCCAATCTTCCTTTTTCGTAGTTAATAAACGTGGCAGTACCTGTACTAATAAACCTGGTAGTGCTTTAGTTTTATCCCCAAGTCCTGCTCCTGCAGTTCGGGCCTTTTCTTCTGCTTCTAATACTGACCATTCTATCTTTTGGTCTCCTACCTCCCACTCTTTTTCCCTGAGTTTCTCATAAATGCCAGCAGGCATCAATACCTTTAATATTGTCATAATGTCGGGATAGGTATACTCTCCCATGAGTAACATGTCTTTAATTTCTCGGTGAAAACCCGCTGGATCTTTGTCATGACTGGGTACCACTTTCTTCATTTCTAACAATTCTATTTTCGATATGGGCGTATATACAAATACGCGCTTAAACTCGTTGTCCTCGCCCTTTATTGGGTGCACTTCTCGTAAGGGATTCTGTCTATCCATGTGATACGTGGTTCTTTCCTTGATGGGCAATGAGACACGGTCTGAACATACAAAAAGAATATACTGCTTTCTTGATTCTAGAATTTCTTTAATTAATTTAGTACCTGAACCTCTCCATCTATTCATAAGCAATTCAGTCAATATGTCAGGTAAGGGACCAGGGTCCGAATGCTGACTCTGATATAGTATAATGAGTTGTTGAATCATATAAATCCCAGCTAACCGCTGTTCATCTGGGGTGAGATTCAAAAATGTGCGTGCTACTGTATCATCACTATATTTTCCGGGACTGTCCGCCCAATGGACAGCTGCCCTAGCTAAATCTTGTTCATCCATAGAATCGAGGAAATGATAACCCCTTCGTTCTCGGAGTAGTTTGTCGGCGGCTTGGAACGAATGCTCGTTAGACCTGATGTTAATTATAGGTATTTGGAAATTCCTGCTATTATCTGGACATATCGGACGTATCGGGTCAATAGGACATCTATTACTATTACAAGATCTTCCTCTACCTACATAGGCTATGGTGTCTGACTGTCCTGCGGGCAGTCCAGACCCTTCCTCCTCGTTTTGTTCGAACTCGTCTACCGCTAATCTTTCTTCGTGTAGGCGTTCTATTTCTTTACGGATCTTTCGGCACATGGCTATTATACAATTTTGTTTATCATGTCTACCTTCTGATATATTCTGGCTCCATCTGGTAAGAATTTGCATTGCTTCCGGGTCTACCCCCGGTCGGTCTTCATTTCTGATCACACAATTTATGAGGAAACGTTACAGTTCCCCCTGTATCTCCACTTTCTGGTATTCCATAGCTCTGTTAATACATTCTGGATCTCGCCCTGTTTGGACAAAATGATATATTTTATCTAGATGCGCAGTCATTCCTGGTAGCTTCCCTAAATACACTGCGGCTCGTCTGATACGCAATGATGCCATGATCATTTCGTCCTCTTTGCCGGGCACAGGGTCATATCTACAATCTATAAGAAGTTCCTTAAGCGTACGGGCATTTATGAGTTTGGGGGTACGTGAATGTGCTGACTCCTGAAACGTAAGTTTATTTATTCTGGGTGGCGTAGAAAAAATATTGGTAGCACCTCCCGTAGCCCCATCTGGGGTGTCGGGTGTGAAAGGATTCGTTGAACGTGACACAGCAACTATAGGTGTGGACACAGCTATAGAAGTAGCTGTAGGAACGGATGTAGAAACAGATGCGCTTGCCGGAACTTGTGACACGATCTGTTGCTGTAGGGATACAGGTACTGGATCTTGGCGTTGAACCTCCCTGGTATGCGGTCTATGTGGGGCGGAATTAGCATATTCGGGAGCTGCGTCGTCTAAATATGAGGAAAGAAAGACATCTTCTGCGGTTCTAGGATGCCCCTTAGGATGTACCTTTATTGGGAATAATGGGGGTGGCAAGTCTTTCGGTATCTCTGGAGTAGCTTTAGGTAATCCTTCGGCCAGAAGGGGATACATACCATTCATAAGGGCATTTCTTTGTCTGTCTACTTGTTCTGATTTCACTCGGATTCCTTCTTCAATTAATAAATTTTCTCGAACTTTATTTGAACTCTCTTTATTCTTTTCTTCCTGTCGGAGTGCTTTTTCTGTACGTCTATGAGATTCTTTACGCCATAACTCAACGGCGTCTTTCTGTGACTGTCTGACTTTCCTTTTCCATAACTCTTCTTCTACTTTCATGATGCACTCTGCATCCCAGGTTCCCGCTGTGGGCCACCTCTGACTTTCTGGTAATTCCTTGGTGTAGTCTACCCATAAATCAAGAAATAATATAGCGTCTAAGCCATGTTTATGATACATGAAGTACCCTGGAGTGTCCCTAGGAGGAATAGGAACGGCTTCTTCGAGTACCCCTTTTCTTGTAGTGATCTGTCTTAGTTTCGAAAAGAGCGGCATATTGAGAACTGATCTGATACTTGATCTTTGAACAAACTTAATACAGTAAACACGATAATGAACAGTCATTCACACCACGATATGCAGTACGTACTTAAAACATTTAACATTTAACATTTACCTGAGCAATCAATAATGATGACGGTCTAAGGATAACTTAAACACCAAAACATAATACTCGAATTTAACTGATTTATTCTGAATTTATATACTTGATATACTAGATATACTGCTAAACAGTACAGATACACTGCTGAAACAGTGCAGACCGGATTTGTGTACCCAAACCCGTCTTGACCGGCACAACCTATGTGCACGTCAGAAATGCCTCCCCAGTAATGGTACTCACCGGGTAGCTTCGGAAACGGAAGGCCTCGGCAACTGAACTTGAACCGGACTGGACTCGACTCGACTCGTCGGAAACTGGACTCGACTTCGAATTTCGGGAACTGGTGGGCCTCTGTATACCTCAGATCTTGCTCTCTCAGCTAGGCTCTGGTTGGGATACTTCGCACTTCTCACCGCCTCGTCTGGGTGTTGATCGCAGCCTCAGTCGCCCCCGCTTGACCGGAGGGAGATACAGGAAATCCTGCTGGTACGCGTTATTGTCCGTCCAGCTGTGGCAGGAGACCGGGCCTGCAACTCACCGCCGGCGCGTGAGATGAGAAAGTGTCCCTGTTCGGGCGCCATTCATGTGGTAAATAAAATTCATTACCGGGACTTAATTTGATACAGAAACATAATAAAATAGCTCAGTAAAATAAGAGGCAGAATCCGTGGTATTAGAGGTTCGGAATGGGCTTTATTCCAATGATCGATTATAATCGGTTGCTCCAAGTTCCATCACCACGGAGGTTCAGGAAGTGAAGTACATACATTATTGACAAGAAATGACTTTTATAGAACATACATTACAATGAAGCGAAGGCAGTAGGCGTAACAATTGATAAGGAAAATGACGATTCATATGCGTAACCGAAAATGGGCGTAATAAGGAGTAAAAAGGAACATAATTGGTTACGATGTCATATATAGGTGGATCTATAAGATAATACTTGGCATAGATGCGCGCGCAGCAGCATGACGTGTGATTGACGTGCAACTAGGGGGTGAAGGGGACTTGACATTTAGCTCTACATGTGGAGACGAAAAGTCTGGAGGGTCAAGTCAACCTAATCCCAAATCATATCTAACATCCTATGTTTAAAGAACTATGTTATCCACAAAAGAAGGACTCTCGGACAGAATCTATTCTATACTGACTGTGCGTGTGTGTACAAGCGTCTAAGTGTCTGCGCTAAAAGCGAGGGGGTAGGAATATTCCATGGTAACAGGACTATGAATTACTTGCATAAAGACAGAGAAGCCGAGCCATTGCTCGGTAGCTGGAAGGATGTTTACTTAAACTACTAGACAGGAATGCATCGGCTAAGGAGTGAAGCAGATAACTCGAAGGTGAAATACAGTTCTTGGCAGAGAATAGGCTGATGTCAGGCTTCGTGAGCCGCGCAGAGAATGAGACAAAGTTCATGGTCACAGATGCAGGCTCAGACTGGAGTTTTCAGAAGCAGAAGGCAAGAGGAGTTTGATGACAGAATCAGGGCCTACTTGCCTGGACTGTAAAAATGGCATAAGTGAACCATATAAAACCGGTGGCCTTTCATACTTAGGAATGGAATATCCGGCCTATTCATGGCGGATCTGACAGAGGACATGTTGACGGTGGACGCACATGTGTTTGCGTCTTCATAACTGGAACTGGAGGGAACATACATGTACTTGTAACATGCACATAGAACCGTTGGGGTCCAAGATAGGGGACATAACTGACCAGAAAAATCCATATTTCCACAATTTGCTAAATAGTCCACTATTGCTGTGCGCAACTCGTCTTGAAATACCGGGTCCTTCAGCGCCATGGAGGGAAACCTCCACTGCCGCTCAAATCCCCCTTCGGCTGGGAAGTGTAACAAAAGAGACACAGGGGAGTGGTCTGATAATGTGCGGGGTAAGTGTCTCACCTTATGAATCCATGCTACTGTCAGCAGCCAACAATCTAACCTCGTCCAGGTGTTATGCTGTTGTGCGCAATAAGTGTATTCAGTGGCAGAAGGGTTCAAATATCTCCATGTGTCCACCAGATCATGGTCCTGACACATGTCTTGCAGAACCTTCAGAGATCGGGGTTTGTTGGAGCCGTTGCCGTGCTATCCAAAACTGGGTCTAGCAATATGTTTAAATCTCCTCCCAACACTATGTGGTCTGCCGATAGTTTGTCTACGTGTGCCTGCAGTTGTTCAAAAAAGGCAAAATCATCAGTGTTTGGGGCATACACATTAACCAATAGGACTTTGTGGCCTGCTATTATTCCTGTTACCAGTAAGAACCATCCACCCAAATCCGATCTTGTGTCTATGTGCGTGAATGGTACCCTTCGACTGATCAGTATGGCTACCCCTCTAGCATATGAACTGTAGTTTGAGAATTATCGGTGTTCCCAAAGTAGATGCAAATATTGGATGACATAATTAAATTGCATACTATACTTTCCACTCAGACGGTTCCTGACGAAAATTAGGTCTACCTCATGAATGGGGAGTGCATTATCTAATTAGCTTTCCATAGGAAGACTGTGGGTGGCCAATCTCTCCCCTAACCCAGGCTGTACTACCTCTGCGGAGGTAGTGGCCAGCAACTTGACTTTTGGGAAGCAGGTGATCTTGCGCACACCGACCAGTACCTGGTGCCTTTTGGGAGTGCTAAAGTAATCAAGGCTGAGCTTTTATCAGGATACCAGGGTCCTTTACTCAGATCCCTGACAATATCAGCAAAAATGTTGAGTTTGCCTCAATGCATGGCATATTAGGTAGCAAGGTACCTCATGTGGAACCAGCACGCAACCTCACTCACACCTGGATGTTGTTTTTTTAACTTATTCCTGGTGTCATGTATGTGCAGCTTTATGATACTGAAATGAGGGCATGGTGTATATGTTTGGCAATCCCCCTAGGATAAGTCACACTTCGGACACAGCCTTTCCTGCCTAATATTCTTGAATGCTGCGAGGACCCGTGCAAGACTATCTGAAAATGGGGACAGGTCCACAGGTGGGTGATTGCTTCATTTTCTCTTGTGTGTGTGTCAAGGTTCAGCTGGTATAAGCAACAGGTAGCTCTGTGTCTGTCAGTCCACGGAGTTTGGTGTCCACTGACAATTCAGTCTCCTTCAAAACATAAGAGTACGGAACAGTGATTTCAGCCAGCATAGCGGCTTGTTACAAAATAAATTGTATTTCTAATTGTAATGCACATTTTTACAGCGCGTTGTCACCTTCAGGTCTCTAAGCGCTATGAGAGAGAGCCCTACCCTAGCACGTGAGGAGATGTTAATTGATTAGATTGTGCCCCAGGCTTCCGAAAAAAGAACTGTTTTTAACTTCTTCCTGAACGGGAGAAGGGCATGTTCCTTACGCACATTCTCCAGCAGCTTGTTCCAAAGTTGGGGAATGGAGGTTGAGAAGGCTCTTCCTCCTTTAGAGGACAAGCTAAAGCGGGGGAAGGCCAGCAGGCCGGCATACGAGGACTGTAGCATCCTGCTAGGAGTATAGTTGACTAGATGATCTTTGATGTACATAGGGGCTTGGCCATAGATGGCTTTATGTGCAATGCAGAGGCCCTTAAACTTGGTTCACTGCCTAACCGGGAGCCAGTGCAGCTGACGCAGGAGAGGGGTGGCGTGGGCCCTCCTAGGCGCTCTGAAAAATAGTCTGGCGGCATCATTCATGATGACCTGTAATCTGGCCAGCAGTTTTCCAGGGAGGCCGATATACAGGGAGTTCCCATAGTCAAGTCGTGACAGTATCATGTGTGGCGAAGGTGAGAAGGGGGGCAAGTTTTTGCAGCTGTCTCAGCATGCCGACACATGTTCCCACTATTGTCGACACCTGCTGGGTCATGGAAAGCTTGGCATCAATTTTGATGCCCAAGCTCTTTACCGCCAGGGCCGGCTCTGGATTTGTGCCCAGCTCTTGTGGCCAAAAGAGGTCACTCCAGGGGTTGGAGTTTGTAGTGACAGCCAGTACCTCAGTCTTATCGGGGTTAATTTTGAGGGAGTTGGCCATCATCCAGTTGACAGTAAATTTTAGAATGTTTTGGATTCTTGTGTTGGCGGTCGGGGAGCTGTCTATCTGGATGATAATTTGAGTGTCGTCAGCATAATTATAGATCTGACACTCCATGAGATTCAATGCAGCTATCAGGGGCTGAAGGTAGGCGTTGAATAGGAGAGGTGACAGCACCGAGCCCTGTGGTACCACACAGGAGAGTATGCCTGGGCCGGACACATGGTCAGTCAGCTGTACTCTCTGGGATCGACCCTTAAGAAAAGTTGTAAGCCACACAAGGGCCGTGCCCTGGATGCCCAGCTCCTAGACCCGCGACAAAAGTTGGTCATGATTGACCATGTCAAATGCTGCGGATAGGTCCAGCAAGCCCAGGGCACATGGCTTTTTCATATCGGCCCTTAGCCTTAGTTCATCCAGCACAGACAGCATTACCATTTCAGTGCTGTGATGAGCCCTAAACCCTGCCTGGTTGAATTGTAAGAGGTGGTTTTCCTCTATATGGTGTGACAGGGATTTTAAAACGTGCTGGCCCATCACTTTTGACAGGAATGGGAGTCGGGCAATCAGGTTGAAATTTTTTAGGTTCTTCGCATCTGCCCCTGGCTTTTTTAGAAGCGGGATGATACGAGCTTCCTTAAAGTTAGTGGGGACGTGCCCTGCTTTGAGGGATTGTTTAAGTAGCGAGAGAACCTCACATTCTATCCCTGGTACTGCCACCTTAAAGATCCTTGGTGGACAGGGGTCTGCAGGTGACCCGGACTTGACCCGCCCTATTAAGGGAGACAAGGAGTCATGGGTGAGCATGGGAAAGGCGGCGAGTGGTTTATCAGATGTAGGGGGCAGAGGTGCTGGCGCTAAAGGGCAAGGGAACATAGGAGTAAAATGAATTTCCGTCAGTAGGTCCTTCACTTTCATTGAGATAAGGGACTGGAACTTGTTGCCGTCTTCCAGGCAGAAGGAGGGCTTCTGTTCCTTATCTTGTCTCAGCTCTTTTAGGATCAGGAAGGTCTCTTTTTGTGTATTGTCAGCAGCCGAAATCTCAGCTTCATAGAATTCTACTCTCCTTGTTAGAATTGCCTTTTTATAGACTGCAACCATAGAGTGATATTCTAACCGGGCGCCTGGGTCGTAAGCTTTTCGCCAGGCTCTCTCGCACTGGCGAAGGGTTTGTTTCAGGTTTCTTAAAGCATCATTGAACCAGGGGGCCCCTTTGCCTTTGTCCCTTATTCTTTCCTTACGTGTTGGGGCTACCATGTCAATAGCATTCTTCAGCCTTGTCGACAGGGAAGCACTTTCTACATCAAGTTTTCCCTGTGTTGGAGTTAAGGTGGCTGAATTATGTAGGATATTAACCAGGTCGTCAGCTCTAATTTTATTCCAACTCTGCAACACTTTCCACTCCGGGGGGGGAGGGGGAACGGGCTGCTTGTTTTGTGGGTGGAAACCGACCACTAATTACATAGTTATCAGACCAGGAGCAGGGACTGACATCTATTGGGCTGGTAAATGGATGGGATGTCCAAACCAGATCGAGTGTATGGCCCTTCTCATGAGTGGGACCATTCACTAGTTGTCGGAGTTCTAAAGAGATCAGCGCCTCCTCCAACTGTTTGGCCTGGCTGTCTTTGGGAATCTGATCCCAATGGAAGTTAAAATCCCCCATCACCGCAATACATTAATACCGTAAACGGATATTGTTAACTAGTTCCGTAAAGAGCTCAACGAACCTGGGCGGCGTTCGCAGGGGGCGGTACACTATCAAATTAGCTAGACAGGCGGTCTGGGAGCAAAACTTTGCCCCCAACAGATCAGCACCCTCGATGCTTTCTGCGCATAGAGTCTCAGCCTTTAGTTGATGAGTATATAGGATCGCGCCACCAGCCCCTCTAGTGATGCCCGGTCTGTTGTAGCAGAGGGCAGCATAGTTCAGGGGCATGGCATCTACCAAGTCCGGGGTCGAGGACTCCTCGAGCCAAGTTTCTGTGATTCCTAGAATGTCCAGAGGGTCATTTTGTAGGAGCGAGAAGACCTCGAGATTATGTTTCTGCAGTGAACGGGTATTGAGGGTGGCTAACCTAAGTCCCCGTGGAATAGTGGGCCAAGGCGGCCTAGGATGATGTGTTGTGGGATTTAGGCTGCCAGTTCCCGTTTGTGACCTCACAAGCCCTTCCGACCTGAGTGCGACAGCTATGTTGTTATTAAGTAGCGTCGTGCCTTGGTTGTCACGTCCTTCCCCCGGCTGTTGTGTTTGACGTGCTGAATGGACTGCCCATGCGCGAGCCTAAACCACCGAGGACCCATCAAGGAGGGTCAGCGGTCTAGTGGTTCGACGTGACCCGCCTTGAACCAATGAGCGAGTACTTCCGGGAGCACGGCTATTTTACCCGCGAAGCCACAGAACTCTGGGCTTCGTATTAACGTCCCGAGCCTACGCAGGAGCGTGGCTCGATCTGCAACCGGACTCTCGTCCGGACCGCGCAAGGGCGCCATCAACTGCTGGATTTGCCGAAGCTCCAAGTAAGACTTCCCGCTACACGCACTTTCCTTCGTTTCCTTCTCCATTGCGCCGGAGCACAGTTCGAGACTTCCGCGACCCGTGTGACTCACGGGGTCGCTTTCTCCCTCAGCTCAAGCGCGAGACAGGCCTGTCTCAGGGCATCTCGGCGCCGGAGCGCTACCTCTAGTTCGTGGGGTTCCAGAACAAACCCACCTCCTCCACCTCCTCACGTCTTTGCACCACACGCCCTCCACTCGGATGCTGACAGGACTTTTGTCAGTCCGGGAAAAGAGCAGTGTTGCCTGGACCTTCTTACAGTCTCCTCGTTGCCAGAGACTTACAAAAGCACTTTACCACAGGTGTTTATCCATCTCCCGCTATTTGTTCTGTCTGTCTGGATTGTCTATGTGTGAGGCGTGTCTGATATCCCTGTGCTTCCTCTTCCAGGTCACGTCCATCACCATATTCCGGTGTGAGTCCACGAGCTCTTCCCCAGCCGTCCTCAAGGCCTCTGGCTCCTCTGGCTACCTCCCCCGGTTCCCTGGTGGTCCTAGGTAGTACTCACCCTATCTGGGGGGGCTAGGGGTACTGGAGGGGGTTGTCCACGTCGTCCCTGCGGAATCATCCCACGCCGCTAACAGTAACTAACGGTAAGCAGTGTGGGGTTCTGACAGAATACGAAGCCTACGTTGCACATTCCGCCTGGGCGACATGGATAACCCTGCGGTTACGCTACAGGACATAGCCGCCATGCTGACTGCCATACAAGCAGAAAATCGCAGCTTGAGACAGGATCTCACTACTCTACAGGGTCAAGTGGGTACCGGGCCATGGGGGAGAGTCCCGACGGACAGGCCCAGACAAGAAGGGATACTGAGAACCCCTGTATTCACCTATGGGAGCCCTGGGGCTTCTTCCTCTGTGACAGGTTCCCCCATACAGGTCATGGCCCCGCATCTTGCACAATTAGCCCCACCAGAACGCTATTATGGCGACAGCACGAAGTATAGCATCTTCCTTAACCACTGTCACCTCCACTTCATGGCCCGTGCCGCTGCTTTCCCAGACGACGCCTCGAAGGTAGCCTTTGTCCTTTCCTATCTGGGAGGCGATGCCGCTCAGTGGTCGATACCTTTAGTGGAAAATGATGAACCTCTTCTCTACAATTTCCCTGTGTTTAAGGAAACAATGCGACGTATGTTTGCTCGGCATACGTTTGTTCAGGCAGCAGATAATGAGCTGCTCAATTTGAAACAGGGTAACGCTGACCTACTCCATTATATAACTACTTTCAATCGCCTAGTGGTGGAAGCTCGATGGCCAGAAAATAAACAGGTGTCAGTTTTTTACCGGGGCTTGCGGGACGAGCTGAAAGACCTTATCTCGCAAATAAGCGAACCACCGGAGGAAATAGGCCCATTCATTGACATGGTCGTCAAACAAAATTACAGACTCCAAGAACGACGGACAGAAAGGAATAAGAGGGGGGAAAGCCGATTCCCTGTCTATAAGGAAACACCAAAAAACCAAGACACCACGGAACCCATGCAGATCGGCGGCATTCGGGGTCCCTTAACCAAAGAAGAAAAGGAGAAAAGGAGAAACCAAAACCAATGCCTTTATTGCGGCAAGAGCGGGCATTTCGTCAAAGAATGCCCGGTTAAACCCCGCAAACCTAAGGAAAAGATGCCGTTTGTTCTTCCCATAGCCCGCGGAGAAGGGTTGGGAAACGGGGCAACCCAGTAGTTAACAGGGTCTGTCTACTGGGGTTGTCTGAAGAGAAAAAACAGGCCCCTATCGTCCACCATATACCCCGACACATGGGGCTACCAGTACTCCTCCGGTCCTCCTCGGGGCTATCCTGGCACGTCACGGCTCTAATCGACTCAGGAGCAACAGGCAATTTCATAGACACCCAGGTCTTGTGCGGCCTGGGTATATCCCGTAAAGAGAAGAAAAAACCAGAAACCGTGAAGGCGGTGGATGGCACAGACCTCACTTCGGGGCTAATCCGGTATCAAACCGAAGATCTAGAAATGAAACTGGAGAACACCCACACAGAGCTCATTGCCTTCGACGTGATTGACGCCCCACAGTTCAAATTGATTCTGGGTATCCCCTGGTTGACACAACATAATCCCCACATAGATTGGGTGACCAAAGAGCTCACATTATCATCCACCCGTTGTAAACCGTGTTACCCCTCAACAGAACACCAGATCCAAAGAACGGTGCAGGCCTGCACCCTACCACTCCATGAAATCGGGACCATAGCACCTGGGGGCATCCCCGTCGAATATTTGGACCTGGCCCAAGTATTTGATAAGAAAGGCGCAAACACGTTACCCCCACATCGTACCTTTGACTGTAGAATAGACATCATTCCTGGTTCCACACTTCCCTGCAGCCGGGTTTATTCCCTCACAGAGAAGGAGAACGATCACCTCCGCAACTACCTCAACGAATATCTACAGAACGGCTTCATCTGCCATTCGCGGTCTCCCGTCTCTTCCCCTCTTTTTTTTGTGGCAAAGAAAGAAGGGGATCTGCGCACGTGCATTGACTTTAGAGCGATCAATGCCATCACCATAAAGAACCGGTACCCGCTACCCCTGATCCCGGACTTGTTGGACCAAGTAAAGGACGCAGCAGTGTACACGAAATTGGATTTGCGCGGGGCTTACCACCTGGTCAGAGTCCGCGAGGGCGACGAGTGGAAGACCGCCTTCAGAACACGGTACGGTCTCTTCGAATATCGCGTAATGCCCTTCGGACTCTGCAACGCCCCTGCTGCTTTCCAATTCTTCATTGATGAAGTGTTATGGGAGTTCATCGACCGCTTTTGTATAGTCTACATTGACGACATACTGATCTATTCGGCTACTATGTCAGACCATGTACCACACGTACGAGCCGTTCTCCAGAAGCTACAACAACACGGCCTGTACGTCAAGCTGGAAAAAAGTGTGTTTCATACCACCACAGTAGAATTTTTAGGACACATCCTAACCCCAACCGGCGTCGAGATGGACTCCAGAAAAGTGAACACTATCTTACAATTGCCGTCCCCAGACTCCGTAAAACAAGTCCAGAGGTTCCTGGGTTTTGCGAACTATTATCGTCGCTTTATCGCTGGTTTCTCCAACATAGTGAGCCCCATCACTTGCCTGTTACGCAAAGGAACACGGTTTTGCTGGAACCAAGAAGCCGAAAAAGCATTTAGAGTCTTGAAGGCGTGTTTTACCTCAGCACCGGTACTAAAACATCCGGATCCCAATCAGCCATTCATAGTGGAGGCCGACGCCTCACAAAACGCATTAGGAGGAGTCTTGTCACAACGGGACCGCGACACCGGCCTACTCCATCCAGTAGCCTACTATTCCAGAAAGCTACAACCAGCTGAATGCAACTATCCGATCTCAGACAAAGAGCTGTTGGCCATTAAAGCAGCCTTCGGGGAATGGCGCCATTACCTGAAAGACGCCAAACACACGGTGACCATATTCACAGACCACAGAAACCTACAGTTCCTCCGTTCAGCAAGGGCTCTAACCGTTACAGTTACGGTGGACTCTCTTCTTCAACGAATACGACTTCAGGATCACCTACCGGCCAGGAAGAGAGAACGCCAAGGCCGACGCCTTGTCTAGGTTAGAGGAAACCAACAACAACCAACTCCCTTCGGAACCAGTACCCATCATCCCAGAAACCTGCTTCCAAGGAGCAATGATCACCTCCTCCTTTCTCTCACAATTACGAGGAGACCTGGAACAGAAAACACCAGAAGACTGGACACACAACAACCAGGGCATTACAGAACATGACGGGTTACTGTACAAAGGAAAAAACTATTACCTTCCGTTAATAAGCCATCAACAACAGGCCTTGTTCCTGTGCCACGATCATCCCTTGTCTGGACATCCCGGATACCACAAAACCAAAGAACTGATACAAAGACATTTCTGGTGGCCGACTCTAGCCTCTGACACGCAGGCCCACATCGCCCGCTGTTCCGTGTGTGCACAAGGAAAAAGTTCCTCCCAACCTACAGTGGGATTGTTACATCCCATACCAGTTCCCCCCTACCCATGGCACACTGTTTCGACGGATTTCATCGTGGAACTGCCAGAAACCAAGTCGGGTGACACCACCATCCTCACCATTGTGGATCACCTCACCAAAATGGCACACTTCGTGCCTCTCAAAAAAACTCCCCTCCGCTGCAGAACTAGCAGTGATTTTCGTGCACAACGTGATCCGGCTTCACGGCATTCCGTCGGTTCTGATTACAGACCGAGGGCCTCAGTTTGTATCCCGTTTCTGGAAGGAAATATGCAACCTTCTAGACCTGGAAATACGCCTGTCCTCCGCCTACCATCCTCAAACCGATGGACAGGCGGAGAGGACCAACCAATCCATGGAACAATACCTCCGTTGCCTGCTACTCATCATTGACAAAGAATGGTCCGAGGTGCTATGGTTGGCGGAATATGCTTACAACAATAACAAACACACAGCAACGGGACTCTCACCGTTCTTTTGTCTCCAAGGCCATCACCCTAGAACAACACCATGGGAAGACAACCGCACCAGCGATGTACCCACCGTTCAAGCCTATCACACCTTGCTCCGTTCTATATGGCAACAAGCCCGCTTCGAGCTAGCCAAAACAAAAGAGACCTACAAACACAATACGGACAAGCACCGGTTACTCGAACCTGAGTACAAGGTGGGAGACAGGGTATGGGTGTCCATCAAAAATCTCAACACCCATGGACCCAAAAAGCTATTACCCCGTTATGTAGGTCCCTTCCCCATAGCACAGGTAATCAACCGAGTGGCCATGAAACTAACACTACCTGTATCAATGAGAATCCATCCTGTCTTTCATGTATCCCTCCTGCGACCCACTCACCCCGAGTGTTCCAGTACCACACCACCACCCCCGGTTCTTAGAGACAATCACGAAGAGTATGAGGTCCAAGCTATCCTTGATTCCCGTAGAACCCGAGGCAGACTATTCTACCTAGTCGATTGGAAAGGTTATGGCCCCGAAGAGCGATCCTGGGAACCCTTGTCCAATGTCCGTAACGCGCCGCGCCTAGTCCGCGCTTTTCACCTGCAGCATCCCCAGAAGCCGCGTCCTGCAACCCCAGTCTAGCCAGGAGGGGGGGGGGGGTCTGTTTTAGGGGTGGGTACTGTCACGTCCTTCCCCCGGCTGTTGTGTTTGACGTGCTGAATGGACTGCCCATGCGCGAGCCTAAACCACCGAGGACCCATCAAGGAGGGTCAGCGGTCTAGTGTTTCGACGTGACCCGCCTTGAACCAATGAGCGAGTACTTCCGGGAGCACGGCTATTTTACCCGCGAAGCCACAGAACTCTGGGCTTCGTATTAACGTCCCGAGCCTACGCAGGAGCGTGGCTCGATCTGCAACCGGACTCTCGTCCGGACTGCGCAAGGGCGCCATCAACCGCTGGATTTGCCGAAGCTCCAAGTAAGACTTCCCGCTACACGCACTTTCCTTCGTTTCCTTCTCCATTGCGCCGGAGCGCAGTTCGAGACTTCCACGACCCGTGTGACTCACGGGGTCGCTTTCTCCCTCAGCTCAAGCGCGAGACAGGCCTGTCTCAGGGCATCTCGGTGCTGGAGCGCTACCTCTAGTTCGTGGGGTTCCAGAACAAACCCACCTCCTCCACCTCCTCACGTCTTTGCACCACACGCCCTCCACTCGGATGCTGACAGGACTTTTGTCAGTCCGGGAAAAGAGCAGTGTTGCCTGGACCTTCTTACAGTCTCCTCGTTGCCAGAGACTTACAAAAGCACTTTACCACAGGTGTTTATCCATCTCCCGCTATTTGTTCTGTCTGTCTGGATTGTCTATGTGTGAGGCGTGTCTGATATCCCTGTGCTTCCTCTTCCAGGTCACGTCCATCACCATATTCCGGTGTGAGTCCACGAGCTCTTCCCCAGCCGTCCTCAAAGCCTCTGGCTCCTCTGGCTACCTCCCCCGGTTCCCTGGTGGTCCTAGGTAGTACTCACCCTATCTGGGGGGGCTAGGGGTACTGGAGGGGGTTGTCCACGTCGTCCCTGCGGAATCATCCCACGCCGCTAACAGTAACTAACGGTAAGCAGTGTGGGGTTCTGACATTGGTTTAGGAGCAGGAGTTCCTCCATGGAGTACAGGAGGAGGGGTCCAGGGGTCCTGGCCCATGGTCCTGGTCAGGCGCGGACGGGTGTAGATGGGCTTGCCTTAAGCGCGGACGGAAGGTTAAATAGCTCAGTGAAAGAAGTTTTAGTTTCACAGAGCACATCACCTACATTGAATCCTTTAAATCTTTCCTTTGACTCCTTTGACTATGCTGCCAGAACCATTTCGGCCATTTTCCTGGCTCTTTCATCCTCAGCTGATCCTTGAGCAGTTACTGACCCCACCTAGGAAGGTAAAGAAGAAAGTGGAAGTTTAACTTGGTGAGAGTATGTGGTGCTCCAGGAAATAAAAGAGACACACAGCAGACACCCTTTCAAACTTGAGGGAGATGTGCATTAGTCACTAGAGCGGCTGACTTTGGAACCCAGGTTCGAACCCTAGAGTTGGCACTTGGCTCAACATTGTGTGATTCTGAAAAATCACTTAATCTACCTGTGCCTAAAAATGTGAAACGTAATGTGTGTAAAATGAATTGATTTGTGTAATCCTCACTTGATTAACACTAATCCTCTCATAGTCCCAACCACAGTACAGCCCCAGTCCCTCCCCCCAAAAGCGCTTCCTTTCTTTCTTGGTAGGTTTGCGGTATATAAAGGTCAATTGCTAATACATATATAGAATTCATGCATCTTTTTCAGTCTTTTAAGTAATAAAAGAACACATTATGTTAGCTTTCAATCAACAGTCCTCACCAAACAAAAAGGGAAATAAAATAATAATTGCAAACGGAAAACAAATCAGAATGACGAAAGAGAAGCAGAAAGGCGGGGCATGAACCTGCCTCAAAAGGGCATGCATATTAAAACACAGCCATATGAATAAAGGGTATAGAAGAAGAGAAGTGCAATTATGATGGCAAAAAGAGGGCTAAAGGTTCTTTTCAGTGTATTGGTAACCTCTTTGTGGAAATGTACCCTAAAGTGAGCACACTGGTGCAGGGTCACCCTCTCGTCCACGGGTCCAAAGACAAACAAAATAGAGATCAGCACTGGAGTTGGAATAAATAACAAGTTTATTAATCACTCATGAGTGGGACCACGTCCACACAACACTCTCAAGTGCTGCAGGAGATAGTACACTGAATTAACAAACCATCGTCCCTTTTATACGATTTTGTTGCAATGTAAGCATGTGAACAGAAATAGCTATCAGCAAACAAGGGCAGATAGATAACTACGTGGTAAGCAAAGTGGGAGGGGGAGCAGGAATGCTTATAGCAGCAGTAAATGCTCGACAGTTAACGTCTGAGACCAGGTGCACTGGCAGCTACAAACCCCCAGCACATACATTGCTTAGCCATGTCAGGAGGTCAACTAAAATAGATAACACAAGCAGAGTGAAAAAGACGAGCAGCAGAGGACGGAAGAATTACGAAGGAAACTAAATAGACACCACAGCCAAAATGGCTGTCGCTTATGCTAAGTAAAATATTACACATTTCCACATCTTCTTCACCCTTCTCCAACAAGCGTGTTGTGTTTTTGTGTTTTCATGATCAGGTGCTCCAAGCTCCTCAGTTTCTACGACATTTGCACGGGGTCTGTCATTTTTAGGTCTCGCTTAGGCAGTGCATGCGCTGTCTCTTTGAGACATGCTGTATCTAGAATATAGGCCTACTTACAGCACCGCCCATCTTTTTCATTGGTTCCTCTTAATGTCCTTTTGTAAATGCCTGCTTTTGTTTGGTGAATCCGCTTAGCAGTCCCTCCTTTTGGACTTTTGTATCCTCCCATGAGGACTGCCCCTGTTACATGTGCTCTTACTTTTCAAGTTATTTAGGATACGTTGAGCACTCATCTTTTGCTGGCCTGCCTCTGCTTGTGTTAAGTGTTCTGTTTACTTGTGCATGGTTCAATAAAACGCCATGCTGTTTGCCTTCCGTGTCTCAGCTTTGACATCATTTAATGTCATCCTCTCTAACCCCTCACCCCTCCTACAACACTGGTTGTTGTTATTTGGTTTCTGTCCCTTCACCGGACTGGCGTTTGTTTGCTCATTACTGGTACGGCATTGTGCATTTTGTTTCTGTTGACATGTATTTAAATAGGGTTCGACATGTATAAAAAAATTTTTTTGGGTAGGCACAGGGAGAACCAATGAAGAAACTCGAACCCATTTCCCCAGTTCCAAAGTCGACAGTGCTGAATGTTACACCGCATCCTCTTTACAAAAACTGTTAGTTTTCTTTCTAAATGCCTCCTCTGGGAATTCCTGGTAGCACGGGGCAGAAGAGACACTTGGCACTCTGACTTTGGACAGTATAAAAGATAGTAATGTTCTTCAACTTAAGCAAATATTTTATTTTCATTTCTACATGCTGAAAGTTTCCATGATCATGTTTGGAGTATGCCAGTGGGGATCTGCTGTGCACTTTGCTCAGTATCAGCCACGCCGTGGGTAACTCTATGCATTTTCAATGGCAAGATTACATAATTCAAAATAACCCATTAAAAGAGTGACACAAACGTTGCATTGATGCTGTCAAACATTCTTCTCTAATAGCAGCTTGTGAACATTTGTGGAGAGATTCTCTCAAATAATTTTCAAACAGTGCTTTGGTTTTCAGCATACACTCCAAGATGGCTGCCACTCTCACACCTGACTTCAAGAGTCCTACCACTCTGATAGCACTGGCCATCTTGGAGTGGGCGGCGGTCCAGTGAAGGTTGTTGGAGTTAAGTGACATTACTTCTGAAGAACTTCAAGCAACTTCCTCTCCTGTGCAGCTGTTGAATGTTCTGATTTGATTTAAGGAAGACACTGGGGATCTTAGAGCAGGGGCTCATTGTAGCAATTAAGAACGAATTACAAAACCTTTGAAGTTAAACATTAAAAATTAAACAGCACACATAGAAGTTACAGAAATGCATTTAAAGATTGTTTATGTGCAGGACTATATTTGTTTATATTTTGTTCAGTATTCAGTCACTGCCATGAACCATGAGCCAGATGTACGAAGCATTTTACTGGTCACAAATGGCCCATAGTTTGCGACCGGTAAAATGCATTTTGACATGTACAAAAGGCAAAATGCGACTCATTAACTATTTACAGAATCACATTTTGCTTTTGCAATTCGGTATTAGGAAGAGGCTATTTTAGGGCGTCCGTTCCTAATATTGAATAGCACTGGTATGTATGAATGTTTTGCGACCGGAATGCGGTGGCAAAATATTCATAATTTACCGGCTCCTTAGAGGAGGCGGTAACCCATTCGCAAACAGGAAGGGTTCTGCAAAGGACCCTTCCCTTTTGTGAACATGGGTGAAAACATTTTTTAAGAGCAGGCAGTGATCCACGGACCACTGCCTCCTCTTACAAAATTAATGGAAAACTTTAAATTTGTATTTTTGTAAGGAAAATGGGCTGCATTACAAAAAAAAAAAGTGCAAGCACAGATATGGTGGTCTGCTGACCCCAGCAGGCCACCATCCCTGTGATTGTAGCTATTACCAATGGATTGCAAATTGCGACCTGCCTCATCAATATTGATGAGGCAAGTCCATTTGCAACCCATTAGGAATCGAAGACAGTGTCTGAGACACTGGTGTACATAGCTGTAGCTGTTTCCTAATTGTGAATCACAAAAAATTCCATTTAGGGAATCGCAAACTGACTTTTGTGTAACCGTGGACGGAGAACTCTGCTCCGCCCGCGGAGTGTGCGGAGTTTTGCCTTCTCCGCGGAAAATGTTGAGTAGGCAAACACCCGCACACTACGCGGCGGATCGGAGTTGGCATGCCCCTACATCCCACCCACCCTATAATAATAATTGCTAAAGTTTAAAAAAATAAGTTTATAGCACCTTAACTTATCTGCGGCGTCCCTGGCTGGCCTCCTCCTCTCTTCATCTCGTTCGCGGTGAAAACTGCACATGCTCGGGCGCATGCGCATGAGCATTTCTTGCGAGCATGCACAGTTTTTACCACGAGCGCGATGAAGAGAGGAGGAGACCAGCCGGGGATGCCGCAGATGCCGCAGATAAGGTAAGGTGCTTTTAAACTTATTTTTTAAAACTTCAGCAATTGCTATTATAGGGCGGGTGGGAGGCGGGATGCATAGCAGAGCTACGCAGAGCGCCACGGAGTTTGTTATCAACTGCGTGGTGCTCTGCATAGCCCCACTACGCACACTATGCCCAGGCTTACTTTTTTGTACACCTGGCCCCAGATCTTCTTACTTGGGTACATGAGCAGTTACTAAGCGCACAATGAACTTGTAACCTGGAACCATGAAATAGCTCTATCCTGCTGAAGGGATCTTGGAATATCATATCTCAAATATTTGCAGAGGTTCAGCGCAGATGAAAAACACGGAATGAATGTTAAGTAAAATTTAAAAAAATATCTGTGATGGAAAGTTCAAATGTGCATGCCTGTATTCATTATCCCACATTTCTCTCAAAGAGACGTAACTATTTTCATTGAATAAAAACAACCTAACAGTTTAAAAGCCCTCACACTTGTGGTTTGAGCTCATCATTGACTCTTTTTCAATGTTCAATAGTGGAGGATTTAAAACGTGTTTTATTGCTGATCCATTTACATTTCTCCACTACTACACTGACATCACCTATGACTGCTGTTCTCATTTAAACCTTATGAGGAAAGGTGGCATGAAATTGATGGCTTCCTCCAAAATAAGGGGTAAAATGAACATAGTTCATAAGTACTAGAATTTGAAAAATGTTAAGGAAGCAAAATTCACAGCAAGTATTGATGACAAAAGAAATGATACAAACAAGGAAAATAGAAACACAATTGACACTAATCGATTTTCAGAAACAATCGGCGCATAATCAAAGTGAAGAAAATAAATTGCTTAAATGCTAGCTGGCCGTTCACATTTAATTGTAGTTCGGTCTCAAATTATCATACAATCACGTCAGTGTCCCTCCATGGAAACTCTTATGCTGGGAACCAGTCCTTGGGACTCGAGATCCGCGTTCTTCTCAGAGGGTGCACATTGTCGTGGCTCACATAAGGCCTAGCCAGAATTTCCTTCAGTTTCTTCTGATAGGCCTGCTCAGCCTGGAGCCCAGCCTGAAACTCCCGGCACGCCTCTTCGGTCTCCATTTCCTTGCGCTGCTTCTGATATGCTGCTTGACACAGAAGCTGGTCCTGATATTCCTTAGCCTGTCGCTTTTCTCTGGAATAGAATCAAAACGTTTTTGAAATGTACATCTGATGTATTAAATATTTAAAATTTGCATTACATGCATCGACAAAGCAAAAATGAAGGGCCAGAGTTTTCATACTATCACGCTATGCAATGCGGCAAGACACCTTGCTGCACTGCGTGACAGGGGGAGGGCAGGAATGCGCCATATTTACCATTATATGGGGCATTCCTGTCCTCTGCTTGCACAGAATATGTTGCCTTGAGCCAACGCAGGTACCCTTGAGCCGTAGTGCAGGGGTGCAGGTAGAATGACAATGCTCTTTTTAGGTCCAGACGGTGGAGTCTCTCCTCCTCTTTGGAAGGATTGGGTGGAGCAAAGAAAGTAGGCAGCATGATATTCTGGCCTACATGGAATGGAATGGAGTCACAACCTTGGGAAGGAAGGAGGCACATGTGCGGAGGACTAGCTTGTCCGGACAGAAAGCAATGAAAAAAGGGTCAGCTGAGAGTGCCTGTAACTCGCTGACCCTCCTGGTCGATGTTATAGCCACAAAGAAGGCTGTTTTGAAGGTCAAAAGGCAACTGCGGAGAGGCTCAAAGGATGCACACATGAGAAATGTGAGAACCAAATTGAGGTCCCACTGAGGGTTTATGAATGGTGTAGAGGAAACATGTGTTGCAGGCCTTTAAGGAACGTAGCCACTATGGGTGACTTGGAGAGAGGGTTGGTCCTTCAACTGCAAAAATGCAGAGATGGCAGAAAGGTATCTTTAACTGTCCCCAAAACAGAGCCCATCCAGGCTAAGGATAATCAAACAATAGAACTTGAAAGAGAGATGCGGAAAGGAAGTCAATGTTTTGAGAAGTACATCATGACATAAACTTATCCACATGGCAGACATACGCATACTTGGTGGAGGGATGCCTGGCAGCCAAAATAAAATAACATCACTGACTTTGGGAGGAGGGTCAAAAGCTGTCAACTGTCGCCGCTCAATCTCCACACATGAAGATGGAGAGTGTGCAGGTTCCCTCCTCTGTTGCTGCGACAGGAGATTTCCTTGAACAAACACCCTAACAAGAGGACCAATGGTCATGCTCAAGAGCTCGGAATACCAGACTCTCCATGCCTAATCCAGATGCACAAGAATGACTAGGGCCCGGTCATTCCTGATCTTCTTGAGAACTCTTGGCAGGAGTGCTATTGGCGGAAAGGCACACAGGAGCCCAGAGCTCCACTTGAGACAAAAAGTGTCCCTGAATGAGAGCCGCCCCGGAAACTCCAGCATGCATAACTGCTGACATCGCGCATTCTCAGCAGTGGCGAACAGATCTAACCAAGGCTCTCCCCACTGCTAAAATAGACTTTGCACACCTCCGGATGGAGATGCCATTCTTGATCTGCTAGGCATATGTGGGCTGAGTTTGTCCACTCTGGTATTCAGAGAGCCCATCAGGTGTTGTACCACCAAGAAAATTCCCTGTTCTTCCAGCCATGTCCAGAGGAGCAAGGTCTCTTGACACAGGATCCACAACCCCACCGCGCCCTGTTTGTTTCAGTACCACATGGCGGTGGTATTGTCCGTGAACACCTGCACCAGCCTTCCTCTGATCGAAGGAAGAAAGGCTTTCAGTGCCAAGCAAATCGCATAGTGCTCAGGTTGATTTGGAGATCAGACTCTGCCAGATACCAGAGTCCTCTAATCTCCACCTCCCCAGATGGCCGCCCTAACCCAGAAGTGACGCATCTATCATCACCATTAGATCTGGTTGGGGAACGGAGAGGGGTCTGCCACTGACCCAATTGTGGTTTGTTATCCACCACTGCAGGTCTTTTGCAGTTCCCTCTGAGATCTTGACCATGTCCAAGAGATTTCCTTGATGTTGCACCCACTGGGCTTTCAGGTACCACTGCAGAGCCCATATATGCCATTGGGCATGTGTTACCAGCAGGATGCAGGAGACCATGAGGCCCAACATCTTCAGATCCTCATCAAAATCCAGGATAGAGGCTGAAACATCAGTTTCATAGCCTGAATATCCTAGACTCTCTGCTCAGGATGATAGACCCGAAATTGCACCGTGTCCAGGACAGCTCAGATGAAAGGGAACATCTGAGAAGGAGTCAGTTGCCACTTCAGTATGTTGATAATAAACCCCAGCGAGTTTAGGAGGTTCACCGTAGCCTGAAGGTGAGTGACAACTGCCTGGGGCAAACCTGCCTTTAACCGTCAGTGATCGAGGTCTGTGGGCCGGCAGGACGTGGATGTTGAAATATGTATCTATCTTGTAAGTCCAATGCTACCATCCAGTCTCCCAGGTCTAGGGCAGACAAGACTTGGTGAGCATGAGCATTTTGAACTTTCCTTTTTCAAGAAGAAGTTGAAAAGATACGGATCTTTCCTTTGTCACCAGAAAGTAGCGGGAATAGCAACCATGACCTACTTCTGATGCAGGCACCCTCTCAATGGCTCCCTTAACAAAGAGAACGTTCACTTCTTGACAGAGCAAGGAGAGATGATCCTCCGTCAGCTGATCGTAAGTGGGTGGCATGGGGCCTGGGAGTGTCACAAAGGGGAGAAAGTAGCCCCTTAGGACTATCTGGAGTACCACACAGTCTGATGTTACTCACCGCCAGTGGGGGAGGTGATGGCATATCCCGCCTCCCACTGGATGCCCATGATGGCCTGAGGGAGGAGTAAAGAAGCTTGGAGGAATTGGCTGTGAGAGGGTGGTGGACTGACCTGACCGCTGGCTGCCTGGCACACATCATGGTCTCTAGGACCTGCTCCCTTAGCCATGAAAAGGCCGAGAAGCCTGCTGACTGTTGGGAAGGTATGGTCGCAGTTGGAGACCCCTTCTGTGGCCACGAAAGATGCAGGAGGCAGATGTGGGTTCCCAAAGGGCCATAGACAAGCCATAGAACCAGGCTGTAGCCCCGTCCTTGAAGCACTACACCAACAAATCCATTTTTTCTCCGAAGAGGCGAGAGCCATTATAGGGCATGTCCATGAGGGAAGCCTGAACATACCCTGAAAAACAAGACGTTTTCAGCCAGGCATGGCACCACAAGGCCACAGACAATGAAAATGTGCTGTCCAGCGAGCCGGTTGTGACTTAGCCATATCCCTCCGATCTTCAACAGCCTGAAAGAGTATGCTAGGCCTCCTCAGGGACCATAGGCAGCACTTGAGCAAACAAATCCCATAGAGTATTGCTATAACAGCCCAATAGGCACACAGTGTTCACCTACCAAAGTGTCAGGCTGGTGGAAGAGAACATTCTCTTACCGAAGGTGCCCAGCCTCTTGGATTGCCTATCCAGTGGAGTGGTAGGGAACCCACCAGGGTGGATGTCAGATGAGGAGACTCTCCGGGGTGGGGAGCTTGGTAGGGAAACTGGGATCCAAGGAGCGTGGCGATGGTAGCAGGCAATCGTTCTATTCAAAGGACCCCTTGTGCAGGGCTTTGACCAGGCCCCAAGTAGGCGGTCAATAAACAGGAGTAAGGGTTCTGAGGGGGCGACTCCCAGCTGTAGCACCTCTGACTGCCTAGGTTAAGGTCCAGGACCTCTGCCGTCCGGTGCAAAACCATTCCAAACGAGGCTCCCTCCTCCATAGCCATGGTAGAAGGGGTAACTAGGCCAGTGTCAGGTGTGTCTAACCCACTGCCTCATCCAGTTCCTCTTACCAGTAGCCCTCCTCAACTGGATCTTCACCATAAGGGTCCATAGACTCCTCCCAAACATCTCCCTCACCAGGCCTATCCATCAAATAGGGTACTGGCTCCACTTTGGGGAGGCTATCCTAGGCCAGTGCCAGATGCAGCGTTGGACAAAACCCATCCGTGAATGGTCCTGGGGCCTCCCAAGTGAGCAGGAACTTGAGTGTTGCGGAGTCGACAAATGTCAGGAGGTGAGGATCTTGAGGGACAACTCCCTCAGCACTGTGGGGTACATGATGAGACAATCCTCACATGCCTTGGAGTTGTGCACCAGTTCCAGGGACAACAAACATGGCAAGTGAGAGTCTGTCACCGACATTTGGCCATGACCGGCCACACGCAGAATGAAACTAGCGCATTTATTTGGTGACATTCTCACACCAAAGGATATAATTTAAAAAAAGGTCAACAAAAATTCAAAAACGACCAGTCAGAAAACGACTTAGGAGTAGCTCAATCTGGATCTGCGCTATCTTATGAAGAAAGGAAAGAACTGACATCAGCACGTTGAGGTGGTGCCTATATAGGTAAGACACACATAACTTCCAAAACAGGCGACACCTATGCGGAGCCAAACTACATCACCTACCGGTGTGCAGGGGTACTGCTTGAAAGTCTTTCGGAACCAGTTGGACCCCTGGGGCTATTCAAAGGTAAGGAATCTGCGGCTAGAAGTCTCTATCAGATAGGAATAATAAGAAGTGAAAGCAATCCTATGTTACTGGGAAAAAAATAACCATAAGGCATCCTAAGTACTGGAAGTTGGGATGCAGAGGGTACTGCACCCTCCTTCCCCCCAGAATAGCCATGCTAGACTTCAGACGGTGAATTATCAAAAAAGATGCCTTTACATTTTATGCTTATCTTGTCGCATTTTCTGTGCTTCAAAGACAGGTCAAATGTCATGCTATATCTTGTTACAAATTACTGCTTATTCGTCTAACATGGAGATTGGTGTTGTCTGGCTGCAAAGTAGGAGGATTTTGTAAAGTGAACTATGTGACAATCTTGCTCGGGTACAGGGAACGTGAAAGGAAAGGCTGTGGGTTGCCAGATTTTTATTAATCCACAATAACATTTAAATATTTGTAAATGGGGGGGGGTGGGCCTCTTTGTGTTTGGGGATGGGGGGTAGAGGTTTAAGTGTTATTAGCTGGAATGTTAATGGTTTGAGGGATCGCATTAAGCGCGGGATAGTTTTGCAACACTTGAAACGGTCACTGCCAGATGTTGCCCTACTGCAGGAGACACACCTTATAGGTAACACGTGCTATGCTCTTAATAGGAAGGGTTATAAATTCATAGCTCATTCGGGATTTTCCTCCAGGTCTAGGGGTGTGGGTATCCTAGTCAGGGCCTCGCTACCATTTGAGGTGGACTCCACCGTTGTTGACGATAGGGGGAGGTTTGTGGCGGTGGCGGGGAGGTGGGAAGGTAGAACTTTGGTTTTAGTTTCGGTTTATGTCCCTCCTGCCCTGCAGGCCTCCACGTTTGTAGATCTGGGTAGGGCCTTGCTGGATCTCCCAGGGGGTATGTTAGTGGTCAGGGGGGACTTCAATGCTGTCGGCTCTGGGCTGCTGGATAGGTACCCGCCCAGAGACACAGGGGGGGCTCAGAAGTGGCTTCCAGACTTCCTAGACACACTCGGCCTGATAGACTGCTGGAGGCTCCGACACCCCACACAGCGTCAATACACCTTCCACTCTGGGGCACATGGTAGCCTTTCTAGGATTGACTATTTGCTCACTTTGGCTGTGCACGCCCCTTTGGTGTCTGAGGCCAGGCACATGGCGCGTGGCATATCGGACCATTCGCCAGTGTGGGTCAGGCTGGATGTCGGCCGAGAGGGAGGGGGAAGGGTGGCTTCTATTAACCCCTGGTACTTTCGAGATTCCAAGATGCGCAGCGCACTGGTGAAGACAGTTAAAAACAATTTCAAGGATAATCAGGGGTCCGTGGACTCGGCAGTGTCGCTCTGGGAAGCATTTAAGACCGTGCTGCGAGGGGAGGCCCTCTCACTTGTAGTGGCGGCCAAGCGGCGGAGAGATGGCGAGGTTATGCAGGTGGAGGAGGAGATCGTGGCTTTGGAGGGAGCGCTAGAGGAGGAGGTAACAGCGGCCTCACTGCATGAGCTGAGCTTGAAGCAAGCCGAGTATAAGGACCTTGTGACAAATGCTGCTAAGACACTCAGTAGGGAACAGCAGGGCCGCCTGTATGATGTTGGTGACAAGGCCGGGAAGCTCCTAGCTTGGCTGGATAAAAAAGAACAGGTTAATAGAGTAGTGCCGGAGCTGACGGGAGAGGGGGGAGAGGTGATTGTGGAACCTGAGGGGATTTCCAGTGTTTCTCGGACTATTTCCGTAAGGTTTATGCCTCAGTGTCGGATAGGCCGCCCGAGGACTCGCGTGACCTCTTGCGGGATATCGCTCTGCCCTGTCTTTCTGATGTAGATAGAGATGATCTTGATGGAGACTTAACGATCGATGAGGTGGCGGGAGCTATTCGCGCGCTGAACTCGGGCAAGGCCTCGGGCCCGAATGGCTTGCCGATTGACCTGTATAAACTGTTCCCGGATAGGGTAGCCCCTCACCTGCGCGCCATGTTCGTGGAGGCGTGGGGGAGTGGGACCCTCCCGTTGGACCAGAGGCTGGCGACAATTGTTGTGATACATAAAGATGGTAAACCCCGAGATAAGTGTGCCTCATATAGGCCCATATCACTCCTCAACGCCGAGCCGAAGATCCTGGCTAAAATCCTGGTGGGCCGATTGGTCAGGGTACTTGGAGACTTGATTCACCCTGATCAATCCGGTTTTATTCCGCATCGCAACACCGCGTTGAACCTTCGGCGTCTTCATGGGGTGATCGCCAGGGCTGGCACGCTGCGAGAACCGGCTATTGTGGCGTCTCTTGATGCCACGATGGCCTTCGATACGGTGGAATGGGAATATTTGTGGGCTGTGCTAGCCAAGTTCGGCTTTGGCCCTGGTTTTGTGAGCTGGGTGAGGTTGCTGTATGAGGGACCCCTTGCGAGTGTGGTGGTAAATGGCCAGGCGTCGACTCCGTTCCGGCTTGGGAGGGGGACTCGGCAGGGCTGCCCCCTGTCGCCTCTGTTGTTTGCCCTTGCTCTTGAACCGCTGGCGGCGTGGATACGCTGGCACCCGGATATACGTGGCCTTCGGTGGTCGCCCGAACACGAGGACTGCATTTCGCTATATGCTGATGACATCTTGTTGTATCTTGCCTCGCCTAAGAACTCACTCATAGTGGTCTGTGACGTTCTTACATCCTTCGGTAGGAATTCGGGTCTCGTCATCAACTGGAGTAAATAGTATTTATATGTCCTGAGTGGTGAGGTTCCGCCGGTCCCGCGAACTTGTTCGATCCAGATTGCTCAGCAGGGCTTCGTGTATCTGGGGATCTTTATCTCCATGGACCCCGCTTTGCGGTATGAGAGAAACCTGCTCCCCCCCCTGGCGCGCCTGCGGCGGGATGTTGAGGGCTGGCGGAGGCTGCCGCTCTCCCTAGTCGGGCGCGCTGCCTTGTTCAAAATGATGTCCCTTCCTCGGTTCCTCTACGCATTGCAAAATACTCTAGATTGGGTGCCGGCCAAGTACTTTCGGGAGGTCGAAAGCCTCCAACGGACGTTGTTGTGGGATGGGCGGCCGCGGATAGCGATTGCTAAATTGACGCTTCCATGGTATGACGGGGGTATCGCGCTTCCAGACATTCGACGCTATTACTGGGCCACCCAGTTGTCCGCGATTAACCACGGTTTCTATGGCCCGGCCCTCAGCCCTGGGTATGCCATGGACAGATGGTTGTTGCGCGGTGGGAACTATCTTAGGGCGTTGTACTCGCGGTCCCTCGACTCATCCCTCACGGGGCCCACCGGGGTGGCGGTGCGTGTATGGAAGATGGCGACTGACTCTCTGGGCTGGAAGTATAGGCTCACCCTAGCTGCCCCGTTGTTTGAATCTGAAAGGTTGGGTAGGCTTTGGCATACGAAAGGGTTTGATAAATGGGACTTGATCGGCATCTCCAGGGTTGGAGATATGCTGATTAAGGGTAGGGTGAAGTCCTTTGAAGAGTTGCAGAAGGAGTATGAGTTGGGGGCGTCTGAGTTTTTCCGATATGTTCAGGTGCGTCATGCCCTGCGGTCAGTCCTCGTGGAGGGTGAGAGGGTGCCTGAGTCCTCGCCTTTGGAGGACCGGATCCTTGATGGCCATATGCCGGAGAGCACAATCTCGCTCATCTACAAGAAACTGATAAATGTTCGGGCTGATATGCTACTGGGGCTGCGGGACCAGTGGACTAGGGACGGACTCGAGTTGGATGATGAGGACTGGCAGTCTGCTGTTTCCTCTCCTAAGGAGGTTGCGATCCCGTCGCGTCTGAGGCTGGTACAGCTCAAGATCCTGCATCGAGTGTATGTGACGGGGCCGCGACTGGTTCGTATGGGATTCTCTGAGGAAGGCCTATGTAGGAGGGGATGCGGTATGGTGGGTACTTTCCTACATATCATCTGGGAATGTGGTGTCATCACGGAATTTTGGAGGCGAGTTCATGCGGTGATGGGGGAGGTGACGGGCATTGCTATGCAGCCGGAAGCGCGGTGTTGTCTCCTGAATGTCTGGGGGCCCACTGACCATGATGAGGCACAGACCCAGTGGGTGACCCTGGGTAACATGGTTGCTAAGAGGGACATCGCGCGCTTGTGGGGTTCCGGGGGGCCCCCCACGTTAACGGCGTGGAAAGAAAATATGGACTGGAGTATGCTCAGGGAGAAGTCAGTATATTGTGCCAGAGGCCGCCCTCGGAAGTGGCATGCCATCTGGGGGCGATGGAATCAATACAGGGGGGGAATATGTCTTGCCCCTGATCTGGATCCCCCCGAGGAACAGCTTTCTTCTTGACCTTCTTTCCAGCTCAGTATGCAGATGTGATGGTTAATTGACCTCTTGGGCCTCTGCTTTTCCCCCTTTTTCCTCTTATCATAGTACTGTGACTGTTAGACGATTGGGGTCCGGCTCCCCCTGAGGGGCTATCACCGTGGGCATTCAGTGTTGTTGCCTTGCTGGGGTTTGTTGTGTGTTTGTAATTATTAAAAATGGAACCTTCTCACTGCTCCTTCAATGTACTGTGGACGATTCTTTGTACTCTCCTATCGAAGCTGCCGAACCTCCGGGTTGTCGGCTGAATAGCTGTGTCCAGATTCTTGAAGAAATAAAGGTTTTTAAAAAAAAAAAAAAAAAAAAAAATATTTGTAAATGAACTGTACAAATGTTCACAAATATATCAGCAGTTAGGAAAGCCCAAATTAAGCACTTGTTTTTTTTCATTTTGAAGCGTGATGGAAACAAGATAAAAGCAAATCAATACACTTGGTGATGTGCAAATGAAATAGTCACTGAAACCGATTTCCACACATTGTTTGTGAGCTTTATAATTTTATCAGTAAAACTGTATGTCTCTTCAAATTTAGTGGCCATTTCAATGGACAGTGTACTGC
The DNA here is from genome assembly GCF_964204655.1 of Triturus cristatus. Taxonomy (NCBI): domain Eukaryota; kingdom Metazoa; phylum Chordata; class Amphibia; order Caudata; family Salamandridae; genus Triturus; species Triturus cristatus. Next base: position 191,801,941 of record NC_140581.1, read on the forward strand.
CTGTAAATGACAGTGCACTACCACACCATGCTTTAGTTATATATTTGCAATAGAATCCTCCAAACTGCACCACCGGCTACATACACACCCTTAGTGGGAGAGGCCGATTTGTAACACTTATTCTTTTCGTGACACCTGTGTGTTTCACTATCCCTATGACTTCATTGATGTAACATTGATAGCAGCACCCCCTCTCAGACAATTGTTCCAGCACTACTGCAAGGCATGTAAAAACAAAATATGAACACTATTTTGTTTAATTGCAATTAATGCAGGCACTGATTATGTTAAAAAGGAAACAATTACACTGTGATAACCAGTATAGATTTACCTGATTGAATCTTCACCATCGCCATAGTAGGAGTCCCACGGTAATTACAACAACGGTGCTATACATAAATATTAACAGCCACAGGGAAACTAAGTGACATTGTTAACCAATTCATGTTGTTTTACTAGAACCAATCTTCAACTAATCAGAGCCCAGACCCTGAAGCATTCTCCCCCTGCAGAGCCAGCACACAGATTCAAGCAAGGAGTGTTAAAGGGACTAATATATTAGGTATATAGAGCAGTGAGCCCCAAGGAGAAATGGGAGGGCCGCATGTGAATGTATGGAAGATATCAAGATTGGAGAACCACAGTGTACAGGTAAGTAACTTCCTCCAGGACTGAATCTTTTATAGATTCACATTCTTGAATCAGACTAGTAAGAAACACCATAGAGAAAAGGGACAGTGGGTATGGCAAAGCCACTCTCGTATAAGAAATAAACATAATTTAAGAAGTGAACTGTCAAGAGAAAAGTCAAACTAGTAAATATATCAAACATGAAAACCTCTATAACAGCATTGTAAAATCTGATTTCAAAGCAATAACAACATTTCTGTACCTTATTGAAAAAGTCACCGTAATACTGCCTGTTCAACGGCGGCATCAGCCTTCCACAATGAGTCCAAACAATAATGCTTGGTGAATGTATCAACATTAGTCCACATTGCTGCTCTGCAAATGTCCGGTAGTGACACTTCAGCAAACAGGGCTGTGGACACAGCCACTTTTCTCGTAGAATGTGACAAAACGTTTGTCGACAAACCTTTCTTCCTTTGTTGGGGCAAACAGTAATTGCTCCAGAAACCCAACAACACATTGACAATGCGTAGCCCTTTCTAGGTGGAGCAAAAGATGTAGGAAGCTGGTTGGACTTTCTAAAAGTCTTTGTTCTGTCTTTAGAAAATAAACTTGGGATTAGTTCTCAAGATTATTCGGTCATCCTTGAATTGTAAGAAAGGTTCTTGAATTTTGCTTATTCGCCTTGCTGAAGTGAAGGGCCAAGAGAAGGGCCATGTTCCACGATACATAGTTTATGTTCGCATTATGAAAAGGTTCAAATGGGTCTTTCATGAGCTGTGATAGGACTGTATTTAACTACCAGGATACCGGAGGACGTGTCATAAGAGGAAAACTCTGACCAGTCCTTTTATGAATTCCTTAATTAGTCTAGTAGACTATAAAGAAACTTTGCCTTCCGAAATCCCAAAATTGTCCCTCAATGTACTTTAACTGAAGTATCTGCTAAGCCTGACTTCGCTAGGTGACGAAGGTAAGTCAGTAACTTTTCTGGAGAAGATTTAAAGGGATGTAGATTGTTATTATTATTATTATAGTTTTGTAAAGCGCGCATCTTCCTGCAATGGGTTTCCTGGCGCTAGGTGAAACTGACAGGATCTCAGGTACTGTGGCATTGCGTTCCATAGTTTGGGCCATAGGTGGAATGCCTGTCCTCCTTGGCATGCTCGAAGGTAGCGATGTGGAATGTAGAGAGACACCAGATATCTGAGATATTAAGGGCCTTTATTTGCTCTTATTTTGTGCATGCAGCATAATGTTATGAAATGAATTCTTTTTTCCACCGGTAGTCAGTGTAGCTCATGCAAAAGCTTAGCTGTGAAGATACATTTTGGCAGCTTTAGAAGCATCCTTGCGGTAGCATTTTGAAATAGCTGCAGTCATTTAAGAGCACCCTTAGTAACACCCAGATATAAATGTTGCCATACTCCATTCAGAAAGAATCAATGATTGTATCACTGTTCTTTGGGCTGGGAATGGTAGGCAGATAAGAATCATTTTCAGCCATCTAAGCATTCTAAAGGAGGAAGTCACTACCTTGGTGATCTGGGTGTTCATTGAGAGCTTGCTATATACCCAGAAGCCCACGTTCTTAACAGCAGGTATTGGGGTGGGGCTAAGCCTAAGCCTAAGAGTCTTGGACCATAGGTGAGTGCCCTACAACTGGTGCTGCTTGCCTACCACCAACAATTCAGTCTTTTCACTGTTCAATTTGAGGTGGTTGGTGTTCATCCAGGCCAGCACTTTAGACAGGCAGGTATTTGGAACATCGCATTCTGGTTTTCCTGGGCTATCATAGAGACGATAATCAGCGTGTCAGCGGCTTATGAAAAGAGAGTAAAACCAGCGCTCTCTACAATGTCAACCAGAGGGCATACATACATATTAAACATAGTTGGGCTGAGGATCGAGTTCTGCGGCATACCACAGGATAGAGGGTAGATCTGAGAGCAGTGCTGAGTTTTGTGCAAGCATCGATCTTGTACAAAGGACTTGAATCATCGCAGGGCAGTGCCACACACCCCTATGTCTTCCATCTTTGTAGCAAGAGGTTATGACTGACCGTATCAAAGGCGGCACCTAGGTACAATAGAATCAGACCAGTGATGCCGCCTCTGTGCAACTGAGTTTTAAGATTTTCCTTTACTCCCAGTAGGGCTGCCTCTGTACTATGCCCAGCTCTAAAGCCTGATTCGGACTGATGGAGAAGATCATTGCAAACAACAAACATTGTGAGCTGTCTATTTATGTGTTTTTCCAAGATCTTGGCCAGTATTGGGAATAGTGAGGTAGGTCTGTAATTTGCTCAGTTGCTGATGTCCATCTTTGGTGTTTTGAGCAATGGCCTGGCCATGGTGTGCTTCCATGCCTTGGGAACATATCCTTCTCTTAAAGAGCCGTTCAAATGTTGTGCAAGATTCTCCAACACTTGCGGGTCCAGCTTGCCCCAAAATATGGGTAGATATTGGGTCTAGGGGGGAGCCTGATTTTGTTATTTAGGAACGCTGTAAATGAACCCAGGTCCAGAAGTCTAAATTCTTTAATTGCGTGGGGGATGGGGGGAGAGAGGACTCATGAGAAGATCCCCCTCAATCAGTATCTGAAGGTGTCTTGCTAGATTCCAAGTCTGGATTTTTCTTGAGTCATCCTGAGAGCTATCATGACTAGCTGGACTAGTAGTGGGGGAAAGAGGGGTCAAGGTATCCGCCACCTTTTCCACCCTCCTAGAACTGTCTGAAGGGTCATCCAAAGTGAATGAGGCTTGAATGTCAGCCAGGTTTCAATGCAAAATCAGGCCAGTTTATCACATTTGGAGCAAAGAACTGGGGCGGGCATATCTTGGTGGGGTCTGATACGCTTTTCACTACTTGAAAGAGGGGTTTCAAGCTATTTTGAGCTTTAATGATTTTGTCTGCAGAAAACAATGCTCTCAAGGTACAGCAGTTTTTATGATGGTCCTTTAGCACTTGTTAATAGACTGATTTATCCCTTTCTGCATAGGATTTTCTCCAAGTTCTTTCTAGGTTTGCATTTCCTTTTTTCTTCACACAGTGCCTTGTTAAACCATGGTGCTGAAGGGAGTATTATGTGATGCCTCACTTGAGTCAGAGGAAGAACAGCATCAACAGATGATTGGAGCCAATTCTCAATGGTGGTCGAGTCCGCCTCCACTCCATGGCTCATTGTTGGGCCACTAGTCATTAGATTCAAGGCGGACATATCAATTTTAGACGGTTGTGGATAAGTCATGATTTTAGACGGTTGTGGATAAGTCATGATTTTGGTTGCTATGTGAGGATGGGGTATTGAAGAAAAATGGTTGTAACGCCCTGAACGTCTCAGGATCGTTTAACAGACACGACAATGAGGACGCAACCACTTGTGAAGGGTTAGTTCTTTTAATGAAGGCAAATAAAATACAAAGAACAAACAAAAGTTATAGTCACTGGAATCCTCCAGGCTAAGTACGTTACCAGCCCACAGCACGGATGGTCCTAACCGTCCTCTGCATATACGCCGATCCCGGCGTATGCCAACAGAGGGCAGAAATGAAATGGCCGACAATGCCAATCGGTAGGCTGTGAGGGGCACGAAGAGTGTTGGGGAGAATCGAGGAGTCAGGGAAACACCCAGCCGGGGTCTCTACCTGAAGGGAGCAGCCGCTCAACCTCTTCCTCAGACTGCACCGGGACGCGGAGTCACCTCCTGGTGATGCGTCACCGATACCCCAATCACAAGCAAGAAGACTGAACCGAGAGCAGCCGCTCGATCGATCCTGTGGACTTCCGAGTCTGTAACGCGGCAAACACCTCCTGGTGTGCGTTACAGCTGGCAGTCCCTGTGTCTCTGGTCGGGCTGGGAGTTACGCCACTGCGCTTGGACTCAGCTGAGTCAAAAAGCGAAGCTCAATGGTTGACCGGTAGAGCTTCCGGGTCCTTCACAGGTGACGATGGGGCAAGACACGGCCCAGGGAGTAACGACTCGACCTACCTCCGTTCTTGCCTTACTGGAGCACCACTCCGGAACACTGCTCTTCACGAAGCAGGTACGTCGGTGTAAACACAATATCCGACAGCCTTGTACCTCCCGGTTCCTCCCTTTATAGGGCGTGTTTTCCTTGAGTTATGTAACAGCTCTCCTGTTTACATAAGGGCGTGTTTCCCTTGAGTTATGTAACAGCTCTCCTGTTTCCATAAGGGCGTGTTTCCCTTGAGTTATGTAACAGCTCTCCTGTTTACATAAGGGCGTGTTTCCCTTGAGTTATGTAACAGCTCTCCTGTTTACATAAGGGCGTGTTTCCCTTGTATGACAGGAATTCTTGACAATGGTATTGCCAGGAGGTCAGAACACACCAGGGAAATTGGGGAGTCAGAAGGAATGCCCTTCGAATTTGAGAACTGGGGGTCAAGCAAATGACCCACCTTATGTGTAGGCCCTTTATTATTGATCTTAATGTCTAAGGCTTCGATATCCTTTATAAATGATGGGGCTGTGATATATTCCTTACAATCAATCAAAGTAAATGTTGATATCACCTACTATCGTGAAATTGGCGTATTTCAGGATATATGGTGAGAGGATCTCTAAGATCTTGGTACACCAATTACCCGCTGGTTTAGGGGGACGATACATTAGCGCTCCTGACAAAGCAAAGTTGTTTGATATTGAAAGGGAGAACAAAAGACTCTCACAGACAGGAGTCTCCAGGTTCCTCATTCTGCATCGATATTTTGATTTGAAATTGATTGCAATTCCATTCCCCCCGTCCTGCTCTGACGATCAAGTGTGATCATGCTATACACACTGGGCAGAGCAGCAATTATGTCCAGAACCGAAGCTTCATTATGCCATGTTTCAGTCAGGAAGAGGGTGTCCGGGTTATGGTCAGTAAGATAATCAAAGATTTCCCTTTGGAGCCACAGTTAATACTAAAGCACTGATATTGACCCGTGTCTGTCTTCCATAGGTAACTTTTGGGCTAAGGCCAGGTATCAAATCGATTGGTTCCCCAGTCGCAGTGTTAAAGTTGTATTGTGCACATTTATCATGGTTGACACTTAATAGAGAAAAGGCAGGCTGCTGGCATACTGGGACGGAGAGTGAGTAGGCGCTGTGCTGAATATACTAACTTCCCTGGAGCAATTGGGCCATCATTTCGGGCCCCTGGTCCCGTTTAGGCACGAACAGGCACAGACAGACGCAGGCGAACTTGTCTTTGGCGTGCCTTATGATACACCAATAGCAGAATCTTTTCCTTTTTGAGCTGTAGGATTTACTTGTGGCCATTGCGCGTGATTTCTCAAGAATTGATTTTCATTCCTGTGGAATGTTCAGCAATCCAAACTCATTGTCATGAGGAGCAAAACTGATAAACTGAAGGACTTTATTTGAGGATGGAAAATATGAACTTTGTTCATTGAAATTAGATTCTCCACAGATTTGAATTGGATGTGTGGGCACACTGATAGGAGAAGATATTCTGTTTACCAATATTGTCTTGCCCATGCTGGAGATATCAGAATTTGGTGGCATGGTTCCTGCTTCATTTTCCAATTAACTTTGGGAATGAGAGGGAAGGTGGAAAAAAGTAAGAAACATTCCTATTCAGGCTATTAGAAATGCATCTTCCCAAGACCTTTTCTGAGGAAATCTGCTTGCATACATCTTGCATTTCTTGTTTTGAAGAGTTTCAAACAAATACAGATTTGGGGAACCCCACTGTTTGAAGACCTGAAGTAACTGCTCCTGGTTAATTTTCCATTCGTGGCACTGTTTCGAGTCCTGCTCAGAGAATCTGCCCATTCGTTGTCCACCCCGGGACATACTCCACTTGTAAAGCGATGTTGTGGGTAAGGAACCATCTCCATATTTAATGGGCTTGAGAGGACAGTATCTTCAATTTAGTTCCCCCTTGCTTGGCGATATAGAACATGGTTGTGGTACCGTCCGTCCTCACAAAGTAAGATGAACTGCGAATTCTGGGGAAAAAGGATCGTAGGCCTAGGAAAACAGCCTTTACCTCCATAAGGTTGATGTGCATTTTTTACTCTTGAATGGACCATTCTCCATGAATTTCAAGTTCTTGAAGGTGAGCTCCCAAACCTTCTAAGGAAGCGTCCAATGTCATCACAAAATGAGGATGCATTGATATGAATGATAGGCCCAGAGAGATAGTTCCCTTTTTTCTACACAGTGATATTGCTAGTTTCATAGTTAGGGTAATGTTGACCATGTCCTTGACCATACCTTGGATTTGTATCAATTCTGTGTCAAAATACTCCTGCAGTGGTGCCATGTGCAGATGACAATTTGGAATCAATGCAATGCATGAAGACATTATTTCCAACACTGACTTGAATGTCCGAACAGAAGTGGACTGTTTTCTTGAAACGGAAGCTGTTCTTTCCATTATACGTTGATTCTCTCCATAATTGTATAAGCCTTGGCGACCTTTCTCAGTTCAACTTCAGACCCAAACTTTTGAACAGCCAAAGACAGGCCAAAGTAGATCTTCTTGCTGAGCAGAATGTGTCCCCTTGACAAGCCAGTCGTCCGGGTATAGAAATTCCTGGTGATCATTTGTTCTTAAGAATGCGGTTACAGCGGCCATGCATTTTGTGAAAACCCTGGGAGCCGATCGTAGCCTAAAGCGAAGTTCCTTGAATTTGTAGTGGCACCATGCCACCTTGAGCCTCAGAAAATGCTGATGTTTCACATGTACGGGGATGTGGAAGTACGCTTCTAAGAGGTAGAAAAACGGCATGTAATTGTGACTGCCATCTAGCCACTTCCTGGGCTTTTTCTCCCATTGAGGGCTTTCTATGCGTCAGCTGCTGTGAATAGAAGGAAGCGGAGGAGGCTCTGTACTGCTGTTGAGCTTTATATTGAGGCTGATGTTCCTTCAGGGATTAGAGTCGATACCTATAAGAGTGGTAGGAAGGTCTTGCTCTGAATTGGCCTCTCCCTCTGCCTCCATAAAAGGGTTGAAAACATTGTTGCTGCAACGTCCCCAGAGAACGTGCCGTGTCGGTATTAACTTTAATAGATTGTAGGGCATCATCGACATGGTTTCCAAATAGATTATCGCCATCGAAAGGCATATCCAACATTTTTGCCTGAACTTCCAGGTGGAAGGATGCTGCCTTTAACCATCCTTGCCGGCATAGCACAGCCACACCCTCCATTTGCCTGAAAGCTGTGGCGGTATATCCATAACTGCGTCAATAATTTCAGAAGAAGCTCTTTCTCCTTCTTTCAGTATTTCTTTGGCCTCTTTCCTTTTTTTGACTGGTAAAAAGTCAATAAGTCTGACCACATCTGTCTATTATATCACTCTAAGATGCATTAGACATTCCAATGGAAATGGCTGCCACAGCCAAACATGTTTTTGCCAATGTTATCTAGCTATCTTCATTCTTTGTCTGGTGGTGCTGAGCACTGTGTGGAAGGGTTCGTGGAGTGCCTTTGGGCTGCCTGCATGACCACAGAGTCAGAGCAAGGATGTCCTATTAGACAGGTGGGTGAATTTTCAGGTGCTTTATATTTCTTATCGAGTCGGGGAACGACCACTGAGACAGAAGCTGGAGTTTTTATACCTTTCAACCCTTCCACCCAAATGTAATCCACAATGAGAATGGATCTAATTGATTTCCTCGCTGAGTCCTTGAAATCATAAAGAAAACATTCCATTTGTTTTACTGGCAGAGGTAAGTTAACTCACTTGGAAGCACGTTCGAGGAGTTCATGTAAACCTCCTATATCCTCTTGAGGAGAGCTTGCTGCTTATGGTGACAGCTAGGGAGACAAAGGGGCGATACAGTCGAACCACTCCTTAGCAGAGCATAATTGATCCTGAGGAAGTTCCTTTCTTCAGGCGATCATCCATGTCACTTTCAACATAGTCATCCCTGATAGTATTGGAGGCAATACACACTTTTCTTTTTGTGATTGAAGACCTGCAGGACTACTAAGAAGGGATGCTGCACCGGGTGCATCAGAGAGCCCTAGAGTATGTAGCACTGGAACATTTGCTTCAGGAAATCTTTTATATTAGAATAAGGGAATGCTGAGAGCTCCACTGACAATAGAGCAGCTCCGGTTTTATAATAGCTGGTATAAGCCCAGAGCTCTAACATTCCAAAGTTTGTCTTTCTGTTTCTCTCTCTTTTTAATTTAGAACATTCTACCCTCAGTGGTTGGGATGTTCTACTAGCCTCATTGCCCTTCTGCCTTGGACTATACCCGTTGTTACAAGATCTCACCCTTGGGCTTATAACTTGGGTTCAGGCCCTTTAACAACCGGTATAGCCCTCAGCAGCGGGCTATAAGGCTATAATAGTCATGTAAGTCTGAGACCAAAGACAAAGGCACAGAAATGGTGTTATCACATGAACCATGTTGTTCTTTATATGGCCTATCATGAGGGTAGTGGTCCTGGAAAGAGTCGTAGTGTTGAGTCGCTGGCTAGTGTCTGTCTTGAAAAGAATAAGTTCCTTCCAAATATATGAAAGTCTCTCTACCAGGGACATTGTCATCGGTATCTTGACATTTTAAATTAAGTTGTGTGGGACAGTAAACTGGTCCAAAAAGTCCCTCATCCCCAGATGAATCTGTTTCAAGAACCTTGTTCAATATCTATATGGCCCAGTTAGCAAAGATTGCAGAGCATTTTGGCTTTGAGATTATATCCTATGCTGATGACACCCAGCTAAAGTTTTCTCTAGGCCAAGACCTGATGATAACAAAAAAACGTTTTTCATCAGGAATGCTAGCAATATCCAACTGGATGACGGAAAACTGTCTTCAGCTAAATCCAGAGAAGACAGAGATCATGTTGCAGGGAAAAGTCCCCTCCATCTGGTCGGATGAATGGTGGCCACACCAACTGGGCACCGTTCCGATGCCCAAAGTAACTATAAAGAATTTAGGCATAAAACTAGATCAAGCTCTTACGATGAAAGATCAGATTGAGGCAACTACGAGCGCTTGCTACTATTATCTACGCCTTCTGCGCAGAATCTTCCCCTTCCTCCCCAGGACAGTTCAAAGAACGCTGGTCCAGGCCATGGTGATAAGCAGACTGGACTATGGAAATGCGCTAGTAGCAGAAGCAAGTGAATCACTGCTCTCCAAACTCCAGGTGGTCCTGAACACGGCGGCCAGACTCATTCTGAACCGCCCTCCTGAAACACCCTCAGCGCCCCTACTGAGGGAACTGCACTGGCTTCCAGTGAAAAAACGTTTCCATTTCAAGATCTACAGCCTCACCTACAATTGCAAAAACAACAGTTGATGGACAGAATGCAGAACAATGTCAGACATTCACTCCAGTACAGAGATCTGGGCATTAATCCATCGTTTTTTTGCTCACCATGCCATTCCAGTTTGAACCCAGCCATATGCAAATCAGACTTGACCCTGTGCCTCATGGGAACAGTCCAGCCCGAACAGCCAAGCCAGGTCCTACCTGGACTGGAAACAAGCATCCTAGGACCGGTTTCGGGGTTTCACCCCTCTTCAGCCAGGATGTGGGAAGTGTATGCCCAGACGTGGGTCCCGTGCTTACCACGCCACTGGAGTCAAGCTATCCTGGCTGAAGAGGGGTGAAACCCTGAAACCGGTCCTAGGATGCTTGATTCCGGTCCAGGGAAGACATGGCTTGGCAGTTCGGGCTGGACTGTTCCCATGAGGCACAGGGTCAAGACTGATTTGCATATGGCCATGTCTGAGCTGGGGTGGCGTGGTGAGCAAAATAACGATGGATTAAACCCAGATCTGTGACTGGGGTTGAATGTTTTGCCAATGTGCAACATTCCATCCATCATCTTGTGTGTTTTGCTGTTCGCCCTATGTGGGAAGGGTATGCCCAGACGTGGGTCCCGTGCTCACCACGCCACTGGAGTCAAGCTATCCTGGTTGAAGAGGGGTGAAACCCCGAAACCGGCCCTAGGATGCTTGATTCCGGTCCAGGGAAGACATGGCTTGGCAGTTCGGGCTGGACTGTTCCCATGAGGCACAGGGTCAAGACTGATTTGCATATGGCCATGTCTGAGCTGGGGTGGCGTGGTGAGCAAAATAACGATGGATTAAACCCAGATCTGTGACTAGGGGGGAATGTTTTGCCAATGTGCAACATTCCGTCCATCATCTAGTGTGTTTTGCGCCTCACCTACAATGCCTTAAAAAGCAAAGGTCTATTTTACCTTTAAAAAAGAAGTTAACGCCCTATGCCCCAAGGCGAAATCTCAGATCCAGCGACAAAGCCTCACTGTGTGTCCCCTGTATACGCCGAAAACGCATGAGGGGCAATCCAAAATACTGGAGCGAACTTCAATTAACTCTGGATACTTTTAAAGATTCCCATTGACGGGATTGTCATAGTCGAAGAAGTGGTTGTCATCAGTTTCTTTATCGACCAAGAATAGGTCATTGTCGTTGTGGTTACCGACGCCATCACTACTACAGAGGGTGATTTTGCAGTCGATGATGCTCCCATCGACATAGCAGCTGTTAACGACGGATCCCTCGTCAAGCAGATTTTTGTAGATAAAAGCTCCTTCAAAAGGGGTAATAGGCACTGACGAAGACTTTATGTGAAAAGAAGTTGGACTGAAGCCTTCCTTACTGACAGATTTTACAGACTCAGAGTCCTTACTATGAGATTTTGATTTCTTAGGTTCCTTGTCATATGAGGTAGAGCCTACATTTTTATGTTTTACCCCACTGGGGAAAGACGTCCTCATCCTCAGATCCTTAATCAGAGTGAGTCTTTTTCTTTTGGAGCCAAAGGAGTAGTCTGGCCTCCCAATCTTTCAATGTCTTATCAGAAAAGGATCTGCAATGCCTACAATCTTTAGGCTTTGATGAGGATGTAAGCAATATTTTATGGGGATCTTCAGAAAATAGCCTATGCTTTCCAAAAGACTTACAAGGTCTGAACAGCCTCTTTTTAGATCTCTCCAACATGATGCCATGGTAAACAAATTGAAGTATTGCACCTAAGGGTTGTTGAAAGGTCAAATGCCTCACTTCTGGAAGAAGAAAAAAAAGGTCAAAAGGTGACTAAAGCAAAGAAACTGAGCAGAGCTCAGGGAGCCTCTCTCACACACAATGTGCGGTTAGAAATCCGCGGAATGATGGCCCTGCAGGGGAAGAGTGCTTCAGGGTCTAGGCTCTGATTGGAAGAAGTTTGGTTCTATTAAAACAATGCAAATTGGTTAACAATGTCACTTGGTTTCCCTATGGCTGTTCAGGTTTATGTATAGCACTGCCTGTTATAATTACCGTGGGACTCCCACCATGACGAAAGAGAAGATCCAAGCATGGGATACTGGAGAGCTAAAATGATCACAGGACACAAACATTGTTAATCTCAAAAAAGTAGAAGTTGGTTAGATTTCAGTGGGTGCTTGTAAGCAGTCCAAACACGGGGGATAATTTCAAGCATGAACGATTTATTACCACTGTATGTAATGGGATGAAATTCCAATAAACATTCTAATGTACAATGTTAAATCAACATTAAATGACATTTTAACAGGTGAGTGATATTTTAGTCTTTTCTGAGTGATACTCTACTCTCTTCTAGGCTTATTTCACAACAGGGACACTTACCGTAAAGCTCTTTCCAGTTCTAGATGCTTGTGCTCTTCAATAGCCTTCTCTAAGAATTCTCGGTCACGGGCAAGTTCTTCCTGTTTACCTGCATTTCTTGCCACTGAGAAAAAGTACATTTGTTTTTCATTTTAACACATGCATTCAGCAATTAATTTACTTGAAGATAAATAATGCAAGATGTGATAAAAAATACGGTACAAAAGGGGGTGGTGATGGACGGAGCATCAGAACCAATCAAACACTCACACCCAGTCAACAGATCCAGGTTTGACCCATCACCGTTCTTTAGTCCACTCTGCCACCCCAGTTCAGACATGGCCATATGCAAATCAGTCTGACCCTGTGCCTCATGGGAACAGTCCATCCCGAACTGCCAAGCCATGCCTTCCCTGGACCGGAAAAAAGCTTCCTAGGACCGGTTTCTGGCATTTCAGCCGTCTTCAGCCAGGCTTGCTTGAATCCAGTGGCAAAGTGAGCAAGGGACTCACGTCTGAGCATACCCTGCCAATTTATGGCGAACAAAGCGGTACAAAAGGGGGTGGTGATGGACGGAGCATCAGAACCAATCAAACACTCACACCCAGTCAACAGATCCAGGTTTGACCCATCACCGTTCTTTAGTCCACTCTGCCACCCCAGTTCAGACATGGCCATATGCAAATCAGTCTGACCCTGTGCCTCATGGGAACAGTCCATCCCGAACTGCCAAGCCATGCCTTCCCTGGACCGGAAAAAAGCTTCCTAGGACCGGTTTCTGGCATTTCAGCCGTCTTCAGCCAGGCTTGCTTGAATCCAGTGGCAAAGTGAGCAAGGGACTCACGTCTGAGCATACCCTGCCAATTTATGGCGAACAAAGCGGTACAAAAGGGGGTGGTGATGGACGGAGCATCAGTGTTTGATTGGTTCTGATGCTCCGTCCATCACCACCCCCTTTTGTACTGCTTTGTTCGCCATAAGTTGGCAGGGTATGCTCAGACGTGAGTCCCTTGCTCACTTTGCCACTGGATTCAAGCAAGCCTGGCTGAAGACGGCTGAAATGCCAGAAACCGGTCCTAGGAAGCTTGTTTCTGGTCCAGGGAAGGCATGGCTTGGCAGTTCGGGCTGGACTGTTCCCATTAGGCACAGGGTCAGACTGATTTGCGTATGGCCATGTCTGAACTGGGGTGGCAGAGTGGGCTAAAGAATGGTGATGGATCAAACCCAGATCTGTTGACTGGGTGTGAGTGTTTGATTGGTTCTGATGCTCCGTCCATCACCACCCCCTTTTGTACTGCTTTGTTCGCCATAAGTTGGCAGGGTATGCTCAGACGTGAGTCCCTTGCTCACTTTGCCACTGGATTCAAGCAAGCCTGGCTGAAGACGGCTGAAATGCCAGAAACCGGTCCTAGGAAGCTTGTTTCTGGTCCAGGGAAGGCATGGCTTGGCAGTTCGGGCTGGACTGTTCCCATTAGGCACAGGGTCAGACTGATTTGCGTATGGCCATGTCTGAACTGGGGTGGCAGAGTGGGCTAAAGAATGGTGATGGATCAAACCCAGATCTGTTGACTGGGTGTGAGTGTTTGATTGGTTCTGATGCTCCGTCCATCACCACCCCCTTTTGTAGTGATAAAAAATACAGCATCAACATTTAGCAGAAGTGAGTCACAAGGAAAGTTGCAAACCCTGTTTCTAACAACAGATACAGATTAACCATTGATTCATGCCACAGGTTGTAAAGTTACGTAAAGGCAAGTCAACTGAAATTGTTAATTAGGTATGCCCAGAATAAGGCCCTATTAATAATGGCCAGGGGTTAGGTGCAATATTTATCACACCTGCTAAATAACTATTCTGTGGGATATATTTACCGGGTGCAATAAATCGGTATTAGTGCGAGTCTTGCTTTTAAAATGTGACCAAGAAGATTAATCCACGTACCACACTAAAAATGAGCATGTCCCAATATTTTTGACGTGTTTGTCTCCCTTCAGCTCCCAGCAGGTTTGACCGGCAAGTACATGGGATGCAGGGTTATCACACTTAGGCCCGGATTCTGAGTGGGTCTGTGCTCATGGGTCAGAATTTCAAGTTGTGTGGCAGTTACCAAACCCAGTGTTACCGCGTGCAATAAATACCACACTGAAAATGTCGGCAGGTCAAACATGCCGGAATTTAACTGGGGAAACAGTATGGTATTTACAGTGGTATGCATTTTTTGATGTGAAACGCACCAAAATCAACATGTTATTATTGCCTTGGAATAGGTAGGTGTTATTTATGGCACCCAGGGACGGTTTCTCCATAGGAGCAGAGGATCACTGCCCCCGCCCCCGACTTACACACTGCTACGCAGAAGGTTGGAAAAATAAAAGGGGAATGAAGGGTTTTATTACAATTTATTTTTCCAGTTTTCTGCCAAATGGAGAGGACAAGGCGGGCCTGTGCGTCATTGCTGCTGATTGGCAGCAATGACGAGTGGCCCCTTCAGTTTGAAGTATGCATGTCTGTTTGGCTGGCTACCATGCTACGGCCAAACCGACAAGCGCTTTTCAAACTCTCCAACCCAGCTGGGTTGAAGAGCAGGCACAAGCCTCCAGTGCCTTTTAGAGCACTGAGGCAGCCTGCTCCAGCCAATCCAGTTGCTTCACTCATGCTGTTTCACTAACTATAACGGGGGAATTTCATTGGTTTTTTATCAGTAAAATTTCCGCTAACTATAACATGTGTGAAACCTATGGTTTTTTCAGTGAATTTGCAAGGTTTTTTAAATGCTAATTCCTAACTATAACGTGTGTGAAACCTATGGTTTTTTCAGTGAATTTGTACGGTTTTTTTAAATCCTAAGTTACTTTACGCCATTCGTGGCGTGCGCGCCCACTTAACGCAGTTCGTTCGCTTCGCGCACCGTGCGCGCACAGTGAGCACCATTTGCACACGGGGTGGGGAGAGTGTGGATAATTCTTTTTTTTTTTAAATATTTTTTTACCGTACGCGTACGGTAAGCGTAATCGGCGAAATTAGCGAAAAAATAAAAATTCCGTTTTTGGCCTTGGGGGATCTTTTGGGACTCCCTCAACATGGCTAGGTGTTTTGGAGCTGTCCAAACAGCCCCTTTACATGTTTTTGTGCTTTGTATTTTAATCCACACTCTCAGTGCGAGAGAGAAAATGGCGGCCGCCGCTTCCTGGTTTCGGCCGATTCGAATGTTTACTAAGATCTAAGAGCCAATCAGAATCGCGCTCGCGCACGCCACCGTACGCGTACGGTAAGCGTACCGTAAGCGCACCGTAAGCTGGCTCAGATATATATATTGATTTAAAGGCTATTTTCTCAGAATCTACTGAACAGATTTACACCAAACCTACAAAAGGCACTTCCTTGACCTGAGGACTACCTCTCTGCCAAATTTCTAGTAATTCTGTTCAGCCGTTCGGGCTGTAGCTGTGTCTAAAGGTCCTATGGAAAAATGCATGGGAAAAACGTGTTTTGGGACCCCCCTTTTATCTCAGCCCCCGCTTGACGAATCCCCCCGAGACTTTCAGGGTAGGAGCGGAGCGTAGCGCCCCACCTATTTTGAAAAATTCGCGAGGATTCGTCGACCGGCGCCAAAGTTATTCAAAATAGAATGTTGCGGATTTCCTATGGAAACGTGGTCCTAACTATAACTACCTACTGGCGACCGTCAGTAGGTAATATATATATATATATATATATGGATGGATGGATGGATGGATGGATGGATGGATGGATGGATGGATGGATGGATGGATGGATGGATGGATGGATGGATGGATGGAGGCTTTTAAATATGCTGTTTTCTCAATACGTAGCCAGAGAAGTTACTTAGGAGATGGGAAATCTGGGTTTGTGGTTACTGAGATTGCTTCAGTGGGAGTTGACTCTCTTCTTCGATACGTTTAACGTTGATGTGGACGTTGAAAGAAGACCTAACTGGCTCTAGCGCTTATTAGCATTATTTTGTTTCCTTGATATGGAAATGAGGGCACATATGGAGACAGACAATCAGTCTTAGTTGTATTGCAGGGTCTTTGCCCTTGAGTGTTTTCTTTAATATGCAGCTTTTCCTAGACTAATGTGACATCTAGTTCATAGAATGCTGCACCACAGTCACCCTGGGTAAAGGTTGTACAGTGCAGGGCGCTTATGAAACTGCATTGATATGCTACTTCATGTTCTGCTGCAACTTTATACTTGTTACAAATTATAAAATGCTAACAAAAAGTGTTTGTTAAAAAAATATATATATTTCTAGTATTGAAGACTCCCAGCTCAAAAGGTGTACATGTGATGCGATTGTCTTAGAGAATCAAGTACAATCGTAAAAATAAAGTAGGCTTTAACTGAAAAGGACAAAGTACTGAAATTGCGAAAATGGTAATACAAAGTAGACAATATTTGAAACAACGAAAGCAGAAGAACTCTGTCCTATTTCAAATTAAGTGAATAAAAAACTCTGCACAAAGTAGGTTACTTTGAAGAGGAACAAGACAGGAAGAAATGATCATATTTTTCTTTATATTACCTTTGATTACTGCATTAAAAACAGAACTTCATACCCATATTCATGCAGATCACATTATATCTATGAAATATTTTAAGTAATTACCAGGTATAAGGTAAATCTGATTTTCAAGTAACATAAGAATATACAAAAATTTGTTTATAAGTCATATAATTATATGCAAGGGGTACGGGATGATAAAACAGGTGATCTTTGGGCTATGGAGACATTTAAAGAAACACTGAGCCTTGAGACATGGCTATTACATGGCTCCAAAATGTATCAGTGACATACATGGCTACCCGTTGTGTACCATCTGTATCATTATGTTTAATGGATACAACAGCCTGGAAGTCAGTTGCAGACACTTACGGTTAACTATACATCTATCAGTCTTTGGGCCAGATGTACGACCATTTCATTTAGCGCCTCGCAATTTGCGACACATTGCGAGTCACAAATTGTGAGGCACTAAATGAAATGTACAACAGTGTGTTTAACACTGTTTGCGATTCCCAATGGGGTCGCAAATTGCGAGGCTCATTAATATTAATGAGCCTCTCGCAATTTACGAGCCCATTGGGAATGCCAGCCCTCCCAGGGATGGTGGCCTGCTGGGCTCAGCAGACCAACATGTCTGGGACTGCTTTTAAATAAAGCAGTTTAAAAAAAAGAGATTTATGCAGCCCGTTTTCCTTAAAGGAAAATGGGATGCATTTAACCCTTTGCGAATGCATTACCACCTACTTGAAGTAGGTGGTAATTGCGGTCACAAACATTTGTATATGGTTTTTAGACTCGCTATTTCGGACGGCACGTCCCTTCAAAATAGCAAGTCGCAAAACCAATTTAGCAAGTCGTAAAAAAATTGCGACTCGCTAAATAGGCTATGGCCCAATAGGTTTTTGCTTGCGCAGACGGGTTCGCAAACCCGTTTGCGCATGCAAACATGGGTCATACATCTGGCCCTTATTCCCTTAATCCTTCCATTTAGAAGAGTCATCATTTCTTTTGATAAGCCTTCACATGATCAATTCTTGCACATAAAATATAGGAGTATAATATTCTTTATCTACTAACCAAAAACATCAGCATGGAGTATAAAAAACATAACTCTAAACAGATGCTTACATTTTTCACATATCTGCAGATGTCGGATATCCATAACCTCTTGCATTAAGAGGTCCCGGGCTTCTCGTTCTAACCGCATTTGCTCTGCACGCTTCGCCCAGGTTTTCTGCAATTCTGCGTCAATCAATTTGTCCATTTCTTTCTCCTGTTGTTTCTCCTCTTCTAACTGCCTGGCTAGGTAGTCCCGATAGATCTGCTGCTCCTTGCGCATCTCCTCCTATAATACAAGTATGAAAAAAAATCTCATTTTGGGTTTTTTAATTTACTTCATATAACTGATTCTTGCATTTGTCTCACCCAGAAGCATATAGGATTCAGTGTTCTTGGTGACTTGTATCCTTCCACAGCTTTAGGTGCTTCATTCAGGGAACTACTTTTTTCTTTTCCCTTACACTAGGGTGACCAGAATTTTAAAGTAAAAAACCGGGACATTTCACAAACTTAGAAGGACTGCAATGTTACTTCAAGCGAGCGCATAGAATGACAGCGCTCCTCAGCAGAGAATTACAGAACAGTCAGTTAGAATAAACATGAAATGCAATTTTTAAATACAGTGGCTTGCCTGTTATTTAAATTTCTTCCATGAAAAAACAACTAACTACCCCTGCTTTGTAAAACATAAAAAAGCCCCTTTCAACCCTCTTTAAAAACCGGGACATGAGCTAAATGTCCTGCAATCTGCCGGGACTGCTGGTGAAGCACCGGGACCCTCGTGGCAGATCCAGGACGCCTGGTCACGTTACCTTACACCGTCATGGGAGTGCATATGTGTTTTTGTTCTCTAACCCTTGTGCTCCTTGCCCATTCACTTTGCCCTACACTGCTCACTCTATGTTGCTTCGCCCGCCCCACGCGGGCATCCAATACTACCTCATCCTGCCCCATGCTGCCAGCTTTTTAAAAGATTCTTTGCCACTCTGCTTCTCTGTTGCTTCCACACCCCTTCCAGCTTGTCGCTCCCTTCTCACCCCCTCTAAATTTATATCACTGGTAAAAGATGATTTTTTGCACCCACCATGCTATCAGCAGTTGTCCATCTTAAAATTGGCTTTTTGTCACTCGAAGAAGACCACACGCGTGTGCGCATATGCATGCATGCACAGCAGGCACCTTGAAATCAGTATGTATTATTTTAACACATCCTTTCAAAGACAACCGGTGTGGACCCACTGCGACCATGTTTGAATGAGTTTGCTGAAATATTATGAATGCAAACAAAGCTGGGGGCACACACATTCACCAGAGCAAATATTACAAATGCATTCAACCACGAGACTAAAATACACAGCATTCTTGACACCAGTATTATTTAGGGTTACAAAAAACATTTTGTGCAGCTGAAAAGGAAATTCTGATTTAGAACACCAAGATCTCCAGACAGCAATCCCAAAACTCATCCGGATAAGTCTGCTTATTGTGTAGACTTTTCTGGACCAGTAAGACAGGGTTAGGGTTGGAAAAGAGAGGGGGTGGGGGAGGAGGAGAGGAATCTTTAAGGATGTGTAACAGGGGTATCCTGAGGGGTGGACAAGCATGCAAGATGTTGGACGTGCTCTGAGCAAGCTCTGCCAGGCTCATTCAATCCCTCATCTTCCTCGCCAGCCCAACCAAAAAAGAATTGCCTGCGATCCTGGCAGCTCATCCTGAACATGTCGCTAAACGGCCAAGGCAGCTGCGGGGCGCTGCAATGGAGCTGTCTGCCAGAGAGGCCCAGATCCCCCAGGGCTGTGCCACATCTCCTTTTAAACTGTATTTGGGACTGCGGGAAGAAGAACGCCTGGCATGGCACAACGATCCTGAGACAATTCAGGGACTTGAGGGACTAACTGGGGTCAGCCCCACCTCGTCAATGCACTCTTGCAGCACTCTTGGGCACCGCCACCCCATGGCAGTGTAGCTGGCCAGCCAATTCACGGCAGAAGGCGCATCCTGTCTATGGCGTAGTGGCTGGCCCCATTGTGCTCTGCTATGGATGCTCTGGACATATCAAAGACCTCCTCACTGATGAAAAATCAATAAAAATGTGTTTAAAAAAAAAAAAAGACCTCGTCACTGAGGTTATCTAGACTGTCTTCCATGGAATAAACATTTTCCTGAATAGTTGGTCCCCTTCACCCTTCCTTTTCTTCTAGGAAAGCCTAGGAAGCAAGTCCAGCAAGAGGCTCTCTATGATTGGGCTACCCGTTTTTTATCCTAGAACCTGATGCAATTTGGCCCTTTTGGCAAAATGTGTCCAAGTTCAAGATAACTACTGTGGTCCCTTACCTTCTAAACCTATTGACATCAGAAGATGCTCTGCAGCTCCAGCCTGGTGTGACATCTCACAACACCCCATGTGACTGTTCCCCTTGAAACTAGGACAGGGAAGGAAACCATGCTGCTGTGCTCTGCTGGGAAGCACGGAAGCAGACTTCCCACAGAGGCGAGGAGCTGCAGATGTAAGAGCAAGACCCAACTGTCTGGAGATGAAGACTGGATGACCTGAAGAAACAAATCAGCCATTGACCTTGAGAAGCATGCAGCCAGCTCCCCATGATAAACCCAAGACAACTGCTGCATCTGGGAGTCGAGAAAGCATGTGGCGCATGAAAAGGCTGTATGTTGTGATAGGCCTATGCCTAGATCACCGAATATCCAGTCCAACAGAGACACAGGATTAGTTTCCTTTTTTCCTGCATTTAGGGTACGGTTGCTTTGGCTGAGTCTATTCAGATTCCAGAAGGAAATGTTACTTACTTATATTCCTAGCTCAACATAATGTGTATCCTCACAGAAGTCATAAACGGAGAATATTCCTGTACATTTGTGGGGACCCCGAACAACTTTCTCTACAATCATTTAACGTCAATTTTTAGATGGAGGTATTTACCTCATCGTTCATTTGATTGGTGGTACCGCCATTAATAAGACAGCCATGCCTTACAGAATTGTTCTGAACCACACACTTGAATTCATTAATAGAATAGAAACACATTGCAGCTCTAGACTGAGGAGAATGTTGTGTTCAATCCTAAAAAACAATGCAGAGTGAGAAAGAAGGAAAAGAAGCCTGCCAGGTCAAGAGTGCAGAAGCTGCAAAGAAAACCACTGTTACCTTAGGAAGCCAGCAGCTTCCTTTCCCAGCATGCATTGCACTGGCAGTCTGCCTCACAGCCTCAGTTCTTGTTGAATGGTGATAAGTGATTTAAAATAGCAAATGTATTGACAACTGGGGAGGAGAAAAGGATGTTTATGACTTCAGTGAGAATACCTACGATGAAGAACTTGGAATACAAGTGCGTAACACTTTATTCTGCATCGTAGGATCCTCACAGTTAGTCATAAACGAGATATCCCAAACCCGCGGGTGTCAATACAAAGCTATACATCAGAAAAAATGACCAAGTATTCTAGCAAGAGGCATGACAAGTTCGAATTGCCCTAATTAAAAAGATGTTTTAATGTTGCTTGACCTAGTAAAGAGTCAGTCCCTGAATCCTCGTCCCAACAATAATGCCTGGTAATGCTTAATTCGTAAAAAAAAAAAAAAGTAAGTGCAAGGGCCCTTCTTGGGAGACCACTTCCTGCACCACTCATTGCTCCTGTCAACAGCTCCAGCCCAAATTAAGCAGTGATGTTTGAAAACAGTAGGAACAGATTTCCATGTAGCTGCTTTACATATTTCTTTTATTGGGGCATATTTATTTAAGCAATAGATGCTACCTTACTACGTACAGAGTGAGCTCTAGGTTTACCTGGAAGGACCTTGTTAGCCAATTGATAACAATCCATCTAGCTACAATTTGTTTAGGGAAAGCCATACCAAACCAGTCCTAAGAGGTCCATAATTTATAAACAACAATTTTTTTTTACGAATTTCTTTAGTTCGGTCCAAATAAAATGTACAAACTTTTCTACCATCTAAGGAATGGAGGGCTATTTCCGCTGGGGAGGAAGGGTTACTGAAAAATACCAGAAGTGAAATTGTTCAATATGAAAATCTGAAACAACGTTTGGTAAAAACAGAAGGATGCCTCTTTAACTCTACTCTATTGTTGTGAAATACTGTGTATGGTTCTATTGAGGAAAGAGCTTGGAGTTCACGTACTCTTCTTGCTGACGTAATTGCTCCTAAAATATCTACATTCCAAGTAAGATGCTGCATGGAGGTCTTATATACAGGATAAAAGGAGGCGCCATTCATTTGGATAACATTATTTTTAATTCCCAAAGAGGGGCAGGCAGCATAATAGCAAAAGTATGTTTTTAATCCCTCCAGGAAGTCTTTAACAACTGGCATAGTAAAGAAGGATCGTTGTGTTTGTCCTTTTCTATAATATGTTATGGCAGCAAGATTGAATTTTATAGAGTAGAATTGTAGATTTGATAGTGCCAAAGAAGGTAAATAATGTAAAATTACATCCCCTTGGCATTTTATTAGATTATTATTGTTTTGAATACACAGATGACACATATTTTCCACTTGAAAGGGTAAGAAGCTTCATTGAGAATGATCATAAGGTTTAGAGGAATATTTCAATGTCTGTATTGATTGACTTCAGGAGCCAAGACCTCACATTCAAGGAGTGTAGGTTGGTGTAGGAAAGTAGGATCTGCTTTTATGGTTACCCTCACTTTTTGCTTGGTGCTAAGCTGTTTTTGACTAGTCTGACTAGGATCCTGCGAATCAGGACCCCAGTCTCTCTGCTTTCTCCCTTACATTGTTGTGCTCAGTACTTGGGTATATCCCAGATTGGATACTGGGGTACCCTTATCAGCCCCTCGTCTATGGTACTAAGGTACCCAGAGCATAGATACCCAGAGGTCCCCCATGGGCAGAAGCATGCATTATGCCACCCATGGGAGACCATTCAAAAAAGCAACCACAGGCCTGCCATTGGGGCCTGTGTACGCTGGTGCTAGCACACTTACGAAAGACATAGGTTTCCTATATCTAGGGTCACTGCACTTAAAACCTATAAGTCACCCCTATAGCAGGCCTTGTCAATCCTGAAGGCAGGGTGTTTGTTTCTAAGTGTGAGGGTGCCTCTGCATGAGCAGGACACCCCTACAGCCTACCGAGTCCATTCTCCCAGGTTGTAAGTGAAGCAGCCATATACCATATAGAGGGGCACTGCGTAATTACGCAATGACTATCTTGAAATCGGCTGCTACAAATCCTATTGTGTTTGGTATCAAACATGTTGGAATCATACCATGGGAGGTATGATTACAAGTACTGGAAGAGCTCTCCGTTAAGCTCTCAGAGCTTCCGGTACCAGTCTTCTAGACCCAGGCAGCACAACATGGATGCTGGCAACCAGAGACACGATTCTTCCCTCCTACTGTTGAACCAAGCCTGAGCAGGAGAAGGCAGAACAATAGGTATCCTGCCACAGGGAGGTGTGACCACCTCCCAGACAGGATTTAGTGTATTGGGGCCGGGCGGGTGTGTTTGCCAACACCACTTAGTCTGCATGAGGGACACATTGGTGCCTCCTTGCATAGTCCAGTTCAAAGCAGCTCTGGGAGGCATTGGCTCTAGCGCGAAACTGGACAAAGGACATGGAAGTAACCTCCCCCCTGTCCAAACCCTTACCTGGGAGGGTTCCCTGAATCATCATCCCAAGCCTTTCTTTAGTGTACTTAAGGTCTTACCTGGGTTTAGGTCCCTAGATTCGTCATGGGACATGATTCAATTCAGACACCACTTCAACTTCTACTGTCTGGGCACTTTGGACTTTGCTGGACCACGTTTGAGCTCGACTTTGTCCATCTTTAGTCTGCTGCCTGTGCACCATACAGGAACCATCCAAGTCCTGTGGGCATCAAAGACACCTGAAGGAATCTCCCTTGAAGGAGTCACCTCCCTGCACCTGCAGGCAACGCAACTAAGCTGACCAGTCTGCTGATCCTGAGCTCCTATGGACTCCGAAAGGTTCAACTACACATTTGGTGGTTCTCCGCAAATCTCGAGGCCTGCCTTGCCCTCTCACCAAGTTTGATGCCAATATCCCTTGTGGGAGCCGCGGGAACCAAACCCCTGTGCACTGCATCGACTTGCCGTTGCAAAGGCTTGTTGGCTTCCTTACACCAAGATCTTCGGGATCCAAGTAGCCCCAACCTCAAGCATCTCCAGTGACCAAAGTCTTTGTCCACATCGCATCGTTTGCACTGTGGCCGGCATCTTTTGGTGAGCTGCTCGAGGTCCTCTTGCGACTCCAGTGCTTCTGGCCTGTGGGTCCTGTTGAGGGTCATCTTTGTTTCTTTTGGGCTCCCCTGATTGCTCCGGGCCTGCCCTGACTCCCCTGCTTGAGGTGAGTCCCCTGGACCTTGCCGGTCCCGGCATTGCTCCTTCTTCGAATGATGTTGGCAGTTGCCAAGACTTGTTGGTGCCTCCGAGGGACACTGACCACTCAACTCTCGACATCTGACGTGGGACAGCTCGTGCATGGCTCCTGGTCTTCCTCAGCATCGCCTGGTACTCACAGCTGCAGAGTCAAGGTCACCGTCAACTCTCCCGCAACTCCCAACATCGGTGGGCATTCGTCTTTCAGGTCTCCAGGTCACTCCTGAGTGACATAGACTCTGTCCCCTCTGCTTGCAGGTACTTCTCATCCTGAATCCATCTTCGGATTCCACTGAACACTTTCTCCTTCTCCAGCAGTGCCACTTTCCTGAAGTCCTCCATTGGGTTTGACGGCGGTTTCCGACACCACTTCACACCTATGCACCCGGCTTCCCCAGTGTAGGTAACGTGGGTACTAGGGTATCCACGGGTAGGGTGGCTCTACAACCGTCTGTCTTCCACAAGGTTTTTTCGAGTCCACTGGGAAGGGTCCTTAATCCTTAAAATTGCAACTGTGACTTACACGTTGATTTGTATGGAGAACACAGTTGTGTTCCCACACTGCACACAATCTCTGTGGGGCTCCTAGTCACTCACCTTCGGTGGTTTCTTGGGTGTCCAGCACTTCTACGTCCTCTGGACACTGTCTTGACACGAGTTGTGTTTCTTATACCATTTTCTTAGTATATGGTTTGGTCCCCCCCTGGGGTCCACTGTATATTCGGTGCCATTTACGTAATTTCTATGCAAAGTATTGTGTGCATTGTACATATCTCCTGGTAGGAGATAGCTGTATGTGTTAGTGAGTGTTATATAATAAATACATATTTTAGTATATACATTGGGTGGTTATTTTTCACTTAATCTATACATATAAGATTGCATTCTGGTAAAAGAAGCTGCTTTACACTCCTTCTAAACTAAGCCTGAAGGCTGCTCTCCACAGCTACCACTTAGAGAGCTTTCTAAGGTTGTCTAAGACCTCTTAAATCGCCATGAAGGTTGTCTGGACTGGCGCAGGGTGCCCACTTACATAAGTGGACATCATATACCAGGCCAGCCTCTCAAAGTTGGGGTGATACATTTTGCCTTGCATCCTCAATAGAAGGTTATGTGCTGCCCAGCAACCTCTTGTGGGTGTCTGATAGAGAGGTGAAGTACCTCTGGATACCACCATTGTCTGGGCCACTTTGATGCTATTAGAATCATTAATGCATTCGATGTTTTGTGTTTGAGCAATACTGTTAGTATTAATGGGATCGGAGGAAATGCATAGAGAAAACATTTTGAGCAATCAATCAAAAGGGCATTGCCCAACATTCCCAAATTCTCGATACAAAGTTTGGTCATTTTGCATTTTCGCCTGTGGCAAATAAGTCTGGCGGCAAACCCCCAGTCTTGGAAAACGTCTGTATTGTTTCTTTTTTGTCAGTGAAGTATCTGCTTAGGAGTTCTGCTTGACAATTTTTAATGCCTGGCAAATGTATTCCTTGAATCTTTAAGTTTCTTGCCCATACCAGACGGCTTGAGCTTCTAAAGAAAGAATCCTAGATCTGGAGCTCCCTTGTTTGTTCAAATAGTGCATTGTTGTTGTATCGCCTGTTTGAATTAGTATCCAGTTCGACAATAGTGTGATGCAAAAGCCTCCAAGGCTAGATGGACTACTTTTAACACCAGGACATTTATGTGGTGTAATTGCTCATTTTCTAACAACAGGCCTTGTACTGTGAGATTCTGTAGATGAGCTCCCCATCTTGTCAGAGAGGCATCTGTGACAATTGTTTGGTTTGGAAGGTCCTGGTAAAAAGGTACTTCTTTCAGTAAATTGTGTTTCTTGCACCATCAAGTCAGAGACTGTTTGGCTTGCGTGGTGAGAGAAATGCTGTCTTCCCAATTGCCTTTCCATTGGGACATCTGATCCTTGAGGCACTGCGGTAAAGGTCTCATGTGAAAACGTGTATTTGGGGACGAGATGAATGCAAGGCACCATCTATCCTAGTAGCGATGAGATCTATTGAACAGTTTGATGTGACAACTGAAACAGCTGGTGACATTTCTGAAAAATAGTAGAGACACTCTCCTCTAAAGGATACACTTCTCCCTTTAGAGTATCCAGAGTGACTCCTAGATATCCAAGAAGTTTGAGAGGGGAGGAAACTGACTCACTGCGAATGATATGTAAGCAGTTTTGTCAATCGGTTGGTCGTCATGTTGAAGTCTAACTGTGCTTGACAATAAGAAGATGCCTTTTATTAACCATTCGTCTAGATAGGGGTAAATGCAAATCTTTGTACTTCGAAGGTGAGCAGCAACCGCTGCAATGCATTTGGAGAATTTACTTGGAGCTAACTTGAGACTAAATGGAAGGACTTTATATTCATAATGACCTTTGCCCACTATAAATCTTAAGATCTCTTTGTAAATCTTAAGAGTTCTCAGTTTTTTCCCTATGGGTATGTGAAAGTATGTATTTTGAAGATCCACAGAGCACACCCAGTCTCCTTTTATTAATTGTGAATATATCTGGTGCAGGCCAGCATCCTGAAGTTTTGTTTCTTGATCCATTTGTTTGCCTGTCTTAGGTTGAGGATAGGCCTGAATTTCGTTTTCGTGCCTTACCTGGGAACCCAAAAATATCATGAGTAGATACCATTTTCTTTTTAGGTCTCGGCTAGCGTGGGCTGCGCACATGCTCAGTCTCGCTGGCGAGATTTAATGTTTGTAGGTATTTTCAGTAAAGGGCTTTAAGCCCCGCCCCTCTTTTCCATTGGCTGACGTCGTCGTTTATGTGAAACAGTGGCCAGCCATTGGAAAAGAGCTGTACATGACGTTTTTGTTCGGCTTTTTGAGCCGTCCCATTTGGACGGGCTCGTCTGCCTTCCTTGCGTCGTAAAAGGTTTCTTATCTTTATGGGGCCAAACACATGGCCCCATAAAGATAAGAAACTTTTTTCTGCCTGTACTCTTACTGCATCCTAAATGTATCTGGCTTCAAAAGTGCGAATGGGAGTTTGCACACAAATTGTGATTAAAGAATGTGTGCAAAGTATCCAACATTTCATCAGGACTTGAAGAAATGGGGAAGTAATTCTGACACCAGGACACATCTACTTCCATCATATAGTCACGTGGCTGACTGTATTTAGTCAACGGTGCACACCCTAAAATATTTATCACTCTTGCTCCTGGCCATATCCGTGACCACAATAGAAAGGACTGCGCAAATCACGGAGAGCCCCTTTGAACCCACGGCCACTCCTAGTCATGAGTCACAGGGAGCAGGAGTGGGTAATGGCGGCGTCATGTGACGTGTTGTTCTGCTGCCTCTGCAGACCCTTATCCCAGGGGCTAAAGTTTCACGCACTTACCCAGCTCCTGAACTTCAGTCCCGGTTTATAACCGTCAATTGCAACAAGGAACAGCAGCCGCGAGGCCCGTCACCGGGAGCGTGCTGTGGGCCTCTCCAGGTAGAGAGTAAAAAGGTCTTTCGTAAAGCAGCGTCCAGAGCCCCAAAGATTGGCACCAGCTGAGCGAACCGTCGTTATGAAGAGGTACAGTATCATCCAGGGGCGTAACTATCATCAATAGTGTAACATGTGCAGTGGCACTGGGGCTCGGAGTATGCGAGGCTCACTATACCCCCAATATAGTTGTGTTTTTTACTGCTGAAGCAAGGAATGGGGCCCATTGCAATGTTGCTGCGCCACAGGTATCCGTCGTCTAAGTCTGAAGATCTTTCGGGCTTTTTAGGTCTCGCTAGAGTCAGCGCATGCACTGCTCTTGCGAGACATTTAGTAGCTGCTTCAACAAGCATTGAAAATGCAGTAGGTCTCGCCTTTGATTAAGTTAAAGCTATTTGCTTTCCTAATGGTATAGCAAAGCAAATGGCTTTAACTTAATAAAAGGCGAGACCTATTGCATTTTTAATGCTTGTTTTTTTTTTATTGTGTAACTGGTTCAATTGCTTGCTTTTGGAGTAAACATTTTACCTCCTTTTTGGATTGCAACAATTGATGCTTTAATGCTGGCTTTGGAGGTATTGAAGGTGGGAGATTTCTCAGCTGGATGGCATAGCAGTTCTGTATCATCTGTAAAACCCATTTGTCGGTGGTTATTAACCTCTACTCTGTGAAATGGCGGGAAACAGTAAACGGGGAGTGAGATTTTCACGGTTTCGATGGAGCTCATGACTTGGAGGAATACTGATGCTGTGTTTGCTGCTGTTCAATCACTCAATCAATCACATAACTTGTAAAGCGCACTACATACCCGTGAGGGTTCCAAGGGCTATTGGTCGAAGAGCCAGGTCTTGAGTTGTCTCCTGAAGGTCAGCGGGTCTTCTGTTTGTCGCAGGTAGAGGGGTAGGGTATTCCAGGTACTGGCGGCGCGATGGGAGAAGGATCTGCCTCCGGAAGCAGTTCTCCGGATGCGTGGGACCGTGGTCAGCAGAGCGGAGTGGAGTTTCCTGTAGGGTACGTAGAAGGAGAGTCGGCTGTTGAGATAGGCTGGGCCGGTTTTGTGGAGTGCCTTGTGTGCGTGGATCAGGAGTTTGAAGGAGATTCTTTTGTCGACGGAGAGCCAGTGCAGGTTCCTCAGGTGGGGGGTGATGTGGTCGCGGCGCATGACGTTGAGGATCAGGTGTGCAGAGGCATTCTGGATTCTCTGTAGTCTGCTGATGAGCTTGGACAAGGCTCTGGCGTAGAGGGCGTTTCCGTAGTCAAGTCTGCTGCTGACTAGGGACTGGGTGACTATTTTTCTCGTGTTTGCCGGGATCCATCTGTAGATCTTGCGGAGCATGCGGAGGGTGTTAAAACAGGTGGAGGAGACTGCGTTGACTTGTTTGGTCATGGAGAGTTGCGAGTCGAGGATGACTCCCAGGTGCGTGCGTGGTTGGTGGGGGCTGGGAGGGACCCCAGTGACGTGGGCCACCAAGAGTCGTCCCATGCGGAGGGGTTGGACTCGAGGATGAGGATTTCCGTCTTGTCTGTGTTAAGTTTGAGGCGGCTGGCTCCATCCAGTCTGCGACGGCCTTCATTCCCTGGTGGAGGTTGGATTTGGCGGTGCGGGGGTCCTTGGTGAGGGAGAGGATCAGCTGAGTGTCGTCGGCGTAGGAGATTATGTTGAGGTCGTGCTGCCGGGCGATGCGTGCTGGTGGAGCCATGTAGACGTTGAACATCGTCGGGCTGAGGGAAGATCCTTGAGGGACGCTACAGATGATCTCGGAGGCATCAGATCGGAATGGGGGGAGGTGGACTCTCTGAGTTCTGCCGGAGAGGAAGGAGGTGGTCCAGTCCAGGGCCTTGTCTCGGATCCCTGCGTCATGGAGGCTTGTGTGTAGTGTGTGATGGCAGACGGTGTCGAAGGTGGCGGAGAGCTCCAGGAGGATGAGGGCCACAGTCTCGCCGTTGTCTAGCAGGATGTCGTATGCGGCGGCGATGAGGGCGGTCTCGGTGCTGTGGTTGCTGCGAAAACCTGATTGGGACGGGTCCAGGATGTTGTTGTCTTCGAGGTGACGGGTGAGCTGGGTGTTTACTATCTTCTCGATGACCTTTGCTGGGAACGGAAGCAGGGAGATGGCACAGAAGTTCTTGAGGTCGCTCGGATCCGCCTTGGGTTTCTTCAGTAGGGCGTTGATCTCTGCGTGCTTCCAGTTCTCAGGGAAGGTGGCAGTCTTGAAGGAGAGGTTCTTCCTCAATTGCTCCAATGATGGAACTGCTGTTGCTGATGTTGTTGTAGACCCTGAGATTTAACCCCTTCCCTGCTCATGACGGAACCACTCTGTCATGAGCCACGGTCGCACTGTGCTCATGACGGAGTGGTTCCGTCATGCCGCGGCCGTTGGCTGCCGCTCCGCCCACGCGGGGCGTTTTCCCCGCCTGTGCGGGCGTCCAACGTAAGTGGGCGGCGCCGTGACGGAACCACTCCGTCATGAGCACAGCTCGCCCATGACTCATGACGGCGTGGTTCCGTCATGAGCATGGCGGCGCCGCGCTCAGCGCAAAACCCCCCAGCGACGCGGCGGAATTCGCGCCGCGGCGAAGGGGTTAAGGTAGAAAGACCATAGAGGGGTTATAACCCTCTGTCTTGACTGATATCTATTGTCCCTGTGGTGGTATTGGGTGCAAGAGAACTTCTTTTTCTCTTCTAAATCCATCGATTCAAGGTTTCTGCCTCCTTCTTCACCCACTTCATTTCTTAGTCGGTGTGAGGCCCAAAACTGGCCCAGTGAGAGGAAGTTTCATATTCTGTAACTGGGCATACGATTTTAGAGAAGTTAATACAAGTCAAGATAACCTAAGAGAGACACTGTTGCACGATTGTGTTAATCCAAATCTGCCTCATCTATGGCTGCACTAATTGACTGATTAGAGACAGTTTGATCCTCTTGCACTATTTCAATGAAGTCGTGCCACTTATGTTTTGGAAGATCATACTCCCATAGTGATATATCATATCTTGCTAAGTTCTTAAAAGTCACAGCTGCAGAATTACAGAATTTTCTTACCACTGCATCTTGTCTTTTACTCTTTTTTTCAGGAGGGACTGAAGTTTTTGGAGCCCAATGGTACATTTTTCTTACAGCAGAGGCTATCGCTGAATTTGGTTTAGGATCCTGTCTCAGATAAATAGGATCCTAGTTGAAGGCTTTGCATGTTTTAAGAAGCCAAGGAGTTGTGGCTTTAGTAGTAGCTGGTGTAAGAACTTCTCTTCTAAAAGGTCAGCAAATCTAGTATTATGGGTAAAGTAGGTCTAAGTGAAGCCCTTGGTAGAAGAATCTCTATCATCACCAAAACTGCTGCCTGTGATGTTTGAAGTTGTATATTTCATTGAGCTGCATCTCTGACTAATACAACTTGAAATGTAAGGATGGCATCTATAGGAGACAATCTAAGAGGTGACACGGATGGAGAGGCAGGAGTATATGTGGAATATGAGTGGGAGGAATAATATCTAGGTGTTAAAGGCGAAAAATTAGGTAACCCTTTGCATCTTCTTGGAGTAGAATGTCTAGGAGAATTGGGCTGTGGCGGCCTGTCAGTTTCTGGTGAAACTGTAGCTCTTGGTATTATTTGTGGTACCAGTAGTTGTGCTGAATATCCTATTGGAGAAATAAGCCCAGTATGTAAGTTAGAAGGGATAAGAGGTTTCTGGACAGGGTCCTCATCTTGTATAATCAGGATTGGTTGAAGTAGAGCAGTTGTTTTTTCTTAATCTGGTTGATGACGAGCAGAGGAAACTGAATAAAACAGAGACTTCTAAGTGTCTGCACGTCAATCTCCTTGACGTTGAGGGCCATATGCACAAGAAAGTGGTGGAGTGAGGCTTTTGCCGTCATGGCTCCGCCACTTTAGAAATGCAAGGCTGCACCAAATTTACAAGGATATGGTGCAGCCTTGCGTTTCCCCCTAAACTGACGCTACACTTAGCAGTGTAGGGCCAACGCAGGCACCCTTGCACTGTAGTGAAAGGGTGTCTGCGTGCAGGTGAGGATTGTTTGTGTAGGAAGGTGTCCCTTCCTGCACAAAAACAATCCTGAAATGCCATTTTGTCACTTCTATGTGTGCTGCATAATGCAGCACACATGGAAGTTACAAAATATCTCTTTTTTTAAGGATTGTTAATGTGCAGGAAGAGTCACCTTCCTGCACATTAACAATCCAAGGCATTTTGCTTTTTCCATGTGTGCTGCACAATGCATCACACATGGAAAAAGCAAAAATGAGGAGAAATATAGCATTTCTCCTCATTTCTCCAAGTTGAGGCAGAGTTTTCCCTGGTCTTAATTTTGCCGCTGCCTCTTATTTACGCTGCCCTTGTAAATAGGGGGCAGCGTCAAAAACAATGGGTGTTGCGGTGAACTGCCCATTGCCCACCACTTTCACGCTAAGCGTAGCGTGAAAGGGGGCCTTATTTACAAGGCATCGTTAAGCCATGTTAGGCAGCTTAACGCTGCCTTGTATATAAGGGGAGGCCCCTATCGCCACCAGAGCATCACTGAAAGTGACATTGTGGTGGCAATAGGGACTTGGACATATGTCCCTGAGTGTTTTGACGGCAATCTCTGCATCAACAGCATTGAAGCTGATCTTCTCGACGTAGACTGATGATGTGCCGTCAATGGCTGTGGTGTAGGAACTGGTATTAACGCCATTGTATGAAATAGGTTCAACAGTACATGCAGTGTTGTAATCAATGTCAATGAGGCTGTTGCTGTACTGCGTGATGGCGAGCAGGTCGGTGCCAACGTCTGCCTCAACAGTATTCTCTAGAGTGGTGAGAAAGACCAGAATGATGGTGGTGATGTTTTTTCCACCTCCTCTCTTCAGATCTCCCTCTATATGAGACTTTATCACAAGAGGTTCTGGTTTCAGAAGAGGGAGCATCCTCTCTGTCCTTTTCGCTCAACTTTTTTCTCTCCTCTTCCTGGCAGGGGTTCTCAGGTTTTCCTCTCAGGCGATTGCCCTCATGATCTTTTAGCGCCCTTTTTTGACATCCTTTGGCAACATTTGCACTCCTTAACTGTGTGTGATGGAGGGAGACAGAAAACACACACAGAATGTCGTTCTGATGAAGCCTTTTTTTGCCCACATGATGGGCATTTCAAGAAGAGTGAAGGTAATTTCATAAACAAATTAAGCTTCTTGGGGGTAAAAATTGGTGAAAGATATATAAAACCTTCAGAGTCGTCAAGTAAAGCAGAAAAACAAAACTTTCTATGAATAGATTAAGAAAGAAGTAGGTAAAGAAACCTAGAGAGTGTTCTGAGATCCTCTTGGCTAGAGCCAGAAATAAGAACTACTTCTATGAGGCAAACTGCCAGTACAGTGCATGCTGGGAAAGGTAGCTGCTGGCTCCTTAAAGTAACAGTGAATTTTTCTTTGCAGCTTCTGTACTCAAGACCTGACAGGCTACTCTGCCTTCATTTTTCTCACTTTGTATATAGCTCATAGGATTGAACACAACATTGTCTTCAGTTAGGTGCTGCAATGTGGTCATATTCTAATAATGAATGCCATTTTATGGTTCAGAAAAATTCAGCAAACGTAGGCCTGTTATTTATGGAGGTACCACCAATTTCATGGACAACAAGACAACTACCTCAATCTAAAGATTGACTTTAGATGGTTGAAGAGAAAGTGTTCAGGGTTCCGCGCAAAGGCACAGGAATATTGTAGGTTTATGAATATCAGTGAGGATCCTACAATGCAGAACCTTGTGAAACATCTCTGTATCCCTTACTTTCAAATAATGATCGATAGTACCCTAACCCTAAATTCCAATTAGCTAGTGAACAGTGGGGAATGAGTGGGTCCGGTAGATATCCATTAAACAGCTTGTGTTCACAACAAACAAAAAATTCCAACTGTGATCAATTGAAATGATTGAAATTGACCTTGTGTGTGTGTATCTGGTATCTACTGAACTGTTCCCAGTGACCCAAACACCAACCCACCCACTGGTGGTCTCTTAACCCAGATATCTAGACTTTAGAAACTAGAGTTTCTGCATCAAAGTTTATCATTAATTATATTGTGCATGAAAATCAAAGTGCATTTTGAGAGGTGATGTTGGATTATCGGGTGTTCTTGACCGTGGACGTACGTTTGGTAGCAGTTTGGTCTCAAATTGCTTAAGTTACCTCTTCTCCTACAAAAGCTGCAGAGAAACTCATTTTTTTAGGATGGGCAGCATTGCTCCACTGACCAGGAACTGTAAACATTACTCCAGTAAAAGACTGGAGATCAGAGAGTTGTCAAAGAAAGCTGAAAAATAGACGATCTATCCTGTAGGCCCCAATATTATTCTGAACTGAAGGACACAATAACTAGTACTTCAGTTACAAGGTTCGTGGTGCAGTATCCCCCTAAGAATACCAATCGGCCCAATTGCGAGAGGTCTGGTGTTACCAAACCCACTGCCCATCCTTGAAATACCATTGGCTTGCTGGATAGATGATCCAAGCAATGGCACAGCATAAAACATACTTGAAAGCCAATGGCTGAAAGGTGGTGCCCAAAAGCCCTAACTCTCTCTGTACTAGTTCTCATTTGGACCTACCCTAGACTCTGCTTGAGGCTTTTCTTGGATTGAGTCTTGACCTCTATGGGTTGTTTGACAGAATATCGAGGAAACAAATGTCTTGTGGACGGACTGTCGTGTCAAAGATGTCGCGGACCGGAGTATCAAGAAGGTAGGTGCAATGACGTAAGTGTAGATTTACTGTTCTTAACTCCACATCTACATACCTTGAAGATATAGATATATATGTGGAGTTGGGTATAGTTAAAGTTTCCTTACCCAAAGAAACTTACCTTCACCATATTTTTGTCCTCACTGTTCTTCACACTATGTTTGTCCACACAATATTTTTTTCTCCCATATTTGGTGCAAACACCCCTATATGTGGTGTCCCTACGGTCTTTGTGTCTTTAGATAAGTGTCAGAGCTTACTCCTTCTGCCTAACTCGAAAAACTGGGACATAGAAACTTTTTCAAGACCTTTTGCCCAGAGAATGGACAGCTTGCAAAGATGATTCGCCAAGGGTGCTTCGCTGGTGGGACTGACTTTGCCATAGATCCAGCTATGTTCTTCGTCTCGACATCGGTATCATTCAACACCGAAGTCAGTTTTACTCAATCCCGCAGCTTCCTCGATGTTGCCGTCAATGAGAACTCAATTGACGCCACAGACCTCTAGAAAGTTTAAAGCCAAACTTTTCTCACCTCATCGAGGACCACACTGGGACATCATCCTCCAGTAACCTATCGCCGTTGAGCCCTGCTTTGAACCCCACCTGCTGTCTTCGATGCCCAGACATATTTCTTAGAAGGTTACTCTTGACCGGGATGACCCAGTCCTTGTACTGAGCCAGCGATCGGCGCAGTTGGCCTTAACTTTGACCTTGCACTGGTCAAGCGAACCCGATGATGGTGGTTGGTGTTTAAAGTTTTTGGGCACTATATTTATTTAAAACTTTAAAAATGTATACCTCTGGTTCCCCATATTGGATGTTTGTCATTTTGGTGTAATTGTATTCATTAAAATAGTCTCTATGTTTATAAATAGGAGAAGGATTTTTAATGTGGTGTTTTTGACTTTGAAACTGTTTTAGTACTTCTGAATGCGTTATACATTTTCTTAAGTTAAGCCTGGATGCTCTGCGCTGTAGTTACCAGGTTTTGAACTCGGGTTTAAGTTACTGAAACCTTTACAGGACCTCACGACAATGGTACACTCTTACTTGTGATGGACTACCATCCACCCCAAGCAAAAATCCACTTTTTTACACACAGGATTGTAATATATGTGTTATACTTAGCCTCTAATAAAAGAATACAATTAAACCATTTATTTGTTAATATATCTTTCTACATGGAATCCAATTTCCTAATTCATACAGTATACTCTGAAAAATAATATTGCTAATTTAGTCTTGGGGAGGCGGCTGTGCTCTACTAATCTCTTCTGGCTGTAGCCATCTTGCCAAAATTCTATTGTTGTTCCCTTTCAGTCTTTTGTCACGATTTGGTTCTATGAAACTGAAGCAGCGCTGGAAAGAACAGTTGCAAAATCCAAGCAGGTGCAGCTGATCTGTACCTGAATGCAAATGTTCTTAAAGTATTAATGTAGAATGTGTTTAGTGAGAGTTCTAATCATATTTTATCTGACCTCACCCATTTTGGCAATTTAGTATTGTATTGTTTTGTTATTTGTATAACACTTTCTTACCCTATGAGCGGCCCACAGCACTTTTTAGGTGGCAAGTAAGTAGCTACACTGTTTGTAACATATATATAGAGCTTTGTACACCTGATGAAGTTCAATTTATCAGGTTCCTTGGTTCCCTTTGGACTGCATACTTGAAAGGGTATTTGTTGTGGTTAGTTCTTTGTGGGGGGGACTTGGGAGGTGCATGAAGTCGGGAGTGTGGTGCATGAATGGTGTATTGTTCATCGTTGCACATAAACATAGAGAGGAAATTCATGATGCTATTTGTGTTCCCTTTTAAATTCCATTCTTTAATGCAGGGAAATTTTGCCTCTAAACTACTTAATATTTTCGATATTTCCTTTTCGCTTGGTACTGTTGCTGATACCTTTAAAAAGGGAACGTTATTTGTATTCTGAAGAAACCGGACCTCGATCCAACATTTTCCTGCACGGTTTATGTAGCAAAATATTTATGCCACTATCTTAAGTCCAGTTATAATTTGGATGATTCTCAAATAGGTTTCACCCTATTCAAAGTATGGAATTAGCTTTTGTGGTTGCACTGGACGATTTGTGTATGGATCTTGATAATTGCCATAGCAGCACACGGATACTCTTAGATCTGTTTTTGACATTTGGTACAATGGACCGTCTCCTTCTTATTAGACAACTTCTCAATGTTAGCATTCCGAAAGATTTTCATTACATTGCTTCCTTTCTATCGGACAGGTCTTTACAGATCTGTTCTCCTTCTACCAACTGTGAATGCCGGGTCCCTCAAAGCTCGATCCTGTCCCAATATCTTTTCAACACCTATATGAGATCACCTAACTTTACACATAGATACATTTGGAATCAAAATCGACACATATGGAGATACCCAATTTTTATTTAGACTTAGCAATTCGCCCACTGGCATTAGTACACTGCAGGATTGCCTCTCTGTTGTCTATTAATGGATGACCTCCCGGTGGTTGAAGCTCATAACCGGTTAATAGTGGATTTATAAGTCCAAAATAGAAATAGAAAAGGGAGTAATGTCGCTGTGCAGTACTAAATGAGTTGAGTGGAAGGAGCGTGGGAGACAAGTTCATAGCTTGTATGTTTTCACTAGCGATACTTCTGAGTTTATTCCAGTTGGCACTCGGTTTAAGGAAACAGCCAGGTCTTTATAAACTTTATGGAGTGGGAGTAAGATAGGTATTGTTCTGTAGTTTTTAATGACACTTCACTTGCAACTGGTAGCCAATAAGTCTTTTGGACAGGGATGAAGTGGAGAGAAGAGTTCATGATGACACCTAGTTTGTTGTGTAGAGATTCTGCGAGTGGTCTGATTTCCCTCAGCCATCCACAGGGGTGTGTGGGGGTAATATTTTGCTATGCTCCAAAAAGTGGGATTTATGTTTTTGAGGCGGCAAACTTCATGGAGGTCTGCAGCATGCAAGTGCTTATTCCACTCAAGCATTAGCTAAGCCCTAATGTGCCTAGGTCTAATGTTTTTCCAGCTTTAGAGTGATCAGGATGTCATCAGCATAGTTGTATCGAATGCGTGACCAAGCAGGCTACAATCACGGACGTGCCGAGCTGAGGCTCCGACACCATGCACGAATTTCGACGATCACACCACACCGAAGCAGCTAAAAACAAGCTCACAGCCACCAGAACATAGCAGGAAACATATACTGGGCTTCCTACCCTGGAGTCGTTGTAAATTGGTGCTAACGTGTGCACTGAGCTGGGACATCCCGGAGCCAAGATGATGGCCGCCATATAATGAGGACAGCGATCACTCATAAGAGCCACCAGATGAGCCCCTGAAACGGTGACCAGTGAGAGCAGCGAGTTTGCTGTGGATGCAGTCGCAGTGTTTGCGGACGGAGAGAAACAGGCGCACAGCCGTAGAAGACACACAAGCTGCCGCCCGACGCTCTGGTCCCTCCTTGACACGGTGGGGCGTGTGGGCCACCACAGAGTACGGATCGGCGTACCTGAGTGCGAGATGCCCGCAACATTGACCTGCTGAGCAGCAACAACATTCCCCAAGAGCGCAGTAAGTGAAGGCTAACACACGCGCTGAGTAGAGGCAGACCTGGAGTTAAAATGGCAGCCACCATGATGCACCGACAACCCGAGGTAGACCCCTGCTTCTGCGCTCGGATTAAGAATTGACCCACCGTAGTCCCATCGGTGAATGCCAGTAAAGAAAACCTAACCAGCAACCGGAGTACGCACAAGTGCACGCCTGGCATTTCACCCCTCTCCTAACAGACAACGATACAATAAGACGTGGGGAGTGCCACATGGCAAGGAACTGTACATCTGAGCATGGGGTGCTCGCGCAGCCATCTCGGTGAGCGGCGGAGACAGACAGGGCATTAAAGTCATTGATAGGCCCCATGTGGAGGGATCATCAGCACCCACACAGCATACCAGATCTGTCGGAGACCACAGGACCAACCACCTGCGGTTTTCCCTCTCCTCTCTAAACAGCTCTACTGAAACCAGGAAACACAGGTCACAGTCCTGGGGTGCAGATGGATGAAACCAGGACATATTAACGCCCCCAGAGATCCATCCCCACGTTGGCGCGCAACCGAACCGAACAAAGCCTCCCCCGCTGTGCCTACCACCTCTTGATAAGAGCCAAGGGCCCCAAATAGTAATCAAACCTCCTCTCCTCAGATCCTGGGCAAAACCTATGTACAAAAACACTGGA
This sequence comes from Triturus cristatus, assembly GCF_964204655.1. NCBI lineage: Eukaryota > Metazoa > Chordata > Amphibia > Caudata > Salamandridae > Triturus > Triturus cristatus. Next base: position 191,840,574 of record NC_140581.1, read on the forward strand.
GACAGCAAATGTCGCGCGCACACATTTGAAACAGAGCGTGCTGAAGAGCAGCATGCAGACAGGTGCCACGCGCCCCTTGTACACACAAGCTTTCTTGGACGCGGTCGACCATGGGGAGAAGCTCAGTAGCCAGATAAACACTCCTCCATCCAAATATTATGCCCGTCCACTGAGTCCAGGCCAGAGCCTCATTGTACAATAGTCCTCCCACCCAGAGCTCGACTGCGTCAGCGACAACACAAGACAATTCCATAGGTGCCAAACTGCCACAAAAGGATGTGACAGCCCCTCCAGAGCTGACCCTATCTGAAAAGATGGATAAAGTATTGGAAGTCATCGAAAACTCTAGAGTATCAATGAAGGAGCAATTTGGCACCGTGACTACATATCTTAGCATGCTCTGAGCTGATCACTGCAAGCTTGCAGACAGGGTAGCAGACGGAGAGAAAACAATCGCCACCATGCAACCCTCAGTTAAGGCGCACCAAGAGACTTTGCAGACACTGCTGCACTGGATGACAACTATGGAGGAATGCATTGATGACCTTGAAGGTCGCTCAAGGAGCTGTAATATCTGGGTCCTGGGACTTCCAGAAAGCGTTCAAGGCACCGATCCTGTCGCTTACATGAAGACATGGACTAAGTCATTTACGCCTGCCACAGACTATACAGCATTCTTCACCACAGAGAGGGCTCACAGAGTGCCGGCCCAAAAACCTCCACCAGGATACTCACCCCACCCGATCCTTGCAAAGTTCTTACACTATAGAGATCGTGACACTGTGCTCAGGGCAGCCATGCAGCATGGCTCTATTCATGTCGAGAACAAACAAATAATGCTCTTCTCGGACTACTCCAGAGTGGTGCAATGACAACAATCTTCGTTCCTAGAAGTAAAGCGTCGACTTCGGCAAGATGGAATCCAGTACTCCTTATTGTTTTCAGCCCATCTCAAAATTATGCACGGAGGAACTACTGTCTTCTTCACGGACCCAGCGGAAGCCCATGACTGGGCGGATCAACATTGCCACAAACACCCCAGCGCGAATGTCAAATATGTCAGGCGTCCAACCACACAGCGTAGCAACAGACGCCGCCCAAAACGGCAAAGCAGGCGGCCCAACCCTGAACTCCATAAACAATCCATAGGATCGCCTGACTTGAAGCTAATCATAAATGAACGTTCAAAATCCATACAGGCCGCAGTGGAGCTATGACCGCCCTCACCTGCAACAGACACAGACAGAGGTCCGCACATCTTCTCGTGTCGGGAGAGGAGGAGGGAAGTGAAGAGACAGTGTCGCAGGAAGACTTCGAGACCCCGCCACTGGTCACATCACAGAATGCTGATACATTGATATAGCCAGGTGACAGCAGATCATGCGAACGGTGTAATTCAATAAGCCGAACTGTAATACTACTTGAGGTATGTGACAGATAGAATCGCACAGCCAGCGTCAGATTCTCACCAGGCTTCTTGGCACAAGATGATCCTACAAGTGCCACTGTATAGAGCCGCCTCGCAGACAAGCGCCGCCACCCCCACATTACATTAGAGTTCTCTTCTTACACTAGGCTAAGTTTGGATGTATCACCAGTTGCGATAGGTCCCCAGTATTGTGACTGCACCCCACCCCAGTTGTTATTCCCTAACATGTCATTCCTCACTACACTGTGTACTCAAACGCATGCAGATGAGGCGCTACAGCTAAACCAGGAAGGCAGGATCAGACATAGGGAGAGATGTGGACCACAACACGGTTACGCGCCATGTCAGAACACCTCACCCTAGACCCCGCCAGATACCCCATGTCACATAAGGGCAACATCACCATCCTCACACTGAACGTGCGAGGTATGGACACGGCACATAAGCGATACACAGTATATGCATATATAAAACGACAGAACGTGCAAATCGCACTACTGCAAGAAACCCACCTAGTGGCGGGGGAACTAGAAAAGCTGCGCAAACGATACCACGACATATTCGGCCTATGCGTGAGGGACGCTTATTTGGCTGCGACCAGGGGTTCCATTCCAGGAATTGTTCCAGAACAATAGACACAGAGGGCCTTTGATACTTTATTTTGGCCATACCTCCTTCAGGTTATACAGAGGATGGGAATAGCGCCCCGTCTACTGGCCTACACCAAGCTCATATACAACAAGCCGACCTCCAGAGTGAAGCTTGGACACCACATGTCGCCATTATTCCCGGTACTAAAAGGCACAAGACAGGGCTGCCCACTCTCCCCATTACTGTTCGCTATAGCGATGGAACCACTTGCGATCCGTCTTCACAAGGAGGGTGAGCAGTGGGGAATCCCAATCGCTGGTACGGTCCCTGCTGTTTCATTATATGCGGATGACCTGTTTATTTACGTCTGAGACATTGCATGGTACCTCACCCTGATACTCACTGCCATCCTAGACTTTGAGTCCATTGTGGGCCTAAAGGTCAACTGGGATAAGTCTACAATATATCCGTTGTCAGACAACACCCCCCACCCCGACAAGTGCAAATGGGAGTAATCGACATATCATGGAGCGCCCTAGCAGTACGATACTTGGGAGTGCGCCTGTACCACAGGCTGCAAGACATGTACGAGGGAAACCTCCGCAGGGCACTGGCAGGTATTCGAACCTCTGTACATTTTTGGAAGGCTCTCCCACTGGCCCACATTGGGAAAATTGCGGTGGCCAAAATTATTTTGGTTCCACGATTACTATACTACTTGACAGTGGCGGCTGGTGACATTTGAAAGTGGTGGCCGGAAAGTTATCGTGGTACTGCACTGAGGCGAGCGAGCGTAGCGAGCGAGCCCGAAAAACCTACCGGGGTTTAAAAAAAAAAAAAAGAGTGGATAAATGGAGTATTTTCAAGCAAATTTGAGAAAGCAGGAAGGTTGATAAAGCCCTTGCAAAAGTGTTATGAAATCAATAGTAGAGATGTGACATAGGTAGCCAGCCGCTTGTTCAGTATAATCAGAGAACTTCACTTTTCAACCCCCAAAAACACAACGCACTGACTCACTTGTAAGCACTGTATTTTCCTTTACAATTGCCTTCTCAATATTTTGGCAACTGTGTACCTCCTTCACACACAGTTGCACAGAATCACAATCGCAACTTAAATAAGTGACCTTTGCTTTGATTGTTCAGCAGAGAGGCCAGGGGTTGGATGGCTAAGTTTTCTGAACACCTTTTTGACCCACTGACAGGCACTGTGAGAAATTGACACAGCCTTCAGCCGTTTCTCTAAAGCTCTCAATGGTGGCCCATTAAAAATGCCTGAATGCAACTCAGTTCAAAGTATGCACTGTACAAGAAATATGCTACACAACAAAATACAGAAATACAGCATCCTGGAAAAAGTGGGCACGCTTAAGGAATGCAAGATTAAGTAAAACATGTGAAACATAAACAAAAACTATATCACTGACATGGAATACCTTAATGTTTTATGCATTCATTGCTCAGAAATCAGTAATTTCCCAGTTGTGGATGGGTGGATTGGTGGTGGATGCATGCATGCAGGTATGTGTGTATGTATGTATGGATGGATAATTGGTGATGTGGGTGGATGGATGGGGGAGTAGATAAATGTATTTGAGATGGATGGATGGATGAATGGGCAAATATGCTGATGGGTGAATGAATGGATGTGTAGGCTATGGGTCGATGAATGAGGTTGTGGTGCGAATAGAGGGACGCAGTAAGGAAGGGGTGGATGAATTGGCTAGAAGATTAAAGAAACCACCAATGCGGGCATAATTATGCAGCACACGCTGCAGGATGACACAATTTGTGGTCCTGTTCATAGCACACAGGGAGGATTATCAGTCGAAGCAGTGACAATTTCTTCTGCTGCAACCGCCCTTTAACTTGAGAAATTAAACCAGTGTGGCACACAGCAGAAAGTGCCATTAATTCTGTTTTATGATGCAGACAGGAATATGTTCTCCTTTCATTACTGATGTGTGCAGTCATGAATGTCCTACAAACACCACCAACAGCCCTGTGTTAAAATGAGGTTGCACATGTTATTCCGACTAGGAGGCAGGTGGGAGACAGGAGAGCCCTACTTAAGATCATTACCGACAGATTTGGGGCTCTTCCTCACCAGCTCAAAACACCGTTCTAAGAAAATAACAAGAAATCTGTTCCCTCAAGCAGCACACGTGGATGAGGATGAAGCCTGTATGAGCTGCCATGAAGGAGGCAGATTGAGCACTTTCTGCAGAACCAATGAATGCACACAGTTCCTAAAGCCACGCACACTAGCCTGACACCTAAGTAGATGTGTGCTTTCCTTTTTACACTGCGACCGGGGAAGACATGGCGTTTTGTAGCACTGTCCCGCCCATAAACCAAAGCCCCCCCCCCCCCTCTCCCCACAGAAGCTGTGCTCTTTTGCCTCGGCATGCAGCACTGATAATTGTTTGGGGCAGATTTTAATTCGACAAGGTGGTCACGGTAAGACACCCATACCCAGAACAGAGCACCATGTAAAACAACAAACTATACACGTCATCTGAGGCGTACATGTACCAACACTAGGTACAGGCATATGACGTATGTTTTCATTTAACAGAGTGGCAGGGAAGACGCATAGGTTGTTTTGTAACCCTCGTCAGCTGAAAAATTAGTACACGCTCGATCGCTACACCTACTTAAATCATTTTGCCCAGGAACCTAGCCACACATGACAGCTGTCTCATGCTATATGCCAGTTGGTTGTCTGCTTTATACAAATGACACCCCGCAACGGGATCCCAGAGGACGCCTCATTACACTGGAGCACACACCAGAGCAAGACAGCACAGTACACCAGGTGAGAGGGTCCCGTATACAACAGGTTACACCAGGGCACGTGACCTCACGGCAAAGCACAGAACCGCATTCCAGTGACCCACAAACATCCCGTGACGTCAGAGCATATATCAACAAAGCCTGTGAGAGCTCGGCACGCCAGGGTGCCCACGTGGCATCAAAGGACGCCATATGATACGACATCGTATCATGTTGAAGTAACGCACAACACACATGGCAACACGCGCTACTGTACATATCACACATCGAGCAGGATTACAGGCTACACTTTCATTCAATCGTCGGACATGTTCATTATGAAAAGGTACATATACACACTGCGGATCGCCAACATGGTCAGACCTTCAGCCTCAACGGCTATACAGAGCCTAACCACAGTCTTTACTGCACGTCAAGTATTATTAAAGTGTGCACAAAAATATCAGATTTTCCAGGTTAATTGTTTGTATTGCGCGCCGCACATAACCTAATTAATCCTTAACAATGCCGCATATCCGGCATCTGATTAAACAAATGCGAAACGCAGATCGTGCTTACAGCGATCTTCTAAACACCAGAGGAAGACATACTACATACGTATAATTACAAAACACCTGACATAACAATAAATCAGCAGAACTATGACGTGACAAAACATTACGCACTGATTAAAGGACAAACTGAATTGTGAACTTAAACAAAGGTCCGTTCGTTCGTGGGGACTAGGGAAGACTGTAGAAGCAAGTCTCGAGACACAGCCTGATGGGGTATTCAGAAGAGCTTTTCACTTTTCTCTTATTAGCTTGCACAAATCCCTTTTTAGGTCTCGGCTGCGAAAGGCTGCGCTTGCGCAGTCTCGCTCCGAGATTTAATGAGTTGGAGTGACTTTGAGAAGAGGGGCTTGCACCCGCCCCTCTTCTCTCCTGTTCTCCATTGGCTGGCCTCTTAAATGCTGGCCAGCCACTGGAGAAGAGGTCCAGTCACTCCATTGAAGCCCCGTCCTTTTCGGATCGGGGGGCGTGTTTTTTGCGAGAAGTCTCAGGGAGGAGACAACAGCAAAACACGCCCCCCAATCCGAAAAGGACACTCCCTTTCTCCGAGGCATTTTCTGCTGTGCCTCGGAGAAAGGCGGTGGTGTCCCGGCGTTGCTCTCTCACCTGATCTCATTGTTTTTTTTACAAGGACGTTCTCTGTTTTTTTACGTCTCGGCTACCGAAGGCTGCGCTTGTTTTCACTGTGACCTGGAGGGAGGATTGCATTGTGCTGAACTCGAAGGCGCACAACGGAGGGCTCCGAGGGGCTGGTGACATATGCACGGCTCGTTTCCAATCGTGTCTACGGCGGGTACTGTTTCACCTATGTGGTGCAGGAGAAGGGCTTGAGGGGAAGATCTTGCTATCATTGTCCAATGGTTTCAGCCGTCTCCTTATTTGATTGACTTGTTTATCCACCAATAAAATTCTCGAACACGTGTGCTTTGAGGAAGGGGCGTGTCACCGTCAGTGAGAGAGAGAAAGGCAGAGAGAGAGAGCTCAGCCGCCATCTTGGATCCAGAGAGCTCTAAACGGAGAGCGGAAGAGGCAGTAAAGAGAGACGGGTGCTCCCCGCCCCCACTAGAGCCATAATAACACAGCATGAGAGGCCGGCCCCGACCTTGGGGGCCACAGAGCGAGCGGGAATAAAACACACTGCACCCCCCAGCGGCCGAACCTGCAAGCAGCGGGGGGTGAGCACTCCTCTGGAAATTATGAAGGAGGGTGGTGGGTAGAGAGAGAAAAGGGGTTGGGGGCATAATGCGGAGGTAGGAGCTGGGTGTTGGCATAGGGAGGGAAAGGTCATGATATGGTATAGGGGTCAGCAGTTAGGATGGCCACAGGTGGTGAAAGGAGGCTAGGGTGGATTGATGGGAAAATGGCCTGGTTGGGGGCTTCCAAGCATAAAGAACGGGACGGAATTAACTGACAGTAGATACTTGATGTGGTTGTGGGGATATCCTTCAGCGGGCTATGATGTGACGTGGAAGTGTTAATGGAATTGGTTAGATGGCTAACGGACGGCATAAAGAAACACGAGTGTATTGCTGATGTGAACACGAAGAACTTTAGACTAGGGGGCTGGAATAAATCCAGGGACAAGCTGCCAAATAGGACGTGGGCCGGGGCGATCTTGTGTTCTGCAGAGAGTAAACATATGGGTGACTGAGAAAAAGGAGTGGGTTTCTGTCGGAAGGGGCCACTGAACGGTAGGTTAGGGGTCATGTGCATACCTGTCCAAGTAGAGATGTTTATGTAGATGGCTTCTTATTGTGGGATGTTCTAGGGCAAAGATGGCTTCCGGTGCAGGCCTGGACTACTCTGGCATAAAAAGCAAGAATAACTCGTCTCGATATTGATTTAGACTGATGGCGTAGTGTCTGGAGCAGAAAATTCTTGCAACTTTTGGGATAGATAAGAACGTGGAGCAGGGTACATTTTGCAGAAGGAGAGCTTCGTGTGCTGTGATAGGCGGGGAGGGCACAGGTGAGGATAAGGGGAGCAAGGCTAGTGGAGTCAAGTGTTTACATATTGATTGCAGGTGTATGCTCAGTAAGGACCTGGTCCAGAGGTGAACGATTTTGATAAAAAACATGTGTGTGTGAAATTAAGTCCTTCAGATAGTTAATCTGGGGCAGTAAAATGGAAAGCGGATTGCATTACCCTAGAACACATGTTACGTTAAATCATGTGACATGGAAGAACGAGGCACATCAATTTAGGTACATGGGTATTTGTGTCAGAAAGTAATCGGGGTAATAAAAACATTCTGTTTGCGTTTAAAATGTATGCATGCTGAGTTTATACAGAAGCAACCGGGGCGACAGGGAGGAGTATGGGTTGCCCATCGTGCTTATTTTGTGTATTGACTGAGGTGTAAACCTTTTCTGCACGTGGCCAGTCTCAATCTGCTGTTTGGAGATGTACGTATATTTGGAGTGCAGTATATCCCAGGTGGGAATTAATATGTAATTGATGGCTAATCTCTGGCTGTCCTAACTTGGACAGTTATGTGCCGATTACTTCACTGTAACCCTCAAACGTTCACCTTCTATCCCTGGTATTCATTTATAGTGTTGGTCAGTCATGATTGACAGGACTGTACTTGAATATAGAGGGCCATTTATGATATATTTCTCATCTCACCAAAGAGTATAATATTAATAGTACTTTTTGTGCTTTGACTTCTAATATTGACTTCTGTGATCCGCAGTTTGGTGTGGGATTGTTTTATGATAAGGAGATTTTCTTGACTGGTGGTTATGGAGGTAACCAATGTTTTTTCATGTTATAAGTCATTTTATTTGTATTGTTTATAAAGCCAGGGTTTAGGCGTCCGGCATCAACGACTCCTCTTTTAAATTCTGTATCAGCTCTTTACTATCTGTATTATTATTATACTACTAGTTTTGCTTCCTGCGTAGAGGCGGTGTTTTTGACACCTCAATCATCATTATCCAAATAGGGATGATGAAGGTGGTGGGGCAGACATACATGGCCAAAACTGTCGTTCATATGTACATGAGTCAGATCCTCTTTCTAGGAATGAAAATAGCTGTTGAAGATATTTTATTGATTTAATCTTGAGCCCTCAGTAAAAAAATCTCTTCATTAGTTAGACATGACTTTCTAAATTTAATCTTCAACCCTCAATAAAAAATGTGTTCATGAATTAGACATGATTTTCTAAATTCGTTATTGCCGGTTAGACCCTTTACTTTCTGACGTGGTCTCTACTATGCTATCGGCGTGATTGTCTCTTAAGACAAATTTATGTAAACATAGGCCTCTATTGTTGCATAATTCATGGTTGATCCTTTATGTACACAACCATTTTGGGCATGTCTTCTGTTGTCCAAAGGAAATACTGTTACTGTTTAGTCCCCTTTAAAAATGCACACACTTCAGCTCCTGAAACCGGTTTATTACATTGAAAAAATACTATTGTTGGTATTATGTTTATGTATGTACAGTGCATGTGTTTTTCTGGCATGCAGATTGTTGTGTGCGGTTCTGCATTGCTTTGTATTAGGTCTGTCGTCCTAATTATGACAAAAAGGTAGTGGTGAATATTTTTTTTCATCTCATATACTTCAAAGAATTGTAATTTCAGATTGACTACTGATAATTATCTCTATATATTCATGCCCTGATGTTTACGATCTGTGTATTACGCTTCAATTTTGGGATCCAAAGCTCACTGTGATTAGGTGTGCGAAGTGTTACGTTTCTCCGCTTTGTCATCAGTGTAAGGGCCCTTTAATTCAGCAACTTACATTTTTGTCTTCTTTAATGTGATGTATTTAAACCTTTTATCCTAAGAATGAAAATGTTTTTTTATGACCTGACTTGTCATATGTTTTTGTTACAAAAATAAACCCAGTCTGTGTTCCTTGCACGTTTTTAGGTCTCGGCTAGCGATGGCTGCGCTTGCGCAGTCTCGCTCGCGAGACATAATGACTTGGGTGAAGAGGGGCTTGAACCCGCCCCTCTTCTTCCCTGTTCTCCATTGGCTGGCCTAGTAAATGCTGGCCAGCCATTGGAGAAGAGGTCCCGTCACTCTAATCCTGCCCCGTCCTTTTCGGATCGGTGGGCGTGTTTTTTGCGAGAAGTCTCAGGGAGGAGACAACAGCAAAACACGCCCACCAATCCGAAAAGGACACTCCCTTCCTCCGAGGCATTTTCTGCTGTGCCTCGGAGAAAGGCGGTGGTGTCCCGGCGTTGCTCCCTCACCTGATCTCTTTATTCGGATTCAGCTGTTTGTGTCCTTGCTTTGGTGCGCGCTGATGCGTGACCTTCAGGGTGGGCAGGGTGGATGTGTTGTGTCATGCGCGGTTTAAACTGCACACACGACCAGCTGGGAACTTAATTTATGTGGCGCCAGACAGCAGTCTTTGCTTGCCAGTGCCAACGAAGCTGCAAGGTTAGGTGAGTAGGCACCGGCCGGCGGAACAAACACACGGGAGGACAGATTAGCAGGCCACTGGTTTGTTTGTATGCAATGCACACCTTAAAAAAAATTCAGGCAGTATGACACTGAAAAGGTTCCTGGTCGTTTAAATATGGCCGCTACGGATCACAAGTCTCGCCTATTGCCGATACAACTGTAACGACGGCGTCATCCATGTAAAAAAAAAAAAAAGTGGAGGAGTGAGCCCCATGACCTATTACTGGCAACGGAAGATAAGCCTCTGCCAAAAGTATCAGTGTCTTGGCCGGAGAAAAGCCGGTCCCATAGGAAACACGGGCGTGTGACCCTGGGGAGCCCCCTGCTTTACTGTTGTAGGCGTACCCTGTGTGACGTTTAGGTGAAGTCCCAATCGAAGACGGTTGGCAGGCTGCCGGGAGAGAGACGCCATTGCTGTTTCTTCGTCAAAGTGAAAGTGCTGCTCAGGGTGGCGGTAGGCTGCGTGGGGATTTATCTCCTTCCGCTCCCTTGACTGTGTCCGGGCGTCTCTCCGTCCTCTCGTTGCCCAGGGGCTCGGTGTAAGCGGCGGCGGACATGGCGTGCGGTGCCACTCTGAAGCGGCCCATGGAGTTCGAGGCCCTGCTTAGCCCGCAGTCCCAGTCCCCTAAGCGCAGGAGGTGCGCTCCGCTGCCTGGGTCCCCTGGGGGACATTCCCCGCAGCGGTGCGGACTGATGTCCCACGGCGACGAACAGACCCAAGGAGCACCACCACCTCTGCCTTTCGTTGGGGAGCGACACCTCACCCCAGGTAACCGCAGAGGAGGCTCAGGCCGGGTGACACAGGGAAAGCGACGGTCTCGGCATTGTTAAAGTTAGAGCTATTGGCATTGCTCATGACAATGCTGTTTCTTTAAATGTTTTAACCCCTTCGGTGCTCATGACGGAACGGTTCCGTCATGAGCGTCGGTTGAGCTGTGCTCATGACGGAACCGTTCCGTCATGACCACGCCCGCGCAAGAAACGGTCAGCACCGCGGGGGAATCCGCGCCGCATCGAAGGGGTTAAAAACAAAAACATAAACAAAAAAAATGTCATGAGCAATGCCAATAGCTCTAACTTTACCAATGCCGAGACCATTGCATTGTAAATGCTTGTTTAGGTCTCGGCTGCGAAAGGCTGCGCTTGCGCAGTCTCGCTCCGAGATTTAATGAGTTGGAGTGACTTTGAGAAGAGGGGCTTGCACCCGCCCCTCTTCTATCCTGTTCTCCATTGGCTGGCCTCTTAAATGCTGGCCAGCCACTGGAGAAGAGGTCCAGTCACTCCGTTGAAGCCCCGTCTTTTTCGGATCGGGGGGCGTGTTTTTTCGTTGCTTTTCGCAGGGCGTGTTTTTCTCTCCTCCAGCCAATGGCAAGAGGAGAGAAAAAGAAACACGCCCCCGAATCCGAAACCGAGGCTGCGTTTCTCCGAGGCATTTCTGCTTGGCCTCGGAGAAAGGCGGTGGTGTCCCGGCGTCAGTCTAGAACCCTCCCTCGGCCCCCACCTTCCGTCTTTCTCGCCTTGCCTTCCATGTCTGCATCTTCTCACCCTCCCACCACCTCCGGGTGCCTCTCCACTCGGGTTCACTCTGCAGCCTCTCTCCCGGAAGAGCCCTTCCTTTCCTTCAGCGGCGCTGTGCAAGATGGCGGTCCAAATTTCCAAGAAGAGGAAGGTGAGCCGTGTTTAATGTTGAAACGGTAACTTCTGGTTGAAGAATGCCCTCTAATAACACTGGGACAGTGTTCCCCTGATTTGGCAGATCGCTGTGGCCCTGCAGTTGTTCTTTTATCATGTTTTGATAGCTAAGGATGGCGTCGGATTGCGGCTGGTGGCGGTGTTTTGCTCCCCGCCTTAGACATCGCCTGTGTCAGTACAACCTGCTGAGCGTGGTTTGCATGACTGTCTGCGGGAGGGTGTGGATGCCTCGCTACTATAATTCACGGTAACCACATGGCGTTGACTAGACGCTGCCCTACAACGTATTCCTTTTTTCGTGGAAAGTGCAATGGTGTCTTAAGTTGGAAAGTTTGTACTAATAGCGTATTAGACCGTCATTTTATGTTTTTTCTGATTACCGTTTTCACTATAAACTACACCCTTTCAGAGTTGGTTGCCTGTTATTACTATATTCAGGTAAAGTTGCCGTATTAAGCGCGGTTTCGTAAAATAACTTTGTTCTCGCAAAGCAGCCTTATTGTATAGTACAATCATAACTACCCCCAACTCACTTGCTATTACGTGCAAGAACAGGAGATCAAAAATGCTGTGCTAATTTTGAAATAGCAAACTCCCCGATTTCCTTTCAGCTACAGATTTCGGGCAGTTGCACAGGTATGAGTTGCCATATGTAGTAACTGTTCCTTAACCACAAGCAACATCTTTTCAGTAGGCCAATATGTTCACTGTTATGCTGTAGCTGTATGAATCTTGTGATGAGCTCACTCCACTGCAAAGTAACTTGCCTGGAGCCTAAAGTAGCTGAGAAGAAACGCATTTATAGGGGCCTCCAAAGAGTCCGTCTGAAGGCCATTGTAAGTTACCTATGCACGTTTTAAACGCTTCCTGTCTTCTACCGGTTCTTTCCGAACGTTAAAAATGGAAAATCACTTCTATTCCGATAAGTGTAGTAGATGCTTGTTTGATGTCCCTTGATTGAGGCTCCCTGTGTAAAACACAATAGTGGGCACTTGTGTAAGTGCGGGTTTTTTTTTTTCGCAGTACTTTCATGATCCCTGTATAGTTTGATCTGGTGCTTAGCCAACACAGAAATTGCAGTGGGGGGAAAAAAGGTTGTTGCGGGGAGATTAGTGATTTGCGTATGTTTAGTGCTACGGGTCTCAGTCTTTAACAGAAAGTACTGTGACTAAGGTATTTGAAACTTGCATTGCATACAGTATATTAGGCTGGTACAAAATGCGGAAAATTTTAGATAACACGTGCTTACAAAATGTAGATTTTAGTGATACTCATTCTGTAAGGAGTGCCATTATTTTTAAACAGATTAGGAAGCTTCAAGCGATTCCCTCAACTAATTCTAATACCTGCTTCCAAGCACCCTTTTCGAGATTGACCAGTTGCGCGCACTTTTTTTTTCTCACGCATGTCGGCTCAATGGCATGAAGGCATGTTGTCACTTCAACTTCTGGTCCCTTGCAGCATGTTTGACTCGTCCCTGTAGTGGGGATTGCAGAGGTTTGGCTCCGTCAGTTAATTTTTTGCCATCAATGGGGCTATCCATAGTTGGTCCAATGTATCTAATTTTGTTGCAGAAAATCAGAAGTTTGAAGGATGTTTAGAGAAGCTATATTGTGGTGGATCCCTTTTATTCTATTTTGACTGGATTGTTTTGAAATCTGTGTGTAGGAAATGTTAGAATTGTGTGATTCAAGCTAGTGCAGAATGCAAACGGTCTCGGCATTGTTAAAGTTAGAGCTATTGGCATTGCTCATGACAATGCCGTTTCTTTAAATGTTTTAAAAACAAAAACATAAACAAAAATAATGTCATGAGCAATGCCAATAGCTCTAACTTTACCAATGCCGAGACCATTGCATTGTAAATGCTTGTCCTATTTCTCGATCTGTTTCACCTACATGCATTTTACACAGAAAGGAATTTGTGCTGCTTTTTCCCAGCATTGACCAAGCCAGTAGAACAGGTTTTAAATTGATTAAAAAAACGGATTTTCCTACGATGCATGGAAACAGCTATAGTGAATTGATTTGTTTACATTTGTTGATCCATTAGCACCAGACATATTGGCGTTGACAATGCGTGTTTTGAAAATGTTATATCACTGCTTATACACACAATGAAACGGTTCAAAGCCGGGGGGTCATAGAGAAAAAAAATTTAAGACCACACAGGGTTGAATCCCCACCTATAGTACCTAAAAACACAGTAAGAACCCTGAGGTCTAAATAAACCAGAAAGAATTAGGTGAGATGTAAAGAACAAATAAAGCCCAACTTAGATAAGTAAGAGGGCAATCCTTTTTAAGGACGTAATCTCTCACTCACCCTGGATGACATGCTTCATCATATGGGATTCTCCTCCCAGAGAAAAATCCTAGTTTCTCTGGGGGCTACAACCCCCTCACTGAGAGGGAGGAGCTCAGGGATGTTTTGTTGGTACACTGGAGAGTGGACTAAATCCACATATGATGAGCTAATTGGTATGAGTGAGGGGTGCAGTGCTGGTAGATAAATTATACAGTGAAGAAAGTGTGTTAAAACTAGTCCAGGGACGGCAAGGGAAATGTGAAGATATTTGTTGAAAAAAAGAGGGATATTTTTTCTCTTCACACAGCCGTACCTAAGCCAGATTAAAAATAGTGCACACCACCAGTCAACAATGTAGACTATGGTGAATCAACAACAAAGGATGGTCAACATGTTTCAGCCACGACGCCTAACAAGGCTAGGCTTTCATCAGGACCACATAAGCTACGGCAACACAAAGAAAACTGTGTGACTCCTACACAGAAAAAAGGATACTGTGAACACACACGGAATACTTGAAGGGTGTGCGTAAGCTTACCGTCTCAACATCACCTAAACAATGAAAATCAAAATCTGAATATGAAAACATAGTGGTTCTTTGAGCAAAATACTTCAAAAACACACCGTGTAATCCCGTATCTTTTGCATTAACCACTCACCCGTAAAAACTGGGTGGAACCACAACCTCCACCTGGCAACCGCTCAGGAAGGGAACACCGCTCTGAAAAGATGATGTAAGACAACTCAAAATTAGGATCTTACATCTCATGAACGAGTGTTCAATACTAATGTTATCAAATACTCTACAAACTGTGAGAACTAAAAATCCCTATCCAAGGGAGACTGATATTTTTGCTAACTTATCAAAGAAGAAGCATCAAAAGTGCTAAAACTGAACGAACTCTAACTCACAGGGCACTCAAATGTGTCTCTATTTCAATGGATTCAATTAGCACTGTGTCACTGTCAGTAAAATAAAGTAAAACTAAAAAAACTAAAAAAACTAAAAAAAACTTGGGAATCCACTACTAAGGATATGCATTCCTTTTTAATAGGAAGTGGCCAGTAAACCTGTCTCTCGTTGTTAGTTGAAATGAATATTAAGCTAGATTAGCATAAACTCTATAACGAGTAGACCAGGTACCAAAACGAGGCATAACAACGCCCTCCGTATAGTTGTCCAAACTCTAAAAAGAAAACTAAGAGTAAATGGGTAATGAAACATAACGTGCCCAGGATAACTCCAACACGCCTACCTGTCCGTCGGGGAACCGAGGCTTGAATGAGCCTGTAGCCGGAGGTCCCGCGGAGCTGTTGGCGTGTAAAATAAAAGACGTCCGTAACTAGAGGGAACGGCCAATGGGAAAGCTCATTGTAGAGGAACCAATCAGACCTGAGCAGAAGCCTGAGTCACTGTTGCCCTTGACGACGGGCGAGGCAGCACTCGGAACAACTATCTAGAGTTACTAATGCGAGTGAAAAACAGATGAGATAGCACAAAAGTGCTAGATCGCTAATGAAGCTCGAAAATTACTCGCATACCAAAAAAAAAAGGGAAAATCCAATGTGTGGGCCAACACTCGCTGGCCATAAAAATATTGCGCGCATGCGCTATTCTCCATCAAAAAACGTAACTTATGAAAAACCCAATATGGGTATGTTTGGTGTCAACAACCAAGAAAAAAAAGCGAGTCATGTGTTGGACAACAAAAAAGACAGCATCCTTAGAAAAACAAAATAAACTAAAGGACACAGTTTATCAATGAATAAATCCAAGCAAATGGCAGGTAGTGTAAGGGCACCCATTGGATAGTAATGCCTATAAGTGTACCCAAACCCCTATGTACTCAGAACCATGTATCTGACACTTTGATGGAACTGACTGCTGTGGACCGTGTATCTGGCACTTTGATGAAACAGACTACTGTGGACAGTGTAAAGACCGGGTCCAATGGAGGGTGGAGAAGGTCTAGCTCCGTAAGATTCATAACAACAACCACGGTATTTCATCATTCAACCCACTGACATGCGTGTTGAGTTTGTAAACCCACCATTGCTCACATTTGAACAGAAAAGAAGAGCAATCTGACGGATCTGCCATTTGCTTGGATTTATTCATTGATAAACTGTGTCCTTTAGTTTATTTTGTTTTTCTAAGGATGCTGTCTTTTTTGTTGTCCAACACATGACTCGCTGTTTTTTCTTGGTTGTTGACACCAAACATACCCAGATTGGGTTTTTCATAAGTTACGTTTTTTGATGGAGAATAGCGCATGCGCGTAATATTTTTATGGCCAGCGAGTGTCGGCCCACACATTGGATTTTCCCTTTTTTTTTTTTTTGGTATGCGAGTAATTTTCGAGCTTCATTAGCGATCTAGCACTTTTGTGCTATCTCATCTGTTTTTCACTCGCATTGGTAACTCTAGATAGTTGTTCCAAGTGCTGCCTCGCCCGTCGTCAAGGGCAACAGTGACTCAGGCTTCTGCTCAGGTCTGATTGGTTCCTCTACAATGAGCTTTCCCATTGGCCGTTCCCTCTAGTTACGGACGTCTTTTATTTTACACGCCAACAGCTCCGCGGGACCTCCGGCTACAGGCTCATTCAAGCCTCGGTTCCCCGACGGACAGGTAGCCGTGTTGGAGTTATCCTGGGCACGTTATGTTTTATTACCCATTTACTCTTAGTTTTCTTTTTAGAGTTTGGACAACTATACGGAGGGCGTTGTTATGCCTCGTTTTGGTACCTGGTCTACTCGTTATAGAGTTTATGCTAATCTAGCTTTATATTCATTTCAACTAACAATGAGAGACAGGTTTACTGGCCACTTCCTATTAAAAAGGAATGCATATCCTTAGTAGTGGATTCCCAAGTTTTTTTTAGTTTTTTTTGTTTTTTTAGTTTTACTTTATTTTACTGACAGTGACACAGTGCTAATTGAATCCATTGAAATTTGAATGCCCTGTGAGTTAGAGTTCGTTCAGTTTTAGCACTTTTGAGGCTTCTTCTTTGATAAGTTAGCAAAATTATCAGTCTCCCTTGGATAGGGATTTTTAGTTCTCACAGTTTGTAGAGTATTTGATAACATTAGTATTGAACACTCGTTCATGAGATGTAAGATCCTAATTTTGAGTTGTCTTACATCATCTTTTCAGAGCGGTGTTCCCTTCCTGAGCGGTTGCCAGGTGGAGGTTGTGGTTCCACCCAGTTTTTACGGGTGAGTGGTTATTGCAAAAGATACGGGATTACACGGTGTGTTTTTGAAGTATTTTGCTCAAAGAACCACTATGTTTTCATATTCAGATTTTGATTTTCATTGTTTAGGTGATGTTGAGACGATAAGCTGACGCACACCCTTCAAGTATTCCGTGTGTGTTCACAGTATCCTTTTTTCTGTGTAGGAGTCACACAGTTTTCTTTGTGTTGCAGTAGCTTATGTGGTCCTGATGAAAGCCTAGCCTTGTTAGGCGTCGTGGCTGAAACATGTTGACCATCCTTTGTTGTTGATTCACCATAGTCTACATTCTTGACTGGTGGTGTGCACTATTTTTAATCTGGCTTAGGTACGGCTGTGTGAAGAGAAAAAATATCCCTCTTTTTTTCAACAAATATCTTCCCATTTCCCTTGCAGTCCCTGGACTAGTTTTAACACACTTTCTTCACTGTATAATCTATATACCAGCACTGCACCCCTCACTCATACCAATTAGCTCATCATATGTGGATTTAGTCCACTCTCCAGTGTACCAACAAAACATCCCTGAGCTCCTCCCTCTCAGAGAGGGGGTTGTAGCCCCCAGAGAAACTAGGATTTTTCTCTGGGAGGAGAATCCCATATGATGAAGCATGTCACCCAGGGTGAGTGAGGGATTACGTCCTTAAAAGGGATTCCCCTCTTACTTATCTAAGTTGGGCTTTATTTGTTCTTTACATCTCACCTAATTCGTTCTGGTTTGTTTAGACCTCAGGGTTCTTACTGTTTTTTATATCACTGCTTATGTCAGTACTGATGTTTGCAGCACAGACATTTTAACATGTCACGTTCTGCTAGGGCACCTTTAACAAGCAAATTAAACACAGCAACATTTGCACCCCATTTGTCAGAAAGACAAAATCTGATCTGTTAATATGATGAGGTGTCTTCGAGTTCTTGAGGCTCTTCTGTGTTTAAGGTGAAAAATTTCTTTTTTATGATATATATTTGTTGGTGCATCTCCAGGCTTCAATGCAAAGCCAGGAGCAATTATTAGTGCAGGTGCATCATAACACTAGGCCATTACAAACGTCTGAATTCTAAATGTAAAATAAACTACGAAAATTACAGTTAGTCTAGGTCCGGCTGGGCACTCATTTGACAAACGTTTTCCTTTGCAAATCGTTTTTTTCCTTCTGGTGTGCCTCTAACTCTTCCTTCCCCTAGCAAGCTCTATCGCTACTTCACGTATCCCTGTATGGCTTCATTTCATTGGCAGAGAAAATGTTATGTGACTTGCTGAAATCGAATTATAGATTGATAGTTTTATTTGAGGCTCCTTGGGGCTGCATCTTTGCAGTTTGGCGCTATACAAAGTGAATGCAACCACATTAAAAAGCAGTCGCGGTTTGCACTACTCGCGGGGGTGGGGGGGTCGTGCGGGGTGTGGGCTGGGGCCGAGGGAGAATAAAAATGTTAAATTTAGAAAAAGAAAAAACTTACCTGACCACCTCTGCTCCGCGTTGGCAATGGCGCCTCTTCGAACAGCACTGGAGTGGCAACCCCTCAGCCAATCCTGGCGCTGCTGCAGCGCCAGGATTGGCTTAGGGCACTAGTTACTCTTCGCCCGCGGCTTGCCCATTAGGAGACCGAGGGGCTCCTAATGGGCATGCGCAAGCTAGTGGAAACACAAGTGCGCATGACTGGGCACGGTGCGAAAATTCACCCTCCGTCCCCACTCATGCGCACTTATGCTGCTGCCTGTTGCCCCTGGTCCATCTGACAATCATGTCAGTCAACATGACGCCGGACGCCCACCCCCTTCAGACTCTGAAGGGGTGGGCGGTCCGACGTCATGCTGACTGACATGATTGTCAGTTCTCCCTCGGCGTCTCTGAACTTAAGTAAACTAAGTTCAGAGACGCCGAGGGAGCTGTGAGCACGGGCGCAGGCGGGGGGGGGGGGGGGGCAACGCCCCAATGGACACACCGCGCCTGCTACTTCACTAACCACCCAGTGGCCCCCCCGGGTCCTTTTTCAGGAGTTAGATATCCTCCTTGGTACTCATCTGGGGGGCGGGACGGAGGTGGATAGCCCTAGCCAAGGTATAGTTGCCAATGGATCAAGGGGGACTAGGTGCCCCCTCCTTTGAGGCATATTTCCTTGCAGCCCAGCTGCAATGGATGTCACAATGGACAGCAGGCCGAACACTGGGAGAAACCCACACAAATGAGGGACCAATTTCTGCGCCAACTATTCACTGCATGCTGCTGCCAGGAGCTAAACATATGTGGGACTGCCCACTCCAATTAACAGTAGCGTGCACATGTATGAAGCGCGTGCATAGGATGACGCATGCGGCCGCCATGTACTCTCCCCTGCAGCCCCTGGTGGGTTTTCCCAGAGGCCGAGCTCACTATACAGCTCGCGCTCTGCACGTGTGGACCGAACACTCAATCACAGAAGCAGGCTCTCTGTTTGCAAACAGCCAACTGCAGACATTTGCAGAGCTTGCAGCTGATTTGGACCTCCCAGTGGGGCAGTTTCTCATACATAGGCACAGATTGACACCGTATCTGGCACACATAGACACGGAACCAACCACGCACCCAGTCTTGCATGCAATCCTGCAGATGGGCCCCGGGCGACACTTAGGGACATGGCTGTATAAGGCGATCCGATTGCTGGGCGCGGTCAGCCTCACCCCATTTCGTGAAAAATGGGAGGCGGAGTTCCAAAGGCCCCTCCATGATAAAGAATGGGAACGGGCTCTAGAATTTCCTAAAAAAGTGTCTCGTAACTACCGCTTCAAAAACAAAGAATATTTTATATTGCACCATGCATATCTGACACCCGAAACGCTACAACGCTATTACCCAAACGCTCAATTCACCTGCCCTAGGTGCCCGGTATCCAGAGCACCCTTTCTCCATATGTTCTGGAACTGTCCGATACTCCAGACATATTGGACCACGATACATACCACATTGCTCGAGGTGACATGGCTTACAGATATTAACACATGGGAGGCCTGTGCGCTGGGCATAGCCAGGCGTCGAAAACACCAAAAAGTGGAGACGCGATTCGCATCCCTAGCTATTCCAGTAGCCAAGAGAAGTATAGCAATGGACTGGAGTACACCGGCGGTCCACCACTGATGGCCTGGAGGGGGGCAGTTAATAAACTCAAAAGAGGAGGCTTTAAGGCTTGAAGGAATCCGAGGCACTGGCAAACACCACATATCTATGCAATGGGCAACACTACTTCACACCTTCAAACAGGAAGCAACAAATGCATCACCCACACAGACCATCCTGTCCCTATCTCAGGCCACGTGTGAGGATGCATGCCTGGACGGCGCACAGCGCACCCCCCCCTGACGACCAATAATCTGTAGAGCGCGGCCACCTACCAAACATGAATTATAATCCTTGTGCCTAATTTAGTCACTCACCCCCTCCGCACCCCGAATCCAGATCCATACAGTCCTAGAATGGAAACTGACCAAATAGCCCACCTGCCCCTAATACATAGTAGTTTCTCCTATACAGTGTACCCCAGTTGCAGTTACCTATTTTGAGGTGTTATGTACCCCACTAAGATACACTGAGTCGTGTCCTCTTACATCAGTATCACTGATAAACACCGTGACTATAGAACATTACAGAGGCAAAGGCCTTTATTATCACACACCTGTTCTACACGGTTTCTTCAGAATCAGATGTATTAATACTATTACAACCAATGATAATGCTTGATGTTGATATGACAACACTGTATTTCATGCAGAAACTTTACTGTGTATTTGTAATGATCATTTCCAGTGTTTGTAATCAGTATACAACAAAATGCCAATAAAAATAATTTACAAAAACAAAATCAGCATAATTGTATCAAGTAAACTTGAAAGTGTTGATACCTTCTGTGAATGAGGATAGGTAAAAATTAAAAACTAAGGGTCAATTCTTGAGGGGTGTGGGATAACTCGCCATCCAGTAAATAGTAGTGTGTTAAACAGCGAGGAGCATGCATGATGATTTCAAGTCTTTCTCCAAGGCAGGTTTTAATTCAATTACAAATAGAGCCTTGGATTTCAGTGTCAATTAGGCTTTGAAGCAATAGCTGATGGGCCACAGTGCCAAATACTGAGGATAGGCTGAGAAGGAGGAGGAATCTACCATATTCTTAAAGGTATGACATTTCAATTTTAATGCAAGACAATGAGGCAGCATGATATACAAACCTCTTTATTAATGTGGCTCCCAGAAGCAATCCTGTTTGGTTCTGGAGTAGCACGCCACCCACCGAAAAACGCCACAACACCTCAGCAGGGGTAGCAAGTGCTATATAAATACAAAACCTTCCCTCTTCTATCCTTTCACTGTCCTTTCAATCCAACTAACAGACTAACATGTCCACCGATCAAATTAATTTATATTTCACTATACTAATTCCCCACTAATCTTTTTTGGGTTCTGGAGTAGCGTGTTACTCGCCGAAAAAGTACTTTGACGCCTCATCAGGGGTAGTAAGCGCTATATAACTACACTTACAATAATACAAGGTCATCCACATGCCAAACCTAAAAAAAGAGATTGTATTATGAAGGTCATTTAGAGTTTGGAGAAACAGTTCCTCTGCCCATTTAGAGGTGGGAGAACCACAAGGTTTCTGACAGCTGAGTCTCTGCTGGATCCGTTGTCAGAACCCTGTGACCTAATGTCTCATCCACTATGGCCTATTTAGGGTAAATTACATAAGTAGGGTGAGGAATAGTGGTCCTGGGAAGGGAAATCAAACCACAAAATGAAAGAAGACATCCTGCACGTCAGGACAATTTTTGGCTGTTGTTCTTAAGAAAGAAACACCCACTTTGAGAGTGTGTTTCTTTATGGCAAAAAAAACATTGTGAGCGGGTGCAACAAAATGAAACTCGCTCTGAAAGTTCAGTGTCTTATGGGAGCCACCACACTGGTGGTCCTGCTGAAAGCACCAATATACCTCCTACCTGGCAGGGATCTTTAAATTAGTCGCGCAATCCTTCGACAGGAGAGCGAAGCCATGGTTTTTGCCATGGCCTCCGCTGACCTAGTCGTATGCGCACAAGGGTCAGAATCACAGATTGATTATCCTGTATAAATGTGTAAATATTTGATATCAGGAGTTATCAACAGAAATATTCAAACACATTACAACAGAGAGAATGGCCATTTGCATGGTATCATGTATCAGTCATGTGTCATGTATACTATGTGTTTGGTAGACATAGCAAAGATGGCTGATAAGCGATCGCGCAGATTACATTTGTAGACATGAAGTAATAGCGGTCTTCCTTATTTGGAATCACATTTGTAAAGCCTATATAATATATATATATATATATATATATATATATATATATATATTCACTGAAAAAACCATAGGTTTCACACATGTTATAGTTAGCGGAAATTTTACTGATAAAAAACCAATGAAATTCCCCCGTTATAGTTAGTGCAGGCAACTATAACTCACGCGACCGCAATCCTCTGCTGATGCTAATACTGTATTTAGACACTTATTTGCCCATGTCTTCTTCCATACATTTTTAGCTATACATATATTACAAATATTTTTTTTTCATAAAGACACATATGTCATCAGCAGAAGATTGCGGTCGCGTGAGTTATAGTTGCCTGCACTAACTATAACGGGGGAATTTCATTGGTTTTTTATCAGTAAAATTTCCGCTAACTATAACATGTGTGAAACCTATGGTTTTTTCAGTGAATTTGCAAGGTTTTTTAAATGCTAATTCCTAACTATAACGTGTGTGAAACCTATGGTTTTTTCAGTGAATTTGTACGTTTTTTTAAATGCTAAGTTACTTTACGCCATTCGTGGCGTGCGCGCCCACTTAACGCAGTTCGTTCCGTGCACGCACGGTGGGCACGCGGTGCGATGACAAAGCAAGAAAGCACGTCAACAAATCTGTTTCTGCTTTCCTCCGTGACTATGGTATGGGTGCCATTTACCACAACAACTTGCGTTATGACATGCAAGACATTTATAGAGGAGATGGTGTGCACTTCAATGATGAAGGGAACAGAGTCTTCCTCTTGAACCTTAGACTCTGCATCGGTACTTACTTGTAGGTACCACTAAAAAATCATTTCATAAACACAACGGCTCTTTTTAGAGCCCCCTAATATCTAAACACTTAAATCTGATTTTAATTTTTTTTTTTTTTTTTTTTTTTCTACCGTACGCTTACCGTAAGCTTACCGTACGCGTACCCCGTGATTTTTTTTAAAATCAATAAATGTTTTCTTTGTACTTTACAGTCCTTCTTTGACCCCCTCACAAATGTAAGGGGGTCTGTAACTCTCCTCATTGCCCCCTTTCCTTGTTTTCACTCTTTTTTTTCAGAGTGAAATACACAAAATGGCGGCCGCCGCTTCCTGGTTTCGGCCGATTCGAATGTTTACTAAGATCTAAGAGCCAATCAGAATCGCGCTCGCGCACGCCACCGTACGCTTACCGTAAGCGTACGGTAAGCGTACCGTAAGCGGGCTCAGATATATATATTGATTTAAAGGCTATTTTCTCAGAATCTACTGAACAGATTTACACCAAACCTACAAAACCTAGGGACTACCTCTCTGCCAAATTTTGAGTAATTCTGTTCAGCCGTTCGGGCTGTAGCTCGTTCTAAAGGTCCTATGGAAAAATGCATGGGAAAAACGCGTTTTGGGACCCCCCTTTTATCTCAGCCCCCTGCTTGACGGATCCCCCCGAGACTTTCAGGGTAGGAGCGGAGCGTAGCGCCCCACCTATTTTGAGAAATTCGCGAGGATTCGTCGACCGGCGCCAAAGTTATTCAAAATAGAATGTTGAGGTTTTCCTATGGAAACGTGGTCCTAACTATAACTACCTACTGGCGACCGCCAGTAGGTAATATATATATATATATATATATATATATATACCCATACATTCTAATAAATTATCCACTTGATTTTTCAATTCTCACTATTAGAAACACTGCTAGCCATTGTGTGAACAATTTCTACTATGTCATTATTGTTTTCTGACTTCATTAGATGATGGTTGCAATAAAAACAAAAGGATGGTTTACGCCTGGAATTGATGGGGTAATATGAATTAGAGCTGGTTAAACCATTGTCCTTCTGTCCCAAGATAGGTGGTCACAAATATCCCCAGGGGGTTTCACACTCAAATTATGGACTATATTTTGTGCCAAAAATCCGCCTACAGTAAATGTGCAAACTGGGTATGAAATATCACCCCATATATTTTAGAGATATCCCCATGTGAATGTATATTTTAGAGGTGCAAAAAAAATAAAAATCAATATGTATTGTATTTTTACCTAATGGCAAACATGTATTTTTCGCAGATTGATATCTAAGTACACCCATGTAAATATACCGTTTTCACAAATTTTCCATGCATGTGCTCTGGGAGTTTTGAGAACCTCAAGAAAAAAGTAACTTAACTGAAATCATAAGGATAAGGCGAATGTTAATCTTTTCCATAAACAGCTCAGTACGCTACTGTCATATCTCTGAGCAACATCACCAGCTCTTTTGCTTTAAAAAAACATGACAAATGTGTGAAATGGCATTTGCTTACTTTTCTTTGTTGGCTTCCAAGAGTTTCATCCTCTGTGTCCTGAAGTAGCTGTTCCAAGATCTTCATGTCAAGAGTGAGTTCTTCCTGTTGCTCTCGGGCAAGTCGCTTCATCTTCAAGCGCAGCGTACTCTCCAGCATGTTTCTGGTCGCCTGCTGCTTCTGAAGTTTCTCTCTCTGAGTACGTTCTTCTTCCATTTTGTATAAACGTCTCTGCTCTGCCTACAAGATGTAAGGCCAATCACCAGCACAAATTACTATTTAATATAATTTCAATTTAAAAAAATGAGACATGTTCCATACAATAACCTCCAAAGATGTTTGGCGACCTTCCTTATATGGTCAAGTTACTTAGTAAGCAGCCAGTGAGGATAGCTCTGGCATGAGATGTTCTCCATGGATAGACCCCATAACACATAAAAAGGGTTTTAAAAAATAAAGCTAGAACGTCAATGACAAAACTTTCCCTAGCATTCACATATGATGCTGCAGGCTTCTGGAACACCTCAGATCCAGCATTTGTTACTCAGAATAACAATAATGTTTGTCTTCTATCCACAGAACTAGATACTGTATTATAGCAGTTAAATAAATTAAATTTTGATGTCATACAGAGCACACTTCTCTGAAATCACTGGCGCCTCACCCCTTCGTTTTAAACTGTATATCTAGTCAGCCAGGAATTGTATACCAGATAGTGGTAACTGTTGGTAACAAAGAAAATGAACTCAGTTTAGGCTTACCATGCTACATTTATTTGAGTCACTTTATCAAAAGTTGTTCACAACATAGGCAAAACCTGGCAAGGGGAATAACAATTATGTAGCGGAATCACAGCAAAAATGATAATTCAAACAACACATCTACATTAGATCCTGCTGGGTTCTTTTATAGTACTACAATTGTACTACTATTGCTACGAATTCCTATTCACAAACGTACGTGCAGGAGTTAGGCCCCCGCTTCTCCTATCTTTTTCTGTGCAGAGATCTCCGCACCGACTGGAGGGTCTCAGTGCACAGAAGTATACATTCGAGTAGTAAATATGGGAGGGACAAAGGGGAGTTGCTGTAAAATTTTGAATACATATGACTAAACGGGAAGAGACTAAGGAGGAGGAAGGAGAGGTTTAGGGAGGGCTTTAGGGAGCGACGTGCACCCACCCACAAAAACCTACGCCTATTCCTACTCACAAACTGAACTTCAAAAATTACTACCCCAAAAAGAGGCCAAAAACAGTAGTTAATTACTCCAGGTTAGAGCTGAAGTTAGTCCAGCACTACAAATTGCCCAGCACTGGTACTGTAACACCCTCTCATAGAACTTAATAGAGACAGGGACTTAAAATAAAACCCCAAAAGAAATAATGTGAAATTGATTAAAAATTGTTAAAAATATAAATAAATATATTTGTATGTTAAAAATATTTTCAAAATAAAACATTAGTTATTTAAACATATTTTAACACCTTTTTGTAAATATGAATGTAACTTTTTAAATCAAATTACAATTAAATTACTTTAAATTAATTATATACCTCACTTATAATAATTATTAATGCAAAGTAAAAAGATCATTTTTTACTTTAGGTGCAAATTTATTTTCCAATGTAAATATCAGCACAATGATTGAATTTAGCTAACTATATTCAAATTCATTAAATATTTAATTAACAATCATGTTATAAGTGCTGTAGCATTTTTCTTGTTTGTTCTACATGTAAAATAAATATATGAAATTAATTTACAATAATATTTAAAATACAAATATTTGTACTATTTGTTTTAAGTTAAATAAACTTGTTTACTTTTCTCCACACTTTACCATACAAAGGCCCCACAGTCGGGGCAGATATCTCAGTATGGGAAAGAAAACCTAATAAACTTGACTAACTTGGAAAAAGTCGGTAAAAATATTTTTGTGTTATATATTATTGTAACTTAATTTGATATATTTGTTTTAAATCTAGAACTAAAGCAAAAGAATACCACAGCAATATTAACTTAATTTTGCAATAAATCTTTAATTAAGTTAATATCACATTTAGTTTGCTGAAGTTTAAATACATTCCCTCCTAAAGTATTGATAATATGCATTAATAATTACTAAAAGTGATTTATAGAATTATTTAAAGTAATTTAATTATAATTTAATATTTACATTAGAAAAAGGTTGGAAACACATTTTATATTTAAAGTATAAATATGTCTTGTTTTTCTATATGTTTTGAACATTAAATTATATTTTTAAATTTTTTTAACAATTTTAAATATTTTTAATTTGGTTCCATTTAATTTCCCATGGGGTTTTATTTTAAGTTCTTTCTCCATTATTTCGAGAAAATAATCAAATTAGGCTGCAATGACTGTGGGGTGCTGAGGAGAGCGATAGGCCAGATTCAGAATAGGGGAGGTGCCTAGATAAAAAAATCAACATATGACAGTCTCGGACAATAGTACTTTCACCCAGACCCTAAGTAACTTAACCCTAGGTGACTGGCCTACTTGTGGTGGCAAAGAATAATTTTTTTCATCATATGGCTTTCCGTCACTGACATTGTTATAGGCAGTAAAACCCAGCAAGTGGGTTTAGCCTCGACTTCTCACCATTCATCCATTAGGCAGAGCCAAGAAACACTAAAAAATACACTTTCATTGATATTTCTAATATTTTTTTTTTGCTTTCTGGATCTAGTGGCATCATTAAAGGTCTCAGTGTTAGACACAGTCGTGTACGGGCAGCAAGAATTCTACACCTGATAGACAAATAAATGTTCATGAATTGATTGTCAGAAAATGAGGGGACAATTGCCTTATTAAAGAATGAAGAAGAAAGAGTAAGCATGGAAGCTGAGACCGAAGAAGTGAAAAGGTCTGCTATAGGGGTAATATACATATTGAACAGAGTGGAGCTAAGGTGTTAATCCCCGAGGGACCCTGAAATTGTAAATATTGAAGTCTGGGCGGAACAGAGCAAGCAAAACGGTTTTCATACGTTCCTTTAGAAAAGTCGTGCCACGGACACCAATATCCCTGAGTCTGTCCATGAGGATGTCAAGGGAAACTGTGTCAAATACAGCCGACAAGTTTAAAAGGATGAGGGATCCTGCCAGAGTCCAAAATCATATTGATATCATTTGTGATAGAAACAAACACAATTTCTATGCTGAGTTTGGGACAGAAATCAAATTTCCCGGTATTAAACCTCCAAAATAAACAAAATGCTGCTTTTTAATAAAATCTTTCTATCATCCTAGCCATCAGAGGCAGAAGTGAAATAGGGTGGTAGTTGGGCATCACTGAAGGGCCACCATAGGCTTCTTTAGAAGAGGAACTATCAAGGCAATTTTTTCCATGAGCCCGGGAAAGGTCATGATTATAAAGAGGAATTACAGATCTCCTAAAAAACAAGCACAAATAGTTGAAGCTAGATCTTGTGCAATTTTAGCCTTAGCCGGATGAGGATCTACAGGAGAGCAGAGGTCAAAGATTTGACCTTAGACAGAATGTCAGCCTAGATGACTTCAATAAAATGTGTTCAATGAAACACTGATGGGATTAGTGGAAGTTTGACCTCTATGAAGTCCTAGTGAACCATTGATTGAGAGGAGAGGGAAGGATTTTAGAATCAGCTTAACTTTCACCTGGAAGAGTTTACGAGCGATGACATCATAGAGTTAGGGAGTGGGTAACAGCCATGGAGGCAGCTGCTGGATGAAGCAAGCTATTGTAGATGGAGAATATCTCTTTGGCGGGATTGTTTGCTGACATTATACAGCAATGACAAAATTTGGCTCTCACTTGCTTAGCATGATTTTTGTATTTAGTTCGTTTTGATTTAGAGACTGTCTTATCAGCAAAGTTGTAGATGTTTCCCAACTTCTGTTTTAGTGGGATTTGGTCAACATTAATGCCAATTTTCACACCTGATGTTGGCATCAGGGAGCGGAGTAGGATATGTGGCCTGCAAAACTACTAAGGAAAATCAAGTTTGTTCCAGGGCTGAATGGGAATGCTTGTGCAAGATGTAGGCCAACTATTAGAGGAGTAAGGGATATTAATATTAAATAAGATAGCATTTTAATCTGCCCGGGGAACCTAAAGAGTGGAAGTTGTCTCAATCATTGAAAATTGAACAATTGGCAGGTCGAAAGTGTGACGAGCTAGATGGGTTGGGGCAGTCACAAGTTGGGGTTAGGTGAAGCACCAAGTAAGAATTGACTCGATCACAGCAATAGCGGTGGTGTTATCAACATAAAGATTGAAATCTCCTAACATAAGACAGAAATATTGTTGAATAGTAAAGGAAGGATGCTATGTGCTGAACCAAGGGGGTATGAATAAGAAGCACCTTGACAGAACAATTATTGATCGAGTGAGCATAAAAGCAAATATAGTTAAAGAAGGACCAGAGGTCATTGGTGGACCTCTATTCAATTGAACACGGCGGTCAAGGTAGGTAATCCCGAAACCTGTGGAGATCACCATCAATATTTCAGGAGTGAAGTCATCTTTCTGCCAAATTTCTGCAATAAAAGAATGTTTTTTAAAGCAGGATACAAATTGTGATCTACAATGATGTTTGATGAGCCTCTGTTCTGTGTTTTGCTAAGGAGCGTACATTGATGAGGGCACACCTAACAGCAGTGATGTTGGGGTGAGAAGCATAAGGGTCCTTATGAGTCGGGCAATACACGCCTTTGTGTTCGCAGAAAGGGTCAAGTTTTAAATTCTGGATCTGTGATCAAGAGTATGTTGGAAGTGCCACTCTGGAGTGGGAAGCATTATGGGCTTTGTGATCCAGAGTGATTGAGAAATGTGTTGAGAGGTTGTGGGGATACAAAAATAAGAGGACATAGGGAAAGCAGCTAAGCTAATTACATTGTATGGGTGATAAATGGAATTCCTTGTTCTATGTTCAGTCGGTGAGCAGAGAGGAAAAGACAGACTTGCCTCTGGCTCCCCTTCGACATAGCAGCAGCACGTCTGTGCTCCTGATGTCATTATACAGCTCTCAAACAAGACGTCTGTAGGAGGTTGACCCCAAGAGCTGAGCTGATGAGGACAGCACAATAGAGAAAGAAGACAGATTGTGCAAAGTTCTGCACAGTTAGACAAAGACAGACCTCACTGTTCCCCAAGGCTGTTGCACAGCTACAGGGAAAATAATAAATTAAAATAAGGAACGAAACAAATGCAGTTAAAACAAAGTAAAAAACACAATAGGGTGTGTGTGGCCTGGCAATCCAAATATACAAGGAATAGCTAGGCGTTCTTTTGTTTACCATACCCTTAACCTGTCAAACTATGGAATACCTTACCCCTGACTCTTTGGATAAATGACTGCCTACTCAGCCTTAGGAAACATATCAATACCTATCTGTTTACTTAAGATCACTGTATAAAGCCTGGTAGACGTCCCAGAACTGAGAAACCCATGGGGTAGCTATTGGCTTGATAAATTCCTTGAATTGAATTGAAAATAAGAAATGGTCCAATTAAAGTAAACAAAAGGAGGAGCAGAGATTTCTACCCATCAGTTTTGCATGTCCATACACCATATATCATTATATATCCTCTCAAACAAGAGAGTGGGTCACAAGAGCTAAGCCAGTGGGGAGAGTGCAAAGAAAGACTGTTAAGGCCTGAGCACAATTAAACCAAGGCAGAGCCAAGAGTCCTCTGAGGCTGTTGAAGCAGCTATTAGGAAAATAATAAATTTCAATAAAGAGCAAAACAATTACAGTTAAAACACAGTAAAAGAACACCAGAAATGGTGTGTGTAAAATTAACAAAACAGAATATAATAATAATAACTAACTGTGAATGTTAGGCTAGGCAACCCAAATATACAAGGAAAAAAATTAATCAGCCCAAATAAAACAACAAAAGTAGAAGCAGAGATTCCTACCACTCAGTGTTCAGCAGTGTCAGGAGAGGCACCTGGCAACCTTGTCACCAAGTTTCTCGTCTGGTTCTTACCATAGCCCCTCATCATCTTCTTACTAGTTCATCGGTGATGTGTGGAATCGCTTTGGCCATCCTCCATTCCTCCTTGACGCACTGCGATTGTTCTGAGTCAGAGTTTGTTCTTGCTCCTGCTGTTTCCATGAGGTATGCTGCTTTTAAGTATCCTTTGAGGTTGGCAGCTGTCACAATTGCCCGGTTTCTATTGTGTTGCACTTGTTTGTGAGTTACGTGCTTAGGTCTGACTCTTTTGTCTCTTAATCTCCTATGTTGTGATCTGTCTCTTTTAAGTCGGATGACTCCTCCAGGTGATTGTCCCTAAGACTAGCCCCAAACCTCCTGTAGATCAGAAAATAAGCATGTTCCACTGTCTGTCATTACTTTAAATCCAGCTTGGAATAGCAGGTCGCAAATTTTCCACTTCACTTCAGTGAAGCATGTCCTCGCTTGCAGTACAGTAGCCGAAAAAATCAAGGAAAATCATAACGGCTGTTTTCAATGGTGAAGTAACCTTTCCTGTGTGCCTGTTGTAGTATGTGGCCTCGATTTGCCACTTCTAGTCAAGGAGGAGGCACAGGTGGGGCTTCAATGTTGGTATTCTATGAACTCTCTCCAAAGCAAAAAATGGTGACAGCCCTTCGGTTCCAACTGACGGTCACCACCCGAACGTTATTCCTCCTGTCCCACTCCTTAGAGTCTTCTGCTCTATAATCTATTCTCTAGGTAACATTCTCATCATTTTAGGACTTGCACCTGTTTCTGGAGGTGGTTTCTATCTCGCTGATTCCTTATGCCATCTTCCTATGATCGCCCCAGATCAAACCCCAGTGCACCACCAAAGTGTCAATTTTGGTTTCAAAGGGTGTCTCTGGAGTATGCCTGTCTGTAAGGTGTGTAGTTTGTCCATTTTCTCCATTCCTGTTGTTCTGTTTGCAGGGATGTAGAGGGGAACATGGTGATCCTAAAAGTTACTAGCCACTGATACGATGCTGTCTCTATCTTAATTTTGGAGTGTCTTCCCATCACAGGGTCATGGTATGCTCCCTTTCCAAATAGTGAGGATATGTCTTCTGGAACAACAGTGCCCAAAGCACCAACTCAAGCCAGGCACTGTCACTCACTCTTTAGGACTCCAGTGCAGCTGGTTTACCTACACCTAGAGCAGGCAGGTCCATATACTGCTGCCAGGTCAACAGCCTTCAGCCCCTCTGTCATGGGGTCCTTTGGTTTTAATGCTGAAAAGGGGCTATAGTCAGGGCACCTGGAACTGCGTCAGGGGAGAACCAAATTACGCAACAAGAAAAAGCAAAATATACAGCATAATGGGGCACATTTTGTGATAGTATTACTTCATTATCTTGTAATTGTTAGATGTTAACACTATCTGGGCAAAGAGTTCACATTATTAGTAACAGTTTAAAACCCAAATGAAGCAATAAGCAACAGAAAGATGACCAGTCAATCTTTGCGTAGGGCCTTTCACTGTGCAGGAACATGTGTTGCCATGTTTTACTAACTTTTGATCCGTTTCAGCTGGAAATACATTTATTTTTGTTAAAATCTGCAGATTATGCAGCAGATGATGGGCAAATGCAACAAATAATTAAGCGGAAACTGCAGCAGCCACAGAATCACGTAAATCCAGTCGCCCTGGTTATAGTGCTCCATTAGTATGCAGCTTCTGCCCCTGTTCAATGCCAAAATGATGTGTGAACATCCATATTATCCTAGGCATTGATGTACCCTTCAGGTATCACTCACACTGGCCAACTATGCTCTTCAGCCAGGCACACCAATGATGGTGTCGGTGAGATGTCTCCTGTTCTTACCTCCAGTGGGGCTGAGCTACTAGTCTTTTCCAGACTTTACAGCAGCCAACCTCGCTCCTCCACCCGGTCTTTATTACTGTACAGTTAGCAATAGCTGCGCCTGCTGTCTTAATGCTCTGGCCTTCCCCACTACCCTCCTCAGATATGGGAAAGTCCCAATATGGCACTGATTTCCTTTCTCCTTATCCCTGTGCCCTCCACTAACATTAGTGTCTCCTGACCTCCATTTTATTTGTGCCGAGAGCATGAATGCTCACACTTTTTATCAGTTTAATGCTGTTTTACAGGGGCAGCTGGGCTGTCAGCTTATTTCGCAGCAGTACTGCATTGTAGATGGCTGGTTCAAGGGGTCAGATTGCCTTCTCTGTTTCAGGGTGGTGTAGGATTGTAATGGCGGGTTGGGACTTCAGGCAGCATGCATGCTACTCCACTGGCTCCAGTACATGACCTGGAGCCCTATAAGCTCTTGTCAGCATACTACATAATATCAAATCTGCCACGTCTTCATAATTCCCAAGAATATCGATATATTATCCATTGAATTCATTGTGTTTATTTTTCCATAGATTTTTACTGTGGGCATCATGAAAATTGCATTGGTTTTACTATTTAGTGGATCAACCCGTCCGGCCTTAAAACAAATTGGTCGGTAGAGACATTGCAAAGGAAACATAGCCAAAAAAGGATAATTGGATGGGTGGGCAAGACATTTAAAGTTGAAAAAAAGAAACAGGATTTGAAGATCCAGTTGAAGAAAAGGTAGCAATCACCCGGGGCTTTTAGACTACATCAGAGAAGCACCTTTGACCTTCACACCACACTCTCCCAACCACATTAGGCTCATATGATGGTAAATATGGTATGCGTCTCTGCCATCAAACACCCTTTACAAGGTTGCGTGTGCAAGTCGTCACACTCCTCTTCCACTGATAGGGCACCCAAATAGGTTGCAATGCGAGTTTGGCCAGCTTATCACCCCCTGTGACCCCCAATCATCCTGCTTTCCTGTCTTACCTTGCCTCCACCGGTTGTCCAGTATAGGCAATGTTACCAGACTCTCGTAACACTGTGGTAGCAAAAACTGGGCACTTCTTAGCCCCCAGCACAAAGACACTTTTGATTTTAGCACATCCAAGCCCAAACATTAGGCTCTTTTTAACAAACCTCATTTTTATTATTCATCAATCATAGGAACTCTTACCACACTTTTCGATGGAAATCTGACTACAAGTTAACATAGGCAGCACTTCACTAACCAATCCTTCGAACTTGCCCCCCCCGGGTCAAACTTAATGCTTGCAATTGAAGTGCAACCCGGACCTCGAACCACATTTCCCCACATATCCAAGCGGAACAATAACTAATACACATGCAACAAGGCAATCCAGCATGTATTTGCCGTAACATTCGTAGCCTTGTTGAGAACTAGTCCTTTACCCGTTTGCACTTTTATGCAGGGGCGGCTCCTCCGCAAATGGCAGAGGAGCATCGCTCCACTATGTACAAAAAGAAAACGAAAATGATAACACAACCTTAAAAGTGTTACATTATCATTTTCTTCTTGAAACCAGCCAGGTTGGTGCCGGCTGGGCTTGTCTGGGAGAGGGAGGACGAGTTGTTCCTGCTACATTTTAGTGGGCTTGACTGTTTGGCCAGCAGTCTTGGGTCGGCCAAATCGTCATGCACACTTTGCATGTTATCCACCCAGGCTGCATTACAGCCTGGGGGGGAGAACATGCCCAGTCTCCCAGTCCCCATCTGAGCGCCGAACCACAGTAATCAAACCAATCACAATGCTGCCTTAGCAGTGCTGTAATTGGTCAGGGAGGCCTGTTATCCACCCAGGCTGCATTACAGCCTGGGTGGAGAACATCCCCAGTCTCCCAGTCCCCGTCTGAGCGCTGAACCACAGTGCTTAGACCAATCAAAATGCTGCCTTAGCAGCGCTGTAATTGGTCAGGGAACTCTGGGAGGCTGGGTGCTTCCTGTTCCTGCGTCGGAGGAGGAGAGGCAGCAGCTGGCTATCAGGTAGTTTTTTTTTTCTAACCCCTTCCCTCCCCCACACCACCATTCCCAATCAGCCGCAATTGCTTTTATGGCATGCCCTATCTATTGGTCAACCCTCTTATGAACGGTCTACCTTACTCATGAAGTGTTTTTTTCCGTCCTTTTTATCGTACTGTATACATTTTTTATAAATGTTTATTTTGTACATACTTTGATGTCATTAAGTGCCTAAATAAAGTATTGATAACCTTTTTTTAAAAAAGGTAGGAGGCTATGGAAAGGGGATACAAAAAGAATGAAGGGAAAACTGGAAGACAAGAAACCCCCTGCTAGCACAGGGGTAAAAAGATCATTTCACTTTGAGAACTGCCTGAGATATTGAAGCTATAGTAAGCTGTAGGCACTCCAAAGAGGAGCTGGGGTAGCTACAAAACATGTGACATTGAAGGAGGCCGGTGCAAAAAGGAAACAAGGTAAAGGATATCTAGGTGTATTTTGCAAATCTCGCAAACAATAGAAGGTTAGTTAATGTAATAATATTCAGAATGCTTGTAGCCCACAAATTTAATTTAATTTAATTTAATTGTGGGTTTATATAGCGCTAGAATCGACTCCCGGAGGAGTATCTCCGCGCTTCGACCACTGGGGAACCCGTCCTGGCTCACCCTGAGAGATGGTCCCTAATGGGTATCTCTAAGGTGCGACCAAGCATCCCCGGCGGTCTGGGGGGGCCGTTGTGAAGTTGAGGCAAGCTAATGCCCAGAGTTGCCGAGTGTGGTCCCTGACTGGAGTAGGCACCGAGGCGAGAATTATCGAGCCCGCTGACCCTGGTCCACGACCCAGCCGCGTCGGGAATCGAACCCTGGTCCCAGGCTGTCCTCTGCTTACGGGTCTGCCGCCTCTAACCAGTGAGCCACACCTCTCCAAAGAGTTGTGCACTTTAACCACTAGTTCCCACCCATACCTTTAGGCTGGTAAATTATCTGTTGGTAAATGCCTGAATAAATAAAATATACTGGTCTGCAGTTTTACTGCCCAACAAATTACACAAAGAGAACTACTAAAACTGCCTATTTTGGGATGACATTTCCTTTAGCAGTGTACCTTGAAACCATGCATTTCAGCTGACATAGTCTTCATAACTGCTTATCTCATTATTACAGTAAAAGAAACTCGTATTACCATTATTCGCCCTTCCTCTTCCTTGAGTCTCTTTTCCTCCATCTTCTGGGCCTCTGTAGCTGCCATCTGGAGGTGCAGTACATCAAGCATGCCTCGGTCCCGCTCCTTCTGACTTTGAGCATCTCTCTCTGCTCGTTCTTCCTTCAGTAGACGGTCTTTTTCCCAGAGCTGGGCATAGAGGTCATCTTCTTCCTTCTGTTGCTTTTGCAGTTGTTCCTTGATACTCAATTGCACCAATCTCTCTGTACACACTTGACGTTCATGATTCTGGGACAGTAGGGAGCGTAGCTCCTCACACTGTTCTCTGGGGCGAGAAAAACATTACAAAAACAATTACCCTAAAATCGAAGACATACTCTTAGTCAGTACACACACCATTAGAAAAAAACCTTGATTTCTTTTTGACCATCAGGAAGCCTCATTTACAGCTTAGTTGACCTGGACCACTGGCATAAATCTCTGGTGCGCCCACCCTTCTAAACTGGAGGTTGCCAAGGTCTCTTTAGAGGTGGGGGAAGCACTGTCAGAACATTTAAACTGGGTCCGCCGATGTAAACCTTTGACCTGATATCCCATCCACCAGGTCACAGTGATGGTCACCCCATCCTATTCGGGACGGGCGACCATCACTTGTTTTTTCTTCCTGTGACCACCATGCTAGGCATGACAATCCCAGGTAAGGTACACTCACAATGACCCCAATGTGCAGGACGGAAGCTCCCTGTGCACCAGGGTCTTTGCTTTGTTGTTTTACGGAAATAAACTCCTTCTTTGGATCTTTGTTACTTGAAAACAAAAAAACGTTTCCAAGTAAGCTCAACAAACATGGCACCCACTCAGCAGTGACTTCAATGGAGCCAGCACACCTGCAGCTCCACTGAAGGCGCAGAGATCCCCGCCTACCTGGCACACTGTATATTGGACATATGAGTTTATGAAATAGTATGTCATTTTCTCCTAAATCTCTCCCCGGGAGGAAACAAGCCAATAGGTCTGACTTCTAACTGAAAATGCATCTACCATTACTTATGGGTTTAGGCCATCGTTATGTCATCATGCTTTCACTCAGTCCCTCATACTTCTGTTTATCCATGCACTGACCCGTTTTTCATCCGCTTTCCTATCCGCAATAGTATGGAAAACACAGGCTTTCACAAGCTTAAGTAAAATAAAGAAAAAGTAGAAAAAAATAAAACATGTTGCCAACTAAACTTGACGGGCATATACTTTTAATACAATAAATATAATTACACATATTACTAACCTTGTACATAGTGCATACTTCTTTTAAAGTTCAAACCTAGTTACCACGTTTAGAGACAATGGTGCACATGCAGGGCCGGACTGGGAACCAAAACCGGCCCTGGCAAAGTGCTCGTCCGGCCCCCCGGGGCTTGGGGGTGCCGCCGAGCTCTTTGCCAGGTCCGGTTGTCGGCCGATTTTGTTACAGGGCCGATTTTGCAGCTATGCTGCAAAAACGGCCCTGTAACAAAAACGGCCCCCAGGGGCCCAAAACCGGCCCCACCCATGCGGCGCACCGGGGGATTGCCCGGTGCCCGCTACGGCCAGTCCGGGCCTGTGCACATGTATGAGCGATTTTAGCGGTCGCAAACAGAGATTCGGGCTATTTGCTACCTGTAAAACGGCTTTTGCCATGTCCCAACCCTATTTTGCAAGTCAGAAACCTATTATCAACTCGCAAAATAGGGTTTGCAAGTCGCTATTAGGAAGGGGTGTGTCAAGGATGTCCCTTGCTAATAGCAAGTCGCAGGAGAATGCACGATTGTTTTGTGGCAGGAATGAGGTCGCAAAACAATAGCAGTTTTCCATCTACTTCAAGTAGGTGGTGAGCCATTCGCAAACGGGAAGAGGTCCCCCCCTTTGTGAATGGTAGCGAAAACGTTTTTTAAGAGCAGTCAGTGGTCCCACGGGGTGCAGCAAACACTGCAGAGGAAACGATCCGCAAACAAGTGGGCCGGTAGGACTTTTGAAGCAACTGCAGGACGCTCACAAAAAAGAAGGGAATAAATGAAAGAGGACTCATAAAAGGAAAATGGAAAACTAACAAACTGGCCACTAGTCCACACACTGAAGCACACTCATTTAAGAAGTGTGTGCATGCATATGTGATCAGGCAAAATGTCCTTACTCACAGGGCAACAAAGACAATGGCAGAAATGGGCTAACCAATTGCCCCATGCAGTATTCGGTCATGAGAAGAAGCAGAATGTGAATGACACTTGAGCAGACAGATGAGAATGACCAAAAGACCCTTTCGGTATGTGGATTTGTAAGTGTTTTTTATGACAAGGGTCTGGCAAACAACTGCACCAGTCAAGCCCAAGAAACTATAGCAAGGATTATCAGAATATAATCTTTTACCTTATAGAGTTTGTCTAAGCAAGTAACCACCACCAAAATCCTTTGTTACTACAGTAATCCGTGAAATTCCATGTAGCAAAATGTCTGTCTACCAGTATTGACACAACGTAAAATGAATCCATCCTTAAAGGCTTACTTCCTATGACATAAGATTTTCACACAAAAACGTTTCATAATAAACAGGTCAAGCCAAAGGCCTTGAACAATAGCATGTCACTGTAACTAACTGCTGTGTTGAGCTAAAGCTTCTCCACTAGTCAAAAAGTGCAATACAAACACTAACTTTGGTGGAAGCACACATTTTCTGCCCACCAAGGTCCCTCTCTCAATGATCATAAGATTACAAATATGTATAAAATTCTAGCTGGCTAAACAATATACAATAATCATAAAATTACAAATATATCCAAAATCATAGCTGGCTAAACAATATACAATAATTATAACATTACAAATATGTACAAAATTGTAGCTGGCAAACAATATAAAACCTTCCTTAAATGGTATAATAAGGAATCTCAAAGTGCAAAACTTCTAACCTTAGTGTTTGTCAATGGGTGTAACTATCTAGGGTAATCTGTGACATTACTTGTGTCAACATACCTGCATAAGATCTTTAACACAGGGTGTGATGACAATCCACCCTTGATGGCCTGTGTGCTTTTACATATGCTTTTCACAATAAATATGTCAGGCCTACTGCCTAGCTCGTAACCTTTCATAATAAACAGATCAGGCTTGTAGCCTTGATCAATAGCTTGTCACTATAACCACCTCGGTCCTGCTGAGCCCAAGCTTTCCCACAAGGCACAAAGTGTAATACAAGCACTGTTTTTTTCACTGGAAGCAAACAACGTCTGCCCAATCAAAATCTAGCTCAGAGGCAAAAATATTAGGGTGAAATCAAAACGTCAGTAGTGCTTTTGAAAGCTCTTTTCCTCTTGAGCATATAAGATGAAACACCAGTTATGGATCACTTGATACATGTGAAACTCTGCTGCCACCCTCAGGCAAAAATAGGTCTGGCAATTTTGCTCAACACTATAAAGTGAAAGTTGAAAGGGTCTGCATTTCTTTCACTCGCTCGTATGGAGACGGTATTTCCACTAGAAATACGGGGTCATATTTACAATGAAATGGCACAGCATGACGCTGCAAGCAATTTTGCTGCCTCGAGCTGCGCCATTTAAAAAACGCAGGGATACGCTGTATTTACAAGAGTGCGGCGCACCCCTGTTCTCTCCCCTGCCCCAGCGCACAAACAGCAGCTGTGCACAAAAACAATCATTAATGGTGTTTTGCTCCTTTATTTGCAGCACACATAGAAAGAGCAAAAAATGAGTAGAAAATAAAGTATTTCTCCTCATTGCGCCACTATAACGCCTCCCGTGGAAAAGGGTTTGTTTTTGGGTCTGCCTCAGATTTACGAATCCTTGTAAATCTGGTGCAGTGTCAAAAAGCCATGGGTGTTGCGTAGGGACATCCACAGCAAAAAAAGAGGGCCATATTTACAAGGCTGTGTAAAGCCACGCAAAGTGGCTTTACGTGGCCTTGTAAATATGGGCCAGCACACAGCACCACCGGAGCGTTAAAAAAAGTGACGCTCTGGTGGTGCAAGGGGTTTGTAAATATGCCCTGTAGTCTACAAGGGGAGAAATTTACGAGGACAGTAGTGCATGTGCTTCAAAGAGGAGATCGCCAAGAATGTAGACAATGGATTCAGATTTCAAGAAGGGGTGCGGACAGGAGTCGGAGAAAATCTATCCTGCTGACCTTTCAAAACACAAGTGGCAGCTTGGCCAACCATGGCAAGTAGATACAGAAAAAAATAAGAACAACCAGATATTCTTACGCTACAGAAACAATGATTTAGGCTTCACTAGGCAAAGGCTGCCCACCTAACTAAGTAAACACTAAAGTGGGCGACAGTCTATCTTCCAGAAGGATCTCAGAAATATTTAAAGAGGAAAGCCCCAGCCTCTCAAGCATGCAGGCTTAGATTCTGAAAGAGAGATGGAATGGCGACCACCGCTCTGTGACGATAGGATCTTCATCAATGGAGGAGCCAGCCTCAGCTTCTTTCCCGTCGATGATCTGCTGAAAGACCAATTTCTGCATCCATCGCCATCCTCAATACGGGTCACAAAGCAGTTTCATACGCATTCCTTCCTGCTTCTTCAGGCAAAATATGTTTTTCAGGATTTCAATTTGCTTCTCCTCTTAATGGGTTGTGAGGACCCTCAGGGTTTACCCCTACTTCCAAAAACACAATATTGCAAGATCTCTCTTGTGGGTGCTAGGGCGCAGATTGTTAGCTGTCTGGAGTGAGTCCTGCAAGGGTTGTAGAGATACATCATTCACAAATGGGGAATTGTTCCTCTAAACAGATGTTCTGGTGGCACAAACCATCGTTGGGTGTGAATGAGAGTTTGTGGTCTCTTCAAAAACGACAGAGAATTACCTAAATAGTATCTCCTGCAACTGATGAAGAAAAGCCAACACCATCTCCCGTCTGCAATCTTGTGGTCCCTGGAAGCCGCAGAATGGTTTTGGGTGTCTGTCTGCCTTTGCCTCAGTATGAATGAAACTGCTGCTGAGACATTTACTAATGCTGCTGCTATTTCCTGGGAGTTGATGCCCATACCCTTACACATCCCGAGAAGATGATGACATCACACAGCACTGGAGGCTAAGGCTAGGCTCTTGAGTTGTGTTCTACTCCAAGAAACTCTCCTAGAGGCACTGGGTATCGAAAGGTGTGCCAAGGATGTGCATGGCAACAAAGAACCACACTTAAGACCATGGCAACCATGCCAGCCTAGAGAAAGTCCATAAAGTATATCCTCATTACGTTCTGACAGACCGGGGGCTGCAAGACCACTACTTCCCGTGGGCCATCAGAGTACATTGACATGTGACAAGTGGCACTGACAGACCACAATAGCAAAGTTCAGAGGTTTGCACTTCCTATCCATGGGAGTTGGCGGTATCATGGTCTGCCACAAATTGCACGATGGGGCTTGAAGGACACCGCAGTCGGGAATCGAGAGAGTTGGGAAGTTGAGTGGGTCCAGTGGAGCTGATCTATACTTTTTTGAGGTACATCTTGAAACTGCAAGTTCAGTCTGTGGCTTCTTCCCAAACTCTCACACTTGTTCATTAGAGCTTTGTTAAAAGGAAATAGATCATCTGAAGCTGCTTTTCCATCACAATCTAGGTAGGCATGGAGGATCTCAGCTGCTCTGGATGAAGCAGACTAGTTAAAGTCCCCACTGCCTTCCTCATGGCGATAGCTTCATGTGTCTGTTAAGGAGCAAGCACGAAACAAAATCACCGGTGCCAAGGCAGTGTCATGCAGACAGAAGAGGACGTAGGACCCGTACCAAGTGTAGGAGGGGCCAGGGGCATACATGGCCAACGTGAGCTTCTGAAAAACTTCCCTTGAGCTAGGAGAGGCTAGGCAGTGGGGGTAGGGGCGGGGAAGCCTACTGAGGTATTGTTGCAGAGTATTGTTGTAGTATCGTGGATATGATGGTGTATGATGTTGGCTGTGTGGATGTATGAAAGATGGCATATAGTATGAGGGTGTTTGGGGGAATAATGTTGGGTGTGTGGACGTATGATGGTCAATGTGTTGTCATATGATGGTTGGTGTCTGTGTCGGCATATAATGATCAGTGTGTCATTCTGGATGCCCTGCCTACTATGAATTCCCTCTTTGTGCCTTCAATCCCCGATGCCCTTATGTGTGCCTGGTCCCTCTTTCCACTCCTGTGCCCCCAATCCTGTTGGGCCTTTTTGCCCCCTGCCTTTCTACAGACCTCTTGTGTGCCCCACCCATGTTCTGCAGCCCCTACATGTGTTCTGACCTTGTGCTGCCCAGGATGTTGCCTTTCGCTTGCAAGTGCCTCTGCGCCCACCCTAACCCGAGGGCACCATATGTGTGTGTTCCTTGCTCCTGCATCCTTTCTTTGTGTTCATGCCTGCTGCAACTCATATGTGTGTTCCTGTCTCCCCATGTAGTTCCTGTGGAGCGCCATACCCCACCACTGCTGGCCCTTTTGAGTGCCACAGAACCCCTCCCCCCACCAATCCCTCAGTGTATCCTACACCAGCCCTGTAGCACTTCTGTGTGCTCCTCACCCTCATCCAGCCTCACTATGTGACCATTGCTCAAATCCAGTGATTTTATGGAGAACGGACTAGGTAAGAAGTTACTGTCGGCGGTGCCAGCTGAGGCTCAGCTGATGGTTACCCAGTGTTTCCCCTACCTCTAAATAGGGCAGGGGGGCTGCAGTGTGGCAGGGAGGGAAGATATCTGCTTCAAACAATTCCTCCTGCTTTATTACTTATGTCATCTGGTGTGCTTGAGGAAATGTCTCGACTGTTCTAGTTATGAGATACATCTGGGTGACTGGTACATAATGGTTTGAGGTTCTATACATACTGCTTCTCGTCATCCTAATGCGTTCCTTTGAAATACTGGTAGGTGCAAATAAAAAGAGCAATGAAAGCTCAGGCCAAACCAAGCTCAAATCCCTACTTTCTGCTCCATTCCTACTTCCTGCTCCCATTCCTACTTCCTTTTCCTATAATGGGAGAATGTATTGTGGCACCAGGAATCTTGCTAATATTCCTTGACAGAAATTTCTAAGATGTTGAAGGCACTCTTTGCAAGACAGCATCCCTCAGGAACACCTCAAATAGCAAATGCTTATTTCTAGACAGGTAAACATGTGTCAGGGAACAAATGCTTGTCTTCGACGATAGTAGTGAGACATGCGGGCAGCAATGAAACAGAAAATGCGGTATGAAGTCAAAATTATGGAACAACTATTTTTGAGACCACTGAAACAAATACATATTTGCATTTGATATTACAATTTAGATAATTGAACGTGACAAAACTCAATTTTGTGTTTTCATCGCAAATAATCGAAGGGATGAAAGGGAAGAGTTAAATAGAGCTAGAAACACCAACAACAAACAAATCATCATACTTCAAAGAGCAGTTTGGACTTCCACTAAAACACGTTGCTGGGTGTATGAGTTGA
The DNA here is from genome assembly GCF_964204655.1 of Triturus cristatus. NCBI lineage: Eukaryota > Metazoa > Chordata > Amphibia > Caudata > Salamandridae > Triturus > Triturus cristatus. The sequence goes on from NC_140581.1 coordinate 191,883,611, forward strand.
GTGTGGGTGATTATCTAGATACTAAAACAAGCTTTGCATAGCCAATAGGTCTCGCCTTTGGGACCTTAGTATTTAGCCAGAGCTATTGGCATTGTTAATGTGTTTAAGCTATGTTGTAGAGCAGTGTGCCTGCTGTGCAATATGTTGCAAAGTTATAATAAAAAAGTGTTATAAGCATTTGTGTTACCTTATCTATAATTAAGATGATATTATGTATAACTGAACAACCTTATTAAAACAAGCATTTGCAATGCAACTGGTCTCGCATATGTGAAAGTTAGAGCTCAATGCGTTGACAATGACAATGGTTTTTACATTTTATTTTTGTATGCTGTGGAGTGATGAAATCTGCCTAGCGCTATTGCCACTCATATGACCTCGCAGCACTGGAGAACCAGAAAATGGGAACTAGGTTATGAGGGAGGGGAGACAAAAGTAATATGCTATGCTGGCTGAAAAAAAAGTAACAACATCCTGGAAAAAGCAAACACCCATAGGGAATACAAGCTTAAGTAAAGCCTGTGAAATGTAAGTAGGAACAACATGGTTACCTTAACACTTTTGTACTTATTATTCAGAAATCAATGAGTGTTTTTGCCTGAAAAAGTAAGGGCATAACTACAGGGCCTAGAAGGGACCTGTTTCAATGTCCATGGCTTATATCCTTACAAAACGTAAGCAGTATGGTTTGACAACATCCCTGAACACAGAGCCTTGGTACATATTTTATCAACTAAAATAAGGAAAACAGCTGATAATGATCAAATTAAACGTTTTCCACTCTACGCATCAACCAAGTATTGCAGTACCTCCAGAAATGGTGCACTTCCCCACCCGGGGAAAACAAGTTTAGTCAAAAAAAGATGAGAAAATGAAAGGAGCGCTTCACTGGCAAACTCTATGAAGTGGCGCTAATGAGTGGTTGTGAATAAAAACTAATCTGGCCACTTTGCAACCTTTCTGTCTTGCTTTATTCCGTTTTTTTTCTCGTATTTTGAACCTTTTTTCTCTCCATCCCGAGGCTGTACTTTGGAATTAAAAAATGTCAGCAAAAGACGACATTTGCAGCCAAAGTGTTTCTTTTTTTTTGGATCCATTTCACAAGGGAACAAATAAAGGGAAGGAGAGGAAAGCGAGGGTAAGAGCAGTTTGTTGAAGTCATGGTTTTCAGTAAGTGAGGTGGAGTAAGACGGAGACAGAAAGAGAGGGGAAAAGGGGGAGAAAAGGGGGACAGCTGCCAGCGGCAGAGCAGGAAACGTGAACACTGTAGGGAGGCGGGTGGTGCGACATGGGCGTGGTGAGGGAGAGGGGGAGGCGGATGGGGTTTAACCTATTCAGAATGGGGGCCCCTACACAGTGGTGAGGCAGATAAATCCATGCAATTGGGTGGGTTTATTGCAAGTGGATCAAAGACAAGCTGAGGAGCAAACAAGATGCCATCAGCTAAGCACGGAATCACGTTACCGACCAAAACATGAAGTGCTTTGTCCGTAAAGCAGGCGCGGTGCTGATACACGAGTAAAGGAGCAAACCTAATGCCATTAGCTAAGCACGGAATCCTGTTACAGTCCAAAACATGAAGCGCGGCATCCATGCACGAGCTGGGAAAAGCACACAAAAAGAGTCCACAGGAATGAACATACAGAAAAAAAGAGTAAGACCACATGTAACCGGGCAGTCATCCGAAACACCAAAAGACGGGATTAATTAAGGATATCCACCAAACAAAAGCAGACATTTAGGAAGGGCCCTACCAGGAGTGCAAAGGAAAGATGGGAGGTGCTTTAAAGCACATTTTTTGGATACAGCATGCCTCGCAGCGCATGCGCTGCCCAGACTTGACCTAAAAAGAATATAAAAAATGTTTAGCATTTATTTTTGGAATGTTGGCACCTTTTTTCCTGCCTGTTCTAATGGTTGTTTGTTATAGGTTTTTTTTTGTTTTGGGTGGTGAGAGATATAAACAACAGGAGGGTAGAGGTTGGGAAATAGTAAGTGAATTATAATATAAGATGCAGACGGATGTTTGGGGAGAATTAACAGCTGCCAGATTTTGAGGGTGCTACAGAGCTATAGTAATGGCTGAAGTATGGAATAGACAAATAGCATAATACTTAATGTCCCTTGTCTCCCCCCGTGCTTTGAAAAGGGTCATGAGTTATCTAAGCACTATCCTACCAATATGAGATAAAAACGTCAGTATAAAACAAGAGGCAGTACTTTGTAGCGCTACGTGGCCATAACAGTCACAGAGGTGTTCTACGCAAAGACTGAGTAACATAGCAAGCAGTGCACTTTCACCCCTTCTCTACCCCCTTAGTACCATTAGCACTTAAAGCGCTACACAAACAACATGTCAATGACATAAAGACAGAATAAACTGTGAGGCCACCCCAGTGGTAGAAGTCTGCTATGCAAAAACCAAATGCCATAACAAGCAGCGTAATTTAATCCCTTCTCTACCCACCCAGCATCTCGAATAGGACTATGAGCATTTTAAGTGCTATGATAGGCTGCTATCACATGGTAGACATGTGCAATACAGGCAGCAGGTAGCACCACACAAGAAGACCAGTGCACGGCGGACTCACCAGCACAGTCCACCATCAAAGCCGGCAGCAGAACTAGCCCGCTTCCTGCTCCATGCCTGAAGTCTGTGTGCTTCGAGTGACATACTCTATAGCTCCTCCTGAAGAAGAGCCAAGTGTCTGAAAAAGCGCCTCTACTCCCCTGAGTTGGTTGCTGACAAAATGTATTCACTCTGAGGGGAAGCTGATACTTCTTGAGTCGAAGACAAGAGGAATGCGCCTCCTTCTGAGCACCAGGCCTGACCCTTCAAGGCTGCATTTCCAAAAGGAAGTTTCTGCAATCAAGATATTTTCTGCATACACACAACTCTGAACGTCTTTGAGTTAAGGGGCGGGTTAGCTTGGAAGTGCTCCAGCAGCAGCAGTCACAGAAAATGAGGGGCCAGGATGTAGGGGGCAGAGATGGTTTATGGACAAGGGGCCCTGACTGAGATGACCAGACACGGGGAGAAGGAAGACAAGCACCACAGATGTACACACTCACAAATCATACTTGTGTATATACTAACACCCCAGATATACAAACAGTGTCACACTTGTGCAGCTACAAACACGAGCACCGTAGATATACACTCTCTCAAATAACACACATGCACATACAATCACAAGCACCGTAGATATAAATATTCTCAAATCACACGCATACACATAAAGACCAGAAATATACAGTCTTAATCACACGCATGCACATACAAACACAAGCACCCAAGATACACTCAAATTACATATGTGCTCACAAACACCAATTGCATGCAAAGTAAGGACCTGCATATCCCCGAAGCAATTGTGCACAGAAGAAACTAGTGGTGGACCTATATGCTCATACCTATTAAACAAGGGTAAGATGGGAACAGGCAGTGAGGAGGCATAAAGCAAGGAGAGAGGTGGCAGTGGGTAGACAGGGACAGGAGGGGCACAGAGAGTTAAGACATTGGGGGATTGTGTAGAGAAACACTGGTAATGTTTAGGGCAAAGAGATGTATTTAAAGGAGACACAGTGAGAAAGAGGTGAAGCCGGAGAGGGAGGGAAAACATTACCTTATGTTTTCTGCTTGTTAAATATGTGGTAAAGACGTCTCACTGTCTCGTGAACTGGAAAGGTTGGAACCGGAGTTAAATGGAATGCTTTTGACCCATGCTGTCGGTTCACGTGAAAGAACTCGGAAAGAAGCAATCTAAAACAAGCATTTGCAATGCGATAGGTCTTGCATTTGCGAGAGTCAAAGCTATTGGAATTGTAAATGACAATGTGTTTTGGTTTGGAGTGTAGTGGATGTATGCGGTGTGGAGTGGAAATATGTGGGTTGGATTGGAATTGTTAGTTGTGGAATTATGTGTGTTGGGATTGTGTTGTGTGGAGTGGATTTGTGTAGTGGAACTATGTGGCATGGTGTGCAGTTGCAATATGTGGATACTAAATATGTGGTATTGAGTGCACTGAAATTATGTGGCGTGTGAATGTGTGTCAGAGTGTAATTATGTAGATGGCATTTGGTGCTGTGGAGTGGTATGCAGGGAGTTTATTTTTGGTATTGCATTTGCTTGAGTTAGAGCTACTGACTTTGTAAATGACAATCTCTTTTATGTGTTATGGGGTGTATGCACATGGCGTGCAGTGGAACTATGTGGTTTTGATTGATTTTTGGGAATTCTTGTGCAACAAGACTGAGATTTGCAGACATTTCACTAAATTGCAAGGCAAAGATGTCTCAGAGTGTAATACTGATCACTGTATTTTTAAAGCTGTCGTATCTGTCGTGTCGGGCTGTTAATCCTATCAATCAATCAATCAATCATGGAATTTATATTGCGCACTACTCACCCGGAAGGGTCTCAAGGCGCCTGGGGGAGAGGGTCTGCTACTGCTCGAACAGCCAGGACTTGAGCTGTTTCCTGAAGGCGAGGTGGTCCTGGGTCAGCCGCCGGTGGACGGGCAGGGAGTTCCATGTCTTAGCCGCCAGGTAGGAGAAGGATCTTCCTCCGGCGGTGGCTCTCTGGATGCGAGGGACGACGGCGAGGGCGAGGTTCGCGGATCGTAGCTGGCGGGTGGGTGTGTAGAAGGTCAGGCGGTCGTTGAGGTACCTTGGGCCCAGGTCGTGGAGGGATTTGTGTGCGTGGGTGAGGAGTCTGAACGTGATCCTCTTGTTGACAGGGAGCCAGTGTAGGTCTCTCAGGTGGCTCGAGATGTGGCTGCGTCGGGGGACGTCCAGGATGAGTCGGGCGGAGGCGTTCTGGATGCGCTGAAGTCTTTTCTGAAGCTTGGCTGTTGTACCGGCGTAGAGGGTGTTTCCGTAGTCTAGTCTGCTGGTGACGAGGGCCTGGGTGACCGTCTTCCTGGTCTCGGTCGGGATCCAACGGAAGATCTTGCGGAGCATGCGGAGGTTGTGGAAGCAAGATGAGGAGACGGCGTTGACTTGTCTGGTCATCGATAGGGAGGAGTCCAGGATGACGCCCAAGTTGCGTGCGTGGTCCGTTGGCTTGGGTGCGGTGCCTAGGGCCGGGGGCCACCAGGAGTCGTCCCATGCGGAGGGCGACGGTCCCAGGATGAGGACTTCTGTCTTGTCCGTGTTCAATTTCAGGCGGCTGGTGTTCATCCATTCGGCGACGTCTTTCATCCCTTCGTGTAGGCTGGCTTTGGCGGTGTCGGGGTCTCTGGTGAGGGAGAGAATCAACTGGGTGTCATCGGCGTAGGAAATGATGTTGAGGTTGTGTTGGCGTGCGATGGCAGTGAGGGGTTTCATGTAGATGTTGAAGAGAGTGGGGCTGAGCGACGATCCTTGCGGGACGCCGCAGATGACTTCGGTGGCCTCAGAGCGGAACGGAGGGAGGTGTACTCTCTGTGTTCTGTCGGAGAGGTATGAGATGATCCATTCCAGAGCCTTCCCTTGGATGCCGGTGTCGTTGAGGCGTTGGACTAGGGTGCGGTGGCAGACAGTGTCAAATGCTGCGGAGAGGTCTAGGAGGATGAGTGCCGTTGTTTCACCGTTGTCGAGCTGGGCTCGGATGTCGTCGGTGGCTGCGATGAGGGCGGTCTCGGTGCTGCAGTTGGCTCTGAACCCGGACTGCGATGGGTCGAGGGATCCGTTCGTCTCGAGGAAGGCGGCCAGTTGCTTGTTGACGACCTTCTCGATGACTTTGGCAGGGAAGGGAAGGAGCGAGATGGGGCGGAAGTTCTTGAGGTCGGTCGGGTCTGCTGTTGGTTTCTTCAGCAGAGCGCTGAGCTCGGCGTGCTTCCAGCTCTCCGGGAAGGTGGCTGTGTCGAAGGAGGTGTTGATGATGTCTCGGAGGTGGGGTGCGATGGTAGCGGCGGCCTTGTTGAAGACATGGTGGGGGCATGGGTCGGTCGGAGATCCGGAGTGGAACGTGTTCATCATGCGTGTCGTGTCTTCGGGGGTCACCTCGGTCCATGTCTGGAGGATGGCGGCGGGGTGCGTAGGTTCGACCGATGGGTGCGGGGGTGGGACGCTGAAGCTGTTGTGGATGTCGGCGATCTTGCGGTGGAAGTACGAGGTGAGGGAGTCGCAGAGGTCCTGCGAGGGGGTGATGTCGTTGTTGCCGGTGCTGGGGTTGGAGAACTCCTTGACGATGTTGAAGAGCTCCTTGCTGTCATGGGCGTTTTTGTCCAGTCGTTCCTTCAGAGCTTTCTTCTTGGTGGTGCGGATGAGCTGGTGATGTCTGCGGGTGGCGAGTTTGAGGGCGGTCATGTTGTCGGCGGTCTTTTCGAGGATCCAGGCCTTCTCGAGGGTGCGGCAGGCCTTCTTGGAGTCCTTGAGTTCGTTGGTGAACCAGGGGGCCTTCTTGCTTCTGGGCCTGGTGAAAGGGTTCTTCAGTGGGGCGAGGTCGTCGGCACAGGAGGTCAGCCACTGCGTGAGGTCGAGGGCTGCTGTGTTAGGGTCCGTTGTCCTGACAGGTGGGTTCTGGCTGAGGGAGGTGGCGAGCTGGTCGACTGTGATCTTGCTCCAGTTTCTGTGGGGAACCTGCTTCGGGTGGTGGTGGACCGTGTTCTTTTTGAAGCTGAAGTGGACGCAGCTGTGGTCAGTCCAGTGAAGTCCGGTGGAGTGGCTGAAGGTGACATGCTTGCTGGATGAGAAGAGGGGGTCGAGCGTGTGGCCGGCGTAGTGGGTGGGCGTGTTGACCAGTTGCTTGAGTCCGAGGTTGGCGAGGTTGTCCAGCAAGGTGGTGGTGTTGCGGTTGTTGTTGTTCTCCAGGTGGAAGTTGAGGTCCCCGAGGAGGATGTAGTCGGCGGAGGGGAGGGCGTGAGGGCTGATGAAGTCCGTGATGTCTTCGCAGAACTGTGCACGTGGTCCCGGGGGTCTGTAGATGAGGGTGCCTCTGAGGGTAGTCTTGGGGTCGGTGTGGATCTGGAAGTGCAGGTATTCGGCGGCGTTGAATGCGTCGATGGAGTCAGTCGAGATGCGAATGGTGCTTTTGTGAACGATGGCGATGCCCCCTCCGGTCTGGTTGGCGCGATCCTTCCTGATGATCTTGTAGCCGTCCGGGATGGCTATGGCGATGTCGGGGGCTGAGGAGGCGTTCATCCAGGTTTCCGTGAGGAAGGCGACGTCTGGAGATGCGGTGTCGAGGAGGTTCCAGAGTTCCACGGCGTGTCTGTGGACGGAGCGGGTGTTGATCAGGATGCACTTGAGGTGGTTGCTGTTGTCCGTCTTGGTGGGTGCGGTGCCGGTTCGGAGGCAGGAGAAGTTGCAGGATCGGCAGACGAAGGGTCCATGGGTGCGTCGCGGGGATGCTCGGTAGCACCCGGGGGCTCGGGCGGTGTTGAGTGCGATGAGCGTGGCGGCATCGTAGGTCCTGCAGGGGGGTTGGCGGACGCGGGGGCCAGGGGTTCTGGCGCTGGGCGCGGTCCAGGCGCGGACGGGCGCAGACGGGCTTACCTTTGGCGCACCTTCGCTGCTCAATCAGCGCTCCCGCTGCGCACGTCCGCTGCGCGGTCGCTGGGGGGGCGTCATAAGTAAGGAGCCGGGAGGGGGGGTCAGCTGGGAGGCGGGAGGCGGGAGACCAATGGGCAGTGAGTGGGGGCGGGATCCGGGGTCAGCGGCGGGAAGGAAGAAGAGGACCCGGGGCAGCGGCGGGAGAGAAGGCGCGTGTGAGGGAGGGCGGCAGCACCTACCGAGGCAAAAGGTCAGCGGCGGTGAGGCAGAGGAAGCGGAGGACCGGGGGAGCGAGCGTGAGGCAGCAGGAGCAGTCGCGAAGTAACAGGCAGCAGGAGGCGTCCGTTAGCGGCAGGCAGCAGCAGGAGGTGAGGAGCGACCAGCCGTGGGAGCACAGGGGGTCACACTGACCAGCCCGCCTCAGTCCCCTTAAGCTGATGACAGGTCTGCTCGTAGCAAGGAAGAACTGTGCTCTTATCTTAGGTTGATGGGAATAATATTCGATGTGATAACAGTTTTCCACAAACATTCACCAAAAATTAACAAACATACCAATACTCAGGAAACATGCAACGATTTTACTCAACAGTAAATATTCCCTTTGGGCAAGTACTGATGGTATCTATTATAACTGTCCAAGCAATTCATTATGATCACAGATGACAACAGATTTAGAAAACTATTCAAAAGTAACCATTGCTTCATTCACAATGACCTAAGCAACTGATAACACAATTACTGAGTCAAAGAAAGAGAGGTGCTACTCTGCATGCGCCACTCTACACCTTTGCATTTATTTATAGGGCCGTATAATAATTGTGGATACAATTCATGTACCATTCTGACCAGCTGCAAGCTGTGAGTTGAGGGTCTGTCTGACAAGTCTGGACTGGCTGCACTGGGCATCGGGTATTTTCCCGGAAGGCTAAAAGGAGGGGGAGGGGCAGTTTTGTTCCTGAGGGCCAGATTTGTAACTGGGGTCTGATTTATCAGTGGGGGGCAAATGTTTTGCACATTATTATGGGTTTAAAAAACACCCGCAACAGACTTCCTTATATATCAAGCAGTTACCAGGTAAACATAGAAATGATAATATAATAAAATATATAAAATATAAAATAATATTAATGTTCCTGCAGGAGAGGGATCGAGTTGCGCCTAGTGCCAGTTTTGACTCAGTGCCTGGGCTCAACCGAAAAAATAAACAAATGCTTTACCAGATAGGAAATGAAAAGAAAAGGCATTTCTTACAAGTTAACATTAAATTGAATCGCTGCCAGATGCCGACCGACTAAGAGTTAAAAGTCCTCAAAAACATATTAAAAGAATTACCAAGATGAGCTTTGCAGTCAGACCCGGCTCCCGTGAACTCGTTACGACATTTAAAAAACGTGTTCAAAAGAAAGACACTAACTAATGTGTATGACACCATGTGAAACAATAACTGTGCACAAAATGAAGACCCAGTGTTCAGTTATAATGTTGAAGGTTAACGAGTGCCCCAGCTATATTGGTGGTCAAAGCGTGACCATGCGTACAAAACAATACAGTCAGAAATCCGAACCTCAGAAATGAACAGGTGGGACGTGCCAACTATGAAAGGATGTATCAGTCAACCTCAGTAATGTGACTGAAAATAAACAGACATGCAAATAGTGGCAATCACTATGTTTTATTGGTTATTGATAGGCCCGGTAAAATATTGACAATGGATTGGAAACCGTCCCATCCCACAAAAAGTACTGCAAAAATAAAAGCAACACGTAAAATAGTGCTCATAGATCACCAATGGCTTCGATGAGGAAAAAGAAAGGACCGTGATTATGTGAATAAATAACCCAAACTTAACAGAGACTGGAAAGGTCCAGAGACAGGATGCAAGGAAATGGCCTCATGTTAAATGAAAGTAGAATGCAGCTAGTGTTTATAAAAGATGCAAGCACATGTATGGAGTTGAAAAAAACCCAAAACAGACTCCCTTTGCTAAGTAAACAAAGCCCTGCTATAGAAACAAGACAAGCCCGGCGGAGCGTGGGGCGCGCTTGGCGGGGGCGGCGGAGCGCATTCCAGGCGGGTGAGTGGACCCTTTGAAGTACGATGCCAAAACGGATTGCATGGCGGCACGATGGACGTGATTGTGCGCGTGCTCGCCATGCAATCCGCTTTTGGGAGCACTTTTGGGAGCCCCTTACTATAGTCTCGCTTACGTGATCGCTTACGCGATAGCCAGGCGAGACCTAACAAAATCGGGGTTGGATGAGTGCAGAGAGGGAGGTTCTCTCCCTGCATAACTCAACGTGGCTCCGGTGCTGCTCTGCGGGGTGTGCGAGGGTCAGTCATGCCCATGTTATTCTGCCGCCTGCTGCTGCTCCTGGGCCACAGCCTCCTCCTACGTGATTCTGCATGGCAGCTCCAGTAACAACATGGCGTCAAAAACAACACCAATCGCGGGTGGGAGTGGGCAATCCGAAAGCAGCTGGGAGGAGGCTACTGGACTGTTAAAAACAAAAACAAAAAAATGAGAGTACAGCAGAAGCTCAATGTCCACCTTCTCGTCTCTCTTATCATTGTGAAGCCTATAAGGAATGTCGCTATGCACAAATCATGTGGTGTCTATCTAACCAATAGGGTAGGGTCTCGAGTGCGGAGTGAAACTGTTTTTCAGTAAACGGCGCTCGGTGCGGTGGAAGTCAGTGACATCAGAAGAGTACGAGAGCAGAGTTTCGGTGTTTGCGAACCTTAGAACATGGCCAGCAATGATCCGTGACTACAGAGACTGGTGTCCAGTTGAGACTTGAGTTTGATGTCTGGGATACGTACACAGCTAGGTTGCTTAGCAACTGTAAAGAGGGCTTTGGGCTCTTCATACTATGGACTTTCGCTCCCAGTACTCTCTGTCCTGCAGCCTAATTTAACCGGGTTGAGAGTGGGCACTGAAATAAATTGCAGCTTCACTCAGCAAAAAGCGTACAACATCTGCAAAGTTTTTAATTAGTCCTGGAAAGAACATTGCAAAGGTTAAAAATAAATAGAGGTGGGCACACCACACGTGCAGAACAAAAGAAAGGAGTGAGACCGCAATGTTTAAAGAAGAAGCGTTGTGTGCAGCGCTGATGAAGGGATAAATCGAGGTGTGCCTCACTAATCATGGAAAACATACAAGTTCACATATGTCTCATGCGAGTGACGAGGAGAGAGCATATGGCCAACCAAAGCAAAATAATTTTGAAAGGCAGGCCAAACAACCAACCAAAAGTGCTGGGCGTATAAAAAAAAGCACATAAATTGAATATAGCATGTTTCGAAGACAACGCATGCATGCTGTGTAGGCTCAACCCAACAGCCAGTGAGAGAAAAACCCTGGTGTACTCCACTCACCCAATAACATAAGGAATTTTCTTTTTACTTTTTGAGTTAGGAAGGTTGACAGAGAAAAAGGTGATCAAATAGAAGCTGTACCCTAATGTCACTTACAGTTTAAGGACCTTTTTTTTACCCTTACCTGAACTGTTGATCTCGTTTTTCTGCAACTAATGCCAGCCTTTCACTTTCCCTCTTTTCCTTCAAATACTTGGCTCGTTCCCGCATCTTCGCAAGTTTTTCCAGTGTGGTCTCTTGCATTGCTTCCATCTCTTTAATATGTTCTCTTTCTTCGTTTTCCAGCATATCTCTAAGTCTGCACAGTAAAAAGACAGTCACATAGATAGAGATACAGGGTTCTAGTGACAAGGTTCACTCACATTGGGCAACAACTTACATATCCAACCATTCATTCTCGGTCTCTTGGCACTGATCTTAATCCCGGCACGCATATTTCCAAGTGAGTATCTACTAAGGTTCAGTCCTGAATTCACTACTCTTCTAGCTGTATCGACTCCTTACTGGATACTATTATATCATCTTACAGCATTTCCGGGAACTTCTATGCTCATGGCATCCCAGTCTCCCATTCTGAGACTTATGCCTCTAATTCGGAGCTCCAACTGACTCAGAACCATCAGGCTTAGAGTGGGCACAGGCTCCCTTATGTTCAAAACCTGATTAAATGGAGGGAGTTATTAGATAAGGAATTTTTCCTGGATAAAACAGGGGGATATAGATAAAGCTAAAAGTACCTAGAGGTAACTGGGTTTTACCTTTAATAGTGGTAACCTCTGGTACATATAACACAAACTACGCTATGGAATAAGTGCACAATGTCACTGTTTTATCGAAGAAAAATGTCTTATCTAAGAACTCCCTCCATTGGATACACTAGGAGGTGAGTCCTCCCTGGTGGTATTGTCCTACCAAGATGGGCAGAGGTTGCCTATGATGAAGTATGTCACATTATGTGAGTGAGGCTTCCTCTTCCAATAAGATTGGTCTTTCTTTTTATTACTCCCCCTCCACACCGGAATCTTGGTAATTAAGGAATCAGTGATTTGTACTAATAACACAGATGTAAATAGCACTACTCAGCCACCATACCTTTTTGTGTTTTGGGTATCCTAAACCCTCAGCAGCAAATCTCAAAAGCTTGTGAGGGGCAAAGGAGTCAGTCCTGTGACCTCATATGATGTCACTCATGTCCGGCTGAATTATGATGAACTGAAGTTTATCAGTAAATATAAACATTCTATCTTTAAACATGAAAAACATCTAGACGCAGGGCCTCAGTTACAAAACATTCTCAATAGCTACATGTCACTTAAGTATGCAAAAAATGTAATTTACGTTCGTAAATGCCAGAATCAGTTTCAGAGCATCAGGCTTCTTAGTATGTGCAAACGAAAAAGCTCAGAGTAGGCGAACCTTTCTGCATGAGTCAGTCTGATGCAATTAGAAAAAAGTGTCGTATTGCATGCAGATTTCTGTGAAATCCACAAAGCCATACCTTTGAACTGATAGCAAAAGCTTTCCACATTATTTGCCAAACTGGAAGCACCCAGAAAACCACTCCTGCAAAAGGAAGATGCAAGTGTGCTTCCATGGGAGAGGAGTTGGCCTAATGGCTAGGGCGGTCGACCTCGAATCTGGGGAACTGGGTTCGAGTCTCAGCAATGACGCTGAACATCCTGTGATTCTGGGCAAATCACTTAATCTCCCCATGCCTAATAAAAATGAATGTGTTCTCATGTAATACAACTGGTGATATGTAAAGCGCTCTGATACCCGATTCGGGTCAAGTTTGCGCTATATAAAACTCAATAAATTAAAAAATTAAAAAATGTAAAGGTCAGAGATCAGTGATACGTACCTGAAAATCTAAAATGTCATAGAGAAGTGAGTGTAACCCTCTTGGATTCTGTGAATTCCCAAAAAAGAGTAAATCTAATGCAAACAGAGATTTAAGTAGACTAAATTTACTTTTTTTTAAATAAATAACCACCTTCTACTATGCCAAGGTTTCAGATTGCTATGTGTGACATTTTCATAATTTCAGTTTCATTATGAGTGACATTACAACGACTATGAGTGACACTTCTTGCAAGCAAAATCAAGCAACGAAGACAGACAGGGGAAACATAAATAAAAGAAATGACACCCATTTGAGCAACAAGAAACTCCACCACCAGGCTACAAATATCACTGCCCCACACACTGGGATATATTGCAGAATATCTCAGAAGACCCTATTTCAGCCCCTGCCTGGGCTGCCACTAATCGAATGGTATCCTGTCAGTACTAGCACATTGCACCTCACTCCGCACATAACTCTGGCACACTGGTTATAATGAACAAAGTGGCGCCTGCACCACACCTATCATTCTCCATGTCCGTTCGCAGCAGTAATTACATTCCAGAAACAATCAAAAACACCTATGCCAAAAGGAAATGGGATATCGTGCTAAGCGGAGTTAACTGGTATAGAGGGTGACACCCTGCCTATGGCAGGAATACCAACATGCACTTTTTAGAGAAATGACAAGTGACGCAGCAGAATAAAGCAAGCAGTGAGGCTATCTTGATATTTGTTTACTGTGGTGGCTGCATACCTACTTGTAACAGTACCGTTCACTAAGTTGACTGGGACACCAGGCTCAGTCCCTCAGCTGGGCAATATTGAATTTTCATCGCGGGCAGCGGCCATAATAGTCAGCCACAGCACCGCGGGGGCCCGGCCGGGCTGTCGCGAGCAGCAGCACCGCTGCTAGCCAAGCACCATGACTGCGGCCGGCGCCATCCGCGGCAACCCAGTAGCAAGCCAAGGCCCGCTCACATATAACTCCCCTCAACAGAACGTGGCGTCCTCCTGCAGAGCCATGGGTGGCCTGACTTTAACACCTGACTGGGCCCCACGGCAGGGGCGTAATAGAGGCCCCCGCAGCCCCCGCGGTTTGGGGGCCCCCATTGTTCCTTGATTTGGAGGGGGCCGAGAAACATTAAAACACTCTGGAAAGCCACTCTGCTTTCCCAAGCAAAAAACACACAGAAAAGCAACACTGTTCATGTGACATCGCTGGCAGACAGAGGCCCAGCAAAAGTTACCCTATGTCCTCATGTCCATTGCAGAGGCGTAATGCAGGCCCCTGTGGCGTAGGGAGGGGGACCCCTTCAGGTGGGGCCCATTAAGCCCATGACTAATGAATACCTGTGTGATCTGTGAGGCGCCTGCGCCCCTCGTGACATTCTGCATGGGAAGAGGGCATCATTGTGCGCTATGCTACTGTGGAAATGCATAAGGAGCATTCCTCCATCCCAGGCCTTTGGGACTGCGGGTAAAGTCAGCGATGTTGGGCTCACCTCACTGCTGTCCAGAAGGAGCAGCTTCTGGGACAGTACTTAGCTCCACCTCCCTCCTTGTGATTCTTAATGTAATGCACACGCTATATGTGGCAAATGTCTAGGCGCAAAGTAGGACATAATTAGCACCTACCTGCAGTCAAAGTTGACAAAGTGTAAGCTACAAAATGACATGCGCTGCCTGAAGACTATGGGCCTCATGTAGGTAAATAAATTTTACCGGTTCTTAAATACCGAGCCGTACCGAATCGGTAAATTAGAATCGGTAAGTTATATGTAGGTAAAAATTCGGTAACAGTTACCGATTCGGTAACAGTCGGTAAATACGAATCGGAATTCACCGAATCGGTAAATACCAAGGTGGTATTTACCGAATCGGTAAATACCGAGGTGGTATTTACCGAATCGGTAAATACCGAATCGGTATGTACGGATTCGGTAAATCAAAACACATGACTTGACAAAACAGCCAATCCAGTGCAATGACAGCCCACCCAACCAGGAAGTGCCCACACCCAGGCAGGTGTACATCATTAGCCGAAGTGGCCACACCCAGGCAGGTGTACATAATCAGCCGACCCTGGAGAGGCTTGGAGTGCAGAGGAGAGGCAGGGAGCCGTTGCATGTGCGAGCGGGTAAACGAACAGCATGTCCAGCCAGAGAACACAGAAAGACGGAGGGGAAAGGAGGAGGAAGCTGAAATTTAGCCCCAAGGAACTCCAGGTGCTGGTGGAGGAGGTGGTGAAGCAGCACCAGAAGCTGTTTGGAAGGCAATCCCTGCAAGTGCCTGAGGCTGAAAAGCGCAACATATGGCTGGCCATCCAGGCGCAGGTCAATGCTGTGGGAGTGACCCACAGGGACATTGAGGTCCTCAAAAAGCGCTGGTATGACCTCAGGATTGTAACCAAGAGGAAGATGGGCGACATCCAGAAGGAGGCCAGCCAGACCGGAGGTGGAACCAACAGGGCACCTGCCCTCACCGACCTGGAGGAGCTGGTGGCGGCCACAATCGAGCAAGAGAGCGTCGTGGGTCTTGGGGACGCCGACAGCTCTGCCAGAGCCGCAACACACCAAGGTAAGACGAAAGCACAGCAATGTTGCCCCCCCCTACCCCTATCCCACATCCCCCATTGTGAAACGAGAATCACACTGCAGTCCACACGTGTCAGTGCAGACAGGCAATGCATTCCGGGAGATGTAGTCAGGGCAACACTAACCATGACGTAAATGTTACAGGGCAACAAGGCATGTCACGCACTCGAGGCACAAGGAGACAGGGGACATATTGGAATGTGAAATGATTATTGTGACGCTTGCAATGCAGCCCTTCGGGGACACTGAGCCAATGTTGTATTTCTGTCCACAGATGTGACATCATGCAGGACAGGGCATGCTGCAGGAGAGACGGCACACCGGCCACATGAATCACCTCTAGCCAGCACAAGTGCAGACCAGGGAGCAGGCCCACTGGCAGCCGCACCACCAACACAGCCAGCCTCGCCGCACACAGAGCCAGCATCACCTCACCGAGAGCCAGCATCACCACCACCAGAGCCAGCATCGCCACTCATGTTCGATTCACCGGCCACATCTCCGCTTGCAGGTGTGAGAATGAGGAGGCGTCCAGCAGCCAGGCTACGAGCCTTAGACACCTCGTCAGACGACAGCATGGGCCCAGAAGACCGCACCGGGCCCCAGGAAGGGAGCCATGCCACTGTGCCCCACACCTCACAGGCAGCACAGACGGAAGCAAGAGGGCGCCGCAGGTCGCGTGTCCAGAGTCCACCAGCACCCACTGACGGCCATGGTGTCTTCTTGGGGCTCGAGGGCCAAATGTTGAAGCAACAGCGCCTGCAATCAAAGGCAGTCATGTCAGTCCAGAGGCACATGCGGGTGATGAAGACAACATTAGTCAACATGGACACTAACATTAGCGGCATGGCTGCGGGCATTCGGGACATGTCCCAGTCAATCCAGCAGTTGTGCAGCAAATTAGATGCTGACATCGAAGCACGGCGCCGGGAACGCCAGAGACGGGACACCACCAGCAGGGCACTCAACCGTCTGGCAACTGCGACTTCTCTGCTGTGCCGGCGCTCTGTGACGATGCAGGAGGGCCTAACACAGTGCTGCAGCGACCTGTCTCGGGGGATGGTGCAGGTGACAAGTGCACTAGGGGTGCTATTGACTAGTCAGGCGTCGACAACTGCTGCAGGGGATGCTGCGGAGAGCATCGACACCAGCAGCAGCATCACACCCCCCGTCCCAGAAGCACGCAGGAGCAGCAGGCGGCTTGGGGTTGGCTCTAGTGAGGATGCACAGGCCGTGCAATCCACCACTGCAGCGCGTATGCGCAAACATTGATGTGGCCCTGCTTAGCCACTTCCCATTGGGTGACGTAACCCTGGACATACTCCTTGTATAGATGGTATATTGCCAGATTGGCCTGTTCATGTGTTCATGGCGTGGTGCCACATTAAACCTACGTCAGGACTTATCACAACTCGCTGTGTCCCCTTACTTACTCAGAAATAGTTGCATGTGATCACTGCCCGTCTCTCTCTCCCATCGATTGCAGTTGGCACTCTAGCTGCGTTGCCCTCTGGCTGGCCTGACTCATCCTCGTTGTCCTCAAAATATGTCAGTTCCACATCTGTACCTTTTTTCGTGGCAAGGTTGTGCAGCATTGCACAAGTGGCAATAATCTTGCAGCAGGTGATGGGTTTGTACTGGCGTGCGCCTCCGCTCTTGTGGAGGCAGCGGAACCTGCTCTTCAGTAGTCCAAACGTGCGCTCCACCACATTGCGTGTTGTTTTGTGTGCCACGTTGTATCGTCTCTCACTCTGGGTTGCTGGGTGTAGGTAGGGAGTGAGGATGAATGACCGGCATGCATATGCACTGTCGCCTGGATGAGTAAAAGGGAACCATCAGTAACAAGCCTCTATACACTATGATTTGCAGGTTTCAAGGGGCGTCACTGTTACTTACCTAGCAGGTATCCCTCTCCGAATTCTCCGGCACTCAGTCGTGTGTAGATCCCACTATTCTGGAAGATGTAAGAGTCGTGGGTGCTCCCCGGAAACTTTGCAACTATATCTGTGATGATGTTCCCTGCATCACAGATCACCTGCACATTGATGGAGTGGGTGGACTTCCTGTTCCTGTAGATGTGCTCTGTATCAGCTGGAGGACAGATTGGGATGTGTGTACCATCAATACAGCCGATGACATGGGGGAACTGTGCCATGTGATAAAAGTCAGTTTTTGTTTTCTGCAGTGCAGCCTGTGTGTTCGGGAAGCTTATGTAGTGGTGCATTCTCTGCATCATGGCATCCAGGAACTTCCTGAAGAAACGTGACAGGCAACTCTGGGATACCCCACCCACCGCAGCTATCACCACCTGATAACTGCCGGATGCCAACAGATGTAGGCTGCAGAGCACCTGCACATGTGGGGGTATGGCGTGCGCCCTTCTTATTGGATGGTCCAGGAGTGGGTGTAGGTCCCTGATTAAGTCCATGATGGTTTCGGGGTCTAGCCTGTACCTCTCATGTATCTCTGCATCAGTCAGCTGGAATAGTGTGATGCGCTGTCTGTAGATTTGTTCCTCCCGTCGCCACACCCTCAGTCCTGCTGCCTGTAGACGTAGGCGCCTTGCAATGACGTACATAGCGGCCATGTTGTCCACGCTGTTGCATTTTGGGTTTGATTATATGCATTGTTGATGGTTACCACCTGCTTTCAATCCGTGTTAATTACCGACTCTTATTTACCGATTTTACTGGATTTCTTAATTACCGAGTGCTCCTACATGTCATTTTAGATTTTACCACTTCATATTTACCACTTCATGTTTACCGATTCGTTAATTATGTCTTCGGTAAATATGAATCGGTATTTTAGAATTCGGTAAATATGATTCGGTATTTACCGCCTCATATTTACCGAAAAGTCGTTTTTGAACTCCTACATCTCACTTGTCTGAATACCGGTCGGTAACGGCATATTTACCGAAAATCGGCCGTTACCGACCGGTATTTGGCTACCTACATGAGGCCCTTAGTGAGCTGGTGGCAGACAGCGGTCCCGGAGACACACTGCATGCTGTCTCCAAGTTCACAGTCACAGAGAGCCACACCCTAGCATCGTGACCCCTGTCTCCTTAGGGGTTCGTGGTCACCATTCAGACACTCTGTCAACTGGAATACTAGGACAAAGGTCTGCGGTCTCCTCCGGGCCTCCATCCCAGCATTTGCTTGTTTTCACATAGTCACAATCTGACTCCCGCCTCATTAATAGTGAGTTGGGAGACAAGCTCTATTGTGAAACATTCCCTCTGTGGTGCAAGGGGGAGGCTCGTTGCTGTAAATGTGCTGCAAGAAGCCAGTTTGTGCATCAAGCCCTAAGACTGCTCTAAATTACCTCTCTGATGCACAATATTATGAAGCAGCATTGCATGAGAGTTATAAGATGTATTCCTGTAACTTTCCTTTCAATTATTTCAAATTTTCGAAACATGAAATGTATAAGTTGCTTGTATGATATGAGCTAGGATGATGTATTATAACTGTTTCAGCTAGATGTTGTCGCGATTGTTATGTTGGGAACTCTGCCCAATGTGCTGTGCCTTTTAAAGTCCCTATTTACCAGCATGTTCCTCTGACATTTTTTTATATTTTGTGGTTAGGCGCAATTACTATGAACCACTAAATTCTATTTTGTGTGCAAACAATATTACTGTCTGTCCACACTTTGTGGGAGTTTAAACCCACAATTTGTGACAGAAAAAAACGAATGTAAATAGCAGGAGCAAATTGTGCATGTGTGTTGCCTGAATGGGCAGGAATGAGGAATAACAATTTGTGCAATTCTCAATGCCTGTGTAATTGGGCAGAGTTTGCACACCTACTAACTGGTGAACGTTGTGCTATTGCTTGTCTGTGATCGCACAATTTGCAGCTGCAAAAGTGTTCCCTGCACGAAAAGGGCCTTGGGGCAGATTTATAATTTTTAAGATCAATGCTGCAATGCTATGTTGTGTTGCACATAAAAAGGAAAGGAGCACAGAGCAAATATTTATTAAAAATGACCCACAGCTGCTCTCTACATATACAATTTCATGGAAAGGCTGGAGTGCAGATTTGATTTTTAAGACAATTCTCTTAAGGTGAGGTGCTCCTTGAGAGCAGTTTTAACTGCTGCCAGCAGAGTGATTGGGCAAGTTTCGGCTGGAACAGAGTTCCTGTATAGTGGCCCTAGTAACTGAAAGGAACGGGACCCTGATGCTTCCCTACCAGGTTTGGTCGTAGCTCGGAAGATTCTGTTTGAGCGTTGGTTGCAAGTAGGAATCTTTGGGGTAGGCATGTATGGATGTGAATACTATGATGGAACCCTATTTGTAGGTAACAACCAGCCATTAGAGGTATTGTGAGCAAGGTGGATGTCTGGGGAGATTCAAGAGTGATCTTGTTATCTAGTGAGGGAGGACTTATTGGGGCAGATCAACTGCAGTACTCACTAGTGATTTTTAAAGTAGGAAATTTTACTAAAGTTTAGGGAGCAAGCTGAATGTCTTGGCTTTTGGAAGGAAATGTATGTGAGAGCATGTTTTCTTCATTTTCAGTATTAGAAATGTATTGGTTAAGAAGGCATCCATGCTGTATGTAGGTACGTCAGTGGTGTAACAATAACCCCTGCAGCTCCGCGGTGTGGGATTGCGTCGAGCTCCAAGGGGCCCCTTCCAGCACTGTGCATGAACGGCGGCCCCCACCTGAGAGCTCCTGACTGGGACCGGAGCATGGGGGGCCCCTTCCATGCACTTTGCAGGGGGGCCCCCTCAAGTTTCGTTACGCCACTGCCCCAATGTGTCATCGGGCACTACTCAGGCAGCAGGCTGCCTGACTCTGCGTGCAGAACCAGAATCTCATCATGAGATAATACATTGTTGCAGGCAGTGAGCTGCCTGCCAAAAGCCCATGGCATAGCTCAGCTGCGAGCGCCCCAAGCTTGTCGGAGGAGAGCACGCAGGCCACGGGCGAACAGCTGACACACACTGGCTGCAGCACTTCAGACACATAATGCAGATGCATCAGATATGTGTGACAATGCATTTCAGTGCAGTGATGCGGAGCACCACACTGAAATGCCCGATACGTGGTACTTGGCACGAATGTGTAGCATGACTAATGAGGTCATATTGGGGGTCCAGCTCTGCATTTCTCTCATTCAGATATTCTGCAAAGAAATGTCCCTCCTTATCCTAATCACCCAGCAGTTGTGGCATCCATCATTAATTCATGACGGGATAACACATCGCACGGAGGTGGCTTTGATTCCTCCATTTAATAATTTGCACCTCTTAAGCACAAGTGTAAATTGGATTAGGCTGTCACTCTGGCGTTCCACCTACAGGGCTTTTTACCTCTCTCTCCGCTCTTCGGTCCCCATTTTGTACTGCTCCATTGCTTCTTGAACTTTTCTTCGCACTGTGTTGTGGAGAATTTTGTGGTCTGTGAGTTCCTCAAACTTGCTGATTACATGCTCTCGTTTGTTGTGTCTTATGTAGGCCAACGTATCTTCTCGTTTCTTCTCTTTACGTCGCATTTCTTGGTTGACATAATCGGGTGGTCTGCTAGTTGGTAACCTGGCTCTCTGTATTTAAAAAAAATAATTTTAGTAATGACACAGTAAGTGTGTAAAATAATGCCATACCATGCAGTGCCCACACATTTGGCTTTTTCTGGTATTTTACTTCAACACACACAAAGAAAGGCTTTGTTTTTAGCAATAATTTGTAATTATCATCCAATTCTTGGATTTCTGCTCTCACTGCAGTATTATTGAAATTAAAAAATGTTTGGCAAAGTTCATGAATGTTTCTGATGCGAACATTAGCGATCTATGCAGAAACGTTCACAGCACGCTCGATAGTTAGCTATGCCACCACAGATCGCTGAGCGATCTACCAAGCGTAATGGACAATGGTGGCAGGCCGCGTGCCGCTGGGACTCACGAGGGCTAACTCGGGTCACTTGTGAGTCAGGAACCTCCTAAAAACAGAATTGTGAGCGCTGGGTTCAAGATAGGCTGTACTGGCATGCAACTGGGGGAGTATGGTCTAACCATACTTGGCATCGGATTAGAACTACCATTCTGGCTTTTTATCTGGAATATTTACTCGACAACCCAGAGCTCAAAAGTGGCTGGAAGTTGCAATACAGTGAGTTTTAATTCTCTTAAATACACGAAGAAGAAATTATCAAATATGAAAATTATTCTGTACGTTGTAGACATTTAATGGAAACAAACAAAGCATTGAAAAAATGGATACCTGGAAGCCAACTTACTAGGTTATGATAACTTTCCGCTTAGTTTGAACATGTACACGTAGTACAACTGTTAAACCTAAAAGCAGTAACATCTACAAATTAATTTTACTTTGGAATGTATTAGCTGATCTATTTATGACGTTTCACTCAAATGTGTTGATTCTACTTTATATGTGAAATAACTTCTTTGAATCAATACGCTCATAAAGCTAAAAGTAGGTATGTGCCAAAAGACACATACAAAATAATAGATGCCAGGGCCAGATAACAGGGGTGAAAGACAATACATTCTGTGCGATGGACAACACCCGAAAATGCCAGGTTGGTGCCACTGAAAATGATTTGCCGTATTTGTAGATGAACAATCGCACTGTCAGAATCAGTGTTTTGCTTTGAGAACTCATCATTTTCAAAGAACACAGAAACCAAATTGTCCTTGGTTCTGATCTTCAGCTTGGCAGTTCCACTTCCTCCTTCTCTCTTAACTCTTGGGCACCCATTACTGCTTAGCACCCTCACAAATGCAAAACAAGGCGAATAGTCCCCGACAATCCCCAGCAAAAACCCTACAAATCCCATAATGAGTCCAAATCTTCTCCACCAGAGCAAATATTACCGCTTCAGCCACAAGCCGCACTTTCAATCTCCAGCCTGAATAAATGCAATGGTGGTACTGATTACATTTGTTGGACCGACTAGTTTTTTCAATCATCGTACATGGACAAAGCTTACCTGCCAGATGTCTGAAAAATGCGGCAGTTTTTCTAAGCCTCTCCAATTAATCACATCTTTAAAGCTTTTCTCAATCAAAGTTAATTCCATTCTGGTGTCAGAGCTGGTCAAATCACCCCAGTGGTCACAACATCACAGTTCGATACCTCCGACTTTTCTAGGAAAACTACTGGTGAAATTTGTTGCCTTTGAACTCTAAACTGAGATCAATATATACAGTGTTATCTGCCCCTACCGCTGAGGTCTTAGTATCGGAGTAGGGAATTTCAGTATATTAGTTAGAGGATGACCCCAAATGCTGTCAGTGAATCTCCTCGAATGACAACATCAAAGTGCGGCAACAGCACCCCCAACGTCTAATGTAGTCAAAATTGGGGGCACCTGCTTTTTTAGAACCTACTTAGTCCTGTTATTACCAAAGGAATTAATGACCATCTTTTAGTCACTAACCAAAGCATATTCTCTAGGAAATCACTACACTGGTTCCAATACCAAAGATTCCCATTTAACTCTGACCTCAGAACCATGTAAATTAGCTCTCCAAATATGCTTCGTATATACTTAAGCTTCTCTGGATAATAAAGTCCTCTGACTTTTGCATAGTAGTATGAGCAGCAATCGCATCCCTTGATGCAGAACATGCTTTACTCCAGATTTCATTCAATACCTAAAACTTACGCTTAATCCTGAGGTGCCTTTTGAATTCCATCATATATCCCATCACCCTTTTCTTTCCAAACTACGAGAATGGACTTTCAAGTCATAACACAACACAACATACAATATTCATAGAGCTTACCCTATGAGGCATCTTGGTGCTGAATAACAGGCGTTCATTGTTACCGAACTCTTTGGTACTCATTTTATCGACGATGATGAAAGGCAGAGTAGACCTGCTGGGATTTCAACCTGGGGCATGAGGTCAAACGCAGGTTTCTGGAGTGGTTACATTAGTCCTCTGAGCCAACAGACCCAGTTCTTGACTTCAGCTCTTTCATTCCCTCCTTTCAGTCTTGCTCCCCGCCACCAGAACTGAAACAAACCTCTTGCTGCCTCTGTTCCACTTCATTCTGTGGATCCCTGCTTATTCTTTTGGATCTGTACGAAGCTTTAACAATGTCAAACAACGCCACACTGCGCTCCACTCTGCCTTCTCTCAGCATCTCTAGTGTTGCTACATCCTGTATGTCTTCCTATCTCTCCGACCGTACACATTCTGTTTCTGAGGCTACTTTTACATCTGCTTCTTTTACTTCTCATTTTTGCTACTGCAGAGGTCTGTCCTCAGCCATCTTCTCTTTGTTCCTCTCAGTGGGATTATGAATGGTTTAAACATTTCTCATAATCTTTATGCTGACTGTTCATAGCTGTTTATCTTCTCTGGCTCATTGATGCCTATGATCCATAAAACCATTTATTTCTGTCCAGCTGCAATAAATACTTGGATCTCCTCACATGCACTACACCTCAATTAGTCTAAAACTGAGATTCTGATGGGTACTTCTAACCACCATACCTCATCCAGGCACCGGACTCAATCAAGAGAAGTCTACAGCAATGCTCCTGCGCACCAGTAGGTGGCACCATGTAGCTCTAACTCTGTAACTCCATACAACCACAGAAGTCACAAGCAGAGACACATATATTGTATTGTATTGTATTGTAATTGCATTTGTATAGCGTTTACTACCCCTGACGAGGCGTCAAAGCGCTTATTCGGCGAGTAGCACGCCACTCCGGGACCCACAGAGGATTAGTGTTAAATTAGTATAGTGAAACATGCAAGTAAATTTTAAGTGGTGGATAGGTCAATCAGTTATTTGGATTCGGAAGGATAGCAGAAGGATAGAAGAGGAAAAAAGGTTTGTATTTAAATAGCGCTTGTTACCCCTGATGGGGTGTTGAAGCACTCTACTCCAGAAACCCATAAAGGATTAGTGGTGAACTAGTATGGTGAAATATGAAAGTAATTTGAGTGGTGGATATTAGTCAGTTATTTTGAGTGAGAGGATAGCGGGGGATAGAAGGGGAAGAAAGGTTTGCATTCATATAGCACCTGTTACCCCTGATGAGTGTTGAAGCGCTTTTCTGGCGAGTAGGACGCTATTCCGGAACCCATTCAGGATCAGTGTTGAAAATTAGTATAGTGAAATATGAAGTAATTTGAGTGGTGGATATGTTATACAGTTATTTGGATAGAGAAGGGTAGTGGAGGGATAGAAGAGGCAAAGAGGTTTGTATTTATATAGTGCTTGCTACCCCTGATGGGGATTTGAAGCGCTTTTTTGGCAAGTAGCACGCTACTCTAGAACCCATAAGGATTAGTGATGAAATAGTGTGGTGAAACATTAAATTAATTTGAGTGGTGGATATGTTAGTCAGTTATTTGGATTGAGAAGGGTTGGGGAGGGGTAGAAAAGGGAAAAAGGTTTGCATTTATTTAGCGCTTGTAATCTTGATGGGGTGTTGAAACCCTTTATTGGCGAGTAGCACGCCACTCTGGAACCCATAAAGGATTAGTGGTGAATTAGTATAGTGGAATATGGAATCTGAGCCGTGAACATGTTAGTCTGTTATTTTGATTGGAAAGGATAGTGGAGGGATAGAAGAGTGATGTTTTTTTTTTTAGGTAATAGCAGTGGGGGGGGCTTTTGGATGAGTGAAAAGGGTTTTTGGAGGGGAAGAGTCAGAGGGAAGAGTTTAGAAAGGTTTGTTTTGGGGGAATCGATGTAGTAAAAGAGGTGTCAGATGATGCAAGGAGGGGTCGAGTAGGAGAGAGTCTAGAAAGGGTTATTTTGGGGATCATAGTAGTGGTATGGGGTTTGGGATAAATGAGAGAGTGGATGTAGAGGATATATTGATAGATGTATAGGGTGAGAGATAGGGTAGTGCATTGGAACGAGTAGTAGAAAGAAGTTTGAGATGAGTCAGAAAGTTGGGCTAGAAGATATATTGAGAGAAGTATAGGCTGAGAAATAGGGTAGTACATTGGAAATGTCAAATTAGAAGAAAGTGATAAATATATAGATCCATAAGTGCATTGAAAGTATAAAGATGCATAAAGGAGATAAGTATATGTAGATTAAAGATATTGGTAGAGGTACAGGATGAGAAATATGGTAATGCATTGGATATGCTTTTTCAGGAGAAAAGTAACAGACACACAGATCCAAGTACATGGAGGTACATAGATGCACAATGGAAACAAGTGCATGTAGACCAAAGAGGATTTTTTTTTTAATGATATTTTTATTAGGTCTTTTATACATTAACAACATAATTATTCTACATGTTTATACAAAAAAAAAAATACACAAAGATAGGTACATATCTATAATTAATATAAATGCTTATATACAGAGGGATATGCTGTAAATTTCTGTTTGTGCTAACCATACATGTGGATGTCAGTTCCTTTCTTTCTGTGCCCTTAGATGTGGATCCAGAACGACGCTCCCCTCTTTGTCCGACTTTCCAATTACTTTAAAACGTTTTGCAGTGTGCTAGTAAACGATGCCCACACCGAAAACAGCAGGATTCAAACTGTGCTTAGACTACAGGAAGCACATGTCTGTCACAGACATGCATGAGCTGTGTCTGTGGTGCTTGGAGACTGTGCATGACTCTAAGTTGTATAACAGGCGTGCTTGCTCTCAGCCATCCCAAAGCAATTAGGAATAGATAAATTTCTGAGCAAAAGAAGAGGTTGTGGGCGAAGCATTGGTCCTGCTCCAAGTCACAGGCCTAAATCCTTTTCTGCCAATCCGCCAGATACAGAATCAAAAAGAATAAATAATTTTGGAAAAAGAATGTTTTCTTTGGCCAGACTAGTATAAAAATCTAGTAATGCTGTTTCCATTCTGGCACTGTACACTCACACACTATTGGATCATAGCCAGTGACATCTTGCCAGCCCTTGGAGAGGAACTCAGGGTGTCACTTACCAAAAACTATGCTGGATGGACAGAATGCAGAAACGTATGTACTCCAAGTTGGCCTGGACACAGACTGGATCGGCACAGGCAATGACATCAGTGTGATCATCCGGGTTTTCAGAAGGTGTTTAAGTGTCCTTAATGGGCATGCCCTTCGATGGCTGGAGGGTATGAGGAGAAAAGGCTGATTTGGTGCTAAAACGATTCAAGGATAGTTAAGTCACAGCAGGATCCTTGGGGGCTATTGACACCATCCAAGCAATTTTCCAATCAGTACAGGAAACTTACAGTATATTCCAGGGGGCTACCTTACAGACAGCGCCAGCCCTCTGAACTTATATTGCAACTACCACAATAGTCCTTTTGAGGCTGCGGATGCAGCACCAAAAGGAACCTTTCAATTCAGCAGAGACAGCAGCTCCCCAATTCTTCCTTCCCTGCTGCAACAGCTACCAACCAGCTTTAGTCTGCTCTCTCAGGCACATGCCATGCAGCTTGAAGGCAGAATATAGCATTTCGTCACTGGTGATGCAAGAAGTCACCCTTTTTTCATCAAAAGGTGCAATTGAATGGGTACCAGACTCACAGAGGATGGTACTTGCATTACTTTCTTTCTGAAGAAGGACAGGTTAAACATGTTCACTTTGGCTTTTATCCTGTCAGCTCTAGACCCAGGAATGATCTATGGTCCAAGGTGTGCTAGGAACACTTTCCATTATTGTCCTCCCCTTCCGCCTTACCTTGGTGGTGGTATTCGCTGTCCATCATAGGAGGTCAGGGGTACACCTATTCCCACCCCTCGATGACTGACTGCTAAAAGTGGGCTCGCCACAGTCAGTCATAGACCACCTCTAAATAACAGCCGCCCTTCTGACATCGTTGGGTTTCACCATCAATGAGCCGAAGTTCCAACTGAGACCCACACAAAGGCTTCCATTCATTGGGAAATTCTGGACACATTGTTATTCAGGGCCTTTTCGGCACTGCAGCAAATCCAGGACATGATCAGCGGGATCGATCCTGGGACTTGGTGCAGATGACCCTGAGGCTTCTTGGTCTTCTGGCCTCATGCATTCTTCTCATCACAAATGCCAGATGGCATATACAGGCCGTGCAAGTAAGCCTCTGACCCCAAAGGTGCCAGCATTAGAGATGTCTCTCTCTCAAGAGATGGCTCAGCGTCTTCTGTGGTGGTTGACTACTACTTATATGACCTGTGGAAGGCCACTCTCCGTTCCCCACCCAGAGTTCATGATGGTGATAGATGCGTCACTGCTGAGTTGGAGCTGCTATTTGGGAGCCATTGGGGTCAGAGGGTTTCTTGCAGACTGGTTAGCTTCCTTGGACTTACAGGATGTGTATTTCCATATCCCCGCCCTGCAGTCCTTCAGGAGTTACCTACGACCCAAGGTGTGCCAGAAAAACGTTTAATTACTGTCTTCACCTTTGGCCTTACTGTGGCTCTTCGGTCTTCATAAAAGTAATGAAAGTAAAGCTAATTCCCATCATAGGTCAGGGGTACACCTATTCCTGTCCCTCGATGACTGATTGCTGGAGGTGGGCTTGTCGCAGTCAGTCATAGATGACTTATTAAAGCTATTCATTTTCAACAATTTTCACCATTCTTCTTATTGTTTCGATAAATTATGTTTCACTTGAGGTTGATGGTCCACCAGAGGCCTAGCTCTCAACTTCCTGACTAACTCATAGATAATCAAAACTGATACTATACATCAGAGCTTCTGCTGTTCATTTACTAAGAATTGGTGGTCATATGCACATTCTTAGGTCCCAATATCATAAGCTGAATAAAAGGAGTTAAAAGCTCCTTGTTTACCTCCCACTTGAAAAACTGTATATATTTTGCGCTACCCTCAAACTGCTGTCATTTGCATGTACTTCCTATCTTGCACATTTTATGTTTGTTTTTTCTACTTATCTTTTGTGTAAAGCACCACATTGCCATCCTGATCTAGGTCACACCGAAGTAAATAATATACGTAAAACACTAAAAGCAGAGGGTCAGCTGTCTCTCTTAGGCTCCTTTGGAAGATAAATGTCAGGATCCTTTACGCTGTAGTCTTCGCCAGCGGCAGCTCCTCGCTCTGGCGGAGGAGCGTCGCCCCCTCCCAAAAATGGCAGGAAAGGAGAAATAAAACGATAATAAGCATTTGTTTTATTTTTCCTTTCCTGCCAAGTCTTGGTGGCGGGCCTGGGGGGAGACAGGCACTGAGACGAGTGGTAGGTGCACTCCCTTCCCTGCGCATGACGGTTTGGCAGGCCGTCTCAGGCGGGCCAAACCATCATGCGCAGTGAAAGCACTCTCCAACCCAGCAACGAACTTGGGTTGGAGAGAGCAAGTACAGACTCCCAGTCTATCCTAGAGCGCAAATCGAGGGCACTCAGGCCAATCCTGAAGCAGCTCTCATGTGTGAGAGTAGCTTCAGGATTGGAATCAAGGCCTTCTGGGAGTCTCTGCTTCCTGAAGAAGAGAAGCAGAGGAGCGCGACGTGGCCAGCGGCAGGTACTTTCTTTCCTATTACATTACTGTTTTCCAAAATTACCCTCAAGTGGACCAGGGCCTAGGGGTCGGCACAAGATTTATTCATTTGCTTTTTAAAGGGATAGGGCATGTGTGGGGCCCCCTGCCGAGACTCTCTACTGACCAGTGGACTCCATCCCGTTGGTCAAACACACTGTAAAGGGGGCCAGGACCCCATCCCCGGCCTGAAGCAAAGGACAAAGGGAGGTGCCATTGCTTCTTCCCTTCTTCCCGAAGTGATGGTGGACTTGCCCCCGCTCCCATGTCTGAGGGAAACAAAGTGGCCACCAGGAAGCAACACTTTGCCTGCACAGAGCGGGCAAGGAGAACACAGGTACCGGCTCCTGCACCGGCAACAAGGAGTACTGGCTGGTGGGGGTGAGCCAGCTGGGGCTGCCGTAAGTGGACTCCCTGGGCTGCCCCCAACACCAAAAGCACCCAGGTGTCCGATAGCGCCCCATAATGCCCTACGGAGCTTGATTATTTGCATAGTTGTCTGCTGTTTGTGAAGCCCCAAAATGGCAGTGGCAACACCAACGTCAGAAAGAGAGTGGGGGGGGGGGGTGCTTAAGCGAAGCAGCTCCCCCGCCCTCAGACATGTTTGTGGGGCAACAGAAATTATGACTTCTCCCAAACCCCACCCCTGGGTGTTCATCATGTTTTATTAAAGGACTCCCAAAGTTAGAGTTCTTGTTCTTCATCTGGTAGTGCAGCAGTTGGTTCTATTGCTGTATTTTATGTGGCTTGAAGGTGTATAAAAAAAGAGAGAAACACGTTATGTCCATTTCAAGTGCTTTATTAATAATATAATGCTGACAAAAATTTTAGAACAAAGTTTAAATACTTTTATTGGTATTAATTATTGCATTTACACATGGGTATTGATTACAGTAATGGTATAATGCCGAAAGTGATTTTTGATCAATGTTGAAATGATTTACTGACAATTACTGATTGCATCTATACATGGTTATAGATTACAGTGAAATTATGGTGTTTTTAACATATGGATTATTTATATATGGACTTTTATAATATGGTCAACCTTTCACAAACACAATAGGCTTGCCAGATAGTTTGCTGTGGAGACTTCCTGACAAAGCTAAGAGGCTTGCGTTATTTAAAGTTATACCTCCCCTATTTTGTGATGTTCTATTTGGTATAGGTGGGGGGCGAGGTACTGTGATTTTGGGGTCATGACACTTAAGGCGTCAAATGTGATTGCAGAATGTCACCCAAGTTATTTTCAATCTGCCGGATGTATAAATGTATAAAGAAATGTGCAGTATTTAGTAGTGTGTATAATAAATTACTTTTTCTTTCCTAAAGAAAGTTATTGGGTGTTGTTATTGCGTGCCAGTGAATGGCGATTACTAGCCCACACCACCTCCCCTGAGTAGGCCTTGGATTGATCTGCTTGGTTCCCAGAAAGGGGAAGTATTGGACCTATAACTTTCGCAGGGCTCACATGCTGCACAACTATAACCCAATGTCTTACAGTAATTTCAACAGACTTTTAATTGTCTAATATGTGGTCGGACCGGAAAGCATCTCCAGCACCAACTTTTTTTCCTGATCTAATCTAGTGGTACTTACAAATACATAAAGAATGTATTTCTTTAGATTTTAAATTTGTAGATCAATTGATCAAAAACAATAGTTTGTACCCTGGGCACACATTCGCCAGTGGGGCTATGGCTGCCGCTGTGCAAATTGTGAAGTTTATATATTGAAGCATCTCCAGAAGGAACCTAGGATCAAGTAGGATAATATATGCACATATACGCAGAGAGGTATACTATGATAAAATACTCAAGTTTCTTTAAACTCACTTGCTTTAATAAAAACATTTTACCTAGGAGAGTCCACCAAGAATGACCAACGCAATGATTTGTGAGGATGGGATGTGATGCCTTTTGGGCAAGATGCTGACATACTGAAAAACATATTTCTGGTTGTGTTGTTTCTTGGGAAGGAAAATCGCAGTAAAATGGCATTAAAATATGTTTTCCAATCTTTTCGTAACAAGCCACACGCCTAACTTTCCTGAAGAATGTTTGTAAAATTATTGACAGATTTATCAGACAAAGCTTTAGCAGTCCAATGGCCACAGACACCAAGAGGTGCAGTTGAAAATCATGAACCCACAGTCCCTGTCGCAGATACAGCTGATTTATTGCTTGCTCTGGCTTATATAAAATAAAACGAGAAATCGCAGATTGGAGGTGCAAAAAGAACGGCTTAAGGGCAGGCAATGGAAGGGATTGAAAAACCTACAAGGACGTGGCGAGCATGATCATCTTTGCCAGATTACACTGATCAACAAATGTCAAACCTAGTTCAGTCAATTCCTTGAATGCCACTGGAGTATGGACTAACAGAACTCTACATTTGAGACCAATGTGCATAGTTCACTTCTAAACATATACTATAAGTCAAAAAGGTTATAGATAAGGGGAACAAACAGATGGATTAATATCAGTGTTATGCGTGTTAACTTTATATCCAGAGATATTCATGAATTGCTTTGGGGACATACCAGCAGTGGACACAACCTTTCTAATGTGCTATGTAATAACGGCAACATCATCTGCATAATCTAAAACCTTTGCTAAACTGACCCAAGCATTACTGGAGCAAGTCACTCATTTTGTATGACGGTGAATGAATGGTTCCAGATCAATAGCAAATGTTAAAGGTGGTACTGGAAATAACTTCTGGTAATCTCAAACACAACGTCATTATTGCAGAGCCAGCGTAAATACGACCTACTTAACGATTGTTGAACAATTAAACTATAACAGACAAAATGACACAAAAATGTGTACTTCTGTTTTGGCTCGAAAAGGGTCTTGTGAATGGGAATAAAAAGCCTATTTACTGATTGAATGAAGAAATTGCTTACATGTTAAAGAGCCTGGAATGCCAGAGAAAAACAAGCACTGTCAAAACCAAGAGGTCTTGCATATTCAAGAGCTATTGACTTTGTCAACGGTTTTTAGCCACGTTGTACACCAGCGTGGCTGCTGCTCACCATTGCTAACAGTTAGTGGCATAAAGGAGGGTGTCGTGGAGTAAAGTGTTGTAGAATGGAGTGGCATAGAGTGCCCGTGGAGTCGAGTAGAGTGACAGGGGGGCACAGAGGACATAAAGTGGAGTGGAGTGGAGTGGTGTAGAGTGGAATGGCGTAGAGTGGAGGGGCGTAGACTTGAGTAGAATTTTGTACAGTGGAGCGATGTTCCCTCTCATTTTTTTTCTCTGTGTGCGGCAATGCAACATCTCTGTGCACTGCAGCCAAGGCCGTGTAGACCAAGACACTGACCATACATACAACAGTTACCTGGGGTTCCATTTTAAGCCAAAGAGGCATGTACTCAAAGTTTCTTTATTAGCATTTATTACACCAAACAGATTTATAAACCCACATTGTGGGTTACTCCTTTGACGCAGCTTTTACCTGGCAATCATGCTGCACGATAGTTAAAGCTATGCAAGCTAGGAAATTCATAGGGAGGGCTGAGCCAGATACAATCCATTAGAATATCCTACATGAAATGATGCAGAAAGTAAAATGCAAAAAAATATGACAGAGACTCTTTCAAATCAAAAATAGGTTATTTCGTTAACAGGTGCATTTCAATTTATTTGTGGTACAATAGATGACAGCAGAGCAAAATGAGGTTGACAGTTTTTGACACCAATAAGAATTGGGCACAAACTACCACAACCCTAAAACCTGACACCTAAGTGTTTAATTACACCGAGGACGCAGCATCAGATTGTAACCCCAAAGAGCCATTCCTGATAATTGCACTAGGTTCCCGAGAGAAATCTATAAGAATAGAGTATATGGTGTCCTGCAAATGTAAATTCCAACCATCAGTATCTAGGGGGAGTGTATGAAATTGTCTCCATGACACTATGTGCATAGGTGGTGGAGGTGAGAAGATGTGCACACACTTTGAGCATGGCGCTTGTGGGAGGCTACAGACACAATGGTACCATTCCCTGCAGTGCCAATTTAGAGGGCGTCCTTACAGTATTGCACATGTGCATCAGTAATTTAAGTGCACAGACATTGATGAGTAATCTCAAAAAGAGGCATGGCCAAAGAAGTGTGACAAAGCATCCTTTCCAAGAGTTATGTCTGAAATCATGTGAACAAGAATCCTGTGCTTGACATACCGGCATATCTAACCAGTATGTGTGCATTTTCTGTTACTACATCCAGGCATAATACAACAATAGACCTACGGCTAAAACAAACCAGGCCTACTGGCTTTGTCAATACATTTTAGCTGTAGCAAACACATGAGTAACAATGATTTTGTTGTGATGGTGTGAACTGAAAATGTCTTCCCTTCACACCAATTTCCTCTGCAGTCCCTCACTCTGTTAGACACGTACATCCTTTTTCTCCCCACAGATTTCGGAAATCCTCCATATGCCTATCTCACACATCCTCTCTTTGCTTGTTGGCCCAACGTGACTACCCTGCCATACATGCACTCATCCCTGACGCCTGTCTTCCCTGCCGCCGCTGCCACTCTCGATCCTCGGCGCGGCCGCAGTGAGGGGAGAACTTCAATCCCCAGCATTCCCAGCGGCAGGAAGCTGCACACGCCTCTCCTGTGCTCGGAGGCGTATTTAAGAAGAGGAGAGCCCCGGTGGAGCGGGGGGCTCTTTGCTTGTTGGCCCAACGTGACTACCCTGCCATACCTGCACTCATCCCTGACGCCTGTCTCCCCTGCCGCCGCTGCCACTCTCGATCCTCGGCGCGGCCGCAGTGAGGGGAGAACTTCCATCCCCAGCATTCCCAGCAGCAGGAAGCTGCACACGCCTCTCCTGTGCTCGGAGGCGTATTTAAGAAGAGGAGAGCCCCCGCGTCGTGGGATCGCGCGCGGGGAGCGCCGGGCTAAGCCCGGGCAAAGGGCGGGCCCTCTAAGGCCCTCAGAGGTCAGCAGGGGTCGAGCGGGCCACCCCTCTAAGCTGCTACCAAGGTGAGCTCTGAATTAACCACTATGGGGAAAAGAAATGCTAGCTCAATCGCACAGGCATCTGTGGGCCCTCCTGTCCTTCCATCGTCATTGGAAAGCATGCTGGATAATGCCTTTAACATGGTCACTAATGAAATTGCCAATACTGAGAGGAGAATGTCTATGGACCTTACACGTTTATTCCCAGAACCCCAGCAAACAAGTGCTAATAACATTTCGCCGCTTTCCCCTGTGGTTACTGTTATAAAACCTAATTTGGCCAATCCGTTGACCATGTCATCAGGGCGCAGCAGTCGTACTATTATTATTGACTCACAACCTGATCCCGCTGCACATGATTCTATCCCTCCTCTGTCCCCGAGTAATAAGACTGTTGGAGAGAAAAGGAAAAGAGGCCCTTCGAAACCAGCAGTTAATAAGAAGAAACAACCCTCTCGTAACAAGAGCCAACCAACCCCCCTGAGTATGTGGACTAGAGGGAAGCAACAACTGCCAGGGGGCGGCAGCAGCACTAAGGAGTCCTTGCAATCCGTTGTGGGGCCTCTAGACACAATTCCCCCTAATGATGGATATAACTCTGCTTGCACACAGACTGAGCCCATAATTGAATGTGTTACTCAAAAAAAGCCAAATGAGAATTTTATCGAGACTATAGTCGATACTATTTTTAAACAAATGGAAAGTCAAATGATCAAACAGTTTAATCTTATTTTTAAAAGATTAGATAGATTGGAAAACCTGGTAAAAAATGAAGACGCAAAAAGGAAAGGGGTTATTAGTCTTGATCTAATGAGGGGAGATCGTCTACTGAAAGATTGGGAAGTCGCCAGTAAGGACTTTTTGGGTGACAGGCCTAATATCTTCAGTCGCACACCTACATCTAATATTGTACCTAGGGATGACATCGCAGGGAACACTCAATCTTCCATGACACCGCAGCATGCCCCGGCTGTAGCAGCCGAACCACCTTGCCCCATCAGTGTAGTCGCCGATACCTCAAAGGGCGGACCCACCGTGCCCCTTATGAGGCCGGGGGAACCCGCCATTATTGGCTTAGACAAGGGCAAAGTTGCTGTTACTAGGCCCACAAACAATCTGGGAACGGCCCTTCATTTACCTCCTGATGCTTGCCCATATGTTTTAATTCTGGCGGGTGTACCACCGCTCAGGGAGGGCCAAGGTGAGTCTTGGGCCCAGTTGAACAACAAGTGTATTGACTGGTTGTCTAAACATAAAGGGGTAGGCCCTAACATCTCGAGTGAAATCTTGTCAGTCCGCCGGGTGAGCTGGGTTGGTCCCTCATTTAAAAATATCCCTGGAGACTGTATTGTAATTAACTTTAGACACCCCACCACAGTCAAATTCATTCTTAGTAGTAATAATATTCACTTTAGCCCTTCAACTGTCATAACCCTATTGCCATTGGGTTATTTTTATAGGCCCACCCAGAGACCATTTAGCCCAGCTCCACCACCGTATCCACTGCATAATAGATTCAGTGTATTATCTGAGGACTTTGGATTGACCTTCAGCTATCCTCCCAAATATAGTAGCTAGAGATCATATCAATACATCTGGCCCCGTGGGTGAACTGCCAACCTGCTCCACTACAACGGTGTCTAATGGCATTAATGCGCTAATGTCGTCATCCCATTCTAAAATAACTGCCCATGCCTCTGCCACCCCCATACTGTCCGATAATTTGACAATTCTGAGCTGGAACATTGCCGGTCTCAATGCCAAAATGAAAATCAGGGACTGGGCAGATTGGGTTATTAACTTCGACATTTTAATGTTCCAAGAAACTTGGTGCACTTGTCCTTTGCTTTTTGAGGGTTACAGCTGTCACAACCAAATTGTACCCATTCCGGTTATGGGAAGACCCAGTGGGGGATTATCTATTTGGGTTAAGATTAGGGCTGGAGATAAAGTTGAATCCTTGCTTACTAATGATATGAATTTCCAGGCTTTGCTTTATATCAGCAGGATAAAATTATGTTTAATTCATTTTTATAACGATTTCACAACTCATCCAAACACTAATTTTATAAGATTGTTTGATTTTATTGATGAAATTGCAGACGGCTAAAAGTATGGTAAACTTGATGGCATTTGCTTGGGAGGTGATTTTAATGCACATATTCACTTTAGAACCCCTCCGTGTAAAAGAGGTGAAGAATTGCTTGACCATTTAGCCACACGGGACTTAGTCAACGTTATGGAGAAGGCAAATATTGCTGCGAATAAAGGGCCCGTGGCCACATATGCCGGGCGCGGGAGTTCAACCACAATACACTATGTATTCATATCTTCCCCGCTTGTGGACCTCTTATTAGAGGCGGTAGTCGTTTGTTCCATATATAGCGACCATTATCCAATCTCATTTAGTTTTAAATCTATTAAAAAACAGGGGAACAGCAGTGAAGTTGGGGCAAAAAATTTAGTAGCGTCGACAGACAAACTTAGGGTGGTCTGGAAGGGGATAGACAATAAGGGGGTTTTAGCTCGCATTATTAAGGAACATCCTGTATTAGTGTCTGTTTGTTTATCCACTGATAGCCTTGGACATGACATTGTTGAGGCCTTTACAGGGCTATGTAAGGCCATAAAAAGGAGATCTCTAAACCAGCCCCAGCTAATAATGCAAAAAACCCAAGGTGGTTCGATACTCCATGTTCCAAAGCTAATCGGGATTTAAGGGCCGCCCTTATAGTTGAACCACGGGACCAGTCTCTGGTGAGGACACTAAGGTTAAGTTATAAGCGTACTTTAAAAATAAGATCTGAAGAGCTTCTAAAAGACCATTGGGAATCCATTGTGCGTACATCGGCACTGAAAGATGCCGCCGGGTTCTGGAGTGAGGTTAAGAATTTGAGATCAATCGGATCTAATATCACCCCCATAAATTGTAATATACCTGGGGACTTGTGGGTGGAGCATTTTTCAAATATATATGCTGCGCAGTATCCTTCCACGGAATTTTTCCAGCCCTTCAAGACATTGAATATTTCTATAATGGAGGTGGAAGATGCTATTTCACAAAGTGCGGGGAACAAAGCACCTGGTCCCGATGGACTATCCATCGACCTAATAAAATCAGAGCCTGCTTTTTGGTCACCTTTATTGTGTAACATCTTTAATAATTTATCTCATACTCCACCCCCAAGTTCCTGGTCTAACAGCATCATTGTGCCAATTTTTAAAAAAGGCAACAGACTTGACCCTGGCTGTTATCGCCCTATATCTTTAATAGATAATACCTTGAAGATTCTAGGTAGGGTTATCTTTAATAAGATCAGAACCTGGGCTGAAGAAAATATGATCCTACACCCATGCCAATTAGGCTTTAGAAGTAACATAGGGACTGTGGAGCAATGTTTAAATTTAAACTTACTATTGGCCAAATACACTATCGCCAAAAAATCCCCATTGTATTTAGCGTTTATGGATTTAAGTTCTGCTTTTGATTTTGTTAATCGTTCCCGCTTATGGTCAGTCCTGTTGAATTATGGTTTAGACGAATCTTTGGTTTATTTTTTGGCCCACTTACACAGTGACTTGAAAGCCCGTGTTCGAATAAACAACGATGGCGAAGTCTCGGGTGACATTTTAATTGGCAGGGGGGTCAGACAGGGCTGCGTCTTGGCCCCCCTGCTTTTTATTTTGTACATAAATGAACTAAGCAATTCTTTATGTAAATTAACCAGCGATGTTCCATATATCAACGGTAAACCACTCCCCGCACTCCTCTAT
Organism: Triturus cristatus; assembly: GCF_964204655.1. Taxonomy (NCBI): domain Eukaryota; kingdom Metazoa; phylum Chordata; class Amphibia; order Caudata; family Salamandridae; genus Triturus; species Triturus cristatus. The sequence continues at coordinate 191,921,101 of NC_140581.1, forward strand.
GCGGATGATGCGGTCCTTATGGGCCGCACACCCAATGCATTACGCACTTTATTATCAGGTTTTGTTTCATATATGGCCGACCTTGGCTTATGTACCAATTTTAAAAAATCTTTCATAATGTCCTGTGGCCCAAAGAAATATAGAATTCGCCACATCATGTCAGGGAACAATGTTTTAAATAGTACTTGCACCTTTCCTTATCTAGGCCTGTTGTTCTCCGACTTTGGTTCCTGGCAACCTCATGTTGCCAGGGGGAGGAATAAATTGGGTAAAGCTATCAAATCTATAATTACCCTCCGTCAACCTAAACATGCTGAGGTCATTTTACCACTGTTACAAATTTATAGAACACAGTGCTTACCGACAGGGACCATTGGTGCAGAGGTGTGGGGGTATTCGAACTGTGCTAATATACAGATCGAAGAGAACAGATTCTGTAGGAGGGTCTTGGGGGGGGGGTCATTTCGGCCCCATCTTACGTGTGTCACAGAGAATTGAATATCCCCTATATAGAAGACTTTATAAGATCTAGACCCGCCCTGTTTTGGTTGAAAATATGGCGGAATTCTGCTGCCTCTTTGACCCGTGATATCATCTCGGACTGCCTAAAATGTGAGCGGGCCAATTATGTACCTTGGCTCAGGGCAGTCGAGAAAAGCTTAGTAAGTGTGGAGATGGGGCACTTATTTTTATCGCTCCAAACTATTGACTGTACACATAAGAATTCAGTAAAACGGGCGTTGTACGATCTGTACCGGAGAACTAGAGAAAAGACAGAGTATGTAAAGCCGGCTATTATAAGGTACATCCCCTTTTTAGGTCTCGCCTGATTCAGCGCTTGCGCTGATCTGGGCGAGACATTTTGTAAACAGGCTTTTTCAAAGTGCTGCCGTGGCCTAAAGCTACAGTGTACGTGAACGTGCACGCGCGCCCTCCGTTGCACGCGATCGTAATCGCGATTGCGATCACTTTCGCGGCAGTTTCGCGGCCGCGTTGCCAAAGCTTGTTTAAATGTTGCTGACAGACCTTGTTCGCTTCACTTCTCCTCTCCTGTTATCTCTCTGCTGTCTCCCTCCTGTCTCACTCGCTCTCTATCAAACCCTCTTTCCCGTTCCTACTTCTCTTTTCTTCCCTATGTTACTTTGCATTGTCCCTTCCCCCATTGTCCTCTTTCTTCTCTCTCACCTGCCTGCCATCTCTTTTCATGTTTTATCTCCTTGTCACCTCTCCCTGCGCCATGTCCCCTCCTCTCTTTTGAATGCATTAAGTTTACCTCTTCTTCCCGTACCTCTTTCCTTCGCTCCTCCCTTCTATGTCCACGCGTTCGGTCTTCCTCTCACCCTGACCTGTCTTCCCTTTCATGTCTCACCTCCTGTCGGTCAGAGAGACTCTTTCTTAGACAGACTCCGGTTCACCGCAGAGACTGGCCCCGTCAGCGACAGATGCCCCGTACTGCTCGCAATATTGTTACAGCTGTAAAAACGAGGTTAGCAAGCGGGTGAATACAAATTCTGCCCCCCCCCCCCCATTAGGCATCGTATTTTAAGGTAACGCCGTTCTTGAAATTAAAATGGAATATATTTAAAAGTTCCTGTGGTGGAGAAGTCATCTGAGAGTTAAGATCCCTATTTAGGAACCAAACACATATCCTGACGCCCTAACTTGACCTCATATGTTCTAAAAATGTGGTAAGAGGAACAACGCAACTCCATTCCAACACTGGGACTGGGCCTGCATCATACTAATAACAAAGTCTGCTGTTTGTCATGAATGAAGCCATCCATAGAGCTTGATCGAAGGTCATATAAATACTTGATAACCTTTCTAATTTACTGAGTACCATCGTGGTTTTGAAAATTTGTAAAAAATGTGAGACATACATAACTGAAGCTTTTTTTTTTCGAATGCACAACCAACTGATCGTTCTAAAAGTAATCTAGAACATTCACTGAATGAATTGTAGACGAAAGCTTGAGTTTCCAAAGCTAAAACTGTTGCGTTTTTTGTATCTATATATGTGCTATACTTCTGTGCTTTGTCACAGCTGTGATTCGGTGTTTCCAAAACCTCCTAAAAAGAGGATTTAAAGTGCTTTGAGTGGGCGCCGTGACTGTGGTGACTTTTTTCTGACCGACAGTTTTGCTCTTGCCTCGGGTTAATCCCGCATTTAAAAGGGAAACATGTTCATTGCCAGAAAACACTGTGGTGGGTCCAGTGCCTGCACTTAATTGCATTTAAAGTGCCTTTGTAATGTTATTGAGGTCTTGGGGAAGGGAGCTGGACAGCATATGAAAGGATAGTCCAGGTGTCATTGCAAAGGTATTTTTAGAGCCGTTCTGTATCGAGTTTCACTCTAGTAACTTTATTTATTGCTCAGTAGATTAGTGAACAGTTGGTTGTTCAATCAAAATCTAGATTGCCAGTTGTACTGCAGGCTGTATACATTATACCACGACGTATGTAGGATTTGAACTCAGCATAAGCACCTAGTTATTCAAGGCACTGAAAGGCCACCATTCTACCTTGTAGGGGACGATGCTGCTAAAATAAAGGTATCTCGGGTTGGAGGGGCTCTTTCGAAATTACATTACACAACACTTGTTTTAGGGATCCTAGACTATTTATCTGGTGCACACTGTGTGCTCATGGGGGTGATTAGTAATATGCGCAGGGGCTTGACCATATGGATGTAGAACTGATTGAGGCATTGTCAGTAAGCTGTGTACAAAGCACAGCCCTTGCGAGTACAACCCACGGTTTGCTCAAAATATTGTGTGTCAATAGCACCACTATTTCTTGGATTCGATAACCTTAATTTTCAGTCGATGTTTTTTCCTTTGAACCCGAGTGTACGCATATAGACACAATTATTCTGTAGAGTAATCCCACGAAAAGTTTACTTTTTCAAAAGTAAAAAGTCCTAGATTATATTGTACTATTGAAATTTGAAAAATGTGCATGCAGGGCTGGCCCAAGACCAGCTACCAACATATGGTACGCTCGTTTTTATTCATCTGTTACTTAAAATTGCATTTTGTTCTTGCTTGCTTTTTTGCCGCATCCAGGTGCGGTTTTTCCTCTAGCATGGCTTCCTAGTGCTTTCGTCCGCCTGGGGATGACTCTCCAAATACTCCTGAGGTTTGATCGCAGACTGGAGCCTGGTTCCGCCTGTAGCTTTGTGGGTATGGTTTTGTGCTGTGAGACGCCTTTCTGCTTGGTGGTTCTGTTTTATTGATTGTACCGTAGATACATATTATGGCATGTGAGAGGTGAGTGTAGAAGGCCTCATTGATTTGCTTTCACATCTTCTAAGTTGGTAGATCTGCTCAGTGCTCATTGGGTTAAAACCAGCTGCCCTGTTGTAGTTGGGTTTGTGGCAGTCTGAGGTATAATAGATATGGGCGTGGTGTTGTAAATAGTGTTATTTATGTTTTGAGTTGTGTGTCGCACCACCTTAACGCCTCACATACTCCATCACTAATAACCCACCGTGATCACTAGACACTGGATATATGGGGGAGCCCTCAACCATAGTTGAAGTGTGTGCACGCCTCTGCACCTTTCAGCAGGTAGAAATAATTTGTGGTCTATCACTTATTCGTTTTCTGTTTCACGGACTCTAGATTTTATTTCTTGCTCCTGTACATTCCTTTGCTCTGCTTTTCGTCTGCTGAGTGAACTCGTGCATTTCCTGCCCCTCTGAGGTTAAAGTAGTTTGGGTAAAGGCTGCTCCAAGCCCTCTCCTCGCTGGCTGAGAGGTAATTGTTGGCAGTCAGTTTTCACAGAGCTCGTCGCTCTGGTTCGCAAGCTTCCAGGGTATTTAACTGATCTGTTTTTCCAGGATCTTTGTATGGATAACTGTAGCATATTAAAAACAAGCATTTGCAATGCACTAGGTCTCGCATTTGCGAGAGTTTAAGCTATTGGCCTTGTAAATGACAATTCCTTTTATTGATGTTTTAAAAACCAACACATAAATAAAAGGCATTGTCATTTACAATGCCAATAGCTCAAACTCTCGCAAATGCGAGACCTATTGCATTGCAAATGCTTGTTGGAATTATGCGGTAGGCCCCATAACATGCCCCAGGGTTACCTGCGAAAGAAACTGGGCAAATGGAATAGGAGTTTGTTGTTTCGGTTCAGGGACGGGAGCATTAAAAATCTCCTTTGCTTCCCTTTAGGCTTTATCAAAAATTCGGAAAATATAAGCTGTCCCTGTAACCTAGGCGGCAAACAAAGCCTGTTACACTTTACATTCTTTTGTGGTTTTTATGTAAAATATACCAAATATTACCTAATTCCTTATTTTAAAAAGAACTTTCTGATGGATTTTAATTTAGCTTTTAGAGACCTATTGATGCTAAGCTCTGATGATGTAATCTTTAGAGTCAGTCGTTTTTTTCATTCTGCTGTTCGATCCCGAGCAACAATGAACGTGGCCTAGTAAGTTTGCACTATCTTTGCATCGTTTGCACATTGCATTTTTGCACTAGTGACTGTTCCCTTGCACATGTCATAGCTAACTAGCTGTGTTTTGTCTTTACTGTGGCTCATTCTAGTTTAAATCATATTGTATTTCCATTGTGGAATTACTGTCACTGTTATGATATTCGTATTCTATGAAATATCTACATCACAAGATTAACCAGTCATCGGATGATTGTTGTGATTTATATGTACTTTTATGGATGTCTTTTATATTCGAATAAAGATCTTTGACTTTGACTTTGACATCATCTCTTTCCTCTTGTGCTCAGTTCTTTCACTCTCTCCTGAACATACTTCCCTTGACCTCCTCCACTTAAACATGCACTCACACACACACCACACACCCACCCGCTTACCTGCAGCAAGTACAGAATCAGCATATTGTTTCTCTTTAGTGATGTCTTATTTGGACAATTTTGTAACTCTTCCACCCATTTTTCCACAGTTACAATTTACATATATATGACCATCACTCTCTGTAGTTTGTAGAGAGGCCAAAATTGGACGTGCATGTAGTCTTAACAGCTTTAGGACTCACTGGCAGGCACTGTGAGAATATGGCACTGCATTCTGCCTTAACTCCAAAGCTCTCAATCAAGTCCCACCATAATCACAAATCTACAATAAATAAATTCAATTTCTAAAGCCAGTATCATATATGTTAATTAAATTGATTTATATTAACAACTGATAGCTAGTTCTACTTCAGAACACATACAAACATACATTCCATTCTTTTCAGTCGACCTTTCTGAAAACTGGGACATGAGCCAAATTTGCATAAACCTGCCGGGACAGCTGATGATAAACCTTGACTGTCCTGGCAAATCTGGGATGCCTGGTCGCCCTAACTAGGATCCATGCCTCAATGGCTACACCACTGGCTCTGTCAGGCATTCTAAGATAATGCTAGCAACAAAATAAACAATAATGCTAATAGTCTGAAGTATTTAACTGTTACCTTTCAATACAAAATGTGATTGATGCCCTCGGACACAGAAAAATGCCAAATAGTGCATGGCCATAAAAAAATAGATTGATCAGAGACTACACTGCTGCCTGTATACCCATGTAGCCGCTGCCCTATCACCAAAACTAATGCAGCAAGTGGCATGTGCGGGAGCCATTTGCTGTGCACCTTGTGACCCTCTGCAGCTCCCCATACTCTGCCTCTTCCACTGTGAAGTGCGCACCTTAGAGGAAACAATGCAGTGGAGTATCGTAGAGTAGAGTGGCATAGTGTTGTAGAGTGGAGTGACATAGATAGAAGTAGATTGTTGTGGCGTAGAGTACAGTGACATAGAGTGGAGTAAAGTGGCTTGCAGTGGTTTAGAGGGAGTTGACTACAGTGGAGTAGAGTGTGGAGGTGTAGAGTGTAGTAGATTGTCGTAGAGTGGAATGAAATAAAGTGCAGTAGAGTGTCATAGAATAGAGTGGCATAGAGTGGTGTGGAGTAGAGTGCCGTGTGGTGGTATAGGGTGCTGTGGAATGGGGTGTCATGGCGTATCATGGAGAGTTGTGATGGGAGAAGAGCCGAACAGCGTAAAGTGGAGGGGTGTACAGTGGAGTGGCATAGAGAGGAGTGTTGTGGAGAGGAGAGGAGTGTCAGAGTAGAGTGTCATTGAACAGAGTGGAGTAGAGTGGTTTAGCATAGAGTGTCGCAGAGAGAGTAGATTGGCATATGGTGTGGAGTGGAGTAAAGTGGCTTAGAGGGAGTTGTGTAGAGTGGAGTAGCTTGTTGTAGAGTGGAGTGGCATAAAGTGGACTCTACAACACTCTTCTCCACTGTATGGAACTCCCTCATATAGTGGCATGACATGTCATAGAGTGCACAGTGCACAAATTAAAATCAATCAGGATTTATTAAGCGCGACAAATCACTCGTGAGTGTCTCAAGGTGCTCAATGTGTGGATATGTCATCCCCTAGTGTATTGATTTGTTTTACTCGTGTTAAAATATTTGTTTCCACCACACTTCAGATTTACCCAAAAGAATTGCTTTGTTTGTGCTTTCCTAATTCTAATATATTTTGAAATATCTGCACAGTTAATTTGCAGACATTTAAATTGTGTTATGTGCTAGAAAAATCCTTTCCTTTCACAGCAAGATTGTCACATAAATCCTCTCACTTTGAAAACAGAAAAGAAAAGTAAACACCGAGCTCCCTCGGAAGACAGAGCCTACATTTGACCTTCGTCTTTTGAATGTACAGTAAATGTAACAAGATAAGAACAAGATTTTAAATCCTGTTTACAGAAAGCAAGCACTTGTGAAAGAATACAGAAATAGACTATGTTCCACGGGAGGCACAAACTCAAGATGGACAGCCTAAAAAAAATAAAGTTAATAAATAGAGAGCAAACAAACCACACGCCAATGGTGAGTAATGGGCAGATGCCATTCCCAGAGGAGCTCTTACAATGTCCCCAAGATGTCATTAGCAAACCAGACCGCTAAACTGTCTGGTAGGCTTCAACCTAATGGCTATACTTTTTTTATCCGGTACTTTTGAAACAAAGCGCATTCATCTATACATTGGATTTTGGTTATATAATAAGGTAGGAATAAGAATTGATGAGGAGATGGGAGGTAACTAGGGGTGCAATAGTTTATGAGAACAGTACTTCATCAACCATAATTTAGAGAATCAGAATATTCTCATTGGACATTGCACACGGGCGCTTAATCGGGGTTTTACTGGGTCTCACCTTATCTAACCATTCCCCGTTAGCCACAAAACATTGTCAACAACAAAACTGTGTGAAACATTTTAAGTTTGTAATGGGGACCCAATAAAATACGTTGTTGAACCGTTCACTTTTTTATAATCTATTTATGATTTGTATATCAATGAACATAAATAGAAACTGTGGGTACAAGTTTTAAAAAACATCTACTTACATATCATTAGGAACCAATAATTATTTTCACAGGTTATTGAGCACCAAAATCAAGATATACTAATTCTATTGGTCACTGGACGGCCGTTCTAGGCAGAACTTCATACACCATTAAAGCATAAATGTGAGCCCTTACTTCCTCTGCAGGCCATAAGTCTGATGTTATAGGCAAGGAATCTCCTAAAGCACTCATTAGCCATAAATGTCCGGGTATAAAAGACACCAGGCTTGGGAAAGAACTATAGTAGAGATGGGTTGCTGCAGACCTTCCACCACAGACCATTCATTATGCACCACTTCCAGAGCACTAAAACCATTTCAAGGTCAAGCGCCCCAGACAGACAATAAGAACCATTTACACTCTACATGATCGCCTACATAATATTGAAACTAAGTAGCAGGTTCAACCTCTTCTAACACAAAATACACAGCAGATCGCAGTTAGGTTTGTTCTACTGATAACAAATGAGAACCAAGTAAGACTACCTATATAGACAAATTAACACCAATTAGGCTAAGAGATATTTTTTTTTGGGGGGGGGGAAATAAAGCTAAGCATGTAAAAGGTAATATGTTTGGATAAAGAGAAGCCTCCATGAATGTACAAGGAGCGTTGGAATGTATAACTATTACGTCCACTGGGTCCACATGAGAAGAGGAGGAGGAGTTGTTCGGATGCTGCGAGGCAACAACAAAAAACAATCAACCGCTATAGCACTAAAGGCACCGTGTGCTCGGGTCAGAAGGGAAATGGGAGTGATGCTTACCACCGCCACGGAGTACGGCGTGGGCCCCGTGATCTCGCGGGCCCCCATTCGGGCCCTCTGGCTCACCAGCATGGCTGTCTAGTTGTTGGGCCGATGGCTGGTTGGGATCGGGACAGAAACTGTTGAACAACCTCCCCGAACTCCACCGGTGCGGCTACACGTTGCTATAAACAACATCGGAGCCAGGAAGTGACTTTGGTCACCATGGAAACTGTACACATGTGGGCGGAAGCTGAAGGGGCAAAGGTTTACTGAACACTAGAGCGCGACTCGCAGTGCGCGTATGTGCACTTCCGGCATTATGTGTGGGGAAAGCTCACTTTTTCAATACATTCTCTAAATATCAGGGCCTTTGTCTATCCATTTCTGCTGTCGGGCTGATATAAATCTGTAGAAGTAGGCTGTATACGTATGGGCAAACCATGCTAAAATAAAGCAAAGTAAGCATGGAAAGGGAAGTAACAAACTGGCAAACGAAGAGTTGCAGCACCAGAAATTATGAACGCAGGGGGCCCTCAACATCTTGAATAGGTGCAGCACCAGGATGGAATTGCACAGTCAGCGCCTGGTGCGTGTGCATTTAAAACCTCAAAGAGGTTGGACTGAGGCAAATGACCAGGAAGGGGATAATTAACATGACAAAATACTATGATTAAATATTTTTGTGTTATAGATCTATAATGTCCTGACAAAACATTCACAGGAATCAATCCATGTCTGATATTGCAGATGAAAGATGAAAATAAATGAAGAAGCCAGCTAATCTAGTTTCACCTTAAATGATTCGCAAATTGGGGCTTACGCATACATGCCAACATTTTAGAGCAGATATGTGGAAGATTTTTAGAAAAAAATAGTCTGGAGAATGTATTTTTCCCACTGACTTATATTGGAGTAGAGGCAGTCTGCTGAATCGGGTCTATTGGTACGTATGGTGACAGACTATCAGCATTTCATTTTTGGCAGTTTAATAACATAGCACAAACAAAAACAAACTCAGTCAAACAAAAGCAGAGTTCTAAACTGTTTGTATTGTTCAGCATTGCATCCATCATCTGTTCTTGTTGCTTTTGTCGCCCTTACTGGGAAGGGTATGCCCAGACTTGGGTTCCGTGCTTACTGTGTCACTGGATTCAGGCTAGCCTGGCTGATATCGGGTGATACCCTGAGAACCGTCCCAGGATACTTGTTTCTGGTTCAAAGAGGACCTGGCTTGGCAGTTCGGGCTGGACTGTTTCCATGAGCAGCAGGGCCAAGATTGATTTGCATTGGCTTGGTCCAAACTGGGATGGTGTGGTGAGCAAAAAATACAATGGATTAAATTCATATCTGTGAATGGAGGGTGAATGTTTGCATTGTTCAGCATTCTGTCCATCCTCTGTTCTTTTTGCTATAGAGTTGCAGTGAAGTGTTGTAAAGTGGAGTGTCGTCGAGTGGAGTGGCGGTGTAGAGTGGAGTGGCGTAGAGTGGCGTGGCATAGTGGAGTAGTGTGTCATAGAGTAGAGTGGAGTAAACAGGCATGGAGTGGCATAGAGGGAGTTGTGTAGAGTGTCAGAGTGTTGTAGAGTGGGATACAGTGGCATAGCGGAGTTGTGTGTCATAGATTACGGTGGAGTAAAGTGGTGTGAATAGATGGAGTTGTGTAGAGTGTAGTAGAATGTCGTAGAGTGGAGTATATTGGCATGTGTGGTGTAGAGGGAGTTGCGTATAGTAGAGTAGAGTGGCATAGAGGGGCGCAGAGCATCGTAGAATGGAGTTTATTTATTTATGCGTTTTTATATAGCACAAACTTGACCCAAAGGTGGCAGACTGCTTTACAATAGAACCAGTTACATTACATAAGGACTTCAGAGTACGTAAATTACATAAAAGATAAACTCACATGAGAATGGTTGTAGGTACAAATGTCTACTACAGATAATACTGGTTAGAGTTACATATATACAAGTTGCAAATTCACTCAAGATTACATTTTAAGAAGAGTTGAAGCGCTTGGGGTTGAACAAATATATATTGCATATTTACACAGTATGATCGTCTCACCATTGCTGGGGTTCTTGCTTTCAGCCGGGCCTTCAGGTTGCTGTAGCAGTCACAGGCGGTGATCTTGGGCCTGAAGGGATTGTACTGGTGAGTTGAACTCTCAAGGGGGTGGGGGAGGACAGCACATCAATGGTATTGAGCCACAGGGGGAATGAAAGTAGGGGACAATTGAAGGCTCACCTCCTGTTTTAGTTGTTCTATTTTTTGCACCCTCCCAAGTGCAACTTCTCCCTGCTCAGCACCATACTTTCCTCGGCTCCTCGTCTGACGCTGTGCTTTTGCACCCCGCGGCACCACTGGAGCATTCAGGAGATATTCTTTGCATTAAGGGTAATAGAATGGTTGCATGCCCCCATCCAGGCATGAGCAGGGTGGCGAGCAGACAGGCACTGGTCCAGGTGGTAGAAGGCCAGTTTTTTTGGTGTTTACGGCCCCCCTTTCCTCACTGCACCAGTCCCTGGACGAACTTTGAGTGCAGCTAGATGGCCTACGCCCCCACCCCCTTCCTCGGGCAGCACTCGTTCAGCAGGACCCAGAGCTTCGAGGAGACCAGTGGCCGAGATGAGGGGGCAGGCGGGGTGAACTCCAGGGGGGTGCTTCTGCAGCCTCCGAAGCTCTGCATGTCACAGCCTCCCTTATCCTCGGTGGCGGGAAAGGGTCCTTTCCACTCTCCGGTCCTGGGCGGTGAGCAGCAGGTGAAGCTGGAGCTCCGAAGCCTGGTCAGGATACATGGTGGTGGAGTTAGGAGGCCTCCCCAAGAGTTTGGGCAGGCTCCTCTGTCATGGAGCCAGAAAGCAAGATCAAAAGGCTTGATGAAGGGGCTTTGCTGAATGCCAGGGATTTACGTGGGAGCTTCTTTGTGATCAGCCATCTTGTAGCATATGAACCGGTGGCGGTCCTTTTTTATTAGTTTTTCACGGCATGGGCTTCACCACAGTCTTTCTGTGGTCAGGGGTTCATTTTCTCCTGATCCCAATGGGCCGTGGCTCTAGGGGGGGCTTTTTTTTCAGGATTTCAGGATTTGCTCCATATGGCGATCCCTAGCGATCCCTAGCACAGGAGCTCACGGTGGGAGCTCCTTAACAGGCGGCCATCTTGCCCGGGTATTTGCATAGAGCATCGTACAGTGTCATGGAATGGCGCAACGTAGAGTAGCGTGGAGTGTGTAGGCTGTTTTGGAACGGGGTAGCGTGAAGTGGCATAGAGTGGTGTGGAGTGTCATGAAGTGTCGTGAATATTCATGGAGGGAGTAGAGTGGAGTGGAGTAGAGTGCAAGGGCGTAGAGTAGAGGTGCATAGAGGCTCATACAATGCAGTGGCATAGAGTGGAAAAGAGTATAGTAGGGTGATGTAAAGTGTCGAAGAGTGTGGTGGCATAGAGTTGAGTAGAGTGCCGTAGAGTAGAGTGGAGTGGCATAGAGTGTCATGCAGGGAATAGAGTGTCGTAGCTGTCGTAGTGTTTGCGCTATGTAAAACTACCCAAACAAAATTTTAAGGCCTGTCATATGCTCTAATCTCCCTCTCCGGGGGGGGCGTGGCCAAGATGGCGACCGATTAGGACGTATAACTCGGTCCCTCTGTTCTGCTGCTGCCCAGCATCCTTATAAGCATTAAAATAGAGGGTGAAAACAAAGAGCGGAGGGGGTCGGGAACTGTTTACAGACCCTTGTTGAGTCAGACCGGTGCTGGTGGCGTGGCTTCTGCACCCTGAGGGATCGGACTGTGCTGGCACAGGCAGGCCTGGAGGAGTGGAGCTGGTAGCACCCGCCAGCGCACTACACGAGATCGAAAGGAGAAGTTCTGCTACGCGGCTTGTGCTCGAAGTCGCCTCGAACGGAGAGGCCCAGAGTCTGGTGAGGGATGAGGGGCGGCAGAGACAGAAGAACATTGCGCTTCCCGGTCGCTCTGCTGACTGAGGACGCCGTTGCTGTGGCCCAAGGCACCGAAGGGGAGCAGCGCATACAGCAGCGGCGTAGAGCGGCGAATAGCACCCTACCCTAATGAGACCAAAGGTCCCCCGAACCGGAGCAGGTATTGGATGACTTGCCCCATAGAGGTACCAATAGTGGGGGGCTAGGCTCTACCTTTGGAGCACTGAGATCGGGCAGAGCTGGCGTCGGAGCCTGGAGAGCGAGGTAACCCCATAGCGCTGGAGGAGCGGGACAGAGGCGGCACGAAGGCCTAGAGGGTGATCGTTAGCATTTTAAGCGGGGGCACGAGAGACATTTATGCGAGTAGCATATCAGAGGAAGGGGCAGCCTGGGATCCCTGACACGGAGGTCATATGATAAGCCCCATGTAAAGCAGTTCGAATAAGGCCAGAAGAAGCCGGTGTGGGAAGGAAGAGACCCTCAGGTGTGGAGATCGTGCTGTGGCGCTCTAGCTTGAAGGGGTCAAAAAGAGAACACCGGGATGTACAACAGAGCTGGAGGTGCCGAAAGGGGGCACTAGGGAAAAGATGGACAAGGTGTAGGCTGGTGGACATTTGGACATAGGGTCTGAGACGCAGCATGAGAGGCCGGGATGCCTCAACACACACAACCCCCATGGGCCACATTGAGAATATTGTGGGAGGCCAGTGACACCCGAGTGCTTGGCCCAGGCAGAAACATAGGAGTACCACAGCCACAATACCGCAAAAGTATAGTCACAGGATGCTACTCATCCTAATAGGGAGCAAAGGTGAGTGGGAGCAGTGAAAGGAGAGCAGGTCCTTGGAAGAAGGAGGCAGCAGCCCAGATGGTGACAGGTCGCATCAAAAAGGGGGCACGCTCAAGGAGATGTTCTCGAAGCAAGCAGTATCGCAAGAAGGGGACACATCGACAGCAGCAAGTAGAACATCCTCACCATCGGGGGAAGATATGGAAGCCCCGGTTTCTCAACTGGTACCCTTGTTCTCCTCCTTGAGGGAAGATCTACAACAGCTTAAAAAGACCTTTCAGGCAAGATGCAAGTAATCAAAAAGGATGTAAACGAGATTGGGAATCACATGGACACTCTTGAAAACCAGGGGTCTGCTCGAGATGAGATCACACACCGACAGCAGGAATTGATCCGTCTCAATGAGCAACGCCTAGATCTACAGGCCCACACAGAGGACCTCAAAAATCGCTCGAGATGAAATAACATCCGGAGTAGAGAAGTTCCTTGTGAAGTGGAAAAAGGAGTTGTAGAGAAATACGTCCTCGATCTGTTTGCCGAGATACTGGGGGACACTTCAGCAAATGCGATCCGTCTAGATAGGACACACAGGGTGGGCCGAGGAGTCCTGGGACAAGCACAGCCAACAGACATCTTGACATGCGTTCATAGCTTCCTACTCAAGGAAAGAATTCTGAGAGAAGTTAGAGCATCCCAACAATTGACATTACGGGGTAGCCAGATACAGCTGTTTCAAGATCTGGCCATGTCCACACTTCCTAAGTGGAGGAACTTTAGGGCGGCCACTGCCTTTCTGAGAGAGCAGAAGATCCCTTACTCGTGGGGGCACCCGTTCCGGCTGACTTTTCGTTGGCAGACTGATTGCATCATCTACGCTCCCTGCAGGAGGCATACATTGCTGCAGATAGACACTCACAATGAGGGGAAAGCTGGTGTAGAAAAGCGGAACGAGCGAGTGGAGGGGTACATGGGGTGGAGGAGAGTGGCTACTGAGCAGGGAGTCTCCAGGCCAGACTCGGGGTGCATTGCATCGAAGAGAAGAGCTCTGCTGGAAAAGCTCTCGGAAGACTCAAGGTCTAAGGGTCCCACGGTTGAAGGAGATGTCGGGTGGGGAGGGGGGGCTATTTCTGAGGGTGATGGACACGTCTCCCAATGACACCTATCCACTGGACCGGGGTCCGACCTGCTGGTCCTTCCTCCACTTCAGGGACACTTATGGTTGCTGTTTTGTTTTTTTCTGGGATGTTTCCAGGTACGGTACTTCCTTTTAGTTGTGGATGACACTACATATGGAGACAATGGGACATTGGTTCGGGGAGGGGCAAGGGAGATGATTGGAGTCAGGAGAGGAAGGACAGTACGAAGCAGCATGTTCGTTCTAGGTCTTTTATGATGGAAGAGTTGAAAGTGTTGACTCTCAATGTGAAAGGGCTTAATAACTCAGAGAAGAGAAGGGCCATTATCTCCTATTTAGAAAAGTCTCAGGCAGACATTTGTCTTCTTCAAGAAACGCATTTACTCCCCAGAGACTGGCATAGGTTGAAGACCAAGGCCTTCCCCCAGCAGTTTTTCTCTTCTTTGCCCCATAAAGCTGTAGGGGTAACCATACTCTTCGCACGTACATTTACAGGGAAAGTTGGAGTGAAAATAGCAGAAATAAAAGGCAGTTTGCTGGGATATCAGATGCAGGTGGGCGCACAGATGGTGGTGGTGGCTCGATCTCTGATCCAAATGAAGGGCAAGAAAGATTTCTACAGGGCACTATTGCGGATATAATGGCTACAAAAGAACAGAGAGTGATCCAAACAGGAGATCGCGGGATCGCTCAGTACGAAGACAGGGCTGCACTGGGACACTATCATGGGAAGGGGACCAATGGCTACAGGAGTTGAGATTGCATGACTTATGGAGCATCCAGACAGGAAAGATTATACCTTTTTCTCTCATGTGCATACATTTTATGCCAGATTGGAATATTTATTAGGGGACCGGGTAGTACTGGATGCCCTAGAAATGATAGAAATAGAACCGCAGTCCCTGTCTGATCACTCCATGATTCTAATGGCGATATCTCTCCCTAAGGTAGGTGACAGATCATGTTCATGGAGACTGAGGGAAACTTCGCTTAGCAGGAAAGAAGTAGTGGAGCAGATTAGAATGGCTATTGAAAACTACATGCAAAACAATGACACCCCTGAGGGGAAACCAGCTATAGTATGGGAAGCATTGAAGGCAGTTATACGAGGGGGGTTTATTAGCATCTCAGCATGGGATAATAAGATACGATGCGAGAAACGCGCACAGCTCCAACAGCAAATAAGGGAGTTGGAGCGGGTCCATCATCGTACAGAAGCACCTAGAATTTGGAGGTAGTTGGAAGCAGCTACAAAGCAACTTGCAGGACTCGACTTAGATTATGCAGAATATGCCCTTCTATGCCTCAAGCACTCCTATGTTGGTGGTAATAAGTGTGGTAGGTTATTAGCAAATAAACTTAAGGGCCTTAGACAGTCCCATGCGATTACTTCTCTGAAAGAAGATGGGGGCACTTTATAAACTAGGGATAAGCAGATGGCGGAGTTTAGATCGTACTATAGAGCTCTTTATGTCTCCCAAGATTGCCTGGCTTCCAATATTGAGGGCTATTTAAGGGGCACCAAGGTCACAACCGTAACGATACAGCAAACTTGAAGCACCTATAGAGATAGAGGAAGTTATATCTGCGATATCCCGATTAAAATTACGCAAGTCCCCCTGGCCAGATGGCTTTCCAGTGGCCTTTTAAAAAACCTTTTGTAAAGAATTAGCTCTGATTTTAACCACAGTCTTTAATTCAATTGAGGGCCTAGGTACTCTCCCACCATCAATGGCCGAAGCATACATTACGGTTATAGCTAAGCCAGGGAAAGATAAACACCAATGCGGGTCGTATAGACCCATCTCGCTCCTGAATGTTGACTGGAAATTGCCATCTGGGATATTAGCGGCCCGTTTAGGTCCACTGATGCCAGAATTAGTTGAGCCCGACCAAGAGGGGTTTATCCCGTCCAGGCAGTGCACAGACAACACAAAAAAGATCCTCCACCTGATAGATAAGGTCACTCGTAAGAAGGGGGAAGTGATGCTTCTTTCTATAGATGCAGAGAAGGCCTTTGACCGGGTCCATTGGCCATATCTAATAGAGATGTTAGCTCACTTCAGCTTGGGAGAGAGATTTCAAGCGTCAGCGCTGAGGGGTTATGGCTCTCCAGTGGCTCAGTAAGGATACATGGATTCAGTTCACAACACTTCCCGATCAGGCGGGGCACACACCAGGGATGCCCTTTGTCCCCCCTTCTGTTTGCCCTTTATATGGAGCCATTTGCACAAAGGGTGAGGGATAATCCAGGGGTAATGGGGGTGAGTTTTGGGGGGGAAGAGCATCTAATCACTCTCCATGCGGACGATGTACTGGTGGCACTAGAAGAACCAGGCAGGTCCCTTCCAGGCTTTTTTGAGGAAGCACAACCATTTGGAGAGGTCTCGGGATTTCATATAAATATCTCTAAATCCCAGGCGCTAGACCTGACTGTCTCTCCCGAAACCTGGGATGGTATATCTGAGGCATTCCCTCTTACATGGGCCTCGCAAGCTATCTCCTATCTGGATTTACATATTGCCCCAATAATAGAGGAGGTGTCAAGATTAAAATATCAAGATCTGTTTGCGGAGAGTGAGGGGGGACCTGTGGAGCTGGAAATTGTTCCCGCTGTCTTGGATCGGGCGCATTGCAGCTGCTAAAATGACAGTATTACCCAAAATACTCTATTTGTTCTAGACCCTCTCAATCCAGCCCCCAAATGGAATGTTGAGTCAACTACAGAGAGAATTGCTACAGTTTATATATGCAGATAAGTGACGCAGAATGAGTCGAGAGCGTAGCTGGGAGCCTACGTCGAGGGCGGAGGGTCCTGTGCTTGCTTCAATATTACAGGGCAGCTCAACTTAGGTACCTGGTGGAGTGGTCGAGACCGGAATCTGAAAAGTGGTGGCTTTTTATGGATAAGGCCCTAGCGGGCACAGACGTGTGGAAGATTCCATTTATGACACATCCCCACTGTCCCACCAACCACTACCTGTCTATGATCACGTCCACCACACTACAAGCTTGGATCGCAGTAGCTATTTCTAAAGAGCTAACTTCCTTCCTCCCAGGATTAGACGTCAAGGGGT
This sequence comes from Triturus cristatus, assembly GCF_964204655.1. Taxonomy (NCBI): domain Eukaryota; kingdom Metazoa; phylum Chordata; class Amphibia; order Caudata; family Salamandridae; genus Triturus; species Triturus cristatus. The sequence continues at coordinate 191,938,175 of NC_140581.1, forward strand.
TGAAATCCTGGCAGGGGCCAGAGCGCCATTCTATCGGCCATTTTTTTAATGAAGATGGCTCTATACCCTTTGAGGATTTACAGAGAGGGTTCTCCTCACCTATCCATAGGTGGCATGCTTTATCATCGGGAAACCTACTTGCATTGCGAGCCTAGTCGCAATGTGGGCTACAACCCCCTCTCTGAGAGGAAGGAGCTCAGGGATGTTTTCAATGTAGCAGAAGAGGTCTTCTAAAAACAAGTAAAAGAGCAGGGTGTGGTGAGGGAAATCAAACAAGGTGAATGGTGTAAGTGATATAAAACTAACTCCAAGGTACGCCGTAAAGTTTTATTGGGGTGTCTGTAGGTTAGACTAAAAACAAGTACTATGAGAGGAGGGAATTCAACCTCTCATAGAGTGGTGGTGGTCAACATGTTTCTGCCTCATGCCCTCCGTAGAGGTGTGTCAGCTTTCATCAGGACCAAGAAAAAAAGATAATGAAGAGAAAAAGTAAACAGGTTGCTATGGTTATGTCGCAGACAGCTTAATCAACCTCAAAAATGGAATACTAAACCAATGGTTGTAGTGATTTTCACTCAGATTGGTGTCCACTGGTAGTGATGCTCTACCTGTAAAGAGATAAGAAGTTGGGAGACATACATCACTTAAAGCATTTTCACACTCGAAAAAATAAATAAAAGAGAACAAGTGTGATTAATTGTACATTTTTTAATTTCAAAGCTGTTCAGTCTCATCTTAGTAACAAACTGACTCGACATTATTCGTGTGAAAAATGTATGTGTTGGTAGCTTACACACACAGTGAGGTAAAAATAGCCAACACAACCTCTTGCCCAAACTCGAGGGAGCATCTGTGTCCTATCGATGAAGGAAGTGCATGAGCAATCAATTTAAGAGCGCAATACCGCAGTGAGCAAACAAAACCAATCAACACGGTGCAAACCAGCGACTCCTAAAATTGTGTGGGCAATTATTGACTCCAAGTTATACGGTCAGGTTTAAGGTGTACTATTAATAGCCCTCAAGGAAAATGTAATAGGATGTAAACAATAATAACTCCTTGGTGTAAGGTAAGTCTAAAATAACTGTATATAAGTCACAGATTCTAGAGCTATTTGGTAATAGATCGTCTGGCCAAAGATAAAGCCAAATGACAGCCAGAGTCAAATATTGAAAATAGATAAAGTAGGCTATTTATTGCGAGAAGTGATGCCCTGATAGGGTAGGCGAAGTATGGGTAAGAGAAATGAGAGGTGGACGCTTGCATCTCATACACATAAATATCCACGGTCTCACAAGGACATCAAAAGGCAACGTGCGGGCTAGTAATCACCATTCACAGATACACGGTAATAACACTCAATAAATGACTGTGCAGTCTGTGCTTTTCTTTATAAAAAGGAAAAGTGCATTTATTACCCACACTCACCACTCAATACTGTGCAACAATTTACAAATATACATAAACTTATGGAAATACTTCCTGATATTGCGTAAACATTCCCACCCCTCCCACAGGAAGGGGGTCTAGTACCACCACTCACATGTATGAACATTGTCTTGTCCCTAAATACCAAGGGTTGACCATATCTTGAGTGAGGGCTCATACCACTGGCACCGAGCGAGTGGCTGCCCACCGCATTATTTTAACAAGCATTTAAATATGGGAATATATGCAATAGTTACATTAAACCCTGACAGAGAGCACCTATTACTGACAATAAAGTATACAAACCTTAATCACAGTGGCTGACAGTCTCGTTATGCAACTAAAGCATTAGCAACAATAAATGTCTAAGCATAAGTGAAAGTGAGGTGTACTTATCATAACTGTTAGCATGAATAACGCAATTCAATCACAGCCCATTTAGGGCATCATATTTATGATTACATGACTATGCAATTATAATCAGGCACCCATAAAGGATGCTATCAACATATACTCAAAAATCACATTTGGCATAACATACTGCATGTGAATCCTAGTCCCCAAGGGACAACATTTAAGTAAATGCGCTCCTGTGCAATTACCATCTTACAACCCTAGAGGATGTCTCAAATAAGACAACTCATATTAATCATCTCACACCTGGGCATAGCCCTAATCTTCATCTGTCCCAGATGTAAAACAGAAGTTCCAGCATTAGAAAGGCTTGAAACCATTCCTAAACCCTTGAGAGGATATTGTCTCAATGTCCCCAGAAAATTAGGCAGCTCTTTTGGGGGGAGCCTGACCTGCTCCTGCAGTTCCACCCGCACAGTTGCTTTAATTTGGCGGTGACCCCATCCTCCTGGGGTCACCACACCCCAAAAAACCTCCTCCCTGGGGAATGCTTGCCGTGAAGGGCTAGGCCTCTGATGCTACAGCTTGGGGAGGAAGGTAATTAACCAAGCCTGGCAGTGCCACACAAGGCCTGGGCTCTGGGTCTGAGCTAATTCAGAAGAATATGACATTTCTGGATGACCCATAAGTTGTAAAGATATGCTTTTCTACATAGCAGAATTTACAGTACACTTTTGTGCGTGTCTGGCATTCGTAGACCCAAGGGCCATGAGGTCTCCTTTCCCTCAGGAATATCATGAAGTGTTCCTACAGTGAAACAGTAAAGCACACTGACTATCCCTTACACGTGTACACCCACATTATAAGACTTACTCCGGGTCACCATCCAACTCTGCATAGTCCCTTCTGTACCAGTTTATCTGTACACAACTACTGGGATGCGCACAACAGGAATCTCCCACGTGCAGCCCTTACACGGGTGCATACATGTGTGCACACGTGTCCACATGTAACCCGCCCAGTGCCCCTTACCCTGGCTGCATCAGAGCTGCCTTATCTCACAAAGGCAGACACTGGCAGAAAACCAAAGCAGTCCATTTTACTATGAGTTTACAGTGGGTGAGTCCCAGGTTATGAGGCTCTCTCACAGTAAAATGTAAAAAATCAGGTGATCAAAAAGCGAAAAATCCGGGAGGCTTAGATGGTCAGAACTACCTTCTCACAATGTTAGATTATATCTTACCACTGAGAAGTATTTATAAAAAAATAAGAGTCTTTAAACAGGTACTGAGAAACATTCCTACTCCGCCCTGATGACAATGCTATTAGTGGACTAAGAGGAAAGTCCATTGTCCTGTGTACCCTATATGTGGCATAATTTTGTATTATAGAAGTCTGGAGCATCAAAATAGGCAATTACCATATTACAGTGTGTAAGAAAGTGGCTCTGTATATACTGTTCCCAAATAGGTACAGTGTGCACAGAGTCCATAGTCCCCAGAGGTTTGGCAGAGGCAAAAGTTAGATATAACCTTACTCTCTAAAGTGGTAGCTTGGTCGAGCAGTAAGGCAGTATCAGAGGACAGTGTAAAGCATTTGTTGTACACACTCAGTTAGCAAATGGTCTCACACACTCAAGAACTGAATTCTAGGCCAAAGTTTTTTGTATAAAAATATATAGTTGTTTTATTTTAGAATAGGTATCAAAATATACTTTCTCAGAATGAGATGCTTTAGTTAAATACTTTTCAATAGACGATAGACTTTTGAATATAACAGACACAGTGGTTCCAATAGGCAACACAATTTCAAACACAATAATATCTTGAGCTCAATGGGAATTTCTAGTTAAATGCAATTAGTTACTTTAAGGATTACTTTTCTAACCACAGGACTGGATCCTGGATTGAGAAAATCGTTTTGGTTACAGTTGTGATTTTTAAGCAATATTTTTTATATTTTAAAAGTTGACACTTAGAAACTTTTTCACATAGAATCACCAATGTTATCCTACGGGAGGAAATTCACTTAGCAGGTAAGTGGGGTTATTGTTACTTTTTCTAACTCAGTGTTGGATCCTGGATCCAGCACTCGTGCACCACCTGTAAACAGTTGAAAGAATGTGGTTTGGTTATACAGGCGAGTTTGCAAAATCGACACTTAGAAGCCTTTTCAGCACAAACTAGGCAATGTTATCCTATGGAAGGAAATTCACGTTGCAGGTAAAGTATGTTCTCGTTACTTTTGTAATCCACTGCTGGACTCCTAGGTTCAGCACTGGGACATCTATCTAAAACAGGTAAGTAATTACGTTTTCACAGTTGGTGCGATTTTTAAAGAATATTTGTAGTTTGCAAAGATTGACACAGAAGAAATTTCATAGAAAAACAGTCAATGGTTCCCTATGGAAGAATATTGGGTTAGCGGTAAGTATGGTTGTAATTACTTTTCAGGGTCAGTGCTGGGCACCAAGATCCAGCACTGAGATCTCTACTGATAGCAGGTGAGTATTTTCGTTTTCGTTACTCAGTTGATTTTAGGTGAATATTTTAAAGTTTAGAAACTCCACACTTAGAAGAATTTCCAAAAGATTTTCCAAGTGAAACCAGTCAATGTTACCTTATGGAAGAAAAGAGATTTATCGTCTTATGGGTAAGTACTCGACTGGCGGAATTAAGGCTCTGGGCATAGACTCAGGGGTCTCCCAGGGTCAGGTAAGTACAGTTGTTACACCCTCAGCGGCACAGGGGCAGCCGGGTGCAGAGTGAGTTAGGCCCAATGTTATGCTATGGGAGGCAGGGGGCCCTTTGTTGGTGGCTGCTGGCTACCAGGCCACGTGGCTGTGGGAGTTGGGCTCCTGGTCACTTGCTCAGGGCAAATGGGGAAGTAGAGTAGAGTAGAGATTGCACTGCCAGGGGCACTCGGGCAGCTGGGTGTAGGGTGCTTTTGAGCCCTCGGGCGGTCAATGGATTGCAATGGAAAAGCTCTAAAACAAACAAAGGCTGCAAGCTCGGGGACGAAAATTCTTCAGGTGTGACCACCACTTCAAGAGGCAAGTTGGGTAGTTGGAGGATAGGTAGGCACCCAGGAGTTGGGCACCGGGGGCCGGGTGCAGGGGTGCCTTTTGGTCTCGGGAAATCTTACCCACTGCTGGTCGTAATTGGAGGGATCCCTGGTTCTGAGGCTGCAGGCATCATCAGGAGCGTTGAGGTGGGTCCTTGGGTGCTGGATTCGGGGCCACAGTCACTGGGGGGACGTCCTCGTGGTCTTTGTCCACTCCAGCACAGGCCAGGCTTGGCGGGTGCAGAGTGTGCAGGGTTCGCGGTTCCTGGCTGATGCCAGGGGTCAGTTACTTGCTTTGAGCAGTACCTCTGCTCGTGGGAGTCCCAGATGCTTAGAGTCCCAGGTCCTCCAGGGTTTGTGAGGTTGCTGGCCATGGGAGATGCCAGGATTTAGCAGGAGCAGTTTTGAGGGTCGACAGGCCGGTAGGGCTGGGGCCAAAGCAGTTGGTGTCTTCCTCTTGTTAGCAGCTGCACGGCAGATCTTCTTGTTTCTTGATCTTCTTTGCTGTTTCGGAATCTGGATCTGAGGAAGGAAGGTTCAGGGTGCCCCTATATACTAAATTTAGGGGCGTTACAGGTAGGTAAAGGGCAAGGACCTATGGGTCCCTGCCCTGGGGTGGGTACACCCCCTATCCAGCCACTCTCCTGTGGGAGGGGGGCAGTAGCCTAGTCTTGATTGGGCAGGGCTTCCCATCTTCAAGATGGCGAGAGCCCGGAGATGTGCTTCACCTCGCCTCCCCCACCTGAAGGATGGGGTTGGCAGAGGCTGGCACACCCCATTTCCTTCTTTGGGGTTTCCGACCAGTCTTTCCACCAGAGTGGGGGTCAGAACCGGTAGGGGCCAGTTGCTGAGTACAGCAAGTGGCCTGGAGAAGCTCTCAAAGGCGGCATGCCTTTGAAGCTTCCCCTGCCCATCCTGGGGGAGGAGACCTAGCACCTCGCCCAGGATGTGCATTGTTGCAGGCCCAGGAGAGCGGATGGCTCTCTACCCAGGGGTCCAGCAACATGCCTGCTGTGTGGCAGCCTAGGCAGCCCCTCAGACAAGACGTGGATTGTAGGTTAGGTTCAAGGGGCATCTCTAAGATGCCCTCTGTCGTGCTTTGTACATTAAATCCCACACTGGCATCAGTGTGGGTTTAATGTGCTGAGAAGTAAGATTACCAAACTTCTCAGTCTTCAGTGTTGCCATCATGGTGCTCTGGAGTTCGTGTTGACGATCTACCAGCACCATATACTCTTAGATGGCAGCACTGCACTTACAGTGCCCAGGAATGGACCTGGGTACTGTAGGGGTACAGGGCTCATGCACCTGTACCCACAACACTGGCATAAGGCACCCAGGTAGAGCGGTGGCTGATGTATGCCAGGGCAGTGTGTGCTGTGGGCATGGCACACAGGGATGTGTGCCATGTCGGCTCTCTGTTTTGTTCTGCACCCAGACACTCAGCCAGCACGGGCAGTGTGTGTTTGTCAGGGTACAGGGCCTCTAAGGGTGGCACAATAAGTGCTGCAGCCCTTAGGGGCCTTCTCTGGTCACAAGGCCCTGGGTACTTGGTGTACCATTTACCAGGGGCTGACATGTGGCCAAAGATGCCAATTGGGTTTAGGTTTCAACACAGTTTTCGGGAAGGAACATAGGCCCTGAGTACCTACCTGATTGGCAGGAGCCCAGAGCACACTCAGTCAAAGTACATCAGCAATTCAGCAAAAAGTGAGGGCATACCATGCAAGAAAGATGGCACTTTCTCACACACTGTGCTTCATTTTCTTTAGAATCTCTTCAGAGGGTATCTTGAAATACATGAGTACAGGATGTGTGCTGTATAATGACCTATTTTGTATTTGCTTTCATAGACTTTAATGTTGCTCCAACTATAACAGCCACCTAGGCCCCATATACAGTATTTAGCATTGTCACCTTGACATAGGGTGGGGAGGGCAATGAATATTTCTAAGTTCACATTCAAATTTTCACTTCCAATAAATACAACCAATATAGTTACACAAGCGTATTAGATTGAAACACGTATGCATGTTAAGGAAATATACTTTTTGATTTTTAAAGAATCGTTAAAAACATTTTATATGACAGTTGTTGCACTAAATACTTGCCTAATATATATAATATAGTCTCCTCTTAAAGCTCTTAGAGACAAGCCAGACCCTAAGCTCAGCTCTCCCTAATAATTTGCTGGTTTGCCCACTTCTAATGGTGCTTGGATTTCAATGCATGCCTTTCTACTTTCATGCCGGTTTTAATAAAAATAAATGGGTTGTGAAAACATAATCCTCTCCTAGGCCCGAGTTTCCTCATCCCCAGATGGGTGGGTTCCTTATTTTAAAGATGAAGCAAAGTTTGGGCATTAGAAAGGGTGACATGCGCTGTAGGCCTTCCTGAGAGAACCAGCGATTACCAAAAACTTGACAAAGAAAAGTAAGTATCCTAATATCTTGAGCGCAAGCAACAATTATTTTATGATGCACATGGAGGCGAGGTGAAGTAGGACAAAGTACATATTGGCAAAGTCCCCACCCTGCCAATACGGAAACGATGACTGTTCTAGCGGTGCTGCTGGCACACACGAGGACATACGCACTGCAGTGTTCTCGCGCAGACAGTAATGTATTCACACAACCCTGCACACATAATAACCCGCAGCTGTCAGGTACACCAAGTCAAGGGGGTAACTTTGGGCCAGTCATGCGTAGGCAGCTGGGGCTGTATCCAGCACACATGTCCTAAAAAGCTGACCTGAACCCCACAGGAGGCATCTACTTGCTCCGAACTATTAACGCTCAGAGTGTGGTCTGAATTCTAAAGTAGCAAGCGCATCCAAAAAAAACAAAAAGGACTCATGCTATCCTCCCGTTATGGTGCTCATAGGCACTCCATCTTAGAAGTTCCCCCAGAGAGCCTAGAGCACCAAAGAAAACAAATACTACTTTTAGACGAAGGGGTTGAAAAAAGATTATCTGAATTCAAAGTACAGCTTGGGAGCCATCTGTTTATTTCAGTGTTACAGAACATAACGCATGGCCCGAGCGTTATTCTGCACGAGCAGTTGTCTATAGTTGTACTGAAATGGAAAAAACCTACTGCAGCAGTTTGTGCAGGCGCACCATTTTGAGTATCCCTCAACTTGTTCCAACACACTAGAAAGTTAAAGTGTTGAAAAAAACAAATGGGAAAAAAACCAATACGAAACTCGGCCACTCCCAGCCAAACACGCTGACATCTATGCTTCGCAATCATTGTAGAAAGGTTGTGGCATAACATTTAGAGCTGTGACTTTGGAACTCGGAAACTGAGTTCAAGTCTCAGCATTAGATCTCACCATGCCTACAACAAAAACATTTAAATACATGACGAATATTAACAAATGGAGATCACTCGGATCAAAAATACATTTCTAAAAGGCATTAACTCCACCTCAAAAGAAAAGTAATGCAACCTCAAAAAAGAAACCACAGGACCAATAGTATTAATTTCTTTTCAACCCCCAAAAAAGAGTAGTTCGACAAACACATGCTATAATGGTAACTAGAAGAGTGATATTGTACTTGGTCCCAGCTCTCAGGGAGGGATAACCACTAAAACAGGCATGACAGATGAAAGAATAGGAGAGTGACAATGCAGCCAGCACATAGGAAGCCTATGGGTGGGCTGTAAGCCCACAGAGTGAATACAGCATGTCTCAAAGAGACAGCACATGCGCTGCCTAGGCCCGACCTAAAAAGGAGGCCATTTGTCTATAATCACACAATTTTGGCACTGTGCAATTTAGCAACTAGAGGTTGTCTATTTCCCACATGAAAAGGTTCAGACCCCCCAGGATATTGCGGCATGGATTATCAAATTTAGCGGCACAAATATGAAAATTTAGCGGCACAAATATAAAAATTTTGCGGCATTTTTGCGGCACTTTATTTTACTCATAATCATTCATTTTCAGCTTTAAAACAATGGAAACTATTTTAGCAGAGTATTCCACTTTGAAATAGGCCCTGATGTGATTTCATTTCTGTGATGTCCCTTCCACTACCCCTAGCATTTTAGTGAATTGACGCCAATGCTCTAGTTAGCCATGTTACCCCTCACCTTCCATGTCCAATGTGCCTGTATTTAAAAAGATCTTGATGCGTAGAGACAACCCATACTTTCATATATTAAAGCAACTTCTGAATTTGAAAGGTTTATTAAAAAGGCCTTTTTATTTTAGCTTTTAAGTATATTGTTAGCAAGAAATAAATATACTTGAAAGAAAATGATATTAGTTGCCTTTTCCTGACAATGTCAGACATATTCTCTAATATATTTTAAAGAGTGCTTTTTAAATGTAAAATAGAATTTAAAAAAACTATAAATAACATATTTTGTAATTGTATTTATAAAGCGCTTACTACCCCTAATGAGGCGTTTAAGGAGCCTTTAATAGAGGTAAGCTCTTTTCTGCTGCATCATTTTGTATACCTTCATGAGTGGTATTCAGGCCTACAAAATGAGGAACAGCCATGTCAGAAGCTTTTATTTTTAAGTCTTTAGTCCCATGTCACAGGTTCAGGGGATGTTGTGGCGAATAACTAAAACCATGAGTAAAGTCAATAGAAGCCAAATGTGAGAATTATTGCCTTTGCCAATGCTTTTTGAATGTGCCTGCAATGCACGTTTGTGACTGAGGCTCTCACTCTTCATACAAGTTGGAAAAGGCTCAATTACAGTTTTGACTCTAAAATAAAATTTATTTATTTGCAGATTAAAAAAAGTTCTGTAAGCTGGTAAAAGCTAGAACCAGTCAGAACAATTATGGGGTTTGGATGCCTAATACATTGTAATCAAACAAGCAAAGCCAGCATTTCAATTTTTAACTATCCTTTTATTTTTAGCCCACTTTACAGCAGGTTTTTTTGCTAAGTTTTGAACTGGCGCATGTGATGGGGCAAATATTTACCTCATATTATGTGCTATATGTAAAAACTATGAAACAAACGAGTTTCTCAAGATTTACTTGACACGTTTTGCATAAAAGCTTTCATTAGACGAAAGTGAAGCAAACTCCGTTTAGTATTTTCTCGCTTACCTAGGAAGTATAGTTGCAGACTGTATCTGCAGCACATGAAACCCAAAAGATGTTTGGGGTAGCAACTGGTAATTATCCTGCTCCTTGTAGAAACTACACCAATAACACAGAATTAATTTGTTCCATGTTTGCCAAAGTTCAACACACAATGTAATATGCCACAAAGCAAAACTTTGCTTAACCCTCTTATTACGCAGGCAGCAAATATGGTATGAGTTGTACTCCACTACTGTGCACCTTATTGCCGTAGAGGTATTGGAATTATCATTTTGATGGACTTCTTGGCATTGGAAGCCTCTCGGTTCAGTTTAGTGCAGGGACGGATATAGATTTTTGCTGAATCACCAGATGAGTGAGGAACACCTCTGCTTCCACATGCGGATTATGAACTCAACGCTTTGCCTTAAACTCTGAGCAACATTACCTTCTTCAGGACAAGGTAAATGTGTGTTGCTGGTGAAGGTAACTTTTAGTATCTAATGCATTTTCACTTTAAATACGGGACTTTGCTAAATGTGCACATTAATGGCGGCATTTTTACAAAAGTGCCGATTTCGCGGGCACTTTTGTAAAAATCGCGGTATTTTTACAAAAGTGCCGATTTCGCGGGCAATTTGGTAAAAATCGCTGCATTTTTACAAAAGTGCCGACTTCGCGGCAAACCGCAAAATCGCGAAATCCTGGAGGGTCTGGTTAATGCTTTATCCTTAATTCATTTAGTTTGAGATTAGAGGGTGGTGACAGGCAGATCAGCATTTTTTTAGGTCTCGCTGAGTCAGCGCGCATGCGCTGCTCGGAGAGACATTAGTAGGTGAGCTTTCAAAGTGCTACCCACATGGTTTTGCTGGCTACAAGCTTGAGTGCACGATGGCGTGCACGTGCACAGCTGCTCCCCGCATTCCCCCCTCCCTTCTCGCCAAGCCCTTTGATGCTCTGCTCGCATCTCCCTCCTCCCTGTTTGTCAGTTTCATTGTGGCTCCTCGCATTCACCCCTCCCTTTTTGCCCAGCCCTTTGATGCTCTGCTCGCATCTCCCTCCAATCTTTTCATCACTTTCATTCTGGCTCCTTTCCGTCCTTTTCATTCTGACTCCTCGCATTCCTCTCTGCTGCTTGCATTCCATCAATCCCTTCTTGTCCAGCCCTTTGATGCTCTGCTCGCATCTCCCTCCTCCCTTTTCGTCTCTTTCATTCTGGCTCCTTTTCGTCAGTTTCATTCTGGCTTCTCGCATTCCCCTCTGTTCCTTGCATTCCCCCCCTCCCTCCTCGGCCAGCCCTTTGATGCTTATAACATTGTGTTTCATTTAGGGCATTAAACACAAAGAAGCACTGGCAATGCTGATAAAATGGATTTCATTTTGAGTAGTGACTAAAACTTTAACCACACACACACAACCACAAGCACACAGACAACCACACACACACAACCACACACACACACAACCACACACAATAACACCCACACACAACCATACACAATAACACACACACACACACAACTACACGCACAACCACAACAACCCACAACCACAAGCACACACACAACCACAACCACACACACAACCACAACCACTCAGAACCACACACACAACCACACACAGCTACCACCTTAGACGAAGCTGTGTCTAATGCTCGTCAGGTTGGTGCTCGAGAACCTGCTGATTTGCCTATAATCATTATTTACATATTTTAACCTTTTTTACCTGTATCATTGCTGATTTTAATTGCTGATTTGCTGATTTGCACATTGACTTGTTGACTTGCACTCTGGTCACGGGGCCGGAAGGGGGAATTATCTACTTTTACCGCCATTTGTAATCACTGCTAGCGGTTAGCGCTCTAGTGCTCCGACAGATTCCGGCATAAATCTCACGCTGGCGCGAACGCGCAGCCCTACCACCTTAGACGAAGCTGTGTCTAATGCTCGTCAGGTTGGTGCTCAAGAACCTGCCGATTTGCCTATAATCATTATCTACATATTTTAACCTTTTTTACCTGTATCATTGGTGATTTTAATTGCTGATTTGCACATTGACTTGTTGACTTGCACTCTGGTCACGGGGCCGGAAGGGGGAATTATCTACTTTTACGGCCATTTGTAATCACTGCTAGCGGTTAGCGCTCTAGTGCTCTGACAGATTACGGCATAAATCTCACGCTGGCGCGAACGCGCAGCGCTGCCACCTTAGACGAAGCTGTGTCTAATGCTCGTCAGGTTGGTGCTCGAGAACCTGCCGATTTGCCTATAATCATTATTTACATATTTTAACCTTTTTTACCTGTATCATTGGTGATTTTAATTGCTGATTTGCTGATTTGCACATTGACTTGTTGACTTGCACTCTGGTCACGGGGTCGGAAGGGGGAATTATCTACTTTTACCGCCATTTGTAATCACTGCTAGCGGTTAGCGCTCTAGTGCTCCGACAGATTCCGGCATAAATCTCACGCTGGCGCGAACACGCAGCGGACGTGCGCAGCGGGCGCGCCGCCAGCGCGCCGAAGGCACGCTAAAGGCAAGCCCGTCTGCGCCCGTCCGCGCTAAGTCCGGGCATAGGGCCATTTCCCCTGATTCTCTCCCGTCCCCTATTAGAAGATACTCCAGGGAGGAAATGCTGAGCTGGGACCCCAAGGGGGGTAAGGCTAACTGCCCCCGGATTAATCCTGACAGCATTAGTGGCCTGCAGACAGAGCTATGCCAACAATGTGACTACATATGGATTGGGGAAAATGTAGGTACTATGGGTTGCAAACCTGGTAGTGGCAGACCCGCTTCATCTGAGTACGAACCTTTGAAGTGCCTGCTTCTGAACCCAAGGTCACTAACTAAGCACAGTATGGAATGCGCTCTATTCATGGAAAATCACAATATTAAATTAGCTCTCATTACGGAGTCCTGGACAAATGAAACATCGGGCCCCGATCTTGTTAATGCCATGCCCCCTGGTTTTAGATGTTATACACTTGACAGACCGACCAAAAAAGGAGGAGGCCTGACGGTGTTATATCATGAAAGCTTAAAGTCTACCTTTACTAAGGCCTCTAATTCGGCCTGTGAGGCAACATGTATTAACATGCAAATATCAGATCACGATACTTTTAGGGCCATTCTTCTATATCGACCTCCTGGGCCCAAGGGCAAGTTTTTAGATTCTATTGGCACATTATTAGAGGAAGGGCTATGCAACAAATCTCTCACGGTATTGGGTGACTTTAATTTTCATCTTGAAGACCTGTCCGACCCGGATAACATTAGCCTACAGCAGATTTGTAGCGGAGGGGATCTTAAACAATTAGTGACAGATCCCACCCACTCGGCAGGCCATACTCTTGATGGGATTTTTTCAAACAACCCCTCTCTTACTTACTCCAAAACAGTCCCTCTTACTTGGACGGATCATAGGGCGGTTCTCTTTGATCTTGAAGTAACTAATCGTAATTTTTCTAGATCCTCCACGAAGGTGTCCACGATCACTAGGGACTGGAAAAATATTGATAAACGAGAACTGGGGAATTTGTTGGAATCATCACGGCCTGCTCTATTATTTAATGTGGAGTCAGACACAAATGCTTATACGAAATGGATAGATTCTGCCTGTCAGAAACTTGCGCCAGGCAAACAATGTATCCTTAAACGGATAGTGCCATCTGCCCCTTGGTACTCGGAAAATCTTAAAAAACAAAAACTTGAATGCAAAAAATTGGAACGTAAGTGGAGGGAAAGATATGATACTCATGATAAAGAGATCTATAAACTATGCCTCTCCAAATACAAAAAACTGGTTTTTGAAACAAAGAAATTATATTTTGGAGATCAAATCAAGAAGGCCGGACCTTCATCTAAGGTTTTGTTTAACACAATTGTTAAACTTACCACTCCCGAGAGTAGTCCAGAACTGTGTGAAACTCTGGCTGCTTTTTTCCTACAAAAGGTAGGAAAGATCTTTTCCTCCTTTTCCTCTATATCTTCTGGAGCCGCAAAAGTTGTTTTAACTCAACCATCTGGCGGTAACATACATACTCCAACATTAGATTGCTTTATTCCCCCAAACCGATCTGAGGTTTTTAAACTACTCTTTGAGATTCGATCCGGCTCCCCTTTGGACCCATGTCCAGTATCTATTTTGCACCAGGTCCCGGAAGTGAGCGTGGAAGTTCTTACCTCACTGTTCGCAGCTATCTGTGACAGTGGGCATTTTCCAAGTGCTTGGAAAATAGCCTCTATCCTCCCCCTCTTACAAAAAACCAATCTAGACCCTTCTGACCCTTGTAATTATAGGCCTATTTCTCGGCTTCCCTTTCCTGGGAAAATACTTGAGAAGGCCATGAATGGGCAACTCAGTTCCTTCCTTCAAGCCAACTCTCTGCTTGATAAGACACAGTTTGGCTTTCGTGCTGAACATAGCACCGAGTCGGCATTGATTAAATCCACTGAGGAGGTCAGGAAAGCCCTAGGGAGGTGCCGCCATACTTGTTCTACTGGACCTTTCGACCGCTTTTGATACGGTCCATCATGTGGTTTTGATGGACCGTTTATCTGCGGCCGGGGTTACAGGCAAGGCTTGGGATCTTCTTAGGTCATTTTTGACCAAAAGAACTCAAACAGTAGATTTAGGCAAATATAAATCAAGACCTTTCGCTCTTCCCTGTGGGGTCCCACAAGGGTCCTCACTCAGCCCTACCTTGTTTAACGTGTATGTAGCGCCGCTGGCCGCTGTGATTAGATCATTTGGTTTTCAGCTGACCACATACGCAGACGATACACAAATTGTGTTATCTATTAAAAGGGGGGCTGAAACTGAGATTGGATCCAGTTGTCATAATTGTATGCAGGAGATTTCTACCTGGATGGCATCGAACTGTTTGAAGCTCAATGCTGACAAAACGGAAGTGATTTTTTTTGGGAACAGCATTAACCTCTGGACTCCAGATTGATGGCCAGCAGAAATGGGCTCGCCCCCACTACCTGTGGTTCGAGCTAAGAACCTGGGAGTGATTATTGACTCAAAACTCTCCTTCGGTGACCAAGTTAGCAGGGTTGTCTCTTCCTGTTTTTTCATTTTAAGAACCCTTCGGAAATTAAATTCCTCCTCCCTGAAGATAGCCTAAAGACAGTCGTCACGGCATTTATTCTATCCCGATTGGACTATTGTAATAGTCTTTACATCAATATCCAGGAGAGACACTTGGCTAGACTACAGATTGCACAGAATGCGGCTGCCAGGCTGATCACAGGGACACCTAGATTTGTCTCTGTGAGAAAGGGTATCAGGACACTCCATTGGCTGCCCGTCAAGCAACAAATTCAGTTTAAAGCACTGTGCGTTGTTTTTAAGGCACTCAGTGGAATTGGTCCTGATTTTCTGAAACGTGCCTTTAAGTGGTATGTTCCTGGAAGAGCCCTGCGCTCGGCTCAGGCTAATCTGGTTACACTCCCCCGCTTTAACAAAACTAAATGGGGAGGTAGGAGTTTCTGCCATTGCGCTGCTAAGGCTTGGAATAGTCTGCCTCCTAAACTCAGGAAGTTAACGGAGCTTCTTTCTTTTAGGAAAGAATTAAAAACATGGCTATTTAACTAAACCTCCTTATTAGCATTATCACAGACCAATCTCAGGTGGATAGCTTACAGCGCCAGGACACGTCTGGGTAACAGAGCGCTATATAAGTCTTTTTAACATAACATAACATAACACAACGACAACCACACACACAGCCACACACACACAACCACAACCAAACTCACACACAAGAACACACACACAACCACAACCACACACACACACGCACACAACACACACACCCACAACCACACACACACACCCACAACCACACACACACCCACAACCACACCCACACCTACACCCACACAACACAACCACACACACAACCACACACACAACCACACACACACAACCACAACTACACACACAACCACAACTACGCACACAACCACAAACACACACAGCCACAAGCACACACAACCACACACACACACACACACAACCACACACACACACAACCACAACTACACACACAACCACAACTACACACACACCCACACACAACCACAAGCACACACACAACCACAAGCACACACACACAACCACACACAACACACACGCAACCACACACACAACCACAACCGCACACACACACACACCCACACACACAACCACACACACACACAACCACACTCACACACACAACCATACACACAACCACAACCACACAACCACACACAAACACCCACACACACAAACAACAACACACACAACCACACACACACAACACACACAACCATACATGCACACAATCACACACACACAACCACACACACACAACCACAATCACACACACACACCCACAACCACACACACACCCACAACCACACCCACAAGCACACACAACCACAAGCACACACAACCACACACACACACAACCACACACAAAACCACACACACAACCACACACACACAACCACAACTACACACACAACCACAAACACAACCACAACCACACACAACCACAACCACACACACACAACAGTTGCACAACTAAATACTTATAAGCTCCCAAAAGCGAGACCTATTGGCTATGCCAATGCTTGTTGTTTTATTGTTGGAAGTTTTACATAGTGCTAACTAACAGACACATGCTAGTTATACGTTTGTTTCTGCCCAGAGAGGATTCACAGAATGCAGCAATATTTTCAGTAGCACCTAGGAAGGCCTCGCCAGTTGCAAAATGGGGAGCTGAAGACTGCAATGGGCTGGTGCTACAAGTGCACCTGCTGATGTGTCAGAGGTCTGGTTGAAGGCCAGCAATGGATAGCGGAATGATGTTGTCTCCTCACCCAGATCTGTCACTCCCAGCGGTGGTAGGTCACCAGCTAGAGATCAGTAGGCAACATAGGCTGCTAATGAGCAGAGGTAGGATACGGACCACAGGCGAGAAGGAAGAGCTGCAGGTTCCCATAGTATTATTACACCAGAGGTGGTGGACATCCACAGTCTTAAAGGCGCACTTCCAAGATGGCGGAGTCATCGTACCAGTGGCTGCGGATGCCATGCGAGACGCCTAGGGACAGTAGCGCCCCCATCGTATTAGCTGCGGCGAGAAGGAACTGATCTCTCTGAACCCTGCGACGGACCTGACCTGCCTTTCTGAAGTCTACGGGAGATTCAGAAGTGGTGACTCACTACCGTACAAGGAGTAAGAGAAGTAGGACGAGCATGCCAATCAGGTGGGGGTGCTGACGAGTGGAGCCAGGGGTTCCTTCATCCTCCCTCCCCTCACTTCTGAACTGATTGCTACCAGGTCTGCTTGGGCTGGGGTAGTGTGAGATACTAGCTGCGGTGCCTGGCCTGCTGGACTGTTTGCGGGCCTGGAAGCCTGGTGGCTTCTAGAGAAGGGGCATTGCTTTCCAGAAGGCCAGACCACTCATTGCACTATTGGAATTGCCTGCACAGACTGTCTTTTGGCACAGTGGCACATCTTGGAGACGACCACAGTGAGTAGGGCGCTGTGGTGGAGGACCCGGAACATACCTGCTCGGGGTTGTTCTGGAGATTATGAGGAGCGGCTGATGCATTCCTACTGCTCTGAGCACAATCCCCCTTTTGAAGACATTTAACTTGGGCCCCTGTGAAGCCTGATCTATGTCCTGCATCGAGGCAATTACCCGTTGCCCCAGGAACTTTGACTACACTATACAGTTGGTCATTACCCCTCTCTGCGGTGGGTGGGCTGCCGGATTGCGGCCTCTCAGCTCTCGAGTTGTTTTGTTTGGGGTTTTCATAAGTAGTGGCCGGCACTGTGGATCCCTGCCTAAATTGTGGTACCTAGGAGACTGTAATCACCCTCCTTCTCTCTGATCAATTTTCTTGTGGTGGAGGATTAAAAGCCACATCTCATTATGACTTCCCCTCGCAATTTCTGAGAAGGACACCACCCTTAAAGACATATTATCTAAAACCCTGGCGAAAAAGGCAGAACAATATATGGATGCATCTCCGGCCCAAGCCCAGACCGAGGAACAGACCGGTGAAGCAGCGGACGATGCCCCGGTGACACAACAATTTTTGGAGCAACTTTTTGGGATCCTCCAAGACGACTTTGCCACTCTAAAACAGGGGATGGCGTAGAAGGTGAAGGACCTCAGGAAGGATGTTGGTGACCTGCGCCAAAGAGTGGACTAGCTGGAACAATCTCACAAAGCACGCAAGGAGATACTGGTGGGTCGTTGCTGAGAGCTCCTGGACCTGCGGGACAAAAATCTGGAATTGCGTTACCAACTGGAAGATTTGGAAAATCGCTCCCGGCGCTCCAACATACGGATCAAAGGTGTTCCTCTAGAGGCAGTAACAGTAACTCTGGAGGATTTTGCAGAACATCTCTTCTGTCATGTGGCTCCAGATCTCAAGGACCAGGATGTGGTCATCGAACGTATTCACAGAGCCGGCTGCCCTGCCCCTCTCGCCAGGTCAACTATAAGACATCCTCACCTGCCTGTACTACTACAGACAGAATGAGACCACTCTGTCTGCGGTGCGTGACAAACCAACTGTTGACTTTGAAGGCTTCAATATAGGGTTATATCAAGATATTTTGCCGATGACTTTACAATGTTGTCTTTCTCTCTGTCCTGTGACAGATTTTCTCCATGATAAAGGTGTTAGATATAAGTTGAGACGCCCCTTTCACCACCTTCAATTTGTGTGTAATAATGAGACTCAGAATATCTGAACTCGGGATGAAGCCAAATCATTGGTAGATATGCCAGCGTTCCATGAGACCACCTCCGACTTGCAGTCTCCACTCATCCAAGCAAGAGTAAAATTTGCAAAACCTGGGAAACTGAGAGTCGTAAGGAATGAGATGCGCTAATACGTCAGCTACAGCATTAGAACTGTGCATCAGAGGCAGACAATGACCATTGATATCGAGACAGCTGAGGCCTCCCTTGCGGTGAACTGACTGTTACACGTTTCATATATTAAAGACCCTAAAATTTCTACTTCATGGAAGGCTTTACATCCCGGATGCTGGCCCCCATACCGTATTTATGTCTGCCGGTGGCAGAGCTCCTCTCCATACACCATGATGGAAGAAGGGACACCCCGGTTCGATGGCATGGGCCCTTATAGCCTGAATGTTTTGTGTTCCAAGGTAGGGAACTGTTTCATTTCAATGTTTTTGTTTCCTTTTCCTCCTTCCTTTTGACAGCTTCTATAAGCTTTTTCCTCTTGCAGACGCTATTTACTAACAACTTTTATGGGAAACCTCAATATGGCTGTAGGCCCACTTGGTTGCCGTTGGGACACACCCTATGATTAAGTAATAGTTAAAAAACTTAATGTTAATGTCAGGGGCCTTGATTCCCATGTGAAACAATTGGCTCTCTCTTATCAAGGAGGCCAACTGTGATATTTGTCTTCTTCAGGAGACACATCTATTTAAACCAGACTGGAAGCGGCTACGATCTAGGTGGTTTGACTGCCAGTATTTCTCTTCCCTACATGGCAAGAAAGCAGGGGTGGCAATCCTTTTGGCACTGCACTTCCCTAGCCGGGTGATACAGACACACATGGAGATACTGGGAAAGCTACTATCATTGCGTATTCACATGAAAGGACATAGGCTTACCCTGGCCAACCTTTATGGCCCCAATGACCTCCAGGAATCCTTTCTTAAGGAGGCGCTTGGGGGTGTTCTTACTACTCCAGATGTGGATGTCATTGTCGGTGGGGACTTTAACATAGTTGTAGACACACAATTGGACAGGTCCACCTAGAGACAGGGGCAGGCCAGGGCACTGTCCTCAGCTTTTAAACATTAGTTGGCCGAGGTGGGCTTGACAGATGTATGGCGCTCTCAGACGAACATTCGGAGGATAGATGAGCTGTTGCAATCAGATGGTACCATGATCTGCCAGGAAGAGCTGGTCACTCAGGAGTTTGAATCCCTTTATGCCAACCTGTTCACTGTGGAAGGCCTTGACCCTAACTGCTTGAGGCGTACCTTGAGTCTATCCCCTTAGCCTGCATCCACCCCATGAACGTCCCCAATCTGGACCGGGACTTTACTCCAAATTAGGTCCTCATGGCTATACAGTGCCTCCAACCTGGTAAAGCCCCTAGTCATGATGGATATAGTGTAGAATTTTATGAAGCATTTGGAACACTCTTGGCCCCCATCCTGGCAAGACTCTACAATGATTTACTCTCATCTCTAAACCTGGAAAAGACCCTCATACTGCCCCATTTCCTTGCTGAGTGTAGATGGCAAGATTTTTCCGGGATTTTTCCGGGTATTCTGGCCCATAGGCTAGCTCCTTACATGCAACGCTTGGTAGACCCAGACCAGACAGGATTTATGAAGCTGTGGGGACAACACTAAGTGCATCTGTCATCTTCTCGATAAGACGCATTGCTCCCACACACCAGCTCTCTTCCTCTCTATCGATGCTGCAAAAGCATTTAATAGGGTCCACTCGCCATATCTCCATGCTGTATTGGTGCGCTTTGGCCTTGGCCCACGATTTTGTCAGTGGATCCAGAGTAGCTATGCTTCCCCTAGGGCATCAGTGAGAGTTAATGGAGTTCTATCTCAGCCTTTACCTGTCGTAAGAGGTACCCGCCAGGGCTGCCCCTGTCACCTTTATGTTTGCTTTATACATGGAACCTTTCACTGAGCGGGTCTGCAGACATCAGCAGATTACTGGCATCACTAGGGAGGGCAGAACACACAAAATTGCGCTTTAGGTAGATGACGTCTTGCTTATTTTATCGAACCTGCACACCACTTTAACAGTGGTCATGGGGGAGCTGGCAAACTTTGGGGGAACTTCTGGCTTTAAAACCAATCTTCAAAAATCATCTATATTAAACCTTACCATCCCTGAATCAATCCGGGCTCCATTGGTGGCTGATTTTCCCTTTTCTTGGGTACCACAAGGGGTGACATATCTAGGCTTACAGATACACCCTACCCCTACCACTACATCAGAATGTAATTATATCGCAGTGTTAGCGACCGCCCACTCTGACTTGTCTAAGTGGAAGGGTTGGGGGTCTCTCTTGGTTGGGCCGCTTGGTAGCGGTTAAGATGACGCTCCTACTGAAAGTGTTGTATGTCATCCAGACCCTGCCAATCCAGCCTCCGCCGCATGCGTTGAAGAAACTGCAGAACCTTATATGGGAGTTCCTCTGGGATGGAAACAAAAGGAGGATGGTAAAGGTGCAGTCATACCTGCCTCAGGCAGCGGGAGGCGTAGGAGTTCCCCATTTGTCTAGTTACTACCAGGCGGCACAACTGCGATATCTGGTGGAGTGGTCACACCTTTGCACAGAAAAACATTAGTGTTTCATGGATCAGGTGGTGGCAGGTATGCATATATGGAAGGTGCCATGGTTATCAAGGGCACACCGACCACCCAGGGTATATGTAGCACCAATTCTCTGTGTCACCATTGCTGTATGTGACAGGGTACACCTTCGGAATGGCCTATCTACTCCATTTTCCCCTAGACACCTATATTGGAAAACCCTGACTTCCTCCCGGCACTGCATGGTTCACTATACAATGGGTGGCAAGAGACTAACTGTAAAAGAGTGTGAGATCTTTTTGATGTTGATGGCTTTATGCATTTTCCCCAACTTCAATCGGCTTATGGCCTCCCATCTAAGGCCCATTGGCAATATATAATCATTTGCAACTGGGTGTCCCACCCCTCGATCCGCCCCTAAGCCAGCAGACCATTTACACCGTTTGAGAGGTGGATCCTTACAAGCTCCTCTGACAAACAAATGTTATCTGACATCTAAACCTTCCTTGTTACGCCTAAGACGTTGCATAAAATGTCTGCACATCGTAGATGGGAGGGGGCATGCAAGAGTATCTTTATCAATAGGGAATGGTGGGATATTCTTCATTAAGCTCGTGCCACTGCATGCAGTATGTCCAGTAAAGAACTGTTCCTCAATATAGCACATTATTGGTATTACATCCGAGCGCGTATTGCACACTGGAAGATTGGTAGAGACGGTGCATGTTGGCAGCAATGCTGGCAGCTAGGCACCCTCACCCATATTTTATGGCAGTGTCTTAAAATATGGGTGAGTAGGTAGGAGGTTCTTGATGCTGTGAATGACATATATGACACTGTTATCCCCTGTTTTCCCAGCTCCGTCCTGCTTGGACTCTCGAATCCAGTGACATATCCTGTGTGATCACCTAGAGGGCGAGCTATTACTCTATTACTGGGAGCCGCGAAGCTGCTCTTACGAGCTCGTTGGGGCACGCACACGATCCTGACTTTTAGGGACTGGCTTTACAAATTCTGGGAACTGCAGGGATGGAAAAGGTAATAGCACTAGCAACACATACACTGCCATTATTTGATAAGACATGGGAACCGTGTATTCACTACCTCTCAGACGAATTCCATGAATTGACATGTCCCACATACCTCCGAATCCTGCACCTAATCCATACTGAAAGTGATTCTATTATACAGTTGATGGACAATCACACACAACTGAACTTTGACCCTATCCCATGCTTTCATAATGCGTTTTGGTGGTCTTATTGCTTCAATAGCCGGCACCACATACCTCCTTCTTATTCCCCCCTCTTTCTTTCGGATTTCCACCTCTCTAACTCCTGGCTACAGTTACATAGCGATATCCTGCCGGCCATTAGATGTAGGTGGTATGGTTGTTGTCATTGTTGAATATCTTTCTATTAATAATAAAGAAATCGTAAACCTAAAAAAAGGCTCATTGCCCTCCCTGCCCAGTTCACAGTGGGTCAATAAGACAGCTGATTGGCTCTTGACAAGTTATAGCAGCACTGCAGGCACTGTCAGAAAGCCAATATAAAGTGCTCAAGCTGCTTTTGTTATGCAGCCTCGTTAGTGCCTCATAGGGGGTCCAGCAGCTACAATGCGTGTCTAATGAATTTTAATGTGATGGTGTGGTCACCAACACTAAAATGCGTTAGTCTGACCTCTGATGCGTGGTACTTGGCAGGGTCTAAAGTCCTATAAAGCAACACGTATATTCTTATGGGAGAGAGATCCCTTTCCCCACTCTTAGAAGGCAAATCTATGCCGGGTTTCACTAAGAACTGTACCGAGTTCTCTGTACTATGACAGCACAAATTCTGTGGCTCTTTTTTTATAATACTTTGAAACAACAACCCTTATCTGTCATTCTTATAATAATGTTTATCACTTGCTACCTAATTTAATTGAGTTAACGTAAGTGATGACTTCAGTTGAGGAGCACCAAAGTCCATGTCGGGCCTACACTGCTTCCGATCCTAGATGTTGGTGTGTGTATGGGATTTATGGCAAAGTGTTCTGCACCAACAGATCTGGTAGCAGAGATGATGGTTCCGATTGGAGCAGACACAAATTGGCACATTAATTGGCCATAGAACCTAGTACCGCACCTTCATGGTCCAGATGTTTTCCCCTGAGAGTTAAATTGCCCCAGTCCCAACCGGATCATGGTTCCAGAAGGACATGGTGATTGAAGTAGAGCAACAGCGAAGTATAACTAGGGATTGCATGCTAAGCGCAAAAATGAAATAGTCGCAGAACAGGACATGTTGAGAGTGGTAGTAGGTGCATAACAGTGGAATGCAGTGGACAAAATTTTACAGCAATTATAATGTGCCTTTCATGATAGAAACTGGAGCCACTCCTTCAACGGTTAGAACAGAGGTCCCTAACCTACCCCTCTCGGGAAAAGAAGTCCAAGCCATAGGCATTACAAATCAACAGTGCACCAATCAAATTCCTGCCCTAGTACCAGTGAAATAGGAAATATTAGAGAGCAGCATCAATTTGTGACCTATGATTCTACTTCTGTCAACCTGCTAGGGCAAGATCTCCTCTGTAAGCTCAACTGAGTTATTTATTGCACCCAGGATGGGCTCGGAATTCAGACACAGGCAGCTGACGCTGAGTTTAAGTTGCAGTCCCCAAATCCTGTTGTCAGTTTATACCCAGTCATTACAACATAGGATTTGCAGGTAGATCTGAGAGAGGCGGCTAAGGAGGTAGTCTGTGAATTTTATGGGATGAGAGATCAGGCTAATTAAAGATGCCAGGCCCCTTAATTTCACTCTCCAACCTAACGCTGTTTTTCCACAGACTTGCCCTTATAAAATGATCCCTGAGGCTATTGCAGGGATCACCCCTGTCATTAAGAGATGATAGAACAGGGCATCTTGAACGAAGTTATTAGGAGTCCATGTAAAAAAAAGTGGAGGATTGTGCAAAACCAAGATCAACCAAATTGTCATTCACTGCTATCCTGGGGTACTGAACCCTGCAATAATCTTGTTCCAAATTCCCCCAGAGGCTGGGTGGTTCTCGGTCTTTAACCAGGGCTGGACTGGCTGTAGCGGGCACCGGGCAATCCCCCAGTGTGCCGCACGGGTGGGGCCCGTTTTTGGGCCCCTGGGGGCCGTTTTTGTTACAGGGCCGTTTTTGCATCATAGCTGCAAAATCGGCCGAGAACCGCCCTCGCAAAGAGCTCGGCGGGGGGAGGGGAGCGATCACTTTGCCAGGGCCAGTTTTGGTTCCCAGTCCGGCCCTATCTTTAACCTTTGCCTAGGCTTCTTCTTGGTCCTGTTACATGAAGAGAGACATTTTATTTTTGAGCTCCAGCTCCTAGAGAAGACCCTCATGTGGTGTCACGCCCGACATAGGTATACTGAAAGTCCATACTATTTCAAACAGATACTTTAAAAGAACTTAGGGGCATATCAACAAGGGCTTTATCTCTGCTTTTTTGGCTTTAAAAGCCAAAAAAGGAGAGATAAAACTAGCGCCCTATCAACAACAGGGTGCTAACATGCAAATTTGCATGTTAGCACCCTTTTACTTTACGCTTCCCCTTGCATCTCTAATGAGATGCAAACGGGGCGTTCCAGAGTAAAATAATAGGAGAAATGTTGCTAAGCGACATTTCTCCTATTATCAAGAATGTCGCTAACCCTGTTAGAGACAAAAAAAGCAGCGCTAACCGCGGTTAACGCTGCTTTTTTACGTCTGGTATTTTTCAGACTTAGCCATGATATCCTATGGAAGGAGGATATCATGGCTAAGTTTGCCTGTCCCTATCAACAAGGTAACGTGAGATTATCGCTGGGTTTCCAGCGATAATCTCACGTTAGCCTGTTAGCGTGAGGATTTTTATCGCTATTGAGATAAGCGTTGCTAATAGCACGCTATCTCAGCGATAAAAATTCACGCTAGCCGGCGATAATTATCCTAGCGCTAAGTGCGCTTAGAGATAATTATCGCCGGTTGTTGTTGATATGCCCCCTAGAGCCCTTGCAGTTACCATGTAATTCAATATTAAGTAAATAAATTGATGAACTCCTGATCGCCCTGATGACTAAAGAAGCTTACAAACAAGACACGTTTACCTTACTGAACCTTTTGGCAGAGAATGGGCATAAGGTCTCAACAGTGACATTACAATACTGTCAGAAGTTTCATGTAGTTGGGAAATCAGATAGGGAAGGTAACAAGAAGAGTGTCCCAGGAGCGCATAGAGACAGTCCCTAAGATGAAGTTCCCAACCACACAGTGAGGTGAGAATGTTTTTGGAGGTTAGTTGGCTACTGCTGAAAATGGATTCCAAACTTTTTTTGTGGCAAATCCTTTGAGAAGGCTGATGCACACTGATGTCAATGACCCTGTACCAAAGGATGATGAAAGCACAGAAGCCTTCCAGGAGTTCAAAACCTGCTCTGTAGTGCACCCACTCTTTGAATGCCAGACTATATGAAAGAATTTGTGAACTTTTGTCACAAAAGAGATGCTTTGTCTGTATTAACACAAGCCCATGGGAAGACTAAGCACCCCTTTGGTTACTTCTCAGCTACTCTTGATCCGGAAGCCGCCACCTTGCCTGTTTATCTCAAAGTTGTTGTAGCGGTGAGCCTTAGCATTCAGCAGACTGAAGGGATTGTGGTGGGCTACCCTTTAATTGCAACATTGTCCCACTCCATCGAGATCCTCATGACCCATACCAGAACTCAGTATTTGACAAATAGATGCCTAACCTGCTATGAGAGAATCATTTTAGCAGTGGAAAATGTTTCCATCCGGAGATGTAACACACTAAAAACTGCTTCTCTGTTACCAACCCCAGAGGAAGATGATACGGTTGAGTTCGACCATGATTGCATCAGTATCACCGAATTGTGCACAAAACCAAGACCCACATACTGGCTGTCCACCTTACTGAAGCTGACCATACCCTCTTTGTTGAAGGGTCTTCTCTAAGGGACGGGAGAGGTGTCTTAAGGGCCACTAATACTGTGTGTAATTTGAGCGGGTTGTGGAAGCATCTCACTTGTGCCATGCAACGTCTGCACATGTGACTGAACAAATTGCCTTTACCCAAGCCTGTTCCACCGCAGAGGGCTCGCAAGTCACTAGTTACACTGACAGTCATTACTGGTGTTGGCGTTGTCCACAATTTTGGTCTGTTCCGGTCGCAGCAAGGATTTTTTACGTCAGTCGGCACCTCTATTAAGAATGGGCTGTATGTTTCAAATCTCTTTGTCGCCCTACAAATGCCAAGGGAGACCGCTGTGGTGTAGTGTGCTGCACATAAGAGTAGAAATGATTTTTTCACCAGTGTTAACCACTATGCAGTTGAGATTGCCCGATGCTTCACTCTTGAGTCCAGCACCATCCATTTGGATGAACCATGAAGGAGAAATTGTATCCAACATGTTGCTGAATACTGTACATACCTTTAATGAGCTGAGGGGCTACAACAATCTGACTGACAGTTTGAAAAGGCTAAATGGAAAAGGATGGGATGTGTAAGAGATGCCAGTGACATTTGGGTATCTGAAGAGGGCAAATCCATTCTCTCAGATTTCCTCCTGCCTGCTATCCCTACCATTTATACCTTCCCAAAAATTCATAAGAATCTTAAGAAACTCCTGGGTCGCCCCATAGTTTTGGGGGCTGGCTCTATTCTTGAGCCACTATGCAAATATGTGGATCTTTTTATCAAATCCAGGGTTGAATCCATGAAGGTCTATTTAAGGTACACTGTGGTAACGGTTACATTAATTGACAATCTTGCTTTTAATACAAGCAAACAGATCCTGGTAACTATGACCAATGATCTTTTGGGCTTTCCAGTTAAAGGAGCATTTGTGTGTCTTCTGCATAGTTATAGCATGTGAGCTGAAATTCATTGATCATTGCTGGTAATTATTTCATATAGATGTTGAAAAGCATGGTTGAGATGATAGAACCTTGAGGGACCCCTGCTTTTGTGAAGAAGGGTTTGGATGAGAAAGGTGGGGAATGGATGACATTTGTTCTATTTTGAAGGTAGGATTTGATTCAGTCGAGAGCAGTCCCCTCTGTTGACTTCGTAGAGTCTTTGTATTAGAAAGTCATGATCAACTGTGTCAAAGGCAGCTGAGAGGTCCAAGAGAAGTAGTGCAGTGATTCTGTTCCTGTCTTCTCTGTTTTTAAGGTCATCCTAGATGGTGATGAGGGCAGATTCTATGCCTGTAAGTAAGGAGATTTCTTCAATGAATTGTGACATCTGGGCTAATGCTACCCTTTCTATCAGTTTGCCCAGGAAAGGCCCATTTGCAATTGGTCTGTAGTTGTCGGAGTCAAGCAGGTCCAGGTTAGTTCTCTTAAATAATTGGGCGTATGTGTGCCTTTTTGAGGTCTACTGGAAAGATTCCTGTAGTTAAGGAATTATTGATGATTCTTCTTACTGGTCTGGCAACAGAGGTAGTTAGAAGAATGTTCTTGAATATTTGTGGTGGACAAGGATCAGAAGGGCTTGCCAGCAGACCTGCTTGCTTTGACCAGATCCATAAATTCACTTTGTGATATTTGCTTGAAGGAATGGAGAGGCTTGTTTAGCCTACTCTTGGAGCTCTGGTTGTTACACCACAACACCTCCACTTTTTCTTTTCCACACAATAGTATCTATTCCAATGCTATTTACTTGTAATGCTTCACATTGCCACACAAAAATCCTTTAAAGCCAGACCTATTAGCATTGGCAATGCTTTTTAGGTCTCGCCTAGCGATGCAGTGCCATGCGGTGCTCTCTAGGCGAGATCTATTGTTGTTGACTTGCTTTCGAAAGGGGACAGGACATGTGCACACACACAAAGGACTGCAGTTGTGCACGCGTACGGCGGCGTTAGCACAACTCCAAGGACAGGTTGCGGCGTTTAAGCAGAATGCGCGCATGGCGCGCTTTCGCTTTCTACCCTGTCGTTTCTGTTGCCGTCATGTGTTGAAGTCCAGTTCTCGCCCTCCTCCCGATGTCCGCGTTCCTTCCGAGCGCGACTACACCCCCTGGGGCAGAAACATGCTGCACACAGGGTGCATTCACGCTACCCCCTTGCACCCGGCACAAAATGCACTGCACTTACAACAGCGCCTGTGCATACTCACCTCCTCCAGCACCCCTTAGCACTGTATGCCCAGTAGGCGCTTTACTGCACTGCGCGCTCTATCGTACTTTGCTCCAGCGGCACTACCCGTTCTGCACCCCCACTGTTATGAGACCATGGACGGACTCACATAGGGTGTCAGCCAGCAGGCAGTGCAGAGGTAGCATGCCCAGGACCAAGCAGGAGCCCCGGCCGGCTTCCTGGCTACCCGGGAGCAGAAGCATGTTCCTCCAGTGTCAGTACCTTCCTTCTCTCCCAGGCTCCTCCAGTGCTAACTTTCAGCCGGCCGTCCGCTCGTGCTCCCGTCAGTGTCCACCCTTGCCCACTGCTGCCTCCTTCCAAGTGAGACTGACGGGCGGCCGAGGTGGCAGCGGGGCAGGCCAGCCCCGCCTCACACCCGGGTGCTGCAGGAGTTCCTCTCTGGGCTCCCGGTTTGCTGTCACCCAGGAATAGCGTAGACTTACAGCACTTTCTGTGGCTCCTCCTATCGCACTGTGGGCGGGAAACAGAAACACAGAGGCCGGCTCTTTTCATGGCGCACACTCCTCGCAGGGATTTCGCGCCCTTGTCGCGCATGCACCACTTGCGAGCTTGTGTGTGCACCACTAGCGGGATGCTGGTTTCTGATGGCGCCCGCTCCTCACAGGCATCTTGCAGGCCAGGAGATGTGCACACCCGGACAGGAGATGTGCATGCGTACGGCGTCTAGTGCCAAGAGACAAGTGTGCAAGCCACAGCAACAGAGATAGCTCACGGGCACACATACCTGCGGCAGGACTGTGGCCACGCTTGGACATCCGGTGATGAGTTTGTTTCAATTTTCTTAATTGATTTTTTTTGCAGAGCGTGTGCGCAGTGCGCATCCCCACCCAGCTACCATTGCTTGATGTCTTGTGTTCAACAGTGCCGGACGCCACCACCACACAACTCCCGGGACGCTGTCTTTGAGCAATGGCGGCCGCACAGAGGTGCAGGACGCATGTACCCATTGAACCCAGATGCAGCAGATCTTCACGTGTGCGCATGCTGGTAAGGTCTCTTTATTTCAAAGTACACTCATGGCATGAGTGACTGTACTCTGGGATTGCCCTAGGCTCTTGGAACATGCAATAGGATTGGGAGAGGCTGCACAAATCGCATCTAACGTGTCACGTCTCTGCTGCATAAAGAAATTAGTGTAACACCCCACATGTCTGCGTTATGAGTGAGAATCCTAAAACCCACAGACTGTACCGACCCACACCAAACCCCTGTGCGTTGTTTTTGTGCACCTAATAAGTCCTAAAAATAATGGGAAAAGTAACACAAAACTCAGCTAAGTAAAGGGACTTTAACTATACACTTCATTCAGCCACGTGTGCCCCTCCGTCTGCCCCTTCCCCCTCAAGAAGCATAGTCCCCATGGAAAAACATGGCTCCAAGGCATCAAACCCAAAACCTTGCACCACTTGCTGCCTTGGCATCCTACAAACCCCAATCCTGCAGCCACCCCCTACCACCACCCCCCTCCTAAACACAGGACCACTACCAAGCAGTAAATGATGTACCAGGGAA
Source organism: Triturus cristatus (assembly GCF_964204655.1). Classification (NCBI taxonomy): domain Eukaryota; kingdom Metazoa; phylum Chordata; class Amphibia; order Caudata; family Salamandridae; genus Triturus; species Triturus cristatus. Next base: position 191,968,123 of record NC_140581.1, read on the forward strand.
AGGAGGGACCCCCTGTTATGTTGCAGACCTGATAGGGCCCCTTTTGCTTTGCTCCCTAAGGCCACTGTCATTGAAATCCGCGCACCAGGCTTAGTGGGGACCTCTGCCACCTTGGTGCAGAAGCACAGCAGCCCCATATGACTCGCCATTTGCTCATCTTTTGCTCCACACAGACACATACCTAAAATGTAGGGGGGTAACTCTGTTGCTTGCAGGTTTGACTCTCGCAGCAGTGCTAAGCTTCCGCCCCCACGGCGGCGGCCGCCCCTCGGGGGCCAATGAATCGTTGTTCACACACTCTCCACAGCCATCATAGCACAAAGACTGTACTGCCCCCTGGTACATGACACCCACCCCCATGCATGTTGCCCTTTATGCCTAGTACTTTCACAATAAAAGCACTACATCTACCTCACTTGTTCAACATTGCTACCCCAAGGGCCGTCACTCCTCGATATTCACTTCTAATATCGAGTGACCTCAGCACTTCTAACTCCACCCCCCCCCACCAACACCCCATTCTGCCATCTCACCTGAACCTTTTGTTGCAAGTGTTGTTGGGCATCATGGACAGAGTTTAAGTTGAATTGTACACTCCATCAGTCAGCTACTTAAGTGTCATCAGTGGTCCATGGTGGTGGTATCTCATCAAAATAGGAAGAGTTAATCTCTGCACATCACACTTCGAAATTGAGAAGCCATTAAAATTTCCTACTTAGAGCCATTAAAACAAGTATCTGCAATACAATAGGTCTCGCATTTGTGATAATTTAAGCTATTGGCACTATAAATGACAATACTTTTTATTTATGTGTTTAAGTGCATGTTTACCCACTGCTTACAGGTTTTCAAAACACATAAATAAAAAGGCATTGTCATTTACCGTGCCGATAGCTCAAACTCTTGCAAATGCGAGACCTATTGCATTGCAAATTCTTGTTTTATTCTTGGAGCGTTGGGAGTTATCCTAAAGTTGAGGCACAAGTCCAAGATGCTGCTAGAGCGACCATATTAATAGGATCGAAACAGCTCAGGACAGACCAAATAAAATGAACCTTGATGGGCCACATGGTAACCCTACTATTAGCTGACATGTTGGAACTTTGCGGAAGATGCAAAACTGAAAGTCTAATTGCAGAAATGTTACTTTTTTAAAGGGGACATCTTTAAATTCCTCAGTAAAAACTATGCGTAAACACATTCCTCCCGAATGTATACAAATGCTTCTTGTAAATTAATAAAATACAGATTCATTGTTAAGAAATGACATCCCAATATTCCCTCCAGCTGGTGCAGTGGCGAGGAAAGAACTCCGTTTGAAGATGGCGGCTCCAGTAGCATATCATTGTGGAACAAGTGTAGCATGGCTCCCCCAACCTCCTCATCGGGTGAGGGTGAGGGGGTGGGGCAGGGACAGCAGCCACGTGACCCCCGCGGGATAATGCGAGTCATGTGCCTGGTAGCTCACTCTCCGATCTGGCGAACGATAAGAGTCACACAGAGAAGAGGAAGGTGTTTCGGAGACATACAGGCAGCAAGCAACGCAGGACTCGAAGACAACTAAAGTTCAAATATGGACTGCGGGGTGATCACCTCCAAAACCGTACTCATTTTGCTCAGCCTCATATTCTGGGTAAGCGTGTTCTTTCTAAGCGGTGAAAAGTTTAAAAAAGAGCAATAGTCGGAGTCCGTGTAATGTAACTAGGTAGAAGTACGTTCGTACGTTGCAAAACATTTATAAAGAATTAACAAAACTAAATATATTTATGTATACAGACATCTCTAATAAATGACAAATTAGACAAAAAAGGTGCTATCGTTAACGTGTTAAAAAGCATGACAAGTCATTTTGCAGAGAGGATTACAACAGTCGTGTCCGTTTTGAATTCACATTTTTAATCTAGTTGTTTAGAAAAAAATCGGAGAATTGTCTGTCGATGTATTTGTCTAAACTTTGTCTGAAATGGAGTTTGGTGACTACTGAAAGCGCCTGGCTGTTGACATTGACTGGAAAATGACGTTGGGGGAGGTTTGCGTGATGTTAACACGGCGACCGTCACCAATGGACACAACTAGAAACAAAAGAATCTCGCACACATCGTTATTTAGCATACAATGACTCCTTAGTTTGGATCCAGCTATATGCAAACCTGTCTTGACCGTGCTCCAATCAAATAGTCCAGCCCGAACTGCCAGGCATGGTCCTCCCTGAACTGGAATATAAGTAACCCGACTGGTTTCGCTCTGGTTAGTGTGCACAGGACCCAGGTCAGGGAAACACACTTTATTATACTCTGGAACCCAGCTATACCAGATGATGAGTCCTAACTAGTGCGAAACCGGTCCTAGGTTTTTATGTAATCAAGCTATGTGAAATTAAGTCTACTTAAGTGTATTTACCTTGTCGACATTTTGATTACTGAACTTTTGGGAGCATGATATTTAAAACTCCGTTTTCTAGTACTGTGCGGAATTGTTTGCTTCTTTTGACCTTGTACCCTGTGGAAAAGTCGTGGTTATTTTATTGAGGGATCGAAATATCAAGTCTGGAAATAGGAAGTGTAAATTAGTTAAGTGAATGATCTTAGTTCACAATGTTTCAGTTGGTTATTTGCTAGAAAGTTTTTAGGAGACCATTGGTTGTTACGATTTCACACCATGTCTGAATAGCATTAATGTTAAGTATTTTGTTAGTTTCTAGCTCAGTTTTCAAGAAAACAGAGTGTAGCAGTTTCAGTCCATTTTCCTCCACATTGCTTTTAAGGAGCACATATTTTGATATGTTTGCCATTGCGTTTCGTTTTATTTAGCTCATAGCCCAGAAACCTAAATATGAGGATATTATATTCAATCAATCTAGAATGATGGTTGAAAAAATCAGAATAATGCCCTATGTCACATCACATGATGTTGCTGTATAGCAGGCTTCTTCCCATACTCCTACGGACATAAACACCGAGAAATCGGGTCATGATCATGTGTAGACCTTCACCTCAGTGTAGCTCATGGCTGTACTTCTGTGTCATGTCACCTAATATCTCGCACCACTTATAATTCAGGCTTCTACCGTGTGAGAAGGTATTGCCGTTTCCTCTGTTACTTTATTACTTTTATTTAAAATATATGCTGTACCTTATTTTTTTTGGGCCCTTGTACTTGAGGCTTGCCTCCAACCTTCTTTTGTACATATGCATCTAACATCTATTGCCATCTAGACAGAAAACCTTGATGAGGGTTGTGAGAATGTGGGTTTCTGTTGCAGTAATCCAATCCCCCCCCCCCCCCTGCTTTTTTTAATCTTTTTTTTGTTGCCAGACTACTGATGCTCTTTGACTTGATGTGCTCAGGACCCCAGGGCCTGTGTACTTTCCCCAAAACAAAACTCAGTTGGCATCTCTGGCCACATGTCAGCCCCTGGTAAATGGTACCCAGGGCCCTGTGACCAGAGAAGACCCCTAAGGGCTGCAGCACTTATTGTGCCACCCTTAGAGGTCCTGTACCCTGACACACACACTGCCATTGCAGGCGAGGTGTCTTGGTGCAGAACAAAACAGTCGACATGGCACACAACCCTGTGTGCCATGCCCACAAACACTGCCCTTGCATACCTCAGTCACCCCTCTAGCTGGGTGCCCTATGCCAGGGGTGTGGGCACAGGTGGATGTACCCAGGGCCATTCCTGGACACTGTAAGTGCAGTGCTGCCATTAAGAGTATATGGTACTGGGGGGTCGTCATCACAAACTCCACAGCACCATGATGGCTACACTGAAGACTGAGAAGTTTGGTATCAAACTTCTCAGCACATTAAACCCACACTTATGCCAGTGTGGGATTTAATGTAAAATGCACGACCGAGGGCATATTAGAGATGCCTCCTGAACCTAACCAACAACCAGCGTCCTGACTGAGAGGCTGCCTAGGCTGCCGCCCAGCAGACATGTTGCTGGCCCCCTGGCTAGAGAGCCATCCGCTCTCGTGGGCCTGCAACAATACACATCCTGGGCAAAGTGCTAGGTCTCGTCCCCCCAGGATGGGCAGGGGAAGCTTCAAAGGCATGCCACCTTTGTGAGCTTCTCCAGGCCACTTGCCGTACTCAGCAGCTGACCCCCACCGGTTCTGACCCCCACACTGGCGGGAAATCCCAAGGGAGGAAAGGGGTTGTGCCAGCCTCTGCCAACTCCACCCCTCAGGTGAGGGAGGCGAGGTGAAGCACAGCCCCTGGCTCTTGCCATATTGAAGATGGGGAGCCCTACCCAATCAAGACTCGGCTCCTGCCCCCCTCCCACAGGAGAGTGGCAGGCTAGGGGTGTACCCACCCCAGGGAAGGGACCCTTTGGTCCCTGACCTCATCCTACCTGTAGCTCCCCTAAATTTAGTATTTAGGGGCACCCTGAACCTTCCTTCCTCAGATCTCGATTTTGCAACAAGAAGATAGAAGACCTGCCATGCAGCTGCTAACAAGAGGACTATACCAACTGACTTGGCCCAAGCCCTACAGGCCTGTCAACCCTCGAACCTGCTCCTGCTAAAACCCAGCGTCTCCAGCGGTCAGCAACCTCGAAAACCTCGGAGGACCTGCCTGCCTTGCTCATCTAAAGACTGGGACTCCCATGAGCAGTGGTTCTGTTCAAACAACAACCCCTGCTGCCAGCCAGCAACCGCAAATCCAGCACACTCTGTGCCCGGCCTGTGCCTGAGTGAACAAAGAACACTAGGATGTCCCCCCCCCCCCCCGTGACTGTGACCCAGAATCCAGCACCCAAGGACCCTCCTCAACGCCCCTGACGAAGCCTGCAGCCTCACAACCAGGGACCCCTCCAACCACGACCAGCAGAGGGTAAGATTTCCAGACACCAAAAGGCACCCCTGCACCCGGCGCCCTGAAGCCCCCTGTGCCCAACTCCTGGGTGCCTACCTAACCTACAGCTCCCCAACTTACCTCTTGAAGTGGTGGTCGCACCTGAAGAATCTCCGTCCCCGAGCTTGCAGCCTTTGTTCGTCTTGCAGCTTCTCCATTGCAATACATTGAGCGCCCGACAGCTCAAAAGTACCCTGCACCCAGCCGTCCGAGTACCCCTGGGAGTGCAACATCTTTCCTATCTTACTTGCCCTGTGTAAGTGACCAGGAAATCAGCTCCCACAGCTGCGTGGCCTGCCTGCTAGCAGCCACCAACCAAAGGCCCCCTTCCCGCCATAGGCTAACATTGGGCCTAACTCTCTCTGCACCTGGCTGCCCCTGTGTCCCTGAGGGTGTAACAACTGTACCTACCTGACCCTGGGAGACCCCTGAGTCTATGCCCAGAACCTTAACTCTGCCAGTCGAGTACTTACCTGAAAGCCGATAACCTACATTTTCTCCATAGGGTAACATTGATTGGTTTCACTTGGAAATTCTTCTAAGTGTTGAGTTTTGAAACTTTAAAACCTTCACTAAAAATCAGCCGGTAAACAAAATTACTCACCTGTTATTAGGAGAGATCCCAGTGCTGGGTCTTGGTGCACAGCACTGACCCTGAAAAGTAATTACAACTGTACTTGCCGATAACTTGATTTTCCTCCATAGGATAACATTGCCTGGATTTTGCCAGAAACTCTTCTAAGTGTTGATTTTTGAAACAAACAAATATTCCTTAAAAATCGCCTTTGTAACAAAAACTATTTCTTTCAACTGTTTACAGGCAATGCACCAGGGCTGAATCCAGGATCCAGCCCTGAGTAAGAAAATCATACGCAAAGTAATTGAAATTGCATTTACTTAAAAACTCCCATTGAGCTCCATGTTATAATTGTGTTTGAATTGTGTTGCTTATTGCAACAACTGTAACTATTGCATTTAAAAGTCTATTGCTAATTGAAAGTATTAAACTAGAGCATTTCATTCTGAGAAAGTATTTTGATACCTACGTGTGGTTCTTTAATAAAATAACTATATATTTTTATATACAAAACAATGTCCTAGAGTTCAGTTATTGTGTGTGTGAAACCATTTGCTGACTGAGTGTGAACAACGAATGCTTTACACTGTCCTCTGATACTGCCTTACTGCTCGACCAAGCTACCACTTTAGAGAGTAAGGTTATATCTAACTTTAGCCTCTGCCAAACCTCTGGGGACTCTGTACACCCTGTACCTTACTTTGATGCAGTATATACAGAGCCACGTTCTTACAATGGGGGGAGCAGAGGTTTTGGCTGTTAAAGTTAAATTGGAGCCCGAGACTGCATGCACAGATGCATTTCTCAAGTGTCTCTTTGTATGAGGCCAGTTTATTCAAAACAACGATTCTACGACAGCAAGGAACTGTTTGCTGCTTAGGATTAGTGTAGCTCCCATACTGTTTTCCTAACTGATTCCCTACAAGAGACTCTTGGATCTAAATTGAGTTTTCGCATCACTCTGGACATGTTTGCCATCAGTAAAGATTCATTAAGCACCGGTCGAGGTATATTTAAGGAAAACTGAGCTGACCATCCATAGAAGTTCTGTGTTTTTCTGTGCGAGCTTTAGGTCATCTAAGGTTTTTATCGAATACCGTATTAATAGACGAAGTAAATTATATTAAGGGCTAAAAATGTCAATATTTTTAAGTACAGATGTTCTTATAATGGACCCTGGACTGTGCTCTATGTAATGTCAGAGAAGCAATGTGTGAGTTAGTTTATTGAAGAGCAGTAGGCTTTAAGTGGAACTCCAACGCAGTTGAATCTAAATATAGGGCTAGCAAAATATCATCATAAAATATTGTTTACAAAAATATTGTCTCGTTGGGTGTACATTTTCTACTATTCACTCAATTTGGATGACGTTTTTGTAAATGTTATGTAGAGTACAACATATCGGACAATACGTTGGTTCCAATATTTAAATGGCCGGCCTTGTGTGCATAGAGGATCCTCTCTTGTCATTGTAGTCCACATCATGAGCTTAATTGCACCGTTTACTTCTAATTTTACCAAAATGCTTGTAAGATTGATAGGTTATATGAAACAGTAACTCTTTAATCCTGTTATGTGCACCTTTGCAATAGAGTAACCAAGGCCCACCCTCATGAGTTCACTGTATAAGCACAGGTTGATAGTTCATGCGAGGTCACTGCATCTTAGTTGCACTTTCGGCAGTTGTTTAAGAGCTTCATTCTTTCTTGTGCTTTCTGAGAGGATTATACTAGTCTACTAAAGTAAGAGTTTCTTTTTTGTTACAGCCAATGTTCGTTTTAAAATTGTAGAACCACTGTTCACAAGTTGTGTGTTGTCATTCATTTAATATGTGATCCTGTTATATCTTGTAAACTGTTTGCTTCTCAGTGTGTGCCCTTTGACACAATCTTGTAAAACGACATGTTCCGTTTCTGTGTGCAGTAAACACTTTTTTTTAACTTCCAAATGTTTGTATTAAAATAAGCACACTCGTGATGCATTTCCCCCTCCGGCTTTGAAAAACAAAATAGTAGTTGAGCATCATTATTGAACAATGAATTGCAAGCTTTTTATTTTATAAGAAAACCAGACAAGTGAATTTAAAAAAATAGAAACGAGTCCTAAATGACTATGGGTGGAATCAAAGTAAAAGAGGGATGAATAAACATCGTAATCAAGAGGCTGCAAGTTTTGAAAATTTCCCTCACAACAGAGACTACACTTTAAATTGTACCGTTCATTAAAATCTTCTTTTTGTCCGCTAATGCCAGTTTCTCTCATTTCCCGCTAATTCCAGCTCTTCATGTTAAATATCTATGCAACATGTTCTCATCACACCTGCCACCAGTAAGTGCTGTGCTCAGTGACCGTCAGCATTTGCTGAAGTGACTGTCCAGCAATATGAATTACATACTTTGTATGTGTTTATTCATAAATGTGTTTGGAATATGTAGCCAAGTGCATTAACGTTTTTTTGGTGCTCTACAAAGCATTTGGATATGCACGATTTGTAACCACATCCGTGTCTCACTTTTAACAGTATCAGCTGATGGGACTCAACTATTTGGTGAGAACAATATTTACTACAGCAGACGACTTGAACTACTCTGATAGCAATATCCATAATATGCATTGTCCACTATGTTGCTATGTGTTTCTTTTAGTTTCTATATAAATAACTTTTTAAAAGTTTTTTTTGTTGCTGTAGAAGGTGGAAGACCGCGTTCGCACTATATACTCGCCTGTAAAATACCTACCTATTGAAGAAACTGCCAGATCTTAATATTCATTTAATGAATGAACATAAGCTTTATAAAGCGCGAACTTAGCCCAGGGGCGTCAAGGTGCTGCGGAAAGGGGTCAGGAGAACCGAGGTGCACATATTTACTAGGCTTACAGAGTTGACAGAGTGAAAAGCCAGGTCTTCAAGGCTTTACGGAAGAGAGAATGAGATTCCAGAGCCGAGATTGAGAGAGGAAGGGAGTTCCAAAGTTTAGCCGCAGCCAAAGAGAAGGCTCTGCCGCCCCATCTAGCTTTCCTAAAACTTGGATTCAAAATTTCAAGTGAACTGAAGTTTATCATCTTGCTACAGGTAGAGAATTTCTAATCGGGCACTGTGCACATAACATCCCACAGTAGCCTTAGAACATTATAATCCAAGAATTCCTTGTTGAAGTCAAGAAATTGGGACTAGAGCAGGTCGTCTTCTTTTTGTGGAAATGTAACGGGTTTACAGAATATTTTGCTTAATCTGTTGGTATACCCCCACCAAATATTCTGTCTTCAGCAAATGGATCCTGCAGCAGGTCATTGTATACCTCTGTCCGCAGTCTTGTGTCTAGCGATGAGCACCTCTTTTCCAAAGAGACATTTTGTAAATATGTGAAAAAATAGAAAAAGGAAATGATTCACACATTCCACTGAGTCTTTACGGACGGTTGCTCTTTTATAGTTCCAGTTTCTGTTGCACATGTATTGCTTTCTTTATTAAGTACACATTTTATAACAGGTCACTGGCTTAGTAGTTTGCCTTGTCTTGATTGTGTTTTGAAATAGTCTGATTATAGTTTGTACCCTTGTCATCCCACTAACTGCCTACTTTAACTTTCTAACTGGCTCTAAAACCAGTATGTAGGCATAGGAATTAGAACTACACTCCTACTATTACCTTGCAAGCGCCCTTCCCACTGTTTCCAACAGGAATCGACTGGACCGCACCCTTCTCCCTAATCACTTATTCCGTTCACCTTGTGAACGGGGATCTAGAGTGCGAGTACATTTTCTACTGTTTGTTTTTGCTTTGCATTCTGGTACCCGTATCACATTCCAAGAGTGTTTCAAGAAATGTAACAATGCAAAGCAAAAAAAAAAAACTGGCTGGGGGAGGTACTCGCTTGGTTGATTTTTAAGTTGTCTTAACAGTTAGCAGCTAATAGTTTATACACCATATCTTTGGATTTTAATTACCAGTTCCAACAATTCTTAATGAACTACTAGATTTCCTTAACTTCTCACTTCCTTTGCTGCCTGACTTTTTCACCTGTCCATCTTTCTGCCTGGGTGTTTGGTGAGACAGGCACTGTACCCTTGGGGAAACAAATCATCAAGACCTGCTTACTTGAATGTTTAATGCTTCCCTTCTCTCCAGTTTCTGCCCTCTTTGGCTCAGAATAACCACGTCTGCACTCTCCATATTTCTTCTCATTCTCAGGCTGCTCTACTACGCTCCTGTCTCCGTTTACTTCTGTAGATCCACCCAAACAATCACATGTAGAGTGGTTCTACCATCCAGCGTCCCCAAAATCTAAGGTGATTCCTGTCCTGGTCGAAACCTGACCAATACATGTTTGGCACCTTTTTTTATTGAGAGATGCGTGGGAATGCCGGATGGTAGGACATTTGCTATTATCTATTTATCCATATGTTTTGCTTGCTGTTGTAACTTATGATTTGCAAAAAAGCCCTTCCTCGCAAACGCATAGAATTTGGATAATCCTACATTTGGAGTGGTGCAAATGTTTCATATTGCCCAAACTCAGATTTTGGGTACATTTTAAAATGCATAGTCTTTTGCATACCCAATTTATGTTCATTAGATTTATAATTATCTAGTGATACATGGCTAGTACAAAACGTAAAATCTTTCTAAGCCGCGGCTCGGCTGTTGACTCAGTATTTAAACAAATTGCAAACTATTTCTCTGCAGGCCATAACAGTGAAGTAGATAAGTCTTCAATACTAAAAGTTAAATATGAAAAAATATTTTGCCTATTTTTTTCACTACTTAAATTCACTATTTTTTTAAAAAAAATTACGTTTCAACAGTCTGTTTCTCTTAAATTTTACTTGCAATTTTAAGTAATAGGACGTTACACAATGACACGTGTCATCATTTCATAAGTCTTCCAATCGTGTATCATCATGTCTATAAGGCTCAATCTGTACAGCATTTATGCCAACTGTATCCACATGGTAAGCAGCCCAGCCAGCCCCATAGATTCTGATGACTCCCCTCGACCCAGCACCCTCGGGTAACAATTACATTGCATTTAAAAACAAGATAGTCACATTTGTCTTTCCCACCCAGATAAGTACATTTGCAGATGGTCCCCGATTGTGAGGCTTTTGACAGGAGGGAGAAATCTTTGAGCTTGTCCTCAAACTTGAACTGATTGCCTCTACATCCAGATAATGCCAACTCTTCGCTTTCCATAGTAGCAGCGCCACTGCAGTGTAATTCCTGTATGGTTTAGGGATGTATTTAACATATCCTAAGAGTGCAACAAATGGAGATTGCTCCAGTCTCCTTTCAGTCATTACATATATTTGTGGCCAATAGGCCTTGATGGTTGGGCACTCCCATCCATCAAGGCTAAATGAATAAATACCAAGTTTGGAGCAGCACAACACCAGCAACTCCAATTCAATTGTCAAATTTTACCGTGCCGAATGGTGTATAATGGACTTGATGAATACATTTATAATGAATTATTCTATGCCTTCCATTAGGAAATGTCTCCCTAGTTTGCTGACGGCATTATGTCCACTGGATCGCCAAACCTTTTCTCCCCAAATCTTGGGCCCATTTATCTCTAGCATGGGTGTGCCCTGCTTCCAAATCATTTAGTACGGAGTAATACTTATTAGTAATCCGCTTAAATGGGAATAGCTTTGCTATTTCCACTCCAATTTCCACTTTTCAGTCGTATCTAGCGAGGAAGGGAATATCTCACCAATAGTATGGCACAGCCTGCGACATAACAGAATATGCACCGGGGTGCACAATTCCTTGGCAGTGTATTCTTCTTGGTTAATGTTTCTTTTGGTAACCTACAGGTCTCCCTGATTTTTGACTGTCCGTGACTGAGATGTTTTTTCGCTGTTGGTTCACCTAATACCTCATTATGAAGGTTGGTAATCCATTACATTTACAGAGAATATCCTTCACCAATTGTACAAATCTCAAGCAGCCTTGACCAAACCCAAATTGTGCAATTTACTGTATGAACTCTTTTTGTTAGGCTTGTTATCTACATGATTATGGTTTGAAGAGGCATCTGATCCACCAACCGTTATAACAATCTTCAGTTTTATAGTTTTGGAATGTTATGAAAGAGATACAATTGCCGGCTTAACAGCGCCATCATAATTAAGTCCACTCGCCCTGTCATTGATAGTGGTAGTGTATACCAATTTTCTTTTATGGACGCCGTAGTTTACATACATTTGCCATACTTCTCCCTAATAAGGTTCATGTGCCGGTGGTATTGTATATGCAGGTTTTCGGATAAAGAAGTCTTGCCATTTTATTGTACAGTCTAATTCTTGAGGGTGTGTATTTCTGGTTAGTGGTAAATTAATCCTTTTAGTCCAGTTGATATTTAACCCTGACCATCTGCCGTAATTTGTGATTTTGCTTTCATGCGGTTAAGATTAAGTTATGGGTTTTTAACTAATAAGAAAATCAGTGGCGGCTGCCACTGAGTAGCACGGGTGGAGAAATAGAAAAATAAATTACAAAAATTACTTCCCTTGCTGCTGGCTTGAAGCAGGAAGCACACCCATGCTTCCCTAAGCCAATCACAACACTGAAATGCAGCGTTGTCATTGGTCTGAGTGCCGTGGTTTGGCGCTTAGACAGGCAGTGGGAGACTGTGCGTGTTCCTCACCAGTCTGTGTATTGCAGCCTGATGGGGAACAAGCAAAGTGCGCATGGCTGTTTAGCCTGCCCAATAAGGCCGGCCAAACATCCATGCCCACTTAAGGTCCCACCACTCCTCCCTCCCCTTGCTGGCTGTGACGACAGCCAATCCCACCCTGCAAACCTGCCAGACTACGGAAAAATAAAACGATAATAAGTGTTATATATCACTTTATTTTTCCTTTTTCCACTGCGTAAAATGCAGTGGGGTGGTGCATCTGCATACAATGCATCAGCATACAATGAATAGTAGGATTCTTCAGACTCCAAATTGTATGTCTAGGCAATGATGAAATTCTCTAAGCAACTAGCTAGGAGCTCTTTTGCCAAAGCAAATGAAATTAGTGACTAAGAGCATGCTTGTCTTGTACCTCTTAACTTTTATTGGATGAACATTTGATTATTTATGTTGATATATTTATATTTTTCTTTTTGTGTGACGGGGAAAGTGTAGAGCGTCTTAGTTGAATTGATAAATTAGGCCATGGCAATGACATTTGGTTCAATTGGTGTGTAACTGCAACCAGTGTTTGCAAGTTATCAACTGTCAACCTGCCCAAGATGACTGTTCTGCACAATCCACACAAGGGAGGCATTATCTTGTTGGCTATCATTTGTGCAAAGGATGTGTTGTCCACATTTATCAGGGGCAGAAATGTATACGATTCGTATAAGTGAGGGGGTTTACCAGGTTTAGGGGGAGTAATGCCAATTGCTTCCTGGAGAGACTAGGCGCAGCAACTCAGTCCTGCATCTCCTTAGACATTAATAGTAAGGGGTGAGTTCTGCATTTTACATATAAAACTCTTTTGGCAGCCCAGTACTGCCCGGTGCGTTCCTATTTTTCATGACTTTCTCTTTTTATTTCCTGTAGTATGATGGATGCAAACATAGTGTCCTGCTCTGCTGTTTCTACCCAGGGCAATCTATCCCTGTCCAAGTCCTTGCGAATGCTCTAGGTGTCTGAGGTTATTTGTGCAGTTCGGCATAAAATTAGGTAAATGCTGTTAAAATGTCTGTTTGCTAGTGTAATAGGTCTCCCTGTTCAGTCTCTATCTGAAGCTGCCCACTGGGGGCAAATGAGGCTGTGCGGAGTGTGAACTGGGCGTTCGTCCTCCAAATATCTTTTGACTGATCCATTGTTACCTACCAATTTAATTTCTCTGTTAGCCGCATCCGTAAAATTCTATCATTGGCGTGTGCCTCTAATAGTAGTTTAGGGTCATTGGATGTGCTGTGTATGTTGCTATGGTCCTTTTTAGGTCTTGCCTGGCCCAGCGCATGCGCTGGTCTGGCGAGACTTATTGAGAGGGCTCCAAAAAGTGCTACCAGGCCAGCCTAGAGCTACAGTGCATGTGCGCCACTTTTACCATGATTACTTTCACTTTAGCGGCCGCACGGCCGCTTTGATGTTTGATCGCTATTGCGATCACTTTCACTTTTGCGGCCACACGGCCACTTGGCATAGCCAATAGGTCTCGCTTTTTGGACCTTATAAGTGTTTAGTTATGCAACTGTTGCATGACTAAACACTTATAAGGTCCCAAAGGCGAGACCTATTGGCTATGCCAATGCTTGTTTTCTGTCTCATGGGCATTGTCTATTTTGAGTACCAACACACTTTGGTTTCTTTACTTCTGTTATAGAGTGGTTTTAGAACGCCGGGGCCATTGTGTCCCTTCTTTATTGAGTTAATGAAAAAGCTACTTCCTGCCATGCTTTATACGACCATCATGTATCATTCCACATTATGCTATTGATGGTTGTACCAATCAAAGGCCATTGACTTTGCTTATTAACTGCTGCAACACTAGTGTGCCTATTGACAGTCCACCTCCCTCATTCCTCTTCCCTTCATTTGTCTGACCGATGGATTTGGAGTTCTGTTCTGCCACCGCTCATGTTGGAAACAGGGTGGAGACCGCAAAGCAGGAGACTGCATCTCTCATGCTACAGATAATAAAAAGCAGTTGCAAGGAGTTTAATTTATTGACTGTCGTATATTGGCATGTTTGTAACAAGTAGTTTCTGCTATTGGTATAGCCGTCCCTTTGTATTATGGCCATCTGTCCTGTGGAATATGCCCCCCTCATCTGTTGGTCATGATCACCTTAGCTACACTCCTAAGGACATCCCACAGAACGCCGTGTTCTGCTTTTTCATTGAAATCTTGCTGTGGGGCCTCTCTAATCCATGCTTTTACCGTGGGGTCCAGAAATGTTTAATTAACCTGCCATTCTGGTGTTTTTCCTTAATGCTCCTGTCTCCAGATCTTACAGTATTATGACGGAGTGGTTGGTTAAGGTAATTCTTCCTAACTCAGAATCTAAAATTGCAAGAATCAGTGAGTTATCTATACGAAATAAATCTATTCTTGTGTATTTGTCTGAAGTAGAGTGTAATTTAACATCTTCATCATTAAGATGGTGTATTCTCTATGCCATGCAACAGTGTGGTGGGGGTTGGTGGTTTGTGGAAGCGTACTATTGAACAATCATAACTTCTGTCTTGTCCCCACTCAGCTTCAGGAACTTACATGACATCCACTCTGCCACTTTAGTCATGCAACTGAGAATATTCTTGGATGCTGACGACGAACCCTTAGGGGTTGACACCATGATCTGCGTGTCATTTGCATATGACACTACCTCTAGCCCAAAGGAGAGAATCATTGCTGCTAGGGGTGCCACATAATGATTGAAAAGTGCAGGGTTCACCGATGAGCCCTGCGTAACTCCACAGGGTAAAACAAAGGATTCAGAGTAGAAGTGCTGTAATTTCACCCTTTGAGATCTTTCCTTCAGAAATGAGGACAGGAGGGTTAGACCCTGGTTGGATATGCCAAGATTCTGGAGTCTGTCCAGCAGCAGTGTAGGCGAGATGGTATCAAAGACTGCCGACAGATCAAGGAGTATCCGCACCACCCCCTGCCCTGCATCCACAGTGCGCCTGATGTAGTTGGTGGCTGTTATTCGGGCGGTTTCCGTCCCATGGTGTTTCCTAAAGCCGAACTGAGTCATTAAGCCAAAGTTGCTATTCCGCAGTTTCCTTCAACTGGCTATTAAGATGCATCTCCAGGATCTATGCAGGGACAGGGAGCAGGGAAATAGGACGGTAGTTCATACAATCCCCGGGGTTTAGGTTAGATTTTATTAGACGAGTCCTAATAATGGCTTGCTTCCTACTACGAGGATAGGATGCGGATAGGATCACATTATTCATTCATTTACAAAGAGGTTCTGCTATGATGATGACTGCCATGTGAAGAGTTGCTGGAGGGCAGGCTTCTAGGGGTGATCCTGCATGGGTTTTCAAAAGATATTGTGTGACCTGTTGGGACAAAAGGGTAGCGAATTTAGAGAGACCATTGGTGTTGATGATTAAGCCAGATCGCACCTCCGGGGCAGTTGTAGTATGCCTACCAGAGACCACGGGGTGACTGGACAGCCTAGAGTTGGGATCAAACTCAGTGTAGATATCCATGATTTTGGACTGAAAAAAGGTTGCTAGCTGATCACAAAAAGCTTGTCAATATCTGACTGTGCTCTGGGTTGAGAATCTGAGAGCTATTGTACTAGTCCAAATAATTTTTTAGTGGAGGATGACTTTTCTATTTTATAGGTACAGTATTTAGACTTTTCTTCCGTCACTAAACATTAGATAGTTATTTCCATTAATTTTATTCATACAAATATAATATTTTTCCTATGAACACCTATATCTACATTTAATCTTGAATTGATAGTTTCACATTCGTTCAACTAAACCAGTAGATATGTTAAAAATGCAATATATTTCTCAATTCAGAGTCTCTTCAAAGACGCTTATCGCATCTATTTACTGAAAGGCCTTGATCCTTTTGCAGTGGAAGTCAAACATCCATATAGCGTAGCTATATAGACCTTTGCCAATAGTTTTTTGTTGTTCTAGGATTATAGCATTTCAGGGGTTGCATCATGCACACGTTTTGTGGTGTGCTACCACTTCTTCAGAACTCTATGCTCTCAGAACTGTGTATGCCTTTTATAGCTATCGCTGACCTTGATTATACATTTTGATGTGATGGTTCCTGTGGATACTAATATTTCATATATATTTAAGATATAGATTCTTCACATGTTCTCTGCGATGAATCGATTTGTCGAATCAATTGCAGGATATCTAGTATTACTCACACTTCATCAAACTACAGATGTGATACCCCCAAAATCTCCAGAACTGCTAGGCACAGCATCCAGAATGAACTCAATTTAGCGATTGCTTCCCACAAACCATGTTTAGAGGCTATATAAACCACTGTGGTGTGCAGCGATTAAACAGTTCCCACCTTTCATGGGAGAGTTCAGACCCTGAACGTTCACATTAAGTAGGGTTAAGACCCTAACCCTTGTATCAATTGTTGATAAAGTTTGACCCGCTGGTAGGATATCTCAATATTATTTAATACCACTTTTTAAGGACAACCGTGTTCTATGTGCCAGATAGTCTGTATGTTTGTTCACCTTAAATAAAATCCATGTGTTATCACCATTGTTACTTGTATCTAAACCATCTCAGTCTTTCTCTCTTACACCACCCCTCTGGGTCAAAAATAGTAAAAAGAGAAAAACCTCCATCTGAACGTCACAGATGAGGGCTTCCTTGTTCCAACCGTAAACATTTCTTGGTTCTTCTAAAGTCTTTGCTCTGCCTTGTGAGCTTTGCTTCTTTCTTTACTTCTGAATATTGCCTTGGTTGACAGGCAACATTTAAAGACTTTACAAAAGTTACAATTGTGCTGCATATCATTTTTGTAAGGACTGCAAAAACCACTAAACTTATAGGGCTGAGCTTTTCACAACATAGTGCCCGGTTGTAGGGAAGTGGGGTATTATGCAGTGAGACTGGTTAGGCTTCACTATGTGATACTCTCACGATACCCCATATGGGTCCGTTGGATTCCCACTAATGAATCCTTAGGTCAGTCCTAGTAAAGTGGCACAGAGCAGCCCAGCTTTACTAGAGGAACATGTGTTAAGCATTTCAGAGTACCAACTTGGACAATAAATAATTGACACGACTTTAAAGAAATCAGATACCAATTTATAAAAATCAAGCAGATTTTTTAAATATAAATTTAGACACCAAAACAAACGCAATTGGACGAGTATAACCGGGGTTACGCATTTTAGAAGGAAAAATCTGTTCAATTCACTACAACAAAACGTTAGCGTTATGGTCAATGGAGAAAAGCACTAGTGACAATTGGTCACATGAAGGTGGAGTCCAGTGGAACCCACTGGGGGGTAAGGTGATACGGGTTCCAGGACCAGGCCACGCCAATCAGTCAAACTTTACCTGGCTCATAGGGCTCTGGTGTAGAGTGCTGCTGGCTGGTCGTGGTGCTGAAGGGTGGTCTGGGGGGATGGTTTTTCCACTTAGATGGTGTTGATGAGGAAACGTATGCTAAAAAACAATAACCGGGCCACTGAGGTGTCAAGTTGAAGATGCTGCGGAGGTCCCTTGAGGTGCCGTCTTGAACAAAGGTAGTGGTAGCTGGACTTGCCACCTATAAGCCTTGACCGTGGCAAAGTCAGCTTGAAATTATTCCGACGTCCTGGAGCGGGGAAATGCAGTAGCCACCTGAAACTTGCTGGAGGTCAGGACTATCTTCCTACAATGCTGTAGACCATTTACTTTTGGGAGGTCCCTTGGCGAGCCCTATAGCCAGTGACTCTTTGATTCCGGGATCGTTCGGTGCCTACTGGCTGCAGGGGATTAGTGCCCCTAGTTTAAGGGAGTTCTCGATTTGTCTTTGGCTCTCAGAGAAGTTCCTCGTGCTGGCGGAACCGTAGTCTGGGGTGAGTCACAGTTGTGCAGTTGCAGTATGGTTGCCATAGGAGCAGAGTATCGCAACTTCGCATTGTGCAGTTCGTGAAGTCAGACTCTTGTCTCTTCTTTGCCCTTCCTTGCAAGTTGAATCATCTGAGGTTCTGGTGCCAGGGGTAGGGGCATCTGATCTATATTAAAAATAGTGATGTACCGCCACCATTGTTTGGGTGGGGGAGGGATAGGGGTGGGTGTTGTTGTGTTTTTCTTGTTTGTGCTTTTACTTGGAGACTCTTCGCTTAGGGCCCTGCTATTTCAATGTCCGTCCTGGACTGGGGGGCCTTCCTGCCTCCCATCGCAAAGAAAGATGGGAGACAATCAGGCGGACTGGCTCTTTCCCTTGCCACTTGAGGTTGGCTGATCTCGCTTCCAGTCGTTATAAGGAACTGTAACCCTCATTTGATAACCCTTCAACGACGGCAGTGAACTCCGATTGTATGTTTCTTGCTAGCCGCTTATGTTTTTCTTACATCTGCTAATCCCCCCCCCGCGAGGGGCTACTTTAGCCTTATTGTTGACTATGCCAAGAACAAAAAAATTTAATAAACAAACGTTTGACAAAAATAGTGCTGTGACCTTGCCACTCGTGGTGAGGGCAAAGTAGAGTTGAATCAGTTTGCACTGCTCCTGCAGGCCTGCTGTTATCAGTTTACTTGGGTCACTCAGGGTGACACAATCAGTGCTACAGGCCCTCGTGACCCCTTCAACTCTCATGCCCAGGGTACCACTTTCCAAGGACTTAAAAGGAGGTCAAAGTCCTTGACAATAGGGGTTACCTATTTGCATGCATCCGTTTCAGGGAAGGAGCACTGGCGCCTGGTTAGAAGCCTCCAGGTCACTTTCAGAGTCATACCCATCAGCATTGAAGATAAATGTGTGGCCATTTTCCCACACCAGTTTGGTGCATTATACTGAACATAACTTTTAACTAAGCCTGATTCTCCTGGAATAAATATTCTTGAAGTTAGCCCTTTGGCTTGGACCCTCATTATGTTGCACTCATTCATGCAATGCACAAAGTATTGTAGGCAATGCTAGTACAGCGGCTGTAAGTATTTGCTGGTTATTACAAATAGCAGAAAAGGTCGTCCGGATCTTACTGTATCCCACAATATCAAAGCTGTTCTTGAGTTCACATTATGAAACCATAAAACTGGCTGATAATATACACTGCCTTAGCACATAAACTGTCATTCTTATCTTAATAAAGCACATAAAACTTTAGTAACCTCCCATAAATCTCACGTGGGTTCCATGTCTTTGACTTATTATAGTTCTGTATAGCACGTTTAATGTTGAAAGAACAGTGCATGATAACCTAGATGAGAGTTCTGGGTATAACAGGACCACAAAATATGATCCATTTGTTGTAGGGCTATTGTAAGGCAGAAGAGATGAGTTGAGTAGCGAAGAAAAGGAGTGCAAAAGATCTAGGCTGACCTTTACAGATTTCATTATATGGAGATTGTGGATCCTATTGGAGTGCCTGTAAGAATCCTCCCTATTAAATCAGGCGCTGCACGTTTAGCGCACATTTTACTGGCTGCCTGATCTGAGCAAGAACAGTGTCTGTCAGACTGACCTTTGCCCAGTCTGGCAGACACTTTTTATTTTGTGTAAAAAGATTGGGGGTGGGGCGGGGAGCTCTTCGCCCTGAAGGATGGGCTGCTGAGGTTTGTGATACTGCTATCTCTTGCACCATATATCATGTTGATTCTCCCTCCGGTCCTAGGACCAAACACTGACTCGGGTGTTAACCATTCCTAGGCTGCATGACTATTTGCCAAATGCATTTTGATGTTGCTGAGTTGTTCGCCATGTATAGATATTGAGTCTGTGTACTACAACGTCCATCAAAACCAGGCAGGGTTGTGAGGGTGTTGGTTGAATGTAGTGATACATTGTACAAAAGTATATTTGATATTTTTAAAAACCTCTTTCACATGATTGTATATTGATGCCTATATCCTCAGGTAGCCATTTTGTTGTAACTTCCTCCCTTGGTATGTTCCACCCACCCCTCCCCTTTACCCTACTATGGTACAGTCGTGGAATGTTGGAATGAAGTCGACCTTAGAATGTTGTCAACCGACTTCTGTTCAGAGAGATGCTGTAACTGACAAGCTGAGGATGCGTCTATGGTTTTAACTAATAAAGAAGTTAATCTTTCCACTTACCTGCGTGGTCACTTGCTACATTTGCCGACGAGTTACAAGGGATGCTGTGACAGGGACGGCGGTGCATCCTCCCCTGTAGTTATGCAGCTTGCAGTTGGTGATAAGGACTTGACAGCATCTGGATTGTGAGTAAAAGGGCACAGCAACAGCGGTTAAGCGGATTTATCGGCCGGTTGCCGTGGAGGTTGTGGATGTCGATACAGGAATTGAGAAAGTGTGTCACAGAGGTTCGGCACATTGGAGGTCTTCAGGGTGCTCACAGGGGTTGGAGAGCGAGAAAACCCTCATGTTGAGCGTTGCGAGGGGGATTTGGAGCTGGAGTATCGGAGAGCCTGTGGTGGTTTGAAAAAGAATTTACGGCGGAACCCTTGTGAGCGTTTTACTTAGCGGGTGGTGGACATCCGTCACACCTCGACTAAGAAGTACAAATACATTGAGGCCGATCTGTGTGTGGGAGCAGCGAGACGGCGCGACGGCTGATAATCAGTAATTGAGGTGGCGAGGCAGCCGTGTTGGTAACGTGAGCGATGGACTTTTTGAACATAGCTCAACCAGATTACGTGGCAGTGCATCGGGATACGGCATATCGTGAAAGGAGAGGAGAGAGCATTCGGAGAGGACGGGGGGCTTTTACCTCGTCGGGAACGGTGTGCACATCCTTCCCAGCGTGAGGCGGCTACGATCTCCCGTGAGGTGTTTCCTGTCAGCGGTGCACATCCTTCCCAGTGTGAGGCGGAAAAGATCTCCTGTGAGGCGTTTCCCGTCAGCGGTGGAGGCGTCGCTCTTCGCATCGCAGGCCAACCAGAAGGAGGAGGACGCGAAGATTCATCGGAGAAACAGGACTGTTAACGCTCAGAGGTTGAATTTTTTTTTTTTTTTTTTAATTTTAATTTTTGGGCTGTTGGGAAAGACTTCGACAAAAGTAAACTAACTGTTCATTCTTGTGGTATTTACAGTGAGTAGAGCACGATTTAAGTGGGAGTGAATGAGAATAGTTTTTTTTTCTTTCTTTCTCTATAAAGGTGTTCTCTCAGAGTATATTCAAGGTAAAACGAACGGTTGAACAGTAAAGACATTAAATAGATATTTCAAGCTGTCACCTAGGAGTAAATTTGTATTATACTACTGGCTTGCTGTTTGAGTGAGGGGTATTTAGAGTGCCAAGGCTTATAGTTTGTATTCTGGGAGACATGGCGGGAGCGGGAATGAGCCATCCTCCCCCATTTTTGAATGATCTAGGTGAACCAGAAATTCCGTGGAAGAGATGGGTTGGAATTTTTAAATCATATTTGATTGCAATAGGTGGAGGAAACTTTTCAAACATACGGAAGCAGCATATTTTGTTGCACAACTTGGGCATACAAGGTAGAAAGGTGTATGAGGATGTGACAGGGAGGTCGGTTGAGGATGATCCCTTGGAGGAAGAGGAAGGTGTGGATGTGTATGAGTATACCTTGAGGAAGTTGGAGGCGCACTTCAAAGTAAAAATAAATGTGGTCCTGGAGAGACAAGTTTTTCAAGCGCTATCAAAAGAGAGATGAGAAAGTGTCCCCATATGTAGCAGTTTTGCGGGGGATGGCCGCCACATGTGAGTTTGGTGCACTCACTGACTCCCTTATAAGGGACCAATTGGTGAGATGCACAAATGACAAAAAGGTGCAAGAAGAGCTTCTCACAAGGAATCCGGATCTAGAGGAGGCCATTAACATAGCTAAAGGTTTAGAGCACACTGCACAGTGTATGAGAGAAATGAAAATTGGTGGGGCAGTAAAAGATAAGTTGGAATGCAAAGAGGGAACCAACAGTGAGGCTGTGTGTATAGTGGATGAAAAAAAGAAGGAAGGGTCAAACAAGAGAACAAGTAATTTACAATGTTTTAGATGTGGTAGTCCTAACCATTTGGCGAATAATTGGAAGTGTCCCGCAAGAAGTATTGTATGTAGAAAATGCAATAAGAAGGGGCATTATTAGAAAGTTTGTAATGTATTTATGCCAAAAGTACACATGATTGAGCAGAATGAGGATGGAGAAGTTACAGATAGGAATTTCATTTTTCAGATAGATGAGGAGGACACGGAGAAAAATACAGGGTATCCCATGTGTGAAATCAAGTTGGATGACGAATGTTTTAAAGTGTATGCGGACTCTTGTTCTCCATTCACACTGGTGGATAAGAAAGTATTTGAGGAGAAATTTGCTAAACATAACCTTATTATAGAGAAGGCAGACATTTCTCCGTCAGGGTACAAAAAGTTCCCATACCCGTAGAAGGCATGGTAAGAATGAGGATTTCTATCAAAGACAGACACACGGTGGGGAAGGTTTATATTTCGAAAGAGGGGTCAAGCTTGTTGGGCTGGAAACATCAGAAGGAGCTTGGCATAAAGCTTGATCCCAACAACAGTGAACAGGTTCTACTCATGGAGACCCCAGGGGTTGGGGCCACGCTAATTGAGAGTTACCCGGAGGTATTCAATGAGGAGTTAGGACTGCTTAAGAATTACATGCACAAAATTGTACTTAAAGAGGGGCCAAGGCCAGTCATTCACAGGACAAGGTCAGTACCCTTATTGATGAGGGAACCATTGAGATTGGAGTTGGAGAAACTAGTGAGACAAGGGATGATACAAGAAATTGAGAGCTCAGCGTGGTTGGCACCCATTGTGATCACAACTAAGGATGGGGGCAAGAGCATTAGGCTCTGTGTGGATTTGAGAGCGCTCAACGGAAACATTGTGGTAGACAGACACCCCTTGCCAAGAATTCATGAGATGTTGAGCACCTTGCAAGGTGCTTAAGTGTTTAGTGTCCTAGATCTATCGCCGGCATACTATCAAGTGAAATTACACCCGGAGTCACAAACGTTGACGGCATTCACTACCCCTTTTGGCAACTACAAATTCTTAAGAATGCCTTTTGGACTAGCTTCTGCAGCCTCAGCCTTCCAAAGAGCCATGCAGCACGTGCTCAAAGATTGCAAAAAGGCCATGTGCTTCCAAGATGACATACTCATATATGGCATGAGCGAAGAGGAGCATAAGGTCAATGCAGAGAGGGTGTTGGAAAGGTTGAAAGAAGTAGGGTTTACCACTAAAGAGAGTAAGTGCAAGGTTGGGGTCACCTCCGTAGAGGATTTGGGGCACATAATCTCGGAAGAGGGAATCAAATCTAAACATAGCCTAGTAGAAGCAGTGATGAAAGCGCCCACACCAAGCAAGGAAGAAGTGCTGTCATTTCTAGGCCTGGCAGAGTACATGGCAAAGTTCATTAGGAATTTTGCTATGATGGCTCAACCCTTAAGGGAAATGCTAAAGAAAAAATGTGAATTCACTTGGGGGAGAGAACAGGAAGAGGCAACGGAACATATAAAAGAAGCCATTTCCAAGGCACCATACATAGGCAATTTTGATGTCAATAAGGATACCATAATTACCACGGATGCCAGTAGCAAAGGGATTGGGGCGATGTTATCACAGAGTACGAAGGAGGGTACAAATGTGGTGGCGTTTGCTTCAAGAACATTGTCAGCAGCCGAATCGAATTACTCCACGATAGAGAAAGAGGCTTTGGCGGTGTACTGGGCGATCCGACACTTCAATTTCTATGTGTGGGGCATGCCGTTTTCTGTGCACACGGACCACAAACCCTTAGTGGGGTTATTTGGGAAAAAAGAATTGGCAAATCTGACGCCCCGCATAGCTAAATGGATACTGGGCTTACAAAGCTTCAACTTTAAAGTGGGTTTTCTACCTGGTCACCAAAACAAGGTGGCAGATTTTCTGTCTAGATCACCATTAGAGGAAGGTTTGGGATCTGAGTCGGAAGAGAAAAAGGTGATGGAAATAAAGATACCGGCAGTAACGAAAGAAGTATGGGATGTGCATTCAGAACAGGATGCAAATCCCAATAAGTGCAAGGATCTGGCGGAAGACATCCAACCGTACTGGAATGTACGTAAATTTATTCTCAAGTCGGGAAAGATCGTACCCCCGGAGGGTTTGAGATCAAAGATTATTGATCTCACCCATGAGGGGCACATGGGCAGGAGTATGTGTAAAGCACGTTTAAGAGCTGTATACTGGTTCCCAGGGATGGATCAGCTCATGGAGGACAAAGTGAAGGATTGCTATGCATGCAGTATCAGTGACAAGTCTAGAAGCAGGATTGGACATTACAGGGCCCATCCGGTCGATAGGACCTCAAGACAGGTACCTGTTGGTTCTAATTGACTATTACTCAAGTTGGATATCTTGCAAATTTGTGAACACAATAAATACCAAGACACTTATAGAGTTCATGAGCGAAATATTCTCGAGAGAAGGAATTCCCTCCACCTTGGTTACTGACTACGGGGTACAGTTTGTGTCGGAGGAGATGAGGGAGTTCCTTAAAGACATGTCAATATCACATGTACGCACACCCCTATATTATCCCAAAGCTAATGGGAAGGTGGAGAGGGCAAATAGGATGATGGAGTGCATACAACTGGCTAATAAGTCAGGGTTAGCTATTGAGCCGGCTATTAGAGACATGCTATGGGCATACCACACAACACCAAGTCTGTCGACGGGACAGTCACCCTTTCAATTATTGAGGGGAAGGAAGGCAGGCACAAAGTTGTCCCCTAACTGGTTGGGTCCGAAGGAGAGGGTATTGGTCAACTTGAGTGAATTCAAAGCTAGGACTGATACCCGGCAGAGGAAGTACCAGGAGTGGTATGACAGGAGGTGGGTGTACAGGAGAAATCCCTCCGTCCAGGGCAAAGTGTGTACATCAGGAAACCCGAGATACAGGGTGGTAGTGGAGGTAAATACTACCCTCCGGGTAGAATCAAGGAGGTCAAAAGAAACGTAATCATGGAGGATGGAAAGAAATGGAGCATGGACAGGGTGGCGTTGGATGAGAGTGGGGGTATCCACAGAGAGGACAACAGGGGTCATGGACAAGGTGCTGGGGTGTTGAAGACTCAAATCAGGAGAGGGTACCGCCAAAGGTACACTCCATGCTGGCACAAGGATTTTAGTATAGGAGACCAAAGTCAAGCAGAATGTTCATATACTTAGGTCCACACCACACATGGGGCACCCAGGGAGGTGGGTAGCTTTGTTTTCCTATTCCTGTAGTGAGTTCCTCTCCCCTGCCCCTTTTCCCTTGATGGTCTGTTAGGGAAGGAAGATGTGTTGTAACTTCCTCCCTTGGTATGTTCCACCCACCCCTCCCCTTTACCCTACTATGGTACAGTCGTGGAATGTTGGAATGAAGTCGACCTTAGAATGTTGTCAACCGACTTCTGTTCAGAGAGATGCTGTAACTGACAAGCTGAGGATGCGTCTATGGTTTTAACTAATAAAGAAGTTAATCTTTCCACTTACCTGCGTGGTCACTTCCTACACATTTGTTTTGGGGAGAGGTCGAACATGTCCTTGGAAATGAATCAAAAGCATCAATTAGCAAAACTTTTCCTTCCAATACAACCACACGTGAAGGGATTTTTCTGTTTAGCTCTGGTTAGTGTTTACAGCTCATTCAGCAGAAAGGATCTGGGACCTATGGTGTTTTCTGTTAAGTTTGTTAAAAGTTGCGTGGAAGGGCTGAAGTTCAAATCTGTATTTTGTTTCAGTGCTGTCTAAGGTTCCCTGAGCTCTTAAAACAGTTGTTTGTCTGCACAGAATCCGGTGATGCAATACTGAGAAAGCTAAGCAATTGTTCAAGGTCCAGTTTGAAGGAAAGTGACTTGGTATGTAGATTAAAATAAAAATCAAGTTATCAGTAAAGTAGGTATAGTCTCTGAAGAACCAGAGTTTTTCATTTTTCACCAATATTGAAACCACGGTCTAACTTCGCAATCGGTGTGCCTTAGTTGCTGGTAAAGGAAGGGTATCATATAATGAAAATGAAGAGCGCTCTAAGACATTATATTACACACTTTCTTTCCCTTAAAGAAAGGATGGAAATGCGACATATGTATGAGTATTCTGAAATGTTTCACACTTTCTCTTGCAAAATACCTGTAAAAATACCCTTTAAATTCTTTCCCCGTCCCTTCAGCACCTCATCCATCCCCCTTACCGTAATGGTCTTTTAAAGGTTCTGTATTTTCAGCCAAATAATAAAATGTTTTAGTTGGTATGTTATTTGTTTATTCACATTACCTTTCATCATGATGATACGGTTGTGAGATTCAAGAACAAAGACTCTGCTTATGTACCATCACATGCCCAGATGCACAGACAGGATTTTCCATGTGAATAATGGAGGGGGTTCCGGTAAGCCCAGTGGGTTGCCCCGGCTAGCAGTGTACTTTTTCAGTATTGAGGTCCAAATACTCATTAAGTCAAGGCAGGACACAACAATTCCAAATATTAAGTCCAAGTCCTGCTGATGTCTTGAGATTTGGATCCCAAGGCGTAGACGACAACCTGACAATTGTACCGGCCTAAGGTGCATAGCTGCTGAGATCACCTTGCTGCCCTTTCTGCTGGCTTCGTTCATTTTACGATTTAGTTGTTTTCTTTGACCTCAAAATCTTGACTGGGGAAGGACATGAGACTACAGCCAGTGAGGACTCCACAAGGCTGGGTACATCATCTTCGAGTCCTGCTGAAGCCTGTTTTTGGACCAGCAAATCTGAATGAGATCAGCTAGACAAGTTAGACACTGTAGTCCTCTCATTGCTGGGTCTACTTTGATTCCTTTTCTTGCTCATGTTCTCTTCTTTGGGACTTTGTCTCTTTTTTCTTTTTGACTCTCCTGGTTCTCCACTCAGAGCAGGCTGGGAACCATTCATCTGTTCCTAGAGAAGCACGTAAAGCTGGGTATAAGGGACTGAAGGACCAGAGGCATCAATCCATTCCCTAGGCAGACATGGAGAAAGGTTTTTCCCCTTCTTTTCGTATCCAGGCCCAGTAGTGTTGGTGGGAGTCATTCTTAATGTATTCCCTCGCTAGTGATTGGTGGGTGTTAAGATCTACACTTATCCTAAGAAAATTTCCATTGAACCCTTGAGCCACAGTTTAGGGTGTTCCAGCTGTACTAGGTGCAGGGATGTTAATATGAGAAACTTAGCTTCCTTACCAGCAATAAACCCCCCTGAGATTGGTTCTAGGCCCAAGGCACATCCTCACTTTAGCTTTCCTTCAGCTGTATAAAATGGGAGGCTGCAGCCAATGACCGCGTCACAGACTAGGATGCTAACCGGCAGTAGCTTCAAATGCCAGGTGAAAAAGGTCCATCAAGCTGAAAGTAAATGTCTAAAATTGCTTATATCCGCTTTCTTCTGGGAGTTTTTTCCCCCGCTGTGCTGGTCTTCCAAAAGCCAGAAAAATGACTAAGTCCCAATATGACATGATGCTGAGAAGGTTGCTCCTGGTCTCTTCTACAGCCCGAGGTCCTCAGGACAGAATTTGAGGCACTGGGTATTTTTCCGTTAAAGGCCCTCAAAGTCTCCTGCAGTGTACAAATAACTGGCCAGCTGAATTTTCTTTGCAGGATTGAATCCCTCTGTCTTTTGTGCCCCTTAAATAACATGCAGGAGCTAACCGGGTCACCCTTATAGATCCGTTCCAGTCTCTGGGATCAGTGGATATTGGGAACCCTTTGTTTCTTTCCCCAATAGTCGCATAGAATCTTTATTCCTTCTGGTATTCTTCCACATGCAGGAATATTTTGAATATCGGTGGTGATGAGGTGGCATTTTTATCCTAGGCACTAGCCTCTGCATGTTTTGGTAAACTTGACAAAGTCCATCCTTTGTATTACTTTCTTGTTTGCCCTACTCGAAGCCTTGCAAGAATCTCTGATTCATAATTGTCCCATTCAGACTCCCCTTGCAGGGCTTGCTCTACACCCCCAGAACCATAACTATGGAAAAGAGAATGCGCCTCCTCTCTCCGGTACTGAAATTCCTCTGGGGCTGAAAAGGTTTGTGCCCTCATTTGTGTTTTCCGTTGGAAAGAGAAGGCTATTGTGGCAGTCCTTTGTTACCTTCTGATCCTGTCCCGCCTTGATAACTCATGTTAGCTAAGTGGTCAGTGTTCACATTACTGAGCGGTCCAAGTACCTCAAGACAACCCAAACTAACAGCAATAACCTTTTCCTGAGAGAAGCTAGGTAAGACGGCAGAGTCAATATTCTAGAGGAGGCTTTTATGGTAGTGACTGAGGTAAGGCCAGCGGTGCCATGGATAGATGTACCACTGAAACTACAGTGTCCTCTCTCGCATTGCCCCCAACCCCATAACATTTAACACCTGCCAGACGGAGGCTAAGCTTATATCTTCTGCAATTGGAGGATTTAACCTTGAATCTATGGATGCAATGAACATCACCCATTGCGTTTGTTTTTAGTTTCATGCCCCCTCCAGCCCATTCTTCCACCACTCACCCACAAAATAAGGATCATCTCAACCTCTTAATGAAATACGTACAGGCACTTCTATATAAACAAGCATTGGCATAGCCAATAGGTCTCGCTTTTGGGACCTTATAAGTGTTTAGTCATGCAACAGTTGATGTTGTTACACTAAGGATATTGTGCTGCATAACTAAATACTTAAGTCCCAAAAGCGAGACCTATTGGCTATGCCAATGCTTGTTACGGGAAAGCAAGGGGTCAGGGATAGAGGCCAGATGAGTCGGCAGCCATCTGCTACTATTAAATTGTGTTCGAAACCATGGAGCCTAATCACCTCCCTTCTCATAGAAATATCATGCTTTTATATAATTATTTCTGACTCATCTAGTTAGTGGGAACACATATGTGAAAGGTTATTTCAGCAGTAAGAGGGAAACCATGTATTTGTCACTCAGCAAACAAACATACAAACAAATCCTTTGAAACTACCTTTTAGTATAGTTTAGATGAAAATTGAGCAATACAGATCTTAACTGAGTGGACACAACAGGCTGTGCTCCATTAAAGTTTCTTCAAACTGATTAAAGAAAAACTGTGAATAATAACTCCGACTGCAGCAATGTAAGGTTTAAATGTGCGGGGAAACTGATGCCTTTTAAAATCGAACCGTCCTTCTGAACCAAGTGCAATATGGAGAAACTTTGATCTGTCCCAAGATGTCCGATGAGAACGGAAGCCAGATGATACTGTGAGTAAAGGCATGAAGCATCAGACTGCGCAATGCAAGCCGCCCAATAAACAGACCCGTGCACTGCAGCCTTGTGATACCAACACACGCCTTTTGGCTTTTACTCAAAGGCTTGCATGTCTCATACGATTGCAGTGTGATTCTGTGCTTGGTATAAATGAAAATCTGAAATAAAGGAGGGAGCGGTGGGGAGGGGTGACCTGCTGGACGGCATAAGCATTGTGATTCTAGTATTTCCATGACTATGTCAATCATTCAACATTATACGCTTTGAGGATTAAAACTTTGTCAAAACTATACATTGATTCTAGGGGGAATTCGAACCTCTAGTGTGTAAAGTCCCGAGTAAGGCATGATACTCTGGGTTTTGGCTACCTGTAATCCCTTCTGTCTGTTGCTGGCTGACCCCTAAGAAGCACATTGTCACTGTCATTGAATGACTATTGTAAAAATAGTGAAGCACCATAGTTAGTAAGAGTTTACGCTATTGGCAGCACTCGTGCTATAAGGATATTTTCTTGCCGTGGTATGGCTTAAAGGTGAACCAGCACCGATTAACACAAGACTTGCACTCTAGGTACAACTTCCAGTGCAAATTTCAATACGAGGCCAACTGTTCAAGGGAGTACACCACCTCAAAAGTTGTATTTCGTTGAAATTGCATGTAAGAAGATGTGACATTCGGCTTGTTCCTTGTTTGTTGCACTATGCAAACTAACAAAACAAGGAAGTTAACCGTGGGGCCAAAGTGAAAGTGATCGCGGGGGAAAAATGCTACCGCCGGCCACAGCTTGCAGTGCATGTGCGCGAGTAGTCCGCGCGCAGCAGTAATCCTGCCATATGGCGCCTCTGCTCAAGCTCGCGCCCGCGCACATGCACTGCAAGCTGTGGCCGGCGGTAGCATTTTTTTGAAGCCCTTACTTGGTCTCGCCAGACCAGCGCAAGCGCTGGGTCAGGTGAGACCTAAAAAGGACTATTGAGATCATGCCAACAATTGGAGGGGAAAATAAGTGTACACTCTCTACTTCGTAATTAACAAAGGACAAAACCTGGAAACCAGTCTTAGATTGGCGAGTGCAGAACCATTATATCAACTCAGCATTTCAGAATCTTCATTGTGCAAGACGTCCTCCTGCTTCTTCTATGGATGACTACATGTTGACGATTGTCCGGGAAGATGCATTGTTCTACATCCCTGTACCTCAGACGCATCACCAGTGCCTAAGGTTTGTTCACACTGTCCTACCATTAAAAATAAAAGCTTTGTGAGTGTTTACAACATGTCTAGCTGTATTGGATGCACATTTAATTTGCAGCCAAATTCATGTGCTCCCATATCTTGAAAGTTGTCTGATAAAGGGGGAAAAGCCACGCTTGAACCTTGCCGCCCACAATTTAATCTCCCGGGTTTCACCATCCATTTCAAAATATTCACACCTGTGTCCACAGCAAACCCAGAGTTTTCTGGGGGCCATACTCAGCACAGTCACAGAAAAGTGTTACCCCAGCAATGATCGAGTGACTGCTTTCAGTCCCCCCTTTACTGAGCGTAGCGTCCTTCAACAGTGAAAATTATAAAGTTGTTATTGAGGCCAAAATAGCCTTGAACCAAATACAGTGTTGCATCCTTAACAGTGGAGGTTTTCAAGCTGGATGGCACCAGCCACTGGTCAAGAAGAGCATCATGCTGGAAACAGTGCTTTGTTTTTACTGAGGAAAAAAGGAGCGAGAAGCGTAGTGTGCAATTGGTAACATCTTTGTGTATCCTATCCTAGGTGGGATTAGGTGTGAAACTAGGATGAGGGCTCAATCTTCAAGGTTCCTCACCCCAATTTCTGATAAAGACTCACTCTTTGCAAACTTTTATGCTTTTAAGACATTGGCTCTTAAACTGTGGCCCAGGTCCCCCTGGGGAATCTGCAACACCTACTCGGAAGTCTGCGACTGCTTGGAAAATTTAATAATAGATTCATGTAGTGTACGCAAATAAGCCAAAATATTGAGCTGACATTTTTAAGTGTTCTGTAAATGTGAAGGAACTTGAAATTGGAAGCTAAAAATTGGGTTTGGATACTCAGATTGGTTTGTGGGGTTAGTGCAGGTACATTAAACAGAATATAATATGGGTGTTGTGTGGCTTCAATTGAATTTAGAAAATCTCCAACCCTCCAAATGTGTTTTTGAGGAATGGTTGAATCTGTATTTTTGTGCATTGTTTTGTGGTTCAACTCATCAAAATTGCTTAAGTCGGGGACCCCAGCTTCCAGTAATGACTTAGTGGGGGTCCCCGGATTCAAATTAATTTGGGGTCCCCAGATTCCAGTGATGATTAAGTGGGAGTCCACAGAAGTCAAAACATTAAGAACCGTTGCCTTAGGAAGACCAGGCTACCCATAGCATGTTGCTACTAATGTATTTGATTGCATTTTTAAAAAGGTTAACTGAATAAAACTACAATACTTAAATTGCTAAATAAAAGTATAGCCACTAATTTTATAGGCATTTGTGTAAAAACATTTTGATTTTGGGGAGGAGCTTACGACATTAAAAAGTTTCAAGACCACTGCTTTACAGAAATGTCAGATAATGGTCCCAACTAACTGATAACTGTGAGGATCTGGTGTTGGTGAAGTCCAGTTTTCAGCGCAAACTCCGATGGTGGATCAAAACAAGTTTTTTTTGTAGACAAATCTCTCAATGCCCCTGCTACTCTTGGCCTTTAACCCTGACACCTTCCTCACAGGCTGATGACCTCACTTTGTTCAATTAACAAAACAAGGACAATGATGCTCACAGGAATGACAACTACACATACGTGGCTTATATAAGTACACCTAGGTCTTGCAGCTTTTCAGACAACACTTCAACATAAAGTGGTCCTAGTTTGAACAGACCGCTTGACCACAATGTACAACATATGTAAATAAGGAGTCGCACGGTCTCCCGGGCTAGCCATGACATTTGTATTGGACAACATGCCATCACATACACTTTTTGGTGAAGCATCTAACAGGGATAGACGACAATGTTGCAAATCCATTTGCACAAGAGTGGGAGAAGCACTCCATAAAACACAAGTCACTCCAAAGTCATCCAAAACTCAAAGGGATGGTTATCCACATATAATCAGTAAGTTGTACACTTATGATCAAAAAGTAAGAGGACAGGTTGTACATAAGATGTTATTAACGTGTTTCTTCCCAAAGACAGCAGGGCTTTCTACAGGGTAATTATTGGTGCTCAAATCTTGTTAAAAAATAGTTGGTATAGAAAAACATTTAATATTCTTGGATCTTACCTAACTGATGCTTTTCAAAGTGTTATTTTTCCTATCTGTTCTTAAAAGTGCATAGATAAATAGTTGTTCAGCAGTTTCCTGTGTCCATTGTTTGAAGTAATGTTACGTGTTCAGGGTCGCGTGCCAAAAGGCTGGATGAAAAATATAATATTTTGAAAAGCAACAATTGGGTACGATCTAAGAATATTAAATGTTTTTGTCTAACAAATTTTGAAAAAGATTTGTGCAACAATTGCCCTGAAGAAGTCCCACGGTCTTTGAGCCGAAACGCTTTGGCTGCGTTCTTCATTACCTGACGAGAAAAAAAATAAAGAATATCATCTTAACTGCTACCTGTCCTCTTACTTTTGATCCGAATTGTACACCATATTGAATATATATGGAATTCATCCCTTTGTTTTTTGGACGACTTAGGATTACTTGCATTTTAATGAGTGCTTCTCCCACTCTTGTGCAGATTAATTTTGTAGTGTTTAAGGTTTTTAATCCAGGGAGTATGGCCCTCGTGACCTAGAACGATTGAGTGCAGCATTACACCGTGTAACCGCTTGATGTTGAGGTTTATAAATGTTAAAGATCCACTGAGCAGAATGCATCCGGAAACTCATGAGTGAAAGATAAGCTCTCACATTCTCTATTTATTTTTCTTCGACAAAGATTAATAAATAACAAGAAATATCAAAAGAGCTGCATCGGATATGAAGCGACCCCCCCCCCCCCCCCCACCCCCCTCCCAGCTTGACCGATTTTCAAGCATTTTCCCCGAATTAAGAATAGGACATTTTTCAAACATACACATCATCAGAGCAATTTGAATAATCCGAGCAAATAATAATCTTACCACCCATACTTGAAAAATACTAGAGGGGAGGGGTTGATATTGATCACTATTCAAATTAGTACATTACGGCAGAAAGACTAAATAATAAAATATACTTCATTGCATGAAAAAGACAGTGGGATTCCCCGTTATTTAGTCAACAAGATTTGCAATTGGTGCCCAAATTCATAGCCCCCCCCCCTCTCTCTCTCTCTCTCTCTTCTTACGTCCTTTTAGTTTATAGATGGATGACTCAATATTATATGCCGCAAATAATCGTGCCCGCCAAATGGAGAAGGTCGGGGGATCAACACTAATCCATTGGGAGGTTGTACACAAGCGGGCGATAGCCATAGCCATGAACACGAACTCTGTCTCTGATCTTACCCTGCGCCTGTTACATTATTGCGAATTCCGGAGATGAGAAGAGCAGGATTGATTGAGACTGAGATCCCCAAGGTCGTAGAGAGGAAGGTTTCAATACCGTAAATGAATTTTAATTTTGGACATGAGTAAAACATGTGAACAGTGTCTGCTGCCTGAAGATTACATCTATTACACTTTCCTCCCCTAGTACCCCCCCATTTAGCAATCTTCGCGGGAGTATAGTATAAATCAAATATTGACATAAAACGTTGACTCTTTACACTTCCAGTAATCAAAATCTGGTTTGATAAGGACATGGAGTCTTCGATATTCATTTCTTCCTCCCCCAACTTATTGGCCCACTTTTCTGATTGAAACCGTAAATCATCTGGAAAGGAGTCAAGCAATGTGGAATATAGCTTTCCAAGCCTCTCGATAGGATCCTTTCCCCAAAAAGCTCCGGATTTGCAAATATTTAAAAAAATCACCCATACTCTTCCTCCAGTATTGCAAAAGATGCCATTTGTCCATTACGATTAAAATCTCCCAATGCATGAATACCCTTATTGCCCCACTCAGATGTAACCTGATCCCGAAAAATTGGTGGTAAGAATGGTGTAGTCACCAATGGGGTATAAGCATTAAGATTCGAGATCTTTAGTTTTCGTTGAACCTGTTTCCACACCTTGAACGCTGCTTTCACAATTTTAAATCTTGTCTTTTTAGATTAGCTGGGTTCAAAAATCGACACACAGCCACACTTAGCTTGATTCCCCAATCCAAATTCATAAATAGATGGTCGGCTTGCCATTAGTATATCAGCCTTGGAGCCAACAAGTAATATGGCAATATGTTGGGGAATTGCAGCCCAGTAATAGAGTAGGAAATTCGGAATGGCCAAGCCCTCGCGTTGTTTAGGAAGAATCAGCCATTTGGCTGCTCTTCTAGACCTACGATATCCCCATAGGAACCTAGAGCATACCCTTTCTATCTTCAAAAAAAAAGAAGAAAACTCAAGAGGTATAGTCCTAAATAAATACAAAAACTTATGTAAAATCAACATCTTTAAAACGTTACTCCGCCCAATCGGGGATAAGTGTAAATGATCCAACCTCTCCAATTTCTTATTGGTAGTCGATTAATGGGCAAATGTTCAAATCAGGAATTTTATCTACCCGTGCGGTAATTGTGATACCCAAATATATAGCCTCTGAAACAACTGGGAAATCGGGAGGGCATGTCATACCAGAACATAAAATTTGGGTCTTGTCAGCATTTAGTTTGTACCCTGAAAGGACACCAAACTGAGCAGCTAAATCTTTTATGGCTGGGAAGGCGAAAGCAGCATCGCTCGTGAGGACCGCAATGTCATCGGCATAGGCCAACGCTCTGTATTCAGCCTCCCCAATCTCAATTGCTTTAATGTGAGAATTAATCTATAATTTCTTTAAAAAGGGATCAATATATAGGGCAAAAAGATGGGGTGAGCAGGGGCACCTCTGCCTTGTGCCTCTACTAATGATAAATTAACCTGTCCTGTGATCCGAATCACCGCTTCAGGGGATCTATACATCACCTTAACCGCCTGTACGAAACCTGTGCCCAACCCCTTCCAACATAAAACAGACCAGAGGAACCGCCAGGAGACCCCGTCGAACGCTTTTTCGGCGTCCAAGAGGAGAACTCCCAGCGGTGACCTCGTGGCATGAGCCCAATCGAAAAGGGCAATTACCCGGCGGACGTGATCAGTCGTGTCCCTTACTGGGATAAATAAATCTGTGTTGGGAGACCAAAGGGGTAATTACTTTTCCTAATCTAGTTGCTAATAATTTCGAATAGATTTTACTGTCGCTATTAATAAGCGTTATTGGCCTATAAGAGGCAGGATTTCGCTCAGATTTCCCATTTTTCTTAAAAACAATAATAGTGGTCTTCCGCCAAGAATCGGGAGTCTGATAGTTATGTGCCTGTTCAAGTAAATATGTGATGTCATGCTTAAGCTCTTGCCGAAATACTCTATAAAATTCCAGCGGAATGCCATCAGGGCCTACTGTTTTCCCTGAAGGTAGAGATGTTGGAGCCAGCTCAATTTCTTCCCATGTAAATTGAGTTTTCAATACCTCATTTTGATCCTGAGTTACCTTTAACGTTTCTATTTCCCTTAAGAATTCATCCGGGGAGTCACTCTCCATCCCGGCGGAATCCTGAGCATATAGTTGCCTATAAAATTTTTTGAAAAACCCTTAGAATTCCTGCCGGGGTATCCTGAACCTATCCTTCATAATCCTGGATTTTAAGAATTCGATTGGTGACTTCCCGTTGCTGGATTTGCTTGGCCAAACCTCTACCAGTATTGTCACCCAGCTCATATGCCTCTGCCTTCTGCTGTGTATATCTAGCTGCGACCTCCATGCTGATATACCCATGAATTTTGGATTTTGATATAGCAATCTGTTGCTGGCAATCCTCTATACTTGTACCCTGCTGAATTTTACTCATTAGTTCACATTCTTCTTTCCCTAATTGTTCCACCCAATTTTTGATCTCCCCCTGTAATGTTTTTGGGCGTGCAATAGAAAAGCTCAGTTTCCTCTCGGACAGCCGCCTTGAATGCATCCCACTCTGCAGACTGATGCTGTGTTCCGATTGACATAAAAAAAACTCCACAATTCATTTGGCCATGTGAGAACAGTATGCCTCTTCCAGCAGAAGTTTCCTTTCAAAGGTCCAGGGCTTCTGTCCCTTCCCAACCCCCTGCATAGGGATCTCAATTATTAGCGGGTTATGATCAGATATTACTCTGGGGAAGATCTCGATATTACTTGTATCAACTAGTTGACTTGAAAGAAAAAAATAATCTAGCCGGACATGTTTATTATGAGGGGCAGAGTAGAAAGTAAATCCTGGGTTGGGTGATTTAAGTTTATGCCAACTGTCGGATACTCCATGTTCAATTTCCAGCCCTTGAAGGGCTCTAAAAAAATCTGACTTTCTTGCCTTGGTTTGTGGAGGAATCACATAAATCATATTGGCTATCTAAATGGATATTAAAATCCCCACACTATTAAAGGGCATGACCGTAAGGCAGGTTCTACACTTAAGAAATTCAGTACCTCCGGATCGTCTAAATTAGCCCCGTAGATGGAACCCAAAGTCAGAGCTGGATTATTTGCTGTAATTTCCACAATCGCCCAACGACCCAAATTGTCTGCCTTACTCCATTTGCATGAGCATATTCCACACCTAGCTAATATAGCCACCCCCTAATATTTATACTTTGACGGGTACAAGTTAGCACCTTGAAACCAAAATCCCCCAACCATCTGCAATTTATTCCAGTGTATATGGGTCTCCTGAAGGCATAACACATCTATATGCATAAACCGAAGTTGTTTTGCCAGCAGTCCCCGTTTTCTTCCATTATTGAGACCACATATGTTGACTGAGCAGATTCGTAGCACATTCTCAACCAATACTTCATTTCTGGAGATTTAATGGGTCTGTTTGCCACTCACTAACGTAAAATGGCAAAAGTTGCCTACACCTTCAGTTCATGGGCAGTGCGCTATGGATAAGTTAGTCAGATATTTGATTATGATTTCCTTACACTAACAGCTGTTCCTTATGTAGTACAGGAAATGTAAAAGGCCCTAGTGACAATTCCTATTTGCCTCAACGTGGGCATGTCCGCGTGGTACTTGAGTTACTAGAAGGCACAATGGCGACACATTTACCCATCATCAGAAGTAATTGAGAGGGTTCGATGAAATCTATCTTTTTGCTTAGGTGATATATTCTCTCCACTACCAGACCAGCGATATCCCTGCTAAATCTACATCTACACCTGAAAGCAGGTGGCTGTGAAAATTTGGAAAAGAGGCATGAGGGAGGAAGAGGGAGCGAGGGTGCCATTCCCATTTGGAAAAAGAAAGCAGGAACATTGGGAGACACTGCACTCCAGTAAAACACCCACACTAATAAGTGATCAGGAGGCAAGTTGGGTGTACCTGCTTTAAAAGAAGGGACACATTTCTAATTGTCTGTGCTGAACACTGCCCAGTTCCATGAGTGGATTTGTATTTTTGCCGGGGTCTTGTGCTGTACGCAGGACAAAGCAAAGTTTGAGAGAAAGTATGGATTCAAGTGGAAGTTCTAAGGGATTCAGTGCGTGAATCAGGATTCGGGGGGGATGTAAGAGGTAGAACAGGTGGTTGCTATACATCTGGACAATGGCGAGGAGTATAGAAATAAGGTATAGTGACAACTTAGCAGCACTGTATTGTTACCTTATTTCAATAAAATTAGGGTGAGTTAGTTAGAGGGTTGGAACAGCGACGTGGAAACCTGTGATATCCGGAATAGGTAGAAAATACGACGGAGGCCTGAGGGAGACAACGTGTCTCAAAGAAGAGGTGAAAGAATGAGTGTTAAATGTAGTTTATTGGAGGAGTGGAACTACGAACAAGACCATGGACGGTGATGGTAGCAAAAAATGAAATCCGTTTGGTAGTTTTTGAGGTGATTGTTAACTTCACCTAATTACTTGGTGTGTTAGAATTGGGGGTAGAAATCTGAATATAATCAAAAATATTTAAAAACTGATATTGTGTTACCAAGAAATAATTATAGTAAACATTTGTGCTTCGATATGTGTACTGTGCTTTTTTAAAGTTACAAATACCCCAGTTTCCAGTTTGACAGAAACCTTTTAAAATGCCTTTTTAAGTATGTTTATTTTACCTTTGGAAACATTGAATAGTGCTCAGAATACATCTTGCTCAGTGCAAGCTATGTTTATTTACCCATTTCAAAGGAATTGTTTTTTAGTAAGAGTACTTGGTGAAGTGTTCTATTGCATGGAAATGAACTGTCGACAAGTTTGAAATGAAGCAACACTAAAAGCTCTTCACTGTATAAAAGAACATACTATGGACTTTGACAATGCATTGTTTTACTTCTGCTTGGTGTCGTGCTCCCGCGTGACCATGAGCTCAGATGCCATCCACTCACCAACAATGCACAGCATTGTGGATTTTGGGAAGTGGCAGCCATTATAGCTTTGTGAAAGATCAGCTGTTTGTTTGCTGGCTGGTAAATTGGTGGAAATTCCCGTGAGTCACTCTTTTGTTACTTGTTTGACGAAAATCATGGCTAGCAAAGCCGCATGTACAGCTTACATCATAGGTGGTCAAAAGTCGTCTGTAGCTCAGTTTATATATGTAGGGAAATATGATGTGTATATAGCCCAATAACTTCTGAACTAGACAGAACTGGTCTGCATTAAGCTTGAAAATCAGGGCTCGTATTACTTACTTGGCACGTTGTCCTTATTAGTGCCACAGTGCACCTTTTAAACTGGTGCGCCGGGTGCAAACTGGGACAGCGCTCCCTATTACAAGTGATGTGCTGCCCCCAGGGCACTCGCAAACTCGCTCATCCCTGGGGAGTGGCCGCACACTAGTGAAGAGCAGACCTCCGATTCTCAATGTTTCATTAGTGTCCGTAAGCTGCATACCCTACCTGAGGATCTACCCAAAGTGCCAAGTGCCATAACCAACTCCTACAATGAGTCGCCGCACATCCTGGTATATGGAAAGCTAAAAGAAAACCCCTAATCACATTTTTTAAAACCTATTACACTGTTATGTTAAATGCAGTCCTATGTAAAAGTAAAAATGCAAACTCTGATAAAACCTACCTACAAGGCAAAATCCAATGAATAGGTGTGATCATTACTAACAAAGATCTCCGAACAGAATAAAACATCCTACTTTTTTTTTTTTCTTCTCCTCTCTCCCTGGTAGATAAGAGACATAACAGCTACTCACAACATGCTCCTGCCCTGGCAGGTGTTACTAGGGGTTGGCAGCAAACTGCTTTCATCTAAAAGGCTCTTCCAAGTTGCTTGACTAGCTATCCTTCTCTCTGTGCTTTGTGGTAACTTTGGGGTATCAAACAATGCTTCACCCAAACCAATATAACCATAGTTATTCATTAAGTTCTTCGAGTCTTTGACATTGAAAGTTGTTTTCCCCTTCAGTTAGTCTCTTTGCATGAGTGTATACATCTCTTTGAATTTCTTCTGGACTACTTTGTATCTATTTCCTCTTTGCCCTATCCCTCCCATTTAACCTCAAGGCACACTGGATGTTGTCCTTTGTCTTCAGGTTTAACTCCGCCCTAACATCTTTTGGTTGTTGCTGGCTTGCCTCTCCTTTTTAACGTTTTTATTTTTAAATTCATGCCTTCCACTATTTTATTAGTTCAACCACACAAAATTACATCTATTTCCTTTTGAAATATATTCACACAATAACTTCTCTGCCATATGAGTTATTGAATAGCATCCTATTTCGCGGACTGAATACATTTTTGCTTTAATTCTTCAAAAGGATTGCTTTATCAAGTTGTTGAGTAAAAACTAATTGTAAATCATGGGCTTAACTCTGACTTTTAGGCAATTTGTAAGTTATTGGGTGTACCCTCGCTCACTAGTCTGTTGAGAACCCCCTCCAACTAAGGGCCTCATTACAACTGACCCCCAAATCCAGAAATGGGCACGTGCCTCTGAATTGTAGTAATCATGAGTTTTGTGATAATTGCTGTACAATAAAAATGTTTCTCTTTCGCAATTTGCTAGGAAAGACCTGCCAAAAAGTGAAACATTAACTGTTCACAATAATGCAAAACATCAGTAAATTGAAGCGCAAAATCAGATTGTACATTTTAAAGGTTAATTCCAAGCATGAAAGGCAGACTGGTGCGGTAATTGCACACCAGGTAAAGTGCGCACGCGGAATATCCCTATCTAGTAGGTGCACGATTACCAGATAAGACGGGGGTTGATTTGTAATGCGTGGGTGCAGGCCCCCGTCAGAGGCTCCAGTAAATATCAGGACCGTTTCAGTCCAATATGACCCCCAACAACCTGTGATTTGGGGACTCCATTAAAGACTGGGATGATGGCCTCTGTGCCAGTGGCAGGGAGCCGAGTTTATGCCAGAGGTGGGTGGTGGTTCTTGAAATACCAGACATGTTCAGAGGGTTCTTACACGAAGGAGGTGGGCTGCACCTCAATCACCCCTCAA
The DNA here is from genome assembly GCF_964204655.1 of Triturus cristatus. Lineage (NCBI taxonomy): Eukaryota > Metazoa > Chordata > Amphibia > Caudata > Salamandridae > Triturus > Triturus cristatus. The sequence goes on from NC_140581.1 coordinate 192,008,959, forward strand.
GCATGCTTTGAATAACAGCCGATGGACTGCTTCTGTCAGAGGAGTGGGAAGGAAGGAAGAGAACAGCAGATTGCAACATGGAAAAACATTAACAGAGTCTGGGGCTTGGAGGGTAGTGCTCCAGAGCTGCAAGTCCAGTTTCCTTAGCTCGTAAATGCAGCTTCATGATAACAAACTTCGTGATAACAAGCTTTCAACATTAAACACGCGGCTCTCGCTTTTTGCACAGACTTATCAGGTTGGCCATCAACTGATGCAATTTACAAACTTCTTTTTATTTTCTGAGCGCTTGACTAATACCTTCACGTGGTGCACTGAAGCGGTCTGTCGGATAACAAAGGTCCCTTGGAAACGGTGTGGGCCCATGCAGTGTTTCATCGGTCGCAGCAGCCTTTATCTAAAGAGAGCAACGCCACTTCCTTCTCTGGGCCTGCAATAATGCTATCTATTTCTTGCTCTAATGACTTCCTTCCTGTCTCATTCTCTGTAAATTAGAACGAGTAACCCACAGTGCGGAACTCTGCAGCAGAGAGGAAAGAGTGATGCGCAAACTCGTGGGCAGTTATCTCGGGTGACCTGCCCTGTAGGTAGGAACAGATAGTTGGAGCAGGGATTCGGGGAGTAGAGTTGTCCTCACTGGCCCTACCATCACTTGCAGTTTATAAATTATAATAACGCATAATCTAAATAGTCAGTGAAATAGAGAGACTGCAGTTAAGAGCTGCTTTCGCGTCTGTAGCTGGGACCAATAGGACCTTGTTAAAACATGGCAGGGGGCAGGGCCGAATTGCATAAAAGCAGGATCACTGTGATTGGCTCATGCTGATATTTGTGGAAATAAAATGAATGATACAATTTACGTGATTAGTGCAAAATCACTGTGCACAAAAAGTAAAAGGTCTTAATTCATAGCGAGGCACAGGCCATAAACTGCTACAGAGGATATTCTAGGCTAAGAATAAAAAATTAGCTAGCATTCGCGCCAAGAATTTTCAATTCTATGAAGGAAATGGAGGCGAGGATTATGCTTCTTTTATTTGCTACACACAGCAGCCAATGAACTTTTTTGTATGCAAATAAAACGACTTTTCCCATGATGCCTGGTCATGCATCACATCCTGTCCCACGCAATAAGAGCCACTGTGTCCTTCCGCTGAGCCTTTCTTTGCTCGAACATTTTTAATCCATAACATTTTAACAAGTGCAAAACATCCTTCAACTGGGAAGAGCCAAAACCAAACTGGGTGACCGCGTCTTTTCAACCAAAAGAAACATTATTTCATCTTCTTCTCTGAACCTGAAAGGAATGAAACATAGAACCTGAAAGGAATGAAACATAGAAAACCCATACTTTCGGTCAACACAGAATAAACCAAAATACGGGTGGGTAGACAGTACAATATTGTAGTAGAACTGGGTGGGATAATCCTCGCCTCCATGTCCTTAATAGAATTGAAAATTCTTGGTGCGAATGCTAGCTAATTTTTTATTCTGTTACAGGATCGGAGGCTTCTGATTATACTAGTTTAACTGTAAATATATCCCCCACAGGTTTATCATAAAATTGCTTAAACGTAGACTTAGAAGACCAGTCAGCAGATCGCATAATGTCTTGAATGGTGGAACCAATCATAAAAGACTTCGATGCCATTGCACCCCAAACAGAATGCGTGCCAACCTCCGGGTATCAATACCCGCTTCTTGCATGACTGATTAGAACCATCTGTCTGTTAACTGCAGACACAGGTTTCTGAGGTTTTGTAACACCATCAATAACTTAACAAGCATTTGACCTTATTGGTCTACTACCTTCTTCATAGGCCTTTAAACATTGAACCACACAACTTTGCATTAGACTGGAAAACATGATAATCAATACTTCGAGAGAAAGCTTTTGTTTAAGCCGTAAAATTGAAAGAAACTCCCTCTGGAGTAAATACTCTACCTGTAAATCCAGAGCCTTGACGTTGGAGGACCGCCGACACGCAGAAAAACAGAGCAACGCGGAAAGAAAGAGCAACCTGGCTAGTTTGACTGACAACTGCTTTCTGATCAATAATTCATCATTCAGCCATTTATTGAATAGGGAGAGAACTAACAAAACGTCCCACAATGAAGAGTACTTGGGTATGGGGGTTTGCAACCCGGATGCAAGTTACAAACGACCGGATGCCTACCCACTGGCTTGCCATCTATCTGGAAATGCACTGCAGAAATGGCAGATCGAAAGTTATTGATGGAACGGTATGTCAAGCCGTCGGATGCTTTTCCTGATAAGAAATTCACAAGTTGGGATAATTCGGACGCTCACAAGATCAAAATTCGTTCCACGCACCAATGATCCCAGCCCTTCCAGGCTGAAGAATAGCGTTTCCTGGTGGAAGGTGGCAGAGCCTGGGTAATGAAAGCCGTAGCTGGGACCGAAAACTCGGCATTTGCCATTATTGCCGGAAAGCCCCCATGTCCTCAGGGACAACTGACCTGAGCTCACCATCGGATGGTATTCGTTGTGTGGACCAGGAAGAAGTCACTGCGACCACGTAAGTCTTCTGGGGAGGTCGCAACTCATCTTCAATAGTATTGGGAACCAGGATTGCGACCTCACGGATGAGTCACTATTATGACATCTGCTTGTTGTTTGAGAATGTGAGATGTCACCCTGGGAATTAGAATGAAGGGGGGAATCCTGAAGGAAGGTCCATTCAGACCCCTGATTAATCCTGAAGCCAATGGGTCTGATCTCCAGCTGAGAAATGTTTGAATGACGAGTCAGTCTGGTTGTGAACAGGTCTATTTGACATGGACCCCATTTTTCCTGTAACCACTGAAATAATAATAACGGAAGGAGGTTCCACTCACTGCAATCTTTGAGATACCAAGAATCTCATTTCGCTACACAGTTGTGTGTCCCGGTATGTAGTCTGCCACTACCGATATCTGTCAATCCAGGTAGTAATGTCAAAATCTCTGGCTATCTTTACGAGTAGAGACTACCTCGTACTTGTTGCTATATCTCACTGTTGAAATGTTGTCCATCCTGAGAAGGATGCAACTCTAGGTCTGTCTGGGGGACAAGGTTCGAATTGCAAAAGGAACCCGCTAATAGTTCCAGACAGTTGATGTGGAGCGATAGCTCTTGAGGGAATCACTTTCCTCCTGCGGAGGTATCTCTGCAACGTGCTCTCCAGCCACAGAGACTGGCGTCTAATTCTATGACGACTTCGGGCTGTATCCGAAGACTGTTTTGCCGGTCCACGTTCCCACGTGACCCAATCACCAATGCAACTTCTCTCTCACTTCCTGTGACAACGGAACTAGGTCTGTATAGGATAATTAAGCGGGTCTGGAAAAATTGCTTGGATGGATGAGGCCAGTAACTCCACAACTCTGGCAACTGTTTGGAGTGGGTTAAGTGTGTGTCGAGGGTCGCCACCAACTCTTTCTTGAGGTCCCTCATTTTTGTCTTGGGTAGTCTCAACTGTGTGCTCTGAGAGTCTAGCACGAACCCTAGGAAAATCCATTGTCTGTGATGGGCAAGTGCTGACATGGGTTCATTGATCACGAAATCCAAGGTCTTCAATAGCGAAATAGTCATTCGTAAATGCTTTTGTGGTATACCTGGCGAGTGAGCCATGATGAGAATACCGTCCAGAGATTATCCTGCGAATACCCTGTTCTCGTAGATCTACTACCACTAGCTCCAGGACTCTGGTGGATCACCAAAGAGCTGAAGAAAGCTTGAAAGGAAGGGTCAGACATTCAAACCATTGAGTCCACCATCGGAGCTGTAGGAAGCGTCGATGTGGAGGAAAAAGGGGAATGGACAAGTGCGCGCCTTTGAGACCCAGACTGACCATCCAGTCCCCTATTTTTTTTAGCAAGACCGCTAGCAGATGGATGCCTTCCATCTTGAAGTGTGTAGATCATGAAGTGATCGAATCTCTCAGGTTTAACACTAACCAGTCACCACCCCTTTTCTTCTGACTAAGAATATGTTGCGAAAACGGTAACTGCCGGGAGTGTGTGTCCTGAAAAGGTGTACGGAAAAAAAACTCTAGGTGAAACCCCTGACCAGTTTGTAAAAAGGCCCTGTTGGAAACGCATGCAACACCTGACTGCGCTGTGTCTAGGGGTGTGAATGTTCCATATATTTGGAAAACTCTTTGGCGAAGCGCTCGCCAAAAAGGTTGCCCTCAGTAGGGGACCGGGTCCTGCAGAGGCTAACTCTGCGAGAGTGGAAGCCATGCGCAGGAGAAGGGATTTTTGCAGTTCTGTAAATAAGGCGCAGTTTGCATTGCCAAGAAGGCACATCACCCTCTGAGTCCATTCTGCCAAGATGTCTGGATGCATTGGAGAGGCAGATTCCTTAGCCTAGAGCAATCCCTAAGATCTGTGCCAAAGGTCCCGCAACATCTAAGTTCTTATATGGACAGCCGCGTCCGGCGTGATCGATCCCTATTTTAGGTTGTCTTGCGAACTTCTTGAGGGGTGAGAGTAAACTCTCGTCAATTCCCGGAGTCTCCGCTACCTTGTCTGGGAGAACCGGTTGGGGCATTCAGACCGAAGTTGATTGCGCTTTCCTGAACAAATCCTTCCCTAAGATTTTCGTTTAAATAATCCGTGACTTCCGGGGCAGGAGCCCATTCTGAAGAACGATGCTGCACAATGTCAGCTAGATTGAATGGTCGGTGGCACATCAAGTGCTTTAGAGGATGCCTTTTAGACTTTGTCGTAGGAGGTTTCCTTTCCGCCTGTTGAGGCGCGGAGTGGAATAGTTATGGACCTCTGCATGGACTTGAGGCAGAAAGGCCAACTCATCTGCGTGGGGCCATTGTCCTGTCTTGCCTTACTCTTATCTGTAGGCGTATCAAGCTGGGAATCCGTTGGGCCGAATCCGTGGCATTTGGCAATCTTTTGTGGTGTTTTAATATGGGTTTCTAAAGCCGCCGCCAGAGCTTGTTGCACAGTACCTGGAACTGTGCACTTTACTGCCCTGTTGACTGGCTACTGGACAGAGGCATCCAGAGCGTCAACTATGTTATCCTCAAGGACCGTCTCCTGCTGTCCCACCAAGTATCCTCCTCGTATTTGACCCAGCCATCCATGGTGCTTTGTGTATCAATGAAAAAACGTAATTGCAGCTTCTGCCGGTGAGTAACCATGCCAAGCGAAATTGCGCAATTATCATCTTTTAAAGGTTAGCAAAAGTATATGAGCCCTCGCGTGTATAGCGCGCGGTCGAACACCAATTCATAAGCCTAATTAGCATAAAACCATTCTAGCGACATCGCTTAATCGCAGTGCGCGCGCACGCTAAATTGAATACAATCAATCATAATAACATTGCCATAAAAGTGTATGTAAACTAAGGAGCACTTAACCCTGCTGTGAGCAGCAAAGAAAGATGCTCAGCGGAAGGACACAGTGGCTCTTATAGGGTCGGACAGGGTGTGATGTGTGACCAGGCATCATGGGGAAAAGTAGTTTTATTTGCATACAAAAAAGTTTTCATCGGCTGCTGTGTGTAGCTAATAAAAAAGAGAAGTATAATCCGAAGCCTCCGGTCCTGTAATAGAATCATTGAAGCTGTGTACCCGCTTTAGCACACTGTAGAAGTTTCACCATACAATTTACAGCATGAACTTTCAAAAAGCTCTAACTTGTGAGCAAATGTCGTGAATTATGTATACATTGTGTTAATTGCAGAAAATGAGCAGTAATCCTTTTTGTTCTTGGCAAAATATTTTCACTCCTACCAATTTATGATGCCAAACAAGCACGGTAGTCCTAGTATAAATTAGCTTTTTTCGCAAAACCTCTATCCAAATTTAAAAATCAAATGGCTGTTAGTGATATAATTGTTAATGTTATAAGTTATAATTGGGGTGTATGGCACTCCATGTTTACAAGGTTTGTTTGTTTGTGTCGTAGGCGGCTGCAGCTGGTCTTGGCTATGTTGGCGTGTACGTCATCAACTCTTACCGGAACTATGACCACTTCCTTGAAGACAAATACACCATGATTCCCGCCGTGATTATCATAAGCATTGCAGTTGTGATGTTCATCATCGGCTTGATTGGATGCTGTGCCACAATTAAGGAATCACGGGTTGGACTGGGATTGGTAAGTATCACCATCACTTACTGTAGATGCAACAAAGCCGGGTGCAGGTACCGCCAAAGAGTGAACGTATTTGTAAAATGCAGTTCGCCATAAGCGGGGCAACCTGAATTATGCAATTTTGCAGCTGTGGTGTCTTCCTCATAATTCTGGATTTGCCACATTTACCACTTAATACATTATCTGCTACATAAACTTCATATTTTTTCAAAAACGAATTGTTTCTAGCTCAAAACGATTAAAAGTTACTAAAAACATGGCAACACGTGTTAGGGCACAGTGGAATGCCCTTCTCGACTGCTCATCTTTCTGTTGGTTATTGCTGTTTTTGGGTATTAAACTGGTACTAATAAGGTGAAACCTATGACGAGACTGTTAACTACTGTACAAATGTTTTTAAACCAAATGAAGTTATGTTATCACAAAATGTTGCGCATTATGACACATAATTTGCCCTTTCTTGCTGCATACTTTAGTCAATCCTGCTGCATAATTTAGTCCTCCCCTGCCACGTCATTCCAGTGGCCCTGCCTGTAAGTAATGGACTGGGATCCAGATTGAACATGCATCATGGATTGCTACTGTACTTCGCCGTGATACATTCCGAATAATGATGTAGTTGGTTTAGATGTGAAGGGCGATAAAAGACTTGGCTACCTTGGCATGGTGAGCACTGCATCTTCAAGCAGTGATGAACGGCATCCAAAGTTGATGGCCTCTGTGGTTCTGGAGACTACAGGTTGCGTCCCAGAAAAGAGAATGTACTTTGAACTTTGCGCCTGACATCTTAAAAAAAATACTGAATATAAATAGTGCACTCAATGCATAGTCCTGTCGTTTCTGAACACAGGGAGAGGTGTTGTTTATTCATAAACAGTATACATTAGGAATAAAGACCCAATTCTACTTTCACTGAGCAGAAAGTAATCTCTTGCATGTCGGAGATCTGTGCAGGCACCCAGAGCCAAAGATACAGAGAAAAGCCTCTCTACTACACATACATCTCTTTATTTACAACAATTTTTGGGTCCTTAACCTAAACATAAATTCTATTTTCATCTGAAGAAATCCATTGAGTTGGGGATATATTTAAACTTGGATTTATACCTTTTGGGATAATTTACAAGTGTACAGCAATCCCCTAAAGGTCAGAACCATATGAATATTCTAGAAGAAAACCTAAGGTGCATAGATTCCAGTTATTTAAAACCTATGAAGTAGCCCTATAACCTCATAAAATGGTGGTCTTTATACATTTTTTGTTGACATAGACAGACGTCCGAGTCAGTTGCAGTAGTTACTCTTCTGCCTAGTTTGGAAGACGACTCAGTGAATTTTTAACATTTGCCGCTGATAAATGCATAGATTAGATCATCAATCAATATTTGTAGCAAGGACCACTCAACCTTCTGTCCAGCCGAGTTGGGTAAATTTACAGTGCTTGGGGATGGAAGAATTGCAGTATGAAGCACTACGTAAAGGAGAATATTTTTTATTTTTCGTATTATCTGCCTAACTCCACCCAAACCTAATCACAGTATTCTAAAACTTGAACAGAAGATTCTTTTGACCATAACCCAGACCTAGGCAGTTGTATGAATGCAGCAGTTGGGGGCAGAGATTGATTTTTGCATATTTTTAATGTAAAGACTTGCTTACACCGTGGAGGTAGTTTTTGTGGGCCAATTAATCTGACTGTCCAGAAGGGAAATTCAGTATTGTTTTGAGTTGTCTTCAGGGTTCATGGGCTGTGCTTAGGCTTCACTAGACTGTACTCATGCTTATGATTCAAATTACTTTGCCTATGAAAATCTTGAATTGCACTTTTGCTTTGCAAATCCTTTTCTAGGGATCTTAAGGCAGTTGGATCTTATTGGACATTACTCTGAGTAATCATGTTTCCCAACTGTCATGTCCACAGTACTGGTGCCTTTCATATTAGATAGCCAAGAGGCTCCACTTAGTCGCTTCACTCTGTCTGGGTAAGGAGGGTGAGAAGTCCAGGTCTACTCCAGCAAGTGGAAGGACACAGAAGCTCGTATTGATTGTGACACTTTAGATTTAATAACTTCAATGTCCAGACAGTGTTTTACGTGAAAATGTTTAGTAAGAGTTATTTACCACGATACCATTTATGATGAGAAAAGAAATGCAGAAGCATCTAACAGCTCCTGTGCCAGTGTTGAAACATCAGACCTCTTTACAGCTGTTCACTTGGCACCTAGATTTTAGTGTCTCTTCGTAAATATCAAGATTGTTTGACAGGTTACAGATCGATATACCAATACCTAGGCTTTACTGTGTTGTAGCTGCCATGGTACCAATAGATTCCCCCCAAAACATATTCTGTCCTAGATTAAAGGGGATATACATACAAATTCAAAATGGCCAATCCCCGAAACTACCACCCAAACAACAAGGTTTCCCCTGTCAAGAAAAGTCTTCGTTTTTTGTCTGTTATTCTGGTTCAGTTGACCTCTAGTCATCGGTCTAGTTGACTCTGTCTTCAAGTTAGCCTTAAGTCAACATGCAAGACTTAGATTGAGAGCAGCAATTGGTTTTTTTAAGTGGCAGCACTAGTCGGTGTATTAGCATATCTGCTAGCCATGCAAGAGGGTGTTAGCATGCTCTTGAGAATCCAGAGGTAGATTCTTCTTGCGATAGTTACTGATCAGTGGAATAATTTATATGGCACTTTAGAGAAGGTAAGGAAGGTGGTAACTGTAGATCTTTAGCCCAGCGCTAGGTGCTCTCTAATGTTCTAGTAATCACTAATTTTGAAGATAATTCTATGTAAGAACACCTAAGTTAAGCAGTCCAGGATGCAGTTTCTTACAGGTGGCCTTTTCTTAACCTACAAGTACAAACCCCCCATAGGCAGTTAATTTAACCTGCATGTTAACTACAGTAATAACATGAATGTCTATAAAAATTGTTAAAAATATAACCATATCAAATATTTAAGGTAAGTAGTTAATTTAATCAAAGCATCTGGAATATTGTAGGTATTGCAAAACTCGTGTACTTTCTTCACGTAATTTAAGGTAATTCCTTTTTAACAAATGCAGCTTACATGTGGTTTAGTCAGCTACATTTATTCAGATACACCCATATAATTCTGACTAATTATCTGTCCTCGTACTGTGCTTGGAATTTAGGCCAATTTGTATCTGGAGACTTGGGGGAACGCTGGGTGGTAGGATATTTGTGTCAACTCTGTGATCCCTCAACTTTCCCACACAAATGTTAGAAATACGTGATTTATTTTTTTTTCTGCTAAATTTGAGTTTTGCAGGGGACTCCTCCAGGTGTCTAGTTTTTGGAAATATCTGGAATTTGTAGGTTTCCCTAGGTGGCCGCCGAGCCAGGGATCAAAACCACAGGTGACTCGCTCACACAACAAGGTCTTTTTGTAGTCGATAATGTTGAAAGTCTCCACTGTACATTTTGGGCCAGTCCCTGTCGCAGGACTAGGCTTACCCTCACAAGTGAGATGCCATTTTTATGAGGAGACTTTGAGGAGCACTGGGTGGCTGGATGTTTGTGGCTCCCTGCAGATTCTAGAAGTTTCCATCACAGAAATGTGAGGATTTTGTTTTCCTTTTTCCCCCCCAAAGCTTGAGTTTTACAAGGGATCTTGGGTAACAGAACCTAGTGTGAGCCACACAGTCAACCCATCCAGGATTTCCCTGGATGCCTAGTTTTCAAAAATGTATAGGTTTGCTAGGTTTCCTTAGGTGCCGGCAGAGCTAGCGTCTAAAATTCACAGTTGGGCACATTGCGTAAAAAGGGTCAGTTTTCACCGGAAAAATGTGATGTGTCCACGTTGCATTTTGGGCTATTTCCTGTCGCGTGTTCTAGGCCTACCCACATAAGTGAGGTACCATTTTTATCAGAGACTTTGGGGAACACTGAGTGGCTGGAAGTTTTTTGGTTCCCCACAGATTCCAGAAATTTCCATCACAGAAATGTGATGAAAATGTAGTTTTTTTGACAAAGTTTGAGGTTTGCATAGGATTCTGGGTAACAAAACCTGATGAGAGCCACACAAATCACCCCATCCTGGATTCCTCTGGGTATCTAGTTTAAAAACATGTATAGCAGTGGTTCCCAAAGTGTGCGCCGCGGCACCCCGGTGCGCCGCGATTAGAAGCCAGGGGCGCCGCGCCGCCTCGCAGGATGTGGGAGATTGCAGCCGCAGCTCAGATACCCAACAGCATTGGAGAGGCACAGCGGGATGGCAACACTCACACCTTCAGCCCCGTCATAAGCTGTTAAGTCGTGTTTGAAGGTGACTGAGAGGGAGAGGCTGCAGCTTCGGTCGCAGGGGCATCTTTTCAGATGCAAACAACCCTGAATGCGTCGTGTCATGTCTCTGCAATTTAGAGGGGCCTCACACATTCCCTTCCTGCCCAGGGCCATAAAAATCGTAGAACAGGCCCTGATTACACCGAGGCAGCACGTGGTTCTCTCCACAGAGTTTAATTAATGTTACTAAATTGTAAGAAAACCTCGGTTCTTCAAACATGCAGTCTAAAATGTAATAAAATAAAGACATGGCACAATCGCACCCACACTGATTAACAAAGTATGGAGGACAATCCGTTAAATCAGTTCTCTTGGAGTATCTCCTTTAAGTACTGTACATCACAGTGGGGGATGGCAAAACTAACATTTTTGACAGAGACCCGGTCGTCTCGTTGTCTTGTCCAGGAGGGGGTGAGGAGCCCTACCCCACCCTGAAAGAGACAAAGATGATACTAGAATACTGCATGCCCACCCCTGTGCCCACCCTGGTGGATCCTGTTCCCCCTCATGTGATGACTCCTGCCCCCCCCCCGTGATGGCTCCTGTCCCCCCCCCATGTGGTGGCTCCCCCCCCCCCCCAAAACCTGTGATGGCTCCTGTCCCCCCCCCCCCCCCCCCCCGCCCCCCCTATGGTGGATCCTGTCTCCGCCCTGGGTGGTTTCTGTCCCAGTCCTGGAATGGCTCCTGCAGCGAGGGTGAAGTTCTTGATGGGCCTCTTCTCAAAAAGGCTCAGCTCAAAATTAATATGAAAAGGTGAGCGAGTGAGTAAGTGAAGGGATGGGTGGATGACTGGATGAATTAGTGAAAGGGTGAATGGATGAATGAAAGATTGAATATCTGGAGAATGAGAGGATGGATGGATGGATGGATGGATGAGTGGGTGGAAGGATGGATGAGAGAAAAGGTAAATAGCTGGATGTATGGGTCGAAGGGTTGCTGGATGGGTAAAAGGGTGGATGGATGAGTGAAAGGATGGATGTGTGAAAAGGTGGATGATGAGTAAGTGGGAGGATGGAGGTGTGAAATTATGGATGGATTGATGAATTTATAAGTGCAAGGGTGAATGGATGGATGGATGAGTGGATGAGTAGATGAGTAGATGGGTGGGTGGATGGATGGAAGGATGGCTAAGTGAAAGGGTCGATGGAGAGAGAAAGGGAGGATGGATGGATGACTGAAAGGGTGGATGGGTGGAAGGATGAGTGACTGGGTGGATGGATGAGTAAGTGAGAGGATGGCTGGATGGGTGAAAGGGTAAATGGCTGGCTGGATGGATGAGTGGATGGATGGGTAGAAGAGTGGATGGATGCGTATACAGATGGATAGGGTGAAAGGGTGGATGGATTGATAATGGATGGATGAGTGAAAGGATGGATGAAGGATGAGTGAAATGATAGCTGGAAGGATACATGATGGATAGGTTTGCAAATGGTTGAATATGTTTGGATATGGCTGGGCTTAATTATATACTACTGCGCGACCTCCTCTGATGTGTCTGTAAAACTTACCTATTGTCCTGACACCTGCCTTTTAGAACTGCACCAGCAGGACCCAGCACACTTAAAACACTGGGTAGAGGGGATCTGGTGAGCCATCTTGGGTTCATCAGAGCCCACCCCATGTAAACTTCTTGTAACGCCACAGAGCTCCTTGAGCCTTTCTCTAGCAATTGAGATGTACTTTATAAGATCTTTTTGATTGCAAATAAAGTTTTATGATGGTGATGGCTACTCTCTGAATCCTTCATCACGTCTAGGCTTGATTCTTCATGTAGACCAGTGGTTCCCAAACTGTGCGCCGCGGCACCCCGGTGCGCCAGTAAAAAAATGGTGGGGAGCCACGGCCAACTGCCAAGTGGGTCAAGGGAGCCATGGGTCAAAAAGTTTGGGAACCACTGATGTATAGGTTTGCTAGGTTTCCCTAGGTGCCGGCTGAGCTAGGGTCCAAAATCCACAGCTAGGCACATTGCAAAAAAGGGTCAGTTTTCACTGGAAAAATGTGACGTGTCCACATTGCATGTTGGGATGTTTCTTGTCGCTGGCACTAGGCCTACCCACATAAGTGAGGTAGCCCTTTTATCGGGTGACTATGCAGAACTCATAATAGTAGAACAAGTGTTATTACCAAATTACTTTCTTTGCATTTCTGCCTTCCAAATGTAAAACCCTTTGTAGAAAAAGAAGTACATTTGAAAAATGACCTCTAATTCACATGCTTGTGTGGGTGCCCACAGTTTTGAAAATGTGCAAATAACCACTGCTTCTAAACTCTATATTTTGTTCCCATTTCGGAAATAAATACGTTTCATTGTTACTTATTTTTCACTTTTTATATTTTACCAATTAGTACACAATGAAAAACCATTGCAAGACGCAGCTCAGTTATTGGCTCTGGGTTACTCAGGTTCTTAGTGAACCTACAAGTCCTATATATCCCCACAACCAGAAGTGCCCAGCAGATGTAATTATATATTGCTTTAAAAAAATCTGTCATACTTAGTTACAGGTGAAAACATTGGCACAAATGGCTGGTATTTTTCAACTCCATTTCAATATTTTTTATTTTCAACTGTTAGTTTTGATAACAAAAACCTTGAAGGATCTACACAAATGACCCCTTGCTGAATACAGAATTTTGTCTAGTTTTCAGAAATGTATAGCTTTCAGGGATCCATTATTTTTTCTATACCCATTAACTGGAAGGAGGTTGAAAGCACAAAAAATTGGAAAAATAGCCTATGTCCCAGTAAAAGTCTGCCTGCCCCTGAAAGCTGAGAAGATTGTGATTTCAGCACCACAAACCGTTTGTTGATACCATTTGCAGGGAAAAACCAGACCCTTTCTTCTGCAGCACTTTTCCCCCATTTCTTTTTTTCAAAAAACCCCAAATGTTTGCTGTATTTGGGCTAACTTCTGGGTTTCCTCCTTGGGAATCCACAAAGTCTGAGTACCTTTAGAATCCTCAAGATGTTGGAAGAAAGGACACAAATTTGGCGTGAATACCTTATGTGGACAAAAAGTTACTGGGGCCTAAGCGCAAACTACCCCAAATAGCCAAAAAAAGCTTAGCGGGGGGGGGGGAACTTGCAGCGAAGGGGTTAATTTGCTGTATGGCCTTTGTGTTCCAGCCTGGCTATTGTTTAACCAATAATGTTGAACCAACAGGTGATTAGAGATTGCCTTAGTTGTGATCCAGGGATGAGTATTCCCTAGCTATCCTAGTTAAAAACACGTTTTGCCAACTGGGTGGGCCTAATCTCTTTACTAACCCTGATTGTATAATAATGACCTACACATCTTGGTTAAAGGATTCCTTTGTCAGTGCCAGGCATAGACAAAGAGCCTCAGGGACACCATCATGGTAACTAATAAATAGAGCATTCTTTTACAGACTACTTCAGGCACTGAACTGTAACTGCTTCATACCCCAAATCAGTGGGAGAGGTCTCTACTATTGAGATTCAGATCCGGTTCTATTTGCAACTTATTTTCCCATTGAGATGTTTTGAGATTGATAGCTGCCCACCTTGCACTTCTGACCTAGAATCGCAGCAAATCCTAAAGCACTTAACTGCCTTTTGCAAATTCTGTGTAACGTAATGCACTGTGGAAAGCTAAAAAAAAAAAAAGCCAGGACATATCACTTCGTGTGTTAATACAACAAGTGTTGCTACTGGTATAGCAAATTTTATGAAAACGCGATGCGTTGCTAGGCAAAACTAGGCAATTTGGTGGCTATAGTGCTTCTTACAACTTACTGACCTATAGCACATCCCCATAAAACACAATTTTTTAAAATTCTATTAATGCTGGGTTTTTTTAGGTCACTGATATGTGATGGCCTTTGTTCTATGTCAGATGTGACTATCGTTTCAGTCCATCTTTTGTATTGTGGGCCAAAGCTTAAGAACTAACTCAGTTTAAGTTAGTTGTTTGATCTATTAGTTGTGGAAAATCAAGATGGCCATTCTATTTACAGTGAACAACTAAGGCTCCTGTGCCCATGTTTTAGTTTGTAAAGGGACGTATAAGTGGACGTCACGTAGCGTACTCTTGCGTAAATCGCCTGTCAGCGGGTAGGTCTGTAGTGCTGGCTATCATGGGGATTAAGGTTCTTTTCTAGCTCCCTAATCTGGATAACGGTGGTGCTGAGAGATTTGTGATGGGTGCTGCCTTGGTCCTGCAGGCATGCGGCTGCTCTGTGGAATTCTGGATGTTGCATTATGATCTCCATCGCTGTTTCCTGGATTCCCTTAGTCTGTGTGTCTTTTATGTAGGAGACTGGTTAACACGGAGTATCTGGGACTACTGCACCATGCCTTGTGCCTAGCTGCATGTGGTGTACCTTTATTTTCCATAGCAGAGTTGAAAGTGACATGTTTTTCTGTGACCAGGTGTGCAAGAGGATATGGTAACATCACCGAGTGAGCCAGTCTTTGATCGGGACACTACCTTTTATTACTGATTTATTGAAAGTGACTTCTAACTGTGAAAGCGCTGTCCAACGTCCATTTTCCAACGTGTTACAGAAGGCTGCATGCGTCTCTTTAAGCTTCACTGTAGGAAACAGTCTGTTTCAGGCTTCTCCAGTGAGTGGCTCATGACCTACTGGTAGCTTTCCAGCTACCTGTGAGTGGCTTTCCTTTATGCAGTCCAACCTACTCCATTAGAAGCTTTTTATTTTGGTTGAATTAATATATGTATACCAAAATTGAAAAGGGAGTATTTAATATGAAAATGTGTTTATACATATTTAAAAGACCTTGACAATGGCAATAACTCTTGCATTGCTGTAACATATTGTCTCTGCCAATGCTTGCTTTTTGTATGTTACGTGGTCGAGCAGACCCATTGTGTTTTTGTTGTTTTCCACTGTGCTATGGTGTGCAGTTATGTTGTTTTTTTTGTTTTGTTGATCTTCTATATGTAGTGTTTCATTGCACCTTACATTGTTTTGTGGGTATTGGGTTGTTGATGTTGAGCTGTGTTGTATATTGGGGTATTGTAAGAGGGTGCTGCTGTGTTTTATTGTTGCCGTACTTCACCTGTAGTCCTTCTGCAGTGTGGGATTGTAGCTAATTGTACGGTGTATAGGATTTAGAGGTGGTACAACAGGAGAGGTAGTTTAGTGCTATGACTTGGTAAAGTGTGTTGGTTTGGTGGTAGAGATGCATGCAGTTTGCTGGTGGGAGTTAATAGTGTGATGCTATTGAGTGATCTTTGGTAGCGGTGGAAGTGTAGTGGTAGTAGGTGGTGACATAACGGCAGGGTTTGACAATGTTGTAATGGTGAGTGGTACAGTTGCGCTGTTAGGTGGTAGTGCAGTGGCTTGGTCACTGTGCCATGATGGCGTATGGTTATCGTTTTGTGGTGGGGGAATTGTAATTTTGTGATGTGGTTAATAGGGTGCTCTTGTTTGTGTGTTGCTTGGCAGTATTGTTGTGTTGGATGTCATTTAATGGTGGGGGTTGATGCGGACTTCATGTGTTAGCTACTGTTTGGTGCAGTGGTAGCTCATTGGTATGAGGCGACAGTGCAGTGTTGCAAGGGTAGTGTGGAGCTGTGAAGTGTAGATTATTTGCTGGGGTATGGCAGTGTAATAGTAATGGGAGGTATCATGGCACTTTCAGATGGTAGCATAAGTATGGATAGAATTGTAAAGTAGTTGTGTCTGGCAGTGTCAGACTTGAATTTATAGTGATGGAAGTGCAATGGTGAGGGGTTGTGTGTTGAAGACCTGGCATGGGTAGTAGCGCTATAGTACTGGTGGTGATATGGTGATGATGGACGCTAGTGTGGTAGTATGTATTAGCAAGGGTGATCATGTGCTGAGGCTGGTAATACCTTTTTGGGGTTGGCAATTCGATGCTGTGATGGAATAGTGAATTAACCTTGACAGTAACTGATGATTACTTGTAGTTTTGAAATCTTAAATAGTCTTTGCCTATGCCTTGTGCAACCAATAGCATGTAGGGAGCGAGATGTACTATTTTAACCCCCCTCCCCCCCTCCTCCCCCCTCCCCCCGATGAGGAGCATTCAAGCAAAAAGTCTGGAGTTTCAACTAAGAATTTTTTTTTTTTTTAATACCTTTCATGGTGTGTAAAAATAAATTGCTAAACTACTAACCAAGTCCAAGGAAACCACCATAGACCTGTCCAAAAGCAGGCCTGCGTAGTACCAAGACCACCACTTACAGCCCTTGCATGGCTTTGCCTTTACCTTTGTGAGAACTCATAACATCAAGCCATAGGGCAAGGCTTTAATGCTGACGTGGAGGGTCTTTTGTAGGTCGCTAGTTGAGAGAGAGAGGGGCAGGTTTGAACTATGCAATAAAGTACCTCCTACCACACATTATAATGATAATGCAGATCACTGATGAGCTCTAGGACCAGATAGAGGGACAAGGTAGAGTATCTTTATAAGTGGAGGGTCTTTTGTAGGTCGCTAGTTGAGAGAGAGAGGGGCAGGTTTGAACTATGCAATAAAGTACCTCCTACCACACATTATAATGATAATGCAGATCACTGATGAGCTCTAGGACCAGATAGAGGGACAAGGTAGAGTATCTTTATAAAGTTATGGCGGCTTCCAATATCCTTTTAAAGTAGGATGGTGGGTATTTCTCCTTATGATACATGGTCCCACCATCGTCGTTCCCTCCAATCCCGTAAGTCCTTGATGTCTTCACTCATTTATTTGAAAGAGATAATGTTGTAGACTTGGAGAATAGAACATATCCTTTGGTCTCACCAGTTAGTATTTTTTATTTGTCTGTAAAGACATATTAGAATCAGTTTAATATAAACCAGATTAAATAAAAGACTTAAGCTCAGAATGAATAGTAACAAGCCGAGAGATTATTTTCTATTTGTAAAGAACTAGCGTGCGCCAAAAGTAAACCTGTTTCCACAAATCTCCTTTTTTCTTATGATTTTATTTTCTACGAAAACTGTGATCAGCACAAAGTGCTTAAACTGTGGCTATATTGACGCTTTGTGACCTACCTTCCACCTTGGCTTCTTGCTCTGGTAGCAGGCATTACATTGTCACAACTCAACTGTAGTAAGTTATTGTAGTTTGAACAACTGTCTTTTTCTTCTTACAGGAAACTAGACATGCCACAATTCTATTGTAATAAGGAGACAAAAGACTGATTTTATAGTGGGATTGCCGGCTGTCATGCGTTAATGTACATGCTGAGCTTATTCTCTTAGCATTCAATTGCAGTTTTTTTAGTGGGCCTTACATAGTTCCTAGATGTACGCTGTTAACTTTTTTCCTGTGCGTAGTCGTTTTTTTTTTTTTTTTCTTTTTTTGTACTCTTTATAATACTTTATTCTCGTTTGGCATAATTTAACCCTTGCATCATCTCCACTACATCGTTTATCTCATGAACCTTCTCTTTGTTTTCTGTACCTAAACACAGTTACCTTGTCAATATCTTTACCTCTATTGAAGGTCGGTAACGGATAAGTTTGGGTTAGAATAGGGGTTTGAGTTAAAATAAATGTAGTGTTAAGACTTAGGGTGAGAGTCACGTTTAGGGGTTTTTTTTTTGGGGAGAAAGGAATGGTAGGAATAGGTTTAGGGTCCTTGCTGCAGTAAAGTTTAAAGTTCAAGGCCAATTAGTGGAAATAGTTTCATGGTTGGTTTTGGGCTTGCTATAGTGGAAAGGGTTAGCTGTAGGTGCAGGTTTCGGGATAGGCTTTGGTTTAGAATAAGGGATAGATATAGGGGTAGAGCTTGGGGTAGAGTAGTGTTGGTATAAAGGGTAAAGGAACAATTTAGATTAAGGGTTAGCTAAATGGTGAGAGGAACTGAGCAAGCTGCAGGTAATAGTGACATAATAGTTGAGGTGATTGTATCTTGCTGTGACCTCTCTACTGGCGCTGTAAAACAAAGCAAATTGAAGCAAATATTGTGTTAGAAGAAGTAGTGACATGTATTGCTCAGCTGCTGTTTAAAAATGACCAGGTTATTTCTGTATAATAAACATATCTTTACCATAACCCTATTGTCTTTTGCAGTTCCTGTTCCTGCTTCTCATTATCTTTATTGCTGAAGTTGCCGCCTTTGTGTTGGGATTTGTGTACCGTGGGAAGGTAAGTTTTAGTTTGAGGTATTAGGAAATCTATATGCAAAGCCAATTAAATAATAATAAACACGTAGAAAAAATGTATTGTAGGAAGCAGTTCAACCAGTAATGTTTTTAGTTCTGTTTTTCTTACTGGTCCTTCCTATATTTTTTTAATTTTTCAGTTATGGCTGAATGCCTATGCCTGCAATCTTGACTTGTTGCCACAACATATTTCTGCACAGCTGGTTGTATACGTCTTAGGGTTAGTAAGAAATGGTGTTGCCTTTCTTTCTTATAGGTGACATACTTGTAGTTGTGTGATTTTGATAAAAGTCCGGCCTATGTTTGGCATCACCTTTCATAACCCTGCTTTGGCCAGGGAAGAATCCAGTTTACGTGTGCCATCCAATTCTCTGTAGGCTCCAGAAGCATCCCAGGGTCCAGTGTTCCTACAGAGTCTGAAGTGGCAAACTGCGCCTTTATTATATGTAGAGAGTAATGACTTTGCTATCAATGGTTACTCCTTTATTGAGGAAGTGTAAAAAAACAACTTACTGTTTTTTTTGGCCAGTCTGCCTTTTCAGTGCTTGCCTAAGTCAGTGTGGAAGGCCTTTCGGCTTGTTCTGAACCACTTTTCTAACTGGTTCTGGAATACTGTCAGTTTTTTCATTGGCCTGAACCAGCAAGACAGGTTTGTATTTTTATTAGATCAGTAGGGAAGTGTATTGCACATACCTTTTTAAGGATCTTTTTACCAGTCCTCAAAAGTTTACATTTTTTTTTTTTTTTTTAAAAAGACAGTGACTTTGGGGCAATCCGTTAGACTTAGCCTCCATAACCCCTTCTCCACTGCTTGTAAAATCTTAGGGTTATGCTTTAAATCCCCAAAGATGGCTTTGTCTGTAATGAGATATTTCATTTTGTGACGTAATCTTGCTTTTTAAGGTTTGCCTACTGGACTGTGCATGCGCTGTCTGTTGCAAGACATTTTGTGAGCTTACTAAAAACATATAGTGACTTGGAGCCTACCCATTGTTTACCATTGGCTGGCTTTCCTGTTACTTCCAATTACTTGGTTCTTATTATTTGTGTCCTAGCTTGTCAGTCCCTTCCACGGAGCATTGACTCTTTAACATCTCTTTTGATTGGCTGACTTCCATGTTTCCACTGCTTGCTTTTCAAGCACAATTTTGTTCTTATGGGTTAAGCATTTCCTGGGATTGCATGTATTTTCCAGCTGTCTCCATTGTGTACTTCTCTCCACCTGCTGTCTGTCACCCATGTGCTTCTCTCTGCCGAGCTCACCCTCGTGTACTTCTCTATCCCTGACTACTTTCTTGCCCATGTGCTTTCCCACCATCTTCTCCACTTTGCTCTCATACACCCGTTGACTCCACACTCTCTGTGCTCTTTCTGTGTCTTCTGCTTTCCCCCACCCATGTCCTCTGTATTGCTTCCTCCAACCGATTCCCCCTTGTCCTCCTTTGTTGCCACCCTCACCAACGCACCTATGTTGCTTCCGCCACCATTACTTCCCCATTTACTTAGAAAAAAAACTACTGTCTTTTTCTTTTTATTTCTTTTTAGTTATTGATCCAACTAGAATTGTTAACTACAAATAAAATGGCTGCGTTCTATTGTAGGCGTGCATATGTACTCTGTGTGCTACAAAATGATGTGGTCAGCCAAGTCAAATGGCCTTTTTAAAATTCTTTAACCATGATGCACAGCATCGAGGATTGTGTGCAGCATAGCTAAAAACCATTGGCAAAGCCAGTAAGTTCCAAAAGCAAGACCTACTGGCTTCGTCAATGCTTCTTTACTTGTCATATGTTGTCTAGAGAACCAGAACAGTTGCTAAGCGACAATTCTAATGAGGGATTATTGGTCAATATTGATTTCAAGTGTTAATACAGGTTTACTCGATGTCGATGTATCTGGTTGAAGAGGGTGTGATTTTTAGTATCGGTTGAGTAAACTCTTACCTTAGCCTCTCAAGATTTGCATTGATAAGTACAGCTTCCCAAGGTGGCAAAGGTTCACACTTCGACCAAATGAAAAACCATAGACCTGCTGATTTGTGCCCACTGACCTCGGTCAGTTATGTGTTGCGTCCGTAACGGTGACATCTTTTGAAGAAGAAAGACTACTATGGTCTTACTGCACTGAGCAGAACAAATTAGGACGGCCAAATTATAAATGGACAGTTTTGTGCTAGTGTTATTATTCTTTACTCTGCAAAACTTTATCAATACAACTCCTAAAAATTAAGATAAGCCTATTAGGAAATGCCCCTGAGTTTGGTAGAACGGAGGCATGGGCTCAATGGTTAACAGTTTTGCCACTGCACTACATATTTAATTCCACCCAACTTCGCTCTCTTCCATTCTTTCACCTTTATTATGTCTCCAGATTCCTTTTTTATTTTAAAGTTTATTTTACCATCTCTTTTCTTCCTTACTTTTTCCTTCCTCTTTTCCTTTTCCTCTTGCTGTCTCTCCTGCTCCTTTCGTGCCTACCGGCTTACCTTCCTTACTTGCTTACCTCATCCTCTCCTCACTTTCATAATTTCCTTGTTTCTTCATTTCATTTGTTTCTCCCTGTAGTCCCTTTTTCCTCTTACTTAGCTACGTCGTCTTTCCTCTCCTCATTTTTCTCTCCTCTTTCCACGGGCCTTGCACTTGTCGAGTACCATTGTCGATACACAAGTAAGTATGAAGCATCATGTGGTTTAAAATGTCTTTCTGTTTAGTGAGATTATAACATGTACCTGGTACAGATATTTTTGCAATCTGAGGGGCTAAGAGGCTCGCATTGCACTAGAGCACCTTTCATCCTTCATAGGCATGACACCATAGACCATTTCTAATATGCAACACTCTGCTGGCCACCAGTTACCCATATTCCACCTTATTCATGGCAACGTCTCTGGATTACAGCCGAGTGCAGCTTTAGTTCCTGAACTTGCTTTTCGGTGATGACCATTTATTTGACCTGACCGTATTAGGGAACTTAGAAAAGGTTAAAAAAGGATGCTGCCACAGTAAAATCAATAACATTTTTGTGACACTTGCCATGTTACTGTAAGGCTAATTTCATTCATAGACCAGACGTTAATCTTTGAGCCACCACACATTTGTGCCACAACCACCGCAGCAGCGCTACCAGGTTCACAGTACCAATGCTTCAATTGTTGCCCAGACGCGCACAGGCATATGATCTTCACAAAGAAGCAAGGTTGTGTTTGTCATTCTGCCAATCCAACACAGACCTGTTGGGGGAAACAGAAGTGTTTTTAGCAACATGGAGGAAACTCTGGCAGGTGGATACTAGATGCAATCAGCAGGGATTACTGTATTGAATCTTACCGACTACATGTCTCCATAGACCCGAAGTAAACACAGACCAGACCATTTACTGGGAATATATGAGGGCTACTCAAGGATGCCAATGAATTGCATCCTTTGGCAGAAAGCAGCCAGGATTATAGTTTTTGCTTCCTCCTCTACAAGGATGATTTCTTGCGACCCATGTTAGACCTGAGACTACTAAACTGCTTTGTGCGTGTGCTGTGCAAGACATCACACTGTTGCTGTACAAAGGTGACTACACAAGGACCCACGACCTTGGAATGTTTCAGTCTACATCTTGATGCGTCCAAAACACTGACTACCTGAGATTCATTCTGAGAGACGTGCACTAGCTTCATACTGCTCTATCACTTGCCATCAAGTCTGCACCAAAAGCCTTTGTCAAAAAAACTCTCAGTAGTCGCTGCGTACGTGCACTGTCGGTTGATCCATGTCTACCTATTCTTTGATGAATGGGTGGTGGTGAGTAAGACATCCATTCAATGCCTGCAACAAACAAAACTGGTTATTCAGTTGTTTCCAAACTGGAGATGATTTCCCTGTACCACACATCACAATCTGACATTGAGGAAAGTGATGTGCCTTTTGGGCATTATGCCCTCTATGCCAGACTTTAGATGAGGCAGCCAATGTTAATAGGCGACTGTATCCTTGGAGAATCTCAGTCCGGTAATGGCTTATCTTCAGAACACACTACGGTGGTGGATCACCACAATCTGATAAAAGGCTGAGCATACTCGGGCCCATGCCCGCAGGTAACAATTACCACAGACCCCTTTATAGGATAAGATACTACAACAATGAAGTACTTGCAGGAGCACATAGGGACATTCCACAAGGGTTGTCCTGACTAAACCTTTGTGCATTAGTAAAAAGCATTTGCCTGTTGTCTGAATTTGGGCATGGAGTGGAGAACAATCTCCCAAACAGGTCAAGTAGAGATACAACCCTTGTACTGAAGTACGTCACAAAGTGGAGAACACCTGATTTAGATGTGTTTGCTATGAAGGAGAATATAACATTCTAAAGCAACCACATGCCCACTACCCCAATCCCAAAGGAACACACTGTAGATAAATTGCTCAATGACATTTGCCTTTACCCTCTCTGCAGTTTCGGTTACATGTAATAAAGATGATGTGCCCAGCACCAATGATGATGATATTGGTGGCTTCCTCTGAGGCATACCAGCTATACACTTGCCATTTAATGACAGAGAGAGCCAGTATAGCCTTCTGTTTCAAAAAGAAGGGACAAATATATACCCCAGTCACAGGTCTCTGATCAACTATATACCACCTGGAAGTTTATAAACTTGCCTCCATATTTCTTGGCAGTAGTAAAGGATGCATCCTGACCTACTAGGCATGCTTGCTACATAGTAAGATATAGACTGTTTGACCATCTTTAGTGGTACTTCATGTTAACCAGTTACATGAGGCAGTTCAAGACACTCAGTATTTACTATTATATGATCAGGCCTAATGTGCATGTCGATACATGTGTGTTTGTCACCCATAGCAGTCTACTTACAAAGTAGGAAACACCAGTCCATATTCAGAATCCCTGTGATTATTGCAGTGGTCTTTGCTTAGGCTCCTCCTATGACGTTTGTAATAGCATCAGTGTGTTTGTAATGAATGTCGATAATTATTGTTGTGACAAAGCTCGTTTTATTATCTCGATATCCACTGGCCAACTGGTTTAGGTTGTGCAAGTAATATGATTAAAAAAGATCCACATATTGGCATCTGTTCTGGGGTGTCGTGGACATTTTATATATAATTTTGATTTGATAAACTATTTGCTCAGTTTTTATGATCTTATCTGTGTGGCCAGTTTTTCATTTCTTTAAACTTTTCCTTTAGATCAGGCCTGACTTGGATAAAAGTATGACGCAAGTGTTCCAGAAATATGATGGGAAAAATCCGGAGTCCAGAGCTGTGGATTTCTTGCAAGAACAGGTAAATCATATTTTGTTTTCATACACGTTATGTTTTTCTTTCAGAATTTGAGGTACTGTGGACTGCTAAGTTGTTACTTTGCAAAGTGTGTAATTCAGCTGAATCGGTTTCTAAAGCTGCACTACAGTGGGCAGCTACTTTAGCTTAACACTGCACTACAGTCCGAAAAATAAAATACATTGGCGAAAAAATGCTTTGGATCATAGGTTTACCTTGACTTGGAGATTTCCTGATTGCTGTTGAGGTGCTGCTTGGGCTAGATATCTGCAGCAGCACTACTCGGCGACACAGGAGGGAGCAGGTGCTCTACTCTGCTTCCTTCGCCTCACGCAGCCAGAAGCCACTCTGTGCAGATGGTGGCCTTGTCTGGCTGGAGATCCCCAATCATGGGATTCCCCTCAGCCAGGTTCAAAGCTGCCTTGACTTGTGAACACTGCTGATAAAGCCTGAAACTCGAGCAGTCTAACCTCACTAGATCTTACCTCCCTAGAGGAAGAACCATACATGGTGTGGCTCTAGTCCCCTTCCTACCAGATAACCAATGATCGCACTACCAGAGAAGTGGCTTGGGCATTCACTCATCGCTTCCCTGGTAGCCATCTGTAGGACATCCTCTGCCGGGCTTGCCATCAGCCAAGTCCTCCGTTACACTGCAAGCATTGGCCATAATGTCAGAGGCACAGGTTGAGTAGCGTGAACCAAGATGCGCCATGTCTCAGCCCGAAAAGATTTAGGCACTCTATTATTAATACTAGATTTAGTGAACAGAGGGGACAGTTGAATATCTGTTCGTCACATGTATGTCCTTCTTTGTTTGAGATACCGTCCTAGAATATTACAAATATTTTAGAAATCTTGATGGCCATGTCAGGTTGGATTTTTTTCACTCAGCCAGTCCTCCTGCAGACTTCACCTACTGTCTGGGCCGGACTGGCTACCAGGCGTTTTTTGGTGGGGTGGCAGGGTGGGGTCCAGATTCACTGCTGAGAGGGCTTATTTTGTTGCTGGGGAGCTGCCGGCACTATAATGAACAATACAAAACAAATCGCTTTAAAGCGTACTTTTTAAAACATTTGTATTGCATTGCTTATTAAGAAAAGCCTAGTAGCCAGTCCGGCCCTGCAGACCGTTAGCCTGCCAATACTGTCTATTAAGACAAAGATGCACCTGAACTGGAGTCAGATGGGGCCTATTTTAGCAGCCAGAGTATTCAGTTCTAGAAGAGTGGGATCAGCCTCTTTCCTCTGCCTTGTACATTGCACACGACTCATTCAAGGAAAGCAGTCACTCTGCCCACTACCTAGCTTTATATTATGCGGCATTCCATTTCAAATCCGTATGGGCTTGGTAGCCGTGCCAGGGTGAGCTGGGAAGCCACAGCCTATTCTGGATTTCCGTTAGCAGTGCCAACAACAGTTTTGCTTGCAGCCAGTTTGCGGACCCTGCTCATAAAGCCAAAGGGACAGCCATTCCCTAAAGCATGTCGGTCGCCCTAGTCATTGCCCAAATCTCTGCCTATCCCACAAATGTCTTTCAGGACATAATTATTACCCTAAGGGATGACCACAGCCTGAAAGTAGTGAGAACTACCAGAATGGCTAGATTCCCTCGCATTCTCTCCCGCCGCACATGCATCACACAACTCCACTGGCTCCCAGTTCATAAACCAGCACCATTCAAACTCTTCACCAACACTATCAAGGCACTACATAACACCGGCCCGCATTCCTCAACAATCGCATCTGCTTTCAGAATCCTTTCAGAACCCTCCGCTCTTACGGACTCCTTCTTGCACAAATTCCACGCATAATGAAAACCAGATCTGGTGGTCGAGCCTTCGCCTACATTGCTCCTAAAGCATGGAACAACCTGCCTCTGCACATAAGAGCCTCCTCCTCACTACTTGAATTCTGCAAGAAGCTGAAGACCTGACTTTTCGATTACTCCCACTAGGCCATAGGTGTGCCTAAACTCTCACCTGCTCAGTGCCAAGATACCCTCCCGAGGGATAGTGCACTCCACCAATCTGTATAACCTAAACCTATACTCTCTCCTAGACCTCTTTCACATAGATCGCACCAAAGTCATCATGTGGGCGATCAGCTCTTTGTGGGGTTCTCTGGGACAAAAAAAAGGACTTTGTTCAGGTGAATAGTCTTCTGCATTAAGATCTGATAAGCATTGAGGGCTGAGTCCACCAGGGCAAAGACTGCTACCACTACCTTGGCGCACTACTGCCTTGACAGCCAGGTCAGATGGGAAGGACATTTTCCCCGTTTGCTCCTGCAGGTTTTTTTGGTATGAGCTCATTCAGCGCTTAAAGTAAAATAAAAATATAGGTACCCCTAATTACGTTGTTGATTATGTACATGGAATGTGACCTTCTGCAAACTCTTTCTTGATCCACAAAATGTCACACGCCACATGCTTGCAGTCATTTTGTAGTCCATTTCATTACTAATGCTCCAACGAATCCCTTGACTGCTCTTTTGACATAAAAGTACATTACAAAAAGTTGTAGATTTGCATTTATACATCATGAGAATTCCCCTTAAAAGTTAAAATAAGTGCTTTTCGAGTGGTTGCGTGGTTGTACAATTGCACAAACCTAGAAAGTATCTTGCACTGGAGTGTTCTGACCATATAGCAGTAAAAAGGTGAGTTACTGACTTTTCTCACTCCTTCTTTGGTCTGCAAACAGGTCAGTGCTCTCATTGAAGGCCTCACCAGGCTACTTTCCCTTTGTTTAATTCTGCCCAAACATCTCATCATAAACGAGTGAACTGAGATTTCTCCGTCAGCCAACTGCAAGGCCAAAAAGCATGTACTCAGACCTCTGCAAACGGACCTTGCACACTATCCCAGTCCATTCACTCTTTTCTCACATCAGCAAACCACCAGTTTATTTTTGCAAGACTGCGTCTCAAATGAGAAGTTCCATCCATCCATCTCACCACTTGATTTAGCCTCTCACCACACACTAGGCTCAAAGTTACGCTTGGTGGGGAAAAAAACATGGTCGCACTAACAGAACATTTCCATGTGTCCATCAACATACTTCACAGGTGCCAGTCCTGTTTACGACCCAAACTGGGAAATATTCTACGCTCCTCACCATAGCAGATGCCATTTCATTCAGCAAGCTTATCCTCCTCAACCGACTGCAGCCATTGACTCCATCCCATGAAATAGCCAGGTAAAAATAAATGGCGTAAGGTTTGAGTCGACATGCACAGTTTGGCATTTTGATCAGTGACAAAATGCCAGCAGACTGCAAGGCTCTCAAGACTCTTTCTATTTTCTTCACCATCCAGTTAACTTCTGCTCATGAACATCCTCCTACAACAGTGTCCACTCTACCTACTATCCAGACAATACTCAAAAGTATCTACAGATGCAGGGCTCAGAAAATTATTTTGAAAGAGTGTTCGCATAACTTCTACATCCTAGAAGAGTGAATAGCTTTGGGTGGGCTCAAGCGGAATAGGTCAGAAATGATCTGATAGCCTCTTATTCTGCTAATGCAGAATTTAGGAGCGTCACAAACTTACCTGAAGCAGTCTTCAACAACCAAAACCTTAAGGGAACACAAATTGGACACTAACCATTCACAAAATGTAATGATCTTGATGGGCAGCCAATCCATCTATTAGCAAAGCATGAACAACGTGTAAAGAAACAATGGATGAAGTGGACCATCTCAAATCCAACTTTTTTTTCAGTTCATCTTTTTTTTCTTCAAATATTGATGCCATAAGGTCTTCCACAGAGCTAAAGCTGTCTGCTAACTCCCTAGCTTGACCTAAATACCCCAGAGTACACCTCTGCAGCGACCTCACCCTACACACCCTAGTGAGTGCTGTTGTCAAAGGAACCATCTACTGACTAAAACTTCTTAGAAAGATCATATTGTACTGTGCCCAGGAGCACCAGGCTGTTGTGAGCTCCATTGTAAGAGCTGAGCTTTTCCGTTTCAACCGAGTTGCGCAGCTAGACATCAGTGATTGTTACAGATATTTTTCATTTTTTCTAAATTGTTTTGATTTTACATTTTAGCAATTTCCAATGTCTGTTGTGATTATTTTATAATAAATTTAATTGTAAGTTTTGTAAACATTCCTAGAAGGTCTGAACCACAATAAGCAAACTAAGCAGAAATGTAAACTGTGCCATAATGAGCTTCCCCAAATACCAGATAGATTAAGAAAAACACAAAACGGAGCAACCAGCCTAGCCACAGAATTTAATCCAGTATTCGCAATGCCAATAGGTCTGGTGTTGGCTGCCGGTTTTTTGACCTTGTAAAAGCTTGCTTTATTTTGTCATAGTTTTTGAAAAGATTTATTGTTGCGGGGAAGCTGCGGGCCCTTGACAATATATACATTTTAAAAAGTTCAAACCTATTTTTGTGGTCTTGAGAAGCATGCATTGCCATAGTAGTGCCTGGCACAGAAGGGAAGTAATTTGAGTGAGGGTCTGCTTCCTGTGAAAGAGCAGAATGCCAGCACTTACAGTAAAGTTATCCTGAGGCTGAAGGGCTGTCCTACTGCTTCATGCTGTAGTAGGTGAAAGAAAAAGTTAATGACAAAAAACCAGACCAGTGGATGGCTGGCTGAAAACCCCTAGTAGTATGTTGTATATAACATTTTAGAAAAATCAGAAGGCTTTGGGTAACATCTGGTCTATAAGGGATACCAGATTGGCTAAAACATGTCTCCACTTGCTTTTTTATAAGGGCCAAAGTCCAGTTTTGAAGGCCTGTACCTCTCGTTCAAATGCATTTCAGATTTTCTTCACCTCTTTCCATGGTAAAATGTAGTGACATACCGTGTGATACCCTCTCCACTTTGACAAGCACCTAGGACTTTCAGCTTCCTATGCATACACATTCAGAGCAGTAGTGAATAAGCTTTATTGCATGACCGTAACAATTGGAGTAGCCTGTCCCTGCACATAATGACCCCCTACCTAATAAAACTATCTTTTCCTATTTCCACTTTTAATATTGGTTGAGGTATAATGTGGATTAATTATCAATATGCTTATTTCACACTTTTTTCAAAGGAGAAAAAGCCAGTGGTGTACTGTTCTATTCGGCATTGCATTTTTATGTCATGACTTTGACATCATGTTTAACTGAGTGGCTTTTATTTAGGATAGGCATCTGTGTAATTGTGCTACAGGACTAACTACATGCGTTTTTGTATTGACAGTTGCAATGTTGTGGTGTGAATAATTCCACCGATTGGGAGCATATTCCTTGGTCTAACGGCACACACAATAACACCGTTCCCGAGAGCTGCTGCAAGCACAATGCTGTAAACTGCACAGGAAGCCTGGCTGAGCCTGCAAAGCTCAACAAAGAGGTACGTGTGGCTCTGTGTATGTCATGTAGACTTCTCTAAATGATTAATTAGAATTGTAGTCATCCGGATGGTCTGAATTTCCATTTTCCATTTCCAAACAAAAACTGTTAAACCAGGGTACTAATTGAGTCTCCCAAGATGTGCCACCCACGTCACTCCGATGCAGTAAATAGCTATTTGCCTCAAGTCCTTAATGAAATGTGGGAGAAAGGGAATTAATAAATTGGGAGGGGTTGACCCACCAACATGGTCTGGCTCTGTCTAGCTAGGTCACATCACAGTTCACTAAGAACTTTGCTCAATCCCTGGTAACCGTTACGCAAGCAACAGCAGGCTTTCCTCTAGGGTAATGTGAAACAGTTCTGTCATAATCCCGTTCAGAGGGCCATGGGGCATGCAGGGGTTGCTGGGTTCAACTGTGGGGGTTTAGGCCTTTCACTCCTGATGTCCTGGGGCTCGACCTACTATGGATCCTGAGCAACTGGGCCAAATATCGCTTTAGCACTTGCTTCTCTGTAGTAGAGCAGGTCGAGCAGTCAAACTATTTTCAGGGAAAGGGGTTGGGCGTCGGAGGGGGGGGGGGGGGGCACAACTTGGAATACAAATCATTGTCCAGTATAATATTTGCTTTTATTAAAAAAACAAGTATTTATTTTACAGCTACCACCACAAAGGGAAATACGACATCACAAACTAGTTCACTGTCCCCTGAGGGACACTTTCCTAGCTCTAGTCATAGTGGTTATTGTGCTATCTGGAAAGCAAGTGTTCGAGGCATGTGGGCTGCTGAATATATATCTGTGCATAGATCGCCGCCTAGTGTTGGGTCCGGATGTTTGCACGTTGTTGTCCTGGAAGAGTCTTCAAAGTATCCTGAGATGGGTGACTCCTCCCCTGGACAATAGTGCGCATGGTCATCCTCTCCATCCTCAGATTGTTTTTTCCGCCATTGGGTTCGGATGTGCTTATCTTGACTCAAGTTAGGAAAAACTTTTTTCAGGCCAAAAGGCCTTTAGTTCGCGTCGGTACTGTTCTCGATCAGTATCGACAGTTACTTGTTAGTTTTATTAACTTCTAATACAACTTTTTTCGCATCGACCATCGACACCATCGACGATGGAATCGAGGACACCATTCAAGCGGTGCCCTGTTTGCAATGCGAAATATCCCCATATCGACGTCCACCCGGTGTGCAACAAATGCCTTTCACCGGATCACGACGAATCCACATGTATGGCCTGTGCCCGATTCCGATCCAAGAAGACCCTTCGGAATCGACGAGCGGCGAGACTTGAAGCGCAGCAAGCGGCACCGGCCCCGACCAACATCTTCAGCGCCGAGGACGAAGATGTGGAAGGCGTGGAGAACCTACCCTCCAGCCCCGCTTCCGAACACGATTCCGGATCGGAAGACATCGAAGAACAACTATTTCACAGAGATGAAGACGACACCGAGGTAGGAGACTACGATGAGGCCTTAGGGGCCGAAGAAAGTGGCTCCGGTGACGAGCAAGGCCTACCCGTACAGACGGAGGATATCCCAGTGCGTCAGTCTGTGGCTCCGGTCGAGGGATCGCCTTCGGGCCTTACCCAAGACCTATCTCGCAGTTCTTCGGCCCCGCCCTCGGGCCCGGCCTCGGACATTCAGCGACAGCCATTAGGACTCAAACCGGCTGGTTTCCCTTCCTCGAAACCGAAACCAAAAGTCGTGTCGGTTCCACAGAAACCGAAACTGAAAGTGGTACTGGTCGGATCGAAGCCCACTGCACCTTCGACGCCAGCAAAACCAGTCGGCACCGACCGCACCAAACGGGACTTCGGTGCCGAACTCGCAGCAGCAGACGTCGGCACCGACACACGGAAAAAGGCCATCGGCACCGACAAACCGCCTCGGCACCAGGCACCGAAACAATCGGCTCCGGCCACTAAGGTCAAAATGGCCACTGCGTCGCACACCACTTCGAAAGCAGCACCTAAGGCCCAATCATCGACGCCATCGACGGCTACCGCCTCTCCTCGACTCGATGACCCCGTGGCCCCGAAGAAGCCCACGCCTGCCTCTACTGAACCGCTCGGCGCCAAACAACCGTCAGCGCTCCAGGTGCGACAAGTTGCAGAGTCCTTGCAACGCATCAAAGAAAAGGCAGCCCTCCAGGACACATCGGGCCCCGAGCCAAAAAAAGCTCAAAAAGCTTCTCCAGCCACACCTCATATCACTTTTGGCCTGCCGCCATCCACGGCGCCAGAAATGTTTGAAATAAGAACTCGTGTCACCCAAACTAGGATCACACCTGCCGAACGATCTCCTACGGAGACGTCACCATCCCACATCATCGATGCCGACACTGGCAGAATTATGCTCCACAAGCGGAGAATATCTTCCAAACACACTTTGGACTCCTACCGGATCCCGCTGAAGAAAAAGCTGCCAGTAGATTCGGAGCCAGTTCTTTACGAACGTCTCCATACCTCCTACCCGGATCCACAGTCCTTCTCCCCGACACACTCCGAAACCGACGTTTTGGAGGACTATATGGGTGACGATGTCCCCTACCCAAGAGAGATGGACCCTGAGGGCCAACAGGACCCTGACCAGGCTTGGGATGACCCTGTAGACACAGGTGCACCTATGGATACACAGGACACGCAGCTCTATGGCGCAAAAACGTCTCCCACAGAGGACACTGCCGCATTCAACGCCCTGATTGAACGTGCTGCGGAAAATCATGGTGTGCAACTCCACTCTGACACAATCGACGACGATTTTCTACTGGATACTTTCGCATCCTCAGAAAGGAATATCAAAACTCTACCCATGCTGAAAGGTGTCCTCAAACCAGCAAAGGACATTTTCAAAGAACCCACCAGGGCAAGAGTGATAAACCCCAGGATCGACAAAAAATATAGGTCGGCGCCTGGGGACCCTACGTACATTAGAGGCCAGTTGCCTCTAGATTCCATAGTAGTCGCAAATGCTCGCAAACGGGCGCACTCGCAAACTGGGGATGCTCCTCCCCCGGACAAAGAGTCCAAGGTGCTAGAGACCTCCGGCAAACGAGTTGCAGCCCAGGCAGCTAACATATGGCGTATTGCCAATACACAGGCGCTCCTAGCTCGCTACGATCGCGCACACTATGACACATTAGAAACCCTACTACAACATCTCCCTGACCAATACAAAGAGGGAGCAGAGATCCTCATCAGGGAGGGACAACTCCTCACAAACGCATCCATTAAGTGTGCACTGGATGCCGCAGATACAGCTGCCAGAGCAATAAACACCAGCGTCATGCTACGACGACACGCCTGCTTACGAATCTCCGGATTCAAACCTGAGGTTCGAAATAACATTCTCAATCAGCCGGTCAACCCAGACTACTTATTCGGGCCGGAAGTTGACGCCACCCTAGAAAAAATAAAAAAGGACACAGACACTGCAAAGTCCATGGGGGCTCTCCAAACACAGACCTTTCGAAGTGGCTCCTTTCGTCGCCCCGGGAATAGAGGAGCAGGCAGAGGACAGGGGTCACAGCACACCTACAACAAGGGCAACACACAGAGTACCTACGATAAAAACACCTGGGGTGGGTATCGTGGCTCCAGCACAAAGGGCAGAGGACGCGGATACGTCAATACCAGGTCCTCCCCCAAGAACAAACAGTGACGCCCTCTCCCTTCCTCCCGACCACATAACACCTGTCGGGGGAAGGCTACAAAGGTTCCTGTCCACGTGGAACTCAATCACCACGGACAGGTGGGTCAAAGATATTATCAAACACGGTTACTGCCTAGAATTAACCTCCAATCCACCCACAATACCGCCAAAACACCGTCCAATCCACCCACACTACCGCCAAAACACCGTCCTATGTCCTCAGAGCACTTAGCGCTCTTACAGCAGGAAGTGCTAAGTATGCTGGAAAAAGGCGCAATAGAGGTCGTACCCCTCCACGAGCAAGGCATGGGGATATACTCCCTGTACTTCTTAATACCAAAAAAGGACGGGTCACTCAGACCTATACTAGACCTGAGGCCCCTCAACCGCTACATTCTGTCAGAGCATTTCCACATGCTCACCCTACATCAAGTCCTCCCGCTGCTCAAACAGGGAGACTTCCTGGCAACGCTAGATCTCAAAGACGCATATTTCCACATACCCATTCACCCCTCACACAGAAAATATCTCAGGTTCACTATTCAAGGGCAGCACTACCAATTCAAGGTTCTCCCCTTCGGCGTGACAACAGCACCCAGAGTTTTCACAAAGTGCCTAGCTACTGTGGCTGCACATCTGCGGAGGCAACACATCCACGTCTACCCTTACCTGGACGACTGGCTTGTTCAAGCAAAGTCAGCCCAGCAATGTGCCAGCCACATGTCCCACACCATTCACCTTCTTCACAGTCTGGGGTTCTCACTAAATTACCCAAAATCACGTCTCCAACCCGCACACGTACAACAGTACCTAGGTGCGACCATAGCACTCTGGCAGCCACAGCTCAGCCAAATTTAGTGAGAATCAACAGCATACAAATGCTGATTTCCAAGTTCAAACCACAACACTCCCTTCCTGCGCGAGTGTTCATTCAGTTGATAGGCATGATGGCCTCCTGCATCTTCATAGTCCCAAACGCGAGACTACATATGCGCCCGCTTCAGGAGTGCTTAGCACGTCAATGGAATCAGGCTCA
Organism: Triturus cristatus; assembly: GCF_964204655.1. Classification (NCBI taxonomy): domain Eukaryota; kingdom Metazoa; phylum Chordata; class Amphibia; order Caudata; family Salamandridae; genus Triturus; species Triturus cristatus. The sequence goes on from NC_140581.1 coordinate 192,042,856, forward strand.
CGGGCAACTGAAAGACCTAGTGTTGGTGAGCGGTCGGGAATACAACTCTCTGCATTGGTGGAACCCACAAAACCTTTGCAAGGGCCGACCGTTCCAAGAGCCTGTTCCACAAATAATGCTGACAGCGGACGCGTCTCTCCAGGGATGGGGAGCTCATGTACTCAATTACACGGTGCAGGGACTATGGACAATACAACAAAAGAAGATGCACATCAACCTTCTGGAACTGATGGCGATCTTCCTAGCAATGAAAGCATTCAAAGTACACTTGTGCAACAAAGTCGTGTTGATCCGGACGGACAACATGACCGCCATGTACTACATACAAAAGCAGGGAGGAACACACTCTCCACAGTTGTCTCATCTGGCTCAGAGCATGTGGAAGTGGGCCATTCAGAGGAACATGTTCCTCATGGCGGAACACCTCCCCGGCAAGGACAACCAGATGGCGGATCTGCTCAGCAGACACAGCCACCAGATGCACGAGTGGGAGTTACACCCCTCAGTACTCCAACCGTACTTCCAGCAGTGGGGTCATCCAGACATAGACCTATTCGCCACAAGCGAAAACGCAAAATGCCAAAGCTTTGCCGCCAGGTTCCCACATCCGCGGTCGCAGGGCAATGCGATATGTATGAACTGGTCCGGCAGATTTGCGTACGCTTTTCCCCCAGCACCATTGATACCGCTGGTGGCGCGCAAACTCAGACAACACTCACTGACACTCGTCCTGGTTGCTCCAACGTGGGCACGCCAACCATGGTACACCACCTTTCTCGAACTTTCCGTGGTGCCGCATCAAAGGCTGCGGATCAAACCCGCGCATTTGATGCAGAACCATGGAGAGATTCAGCACCCAGATCCGCAACACCTGAACCTGGCAATCTGGCTCCTGAAGTCCTAGAGTTTGGCTAACTGAATCTGCCACCTGACTGTATGGACATCATTAAGGAAGCTAGAAGACCCACTACCAGAGCTTGCTATGCAGCCAAATTGAAAAGGTTTGTCATTTATTGCAATAACAATGACATTAACCCGCTAGACGCATCCATCCAAAACATAATTTGTTACCTATTACACCTATACCGATGCAATCTGGCATACACCTCAATACGTGTCCATTTGACAGCAATATCCGCCTATCTCCAGAACAGGCAGCACCTCTCTCTATTCAGAGTGCCTGCCATCAAAGCATTCTTGGAAGGACTCAAACGAGTAATTCCTCCAAGCCACCCACCAGCTCCAATGTGGAACCTCAACTTGGTCCTCACACGCCTGATGGGTCCACCCTTCGAACCTCTACACTCATGCGAGATTCAGTTCCTCACCTGGAAAGTAGCTTTCCTAGTAGCGATCACTTCTTTGAGGAGAGTTAGTGAACTCCAGGCACTAACCATTCAAGAGCCATTCATACAGGTTCACGCAAACAGGGTCGTACTACGTACCAACCCAAAATTCATGCCCAAAGTGATCTCGCAGTTCCACATGACTCAAACTATTGAACTGCCTGTCGTCTTTCAAAACCCACAAACTGTCGCAGAAAGAGCACTCCATACACTGGATGTAAAGAGAGCCCTCATGTACTATATAGACAGGACTAAAGCCTTCAGGAAAACAAAACAACTTTTCGTTGCCTTTGCCCCACACCACAAAGGTAACGCCATCTCCAAAGCAGGTATAGCCAGATGGATCGTTAAATGTATTCAAATTTGCTATCAAAAGGCTAAACGCACATTAACGATTCCCCCACGAGCCCACTCAACACGTAAGTTAGGGGCCTCCATGGCTTTCCTGGGAAACATTCCTTTGCATGATATATGTAGAGCAGCCACCTGGTCCACTACACATACATTTACCAAACACTATTGTGTAGATGTGCAATCAAAACAGCAGGCAGCTGTAGGACAGGCTGTTCTCAAAACTCTTTTTCAGACCGCTGCAGCTGGCACTGGTGGCAGCCGCTAATAGAGGGTACTGCTATGTATTCTATGCACAGATATGAATTCAGCAGCCCACATGCCTCGAACTGAATATGCTACTTACCAGTATGCATCTGTTCTTGGCATGTAGGTCTGCTGACATTCATATCGCCCACCCTCCTCCCCGGCGCCTGTAGCAGCTGCAGCTCTCAGAATTACTGTAAGCATGGTCCTCACTTTCTGTATCTACTCCATCACTGCCACAATGGCGAAAAACAATCTGAGGATGGAGAGGATGCCCATGCGCACTATGGTCCAGGGGAGGAGTCACCTATCTCAGGATACTTCGAAGACTCTTCCAGGACAACAACGTGCAAACATCCGGACCCAACACTAGGCGGCGATCTATGCACAGATATGAATGTCAGCAGCCCTACATGCCAAGAACAGATGCATACTGGTAAGTAGCATATTCATTCCCTGGGGGCTAACTGGTTCAATATTAGTCTTAACCTCACCTGCTGGGTTGGAGCGACCGGAGTTCCTGACCGAGCCCCCTTCGTGGGCTCTGGAGCTGCAGCTGCTGTCTCCTGTAAGTTCATCGCCCGCGACCTAGGTGGGCTCTGCTCGGCCCTCCTCAAGTTTCTCACACTCTGCCATGCAGCTGGTGTGGCTGAAGGTTTTTCATGGCTCCTCAAAGCTGGAAAAGCTCTTTGGACCGTCCCGTGGTGAGTCGGGTATGTGCGAAAATCCTGACGCTGATTCATAATTGTTTTGAAGGCCTGCAGGGGTCACAATAGCGGCCTCTCTCCTCCAATGACTATCCCGATCTGATTAGACTTCTTGCTTGGCCCGAGTGGCCATCTCTGGTCACCATTTCTCTACTGCACACGGCCTCCCGTCCAATCGGCACAGCAGGTTGCTTCACGTCGGCCCCTCCTTCCATACGGGGTTGCTGGCTCACCACTGCACATGAGCCACGGTCAACTCAGTACTGCAATCTCTTCACGGCGGCCCCTCTTGAGCTACTGGGTCACCTGGTTCTCACTGCACACGGGCATTTACTCGGTTGGTGCAGCAACGGTCACGGCTCTCTTCACAGCTGACCTCCTCTACATACGAGGATTGCAGACTTTCCCTGCACACGGGCAACAACCCAATCGGTGCAGCAGCCCTCTCCTCACACCTCGCTAAGGGAATCCGATCGGCAGGACTCCCCTCTGGACTTCGCTCCCTCCAGTGCTCTCCTCTTCCTCACTAAGCACACTGGTCTTAGCAAGCATCTGAGTCTTAAGTTTATGCTGGGAGTCTGTTTCCTTTTTGAAGTGCTCGCTCCTCTTCCTCCAGAAAGCAGTCTGTCTCAGCAGGAGTGACTCCAAAGCGAATAGCCCCACATCACAGGTCATGGGAATGACTATGAGTTCACAACTCGATGTTTGCCAAAATGATATTTTATCAAAAGGTTAGCCCAGGCCCTCAGCCCTACTCTTTATGATTCTCATAGCAGCTCAATCTCCTTCCTGAGATGTGCCCAGGCCCCTTCATCTTGACCTCTCTCTGAATCAAAGAGCGCCCTTTGAAGTGTACTGTGGAGCCTGGCTTCCCTCTCTAGTGTGTTCCACCCAGCTCTCAGGAATGCAGCAATACACAAATCTTCATGGGACTGTTCCTCTACCTCCTCTCCGTATGTTTCACGATGCAGTCCAGGATCTCCCAAAGTGGAACAGAGTCTACCATGTGTTGTACCACTCATAGGCACACATACACCCAGCACTTGCATGACATACTGGCAGCCCTGTAACTCCCAAACTGGAACCCAGAGTTTGCCATGTGTTGTACCACTTATAGGCACACATTCATCCAGCACATTCATAACCTACATGCACTGCACATCACTACACCCTTCATTGTAGGCACACATACATCCAGCACAAGCATATAACATGCACGCACCGTACAGTGCTGCATTATCCCTGTATTATACCATTCACAGACACACATACTCTCAGCAAATGTACACCACCCAACTTTACCTGAGTGAGACTGTAGTTCTTACTCAAGTGATACAGGTAAAAGGGCCTGTTCACTCTTACTGGTGATTACACGGTATGCTTACACCACCGCACTCGTGCTGCCTAACTCCTGAGGAAGGCAGTGGACCTTTCACCTCAATGATGGTAATGCTTTGGGGCGCCCTTCCTGGTCCAGCAAGATTTTAATCTTTGAAACGTGAGACAGGCCTATGTCATAGTGCACACACATGATTGTGTTTTCCTATGAAAACACAATGCGCGTCAGGGATCCAGACATTAGTACAAGCTGTACCAAAAACATTAAATGCAAGAATATAACGCAGTCATGTTTAGAAAAATCAAAAAACTATAGAAGGCAAAGTGACCAAAATGGTCAAAAGAGGATTGAGGGAACAGAAGAGAATGCAGCATGGGGAGGCAGCTATTGATCCTTAGAGAGGATGTCTAGTTCCTTCGGTTTAGTGAAGAGTAAGGTTCAGTTCAGGCATCCTCGCAGGCTGGCCAGGCAGTCATTTGTTCCTCATTCTGATGAGCTGGAGGTGAGGTGGCATTTCTATCTGATGCACTAGTCTGTGAGTCATCACATACTCTGGGGCCAGACTTTGTAGAGGTCCTACCGTAAGCCTTACACTTTTACAGCACTTTCTATCTTACTTGCCTGCAGACTATCCTAGAACCTTTTGGCAAAATGGTAGAAGACGGGCTTCCATCTCCAAAGCTCTTAGTTCGCTCACAGTTCCAGCCCTATGGAAATTAGGACCCACTCATCTCCCTGATCTGGGAATTGGTTTGTCCTCACTTTACCATATTGGTGGAGGACCAGATTAAACTATTTAGTTTGTCAATAAGTTTCCTGATGACCATGCGAAAGCATCTCCATACCGTGCTGCCCCCATTACAGACACCCTGACAGCACTCTTTACACCCTACTAAGAGGAGCAGTCATTACTGAAAAAACTCGCTCTACAGAGAGTAGCAGTCTCGCACTACTGACTGTATTCTCATGGTCGAACAGCACCCTCGTAACCATTGCAGACTAACAGTCTCAATACAAACAGTTCTCTCACCCCACAGCAAGTAGCAGTATCACTGCACATGCTAGTAGTCGCACACTACTGAAAGCACTCGCACCCTTCACAAGCGAACAGAAAAGTCAGTGATATCTTCAAGGAGGCATTCCCTCATTTGCATTGGGGCGTCTCCCATGCAAATGAGGGAAATGCCTTTGCCCCTGCGCAGTATTACTGATGCGGGCGCAGAGCCAAAGAAGCCTGCAGGACTCCCACCTCAAACGTGGTGTGCCTCCTGAGAGCCACCCTCTGCAGAGGGTGAATAGGGGGCCATGGACCCACCTCCCCGACATCCCCTTGCAGGCGGGGGCAGTCACTGACTGCACCTCCCTGCAAGTGGATCTCTATTCCCCTTTAAAAGTGAAGATGGGTTGCTGCCTACATAGTAAAACAATGGAGCTCTGTATTTCACGTGAATGCGCTGCCCCCTGATCAGCATGAGTTCGCGGCTGCCCTGGGGGCAGCTCTTTCCCTATAATGTGCCACACTTTCCTTCATTGCGCCAGGTGCAATGAAGGAAAGTGTGCCACATTTGTAATGCGTCCCCGGTTGTGTTGTACAGAGTAGTACGCTGTTATTATTTAAAGCTATTGGAAATTAAATACGGAAAGCAGTGCAAGTATCAGTACATCTTCTGTGAGTGTGTGTTGAAATGTGAGATGTTTGTCGTTATGTGCATATATATCGGTCTGTGCGTGTATGTATATATTTGTGCAAGTGACGTATCTAGTTTCCTGGCAGTGCACAAGTTTGGGAGGGGAGCTGCAGCGGGTTGCCAGCTCATAAATTCAATCTATATTTCCACCAGGGAACCCTGGTGCCTAAAATACATAAAAACGATATGTTTTGACCAGGCTAGAAAACACTCGTTTTTATGTGATTTTGACACCAAGTTAATAAAATGAATTCATCATGGATCCCTGTGAGGGCTGCTTTTCTAAATGAGTGCTCTCTTTTTTTGTATTCTGAAAACTGTTGGTGAAGAGTTTGAGGCAGAGATAGAATACTGTTCGAATGTAGCAGCTGCCCGTTTTCGTACAAATCCTCCCCATCTTCTAGCCAAATTCCTACATCCTTGGCAAACATAACCTTTTAATATAAAGTATTTCCTTTCTTATGTTATAGGGCTGTGAAGAAAAACTGGACCATTGGCTGCAGCATGTCCTCAGTTACGCCTCTCTTGTTATCCTTGGGTTCGCAGTTGTTAAGGTATTTAACATTCTTTATCAGACACTGTAAATGCAGCTGTGTTCAAGGAAATTTAATCTAAAATCAGCATTTGGAATGTAATGCTAAACGCAGTACTTAGTGTGAACATGATGATGGGGGATGTTGGTGCAATAAAATGCTGAGGCTATGTCAGTTCAGAACAAGTTCTGAGGGAATAAAACTTCTAGAGTTTAAGAAGGTTCCAGTTGATATACTGTGCTGCTATGCAAATATGAAGGATACAAAAAACAATGTACAAATATGGGTGACTACATTTACGGTATTTAATACCCTAACCAGCAGTGGTTATATCCGGAGTTACTGGAATACCTGTATCATAAAAAGGAAATCATTCAGACCCAGCAAATTACCGCATTATCTCATTGTTTGATGGGGTTGTGAAAATCCTTGGCAAGATTTTCCTAAATCATATTCTAGCATGGGCAGAAAACAAGGCTACCTAAATGATGGATTGTAGTATGTGTTGCAGTAGATCACATGCTCTGCAAACTCCTTCCATGTAATGTCGTGCATGTACGTTTGCAGGTTGATTTTGTTCAAATAAGTATTTGGTCTTGAGATTCTCATGACTTCTACCTTAGCCTACAGTACACAAAGACAGACTCCATCTCGGATTGCTTTTTTCCTCCACTGAGCCTGGACATTCATTGAAAAGATCCTGGATCATCGAGTTTCTAGCGTAAAACTTTTAACATCATTAATCTGATTTTCAGCAAAGGGCATTCGAGAACTCCACATCGGCCACGACTGGTACCAAAGGATTTGGTTGTAGACAATCCCGAACCGGAGGACTCTGTCGCGGAGCAACACAGACAGGAAGACTTTGTTGTGTAGCTGGTCGTAGGAGTATGAGTGGTAGTGAGTTTGCAGGACACACCCTTCCAATTTTACCTAGACGTAACCCAAAATTCCACTTGTAAGGCCATCATTGAGTAACTTGTGTTTGATTCAAGACCTCGAGGAATCGAGTTGCTATGACTGTATAACATTTAAAAACAAGATGGCCATTTGGTACTGGAGAGTACATCTCTGGGCCTATTATAAGATGTGGTGGCAAGATCCCTTGGTGGACCAGAAGACATTGAATAACAAGACTTGGAGTCCGAATGACCTTCTGGCGTCCTACTGCAGTAGGATAATGAATGGCCCTGACACCCTTTCCTTGGATGGCTTCTGAAGAAGAGGTCAAAACCATTCTAAAGGGGAAGCATGCACAATAGACAAAGTCCACCTCAACAACAGTGACCCTGGACTGACCCATAAGGTTTGGCCTCAAAAACAGTTTTCGTGGAGGCCAAGTACCATTTCAGGCTTAAACACAATCCTGAAGGCCTCAACACTCAACAGGCTTGGTGACATCACTGGAGCAAAGTGCTGATAGCCAGGCTCAGCTTCGGGAAACTTAGCCAAAAGTCGAAAAGGTCGCAAGCAAGCCTCGAGGGATAGGCCTGACTCCCTCAATGCTGAAATTGGTGGCAAAAACACCCTTCACACTGGGCATAGCATCTAGTGAGGCTATTCAACTGCTTGCACTCCCAGAAAATCCAGCTGAAGCTCTCTAATCATCCAAATTCTGGGAAGATTTTATAGAGGCCTCCCAACACCACAGGAGCCTGATCCCAATCCCCTGATAAATAGAAGCCATTTCAGGAGATCTAGAGCAGGGGTCTTCAAATGTTTTAAGCCACCCCCGTATTAAAAAATAAATCATTGCCCCCCCCCCCCCCCCACCCATAGAATTTCTTCACAATTATCCTATTTAATTTTCAATGTTTAAGTATGTCTTGACCTATTAAAACATTAGTTATCTAAAACCTTTTTAAAATGCCCCTTTACAGAGTTGCTGACTGCTGATCATTTTATTTTCAGCTTAAAACCAAGCACAGCTGTACACTTGATGCTTCTTTTGACCTGAGCCTTTAAACCCCGCCCCCAAGGATCTGTTAAGGCCCCCCAGTTTGAAGACCCCCCAATCTAGAGGAATACCATGTACCTAATGGGTGTGGGGGGGGGGCAACCAATAGTCCTGTACCTCTAACACCACAACCTCTGCTGCTTCTACCACCATCACCAGACCATGGCCACCCTAGCACTGTCTCCACATAGGTTTCCATCCCCACAGGAGTCACATCATCGCACACTATCGGACTCTGATCAAGACCGTATGACCCACAAGATGCTTACTAACACCCAGTACCATTACAAAATGGGGAAGATGTATAGGAAGGCTAGAACCTCTATCTTCAAGAGCTCTGCTGGTTAGAACCATATCTAGTCAAAGGATCCCCTACGGATGATACCACAGCATACTATTCAGTAATCTTAAGGGTGGCTGACCACTCTAAAGTTCAGCACCATGTGATGGTGCACGAGGAGGGCTCCCTTATCGAGAGACTGCCCAAACCTGAGCAGGCAGTACAGTTTCTGCCAATCTTAAGAAGCGTTGCAATATGTGCAGAAGAAAATGTTAAAGAACCTGTTCAAATTTGTTATTACTTCCAGACTGGAGACAAAGTATAGGTGTGCCCCAGAAGTCCCACTCTACATTTGTGGTCCGGTGCCTCCAGATTCTTAGGTAGTGCACATGGCTCATAATCAAGCTTTGCACTTGGAATGAGGGGCAAAATTCCACCAGAGGAAAATTGATGCTGACAGAAAATGTGTTGCAGTTGGGGGGGGGTCAACACAATGACCGTTCCAGCTCAGTTGGGCTTCTCTCAAGGTACGATACGTATGATTGGCAGGTGGTGAAATAACTTATCAAAGACTTCATAGAGGCATCTGGAAATAGAATTGGTGCAAGAAGGTAAGACCATCTAAAAAAAAAAAAAATAACATAATTGTGCTCTAGATGCCACATCAAATTCAACGCAAGCGTCCTCCTGTATAGGCGTGCATGACTTAGGTTGTCGGATTTCTAGCCAAAGGTGCAGTAGCAATCTCATCCATGTCTCATTTGATGGGGAACATCTCTACTGCCCTAAGTTAATTTCCTGCTGGAGGAGTGTAAAAACGATACACTGCAAAGGTCATTGGTGCACTTCAGGCCCAGACATCGAAATCTGGGTTTTGACGTCCGCGAATGTGAGACATTGTAAAGACCATCTCAAACAACCGCTTTCACGCTACCAAAAATAGCACTGCTGGCTATTGTGAGGGCACATCAACCTTAAACGATTTATACTTAATCCTTCCTGATCACACAACACCTGTCTGGGACAGAATTGGGTTATTCCTTCTACAGTGGGAAGAAGTAACCCCAGACAAGCTGGTTCTGTCAATTGTTCAGCAGGGATACTGTTTGGAGGTGCACACCATGACACCAAATATCCCACAGTTGCAGCATGCAATCTGTCAGGGACACCAGCAAGTGTTGTGTGAGGAAGAGAAGCTCCCCTAAGCAAGGGTGTAATCAAGCCAGTGCCCCTAGAACAGCATGGCCAACAAGTGTACTCTGTATACTTTCTCATTGGCAAAAAGGATGGTACAATGCAACTTCGCCTCAACTTTGGGCCACTAAATTTCTGAATCCAGTTGGACACTTGCAGATCACAACCCTACAATGTGTCATCCTATTGCTCTGCGCAGGAAATCACCTGTTGGTGCTAGACTTCAAGGACCGCTTCTTCCACTTCCCATACTTCTGGCACCTCATAGAAACCTGTGGTAAGTGAACAGCATTACCTCTTCAGGGTCACAACAGCTCCAAGGGTGTTTGCAGAATGTGTGGCAGCACATCTGTGCCGCTGTGCCATTTATATCTATTCATATCTGAACGATTGGCTGACGAAGAGTAGCAGTCAGGAAAAATACCTAGTACGCATTTAGGCAGCAGTGATTCTGTTATACAAGTTAGGACTGACCATTGTGCACAAAAAGTCACACCTGAGAACGTCCAACCTTTTCTGAGAGCTGTGTTGAACTCCATCATAAGCTTACCCAGATCAAGAAAAGGTGATGGCATTCCAAAGGCCGCTACTGCCTTTTCAGGCAACACGTCCCGTAACTGTGTGGACAGTAATGAGACTATTGGGGATAAATGCGTCCTGCATAACAGTTGTACTGAAAACAATATTCAGGAGTGTCTGTTTCAATGGTCGCAGGCAGAGAGTCAAAAAGATCTTCTAGTTTTGGTGGTGCCCAGAGTTTAACTCACTTTCCAATGGTAGAAGCACGAACACTGATGCTGGGCAGGCCATTTGTAGAGCATCAACCACAGGTGACCATCACCACAGACGCCACTCTCATGGAACCACATGCCAGGAGCACAGCATTTTTACATCAATTACCTGGAGCTTGCAGCATTCATTTGGCACTCTTGAGAGTTTCATATACTCTTTCAGTGGAAAACAGTCCTGGTAGATATGGGCAACATGCCCACCAAGTACTAGGTTTACTAACCAAGAAGAAACCCCTCTCCCCAGGTCTCTGCCTCAAAGGGTCTGACATCGAGCCATTCGCAACCACCAGCTTGCCCGGGGTAGATAACGACTTTGTGACCTGCGAAGCAAACGCATCAACAAGTAGACAAGTACTTGAGCAATCATTTCAGAAATCAGTTGACTGAACAGATTGGCACAACCCAGGAGACAAGCTTTACAGGGGCGTTTGTCGTGGGTGTTTGACATCCAGAGAATGTTTCTTGGTTGAAATGGAATGTCTGTGGTTCATCAGCGTGATTTTAGAGCATGATCACGCTCTTCAAATGTTGCCCGAATGGCCACTGAATTTTCGCTTTGAACATTGAACATCCAGTCTGTGTGTTCTGCTTGCTACAAGACCATAAGTCAGAGGACTGTGTCCCTTGCTCCTATTTTAAACCTAAAACCCTAGTCCACAGGGACAAGTTCCTTTAGGCATAATGTGCGAGCATGTGTGGTGGGCATGTCCTAAATAGAGACCTGAAAGAAGGGTGCTCTGTCGTTGGAGGAGATGGGTTTCTCCGGCAAGGGTAAGATAGTGGCCCAGGGAGAACACCAAGACGTAGAACACAATGTATACAAGGTCGAAAAGACACACTTTAAAGACCTTAATGCCACAGTGCCACATGACTGTAATGCGCCCAATTCATCAAAAGACAAGACCGTCAGACACACACCCAAGCCGCGAAGCTTGGTTCCTCGAGTCATACACTAGATTTACTGAAAACAAAGTCCTGAAAGCCAAAGAGACTAGCAGTCGAAGGAGCTCAAGGCACTTTTCATCCTATCATGGGAACTTACCATTAAGGATGCACCGAAACACTTTGTCTCTACTTCTGTTGATGATCAAGCGCAGAGGGGGGGGAAGGAGGAACAGGCGCCCTCAAAGGAGAAGGTTCATGGAGAGCCTAAGACGTCCTACATCCGTGATGCTGAGAGAAAGAAAAGAGCTTTGGAGTCGACATAGAGAACCTTATGAAAAAGAAGAGGACCTTCGAGGAAGCCACGACTCCCTTGAAAGAAGCTAGGCCAATGGGGCTTAAGAGTATTATGCAAGATACTTTATCAGGGGAGCAGGATTAAATATCCAAGGAAAGTCAGAATACAGATGTGGGGGAAGAGGAGGAAGGTATATGCGGCGTCGATCCCAAAGACTTGGGAATAGAGGATCACAGAGGGAAATGCTGTGGGAGGACGCCAAGGCCGACTCGCCTTTAAAGGACATAGTCCTATCCTTCGTGGCTTTCTTCCCCTTTCCCCCATGACATTTCCACATACCAAGTAGTGGATTAAAAAAACAAAGGCAGTAAAGGTTCGAGGCATGTGGGCTGCTGAATTCATATCTGTGCATAGATCGCCGCCTAGTGTTGGGTCCGGATGATTGCACATTGTTGTCCTGGAAGAGTCTTCGAAGTATCACGAGATAGGTGGCTCCTCCCCTGGACTACAGTGCGCATGGGCATCCTCTCCATCCTCAGATTGTTTTTTTCCGCCATTGGGTTCGGATGTGCTTATCTTAGCTCAAGTTAGGAAAACTTTATTTAAGGCCAAAAGCCTTTAGGTATCGTCTGTATTGTTTGCGTTCGGTATCGACAAATATTTAGACCTGTTCTCGGATTTATTCACACTTCTCGGACCTAGTTTCGGTCCGACCATCGATCGACGTTCGAGGATGGAATCGAGGACTCCCTTCAAGAGATGTCCTTTATGTCATGCGAAATATCCACACATCGATGTCCATCCGGTGTGTAACAAATTTTTCTCACCGGATCATGATGAGTCAAGGTGTATGGCCTGCGCCCGGTTCCGGTCAAAGAAGACACTTCGGAATTGACGGGCGGCTAGATTGGAGGCCAAACAATCGGCGCCTAACCCGGTTAACATATTCAGCACCGAGGAGGTCGAGAGCGTCGAAGAGATAGACTAGAGCCATGCTTCGTAGCCTGAATCCCACTCTGACAACGATGATGAGGATCTTCGAGGACGAAGACGTCGTCGACTAGGTAGGAGACGACGATGAGGCCCTTAGGGCCGAGGAAGATAGCTCGGGCGAGGAGCTAGGCCAATCCGTTGATGCGGAGGCTGAAGGACACAGTCTTGATAAGGCTCAGGTCGAGGGATCGCCTGCGGGCCTTACCCAAGATCAGTCGGATTGTTCTACAGCCCCGCCTGAAGGCCCGGCTTCGAACATTTCAAAAGAGCCAACACTATCAAAAAAGACTGGATTCGATTCAGTGAAAGCGAAACCAAAACCAGCACCGGTCAAATCGAAACCGAAAGTGCAACTGGTTCAAGTCTGATCGAAGGCATCGAAGCCCTCCAATCCGTCGACACAGAAAAGGGACTTCGGAGCTGACCAAAGAAAGGAGGACTTCGGTACCGAGAAGACAAAAAAGGGCTTCGGCACCGAGACACAGAAGAAGGCCCTCGGTCCCGAGAAGACGCAACGGCCTATGGCACCGAAGGTTGGAGCACCAACCACCAAGGTCACGGTGGTCGATCCGACTACGTCAACACCGAAGAGTGCGGCGACTGCCAAAAATTCGAATCAACCAGGCGTCGATCCCAAACTTCGGATCGAAAACCCGAAGGCTGGGAAGAAACCGGAGACCACGTCGAGGCCTGTCTCCAAAGAGCCTGTCGGTTCCAAAGCACCGTCTGCATTCACGTTGCAACAGGTGTCGGAGTCCCTACAGCGCATCAGGGAACGGGCAACCCTCGAACCAAAGACGGGTCCCGAACCACACAAAGTCGCCAAAGCTCACTCGGCGCCGGCACCGATCAAGTTTGGATTGCCGCCACTGGGGACGCCGAAGATGTTCGAACTTAGGAGGAGTCTCGAACAACCACGGGCAGTGTCCACGGAAAGAACCGATGTCGAGGACTCGCAGGACCAGTTTATCGACGCCGACACTGGTAGGCTGTTGTTCCGCAAGCGGAGAATTGTTCCAGAGAAGGCTTTGGACTCCTACAAGATTCCATTAAAAAGGAAACTGGCATCAGGTTCGACGCCAGTGCTTGTAGAAACATTCCACACCTATCATCAGGAACACACACTCAGAACAGGATGCATGAGAGGGCTATATTGGGGATGATACCACTTATCCTGTGGATAATGACCCTGATGACCAACAGCAAGACCAAGATCAAGCATGGGGAGACCCTACTGACCAAGGTGACCCACAAGATGCTCCTGACACATCTTTACAATATCAAACCATCTCCCACTGAAGATACTGCTGCTTTTAACGCCCTCATTGAAATGGCAGCTGCCAATCCCGGAGTGGAACTCCATTCTGACTCTGTGGAGGAGGATTTCTTGGTGGACACGTTCTCCACATCTGAAAGAACGGTCAAGACTCTACCAATGCTGAAAGGGGTTCTTAAACATGCTAAGGACATCTTTAAGGAAACCACCAGGGCACGGGTATTGAACCCCAGAATAGAGAAGAAATACAAACCTGCACCCGGAGACCCCATGTCCATTAAGGGTCAATTGCCGTTGGACTCCATGGTAGTTTCTAATGCTCGCAAGAGCTAACTCGCAGACTACAGGTGATGCTCCTCCTCCAGACAAGGAGTCCAAAATGCTAGAAACATCAGGCAAAAGGGTAGCAGCACAAGCAGCAAACATCTGGCGCATTGCCAACACTCGGGCACTCCTGGCCCGATACGACAGGTCACACTACGATACACTAGAAACACTGCTAGAACACCTACCAGATGAATACAAAGATGGAGCGGAGCTCCTCATCAGAGAGGGACAACTCATTACAAATGCGTCCATCAAATGCGCACTGGATGCAGCTGACACTGCAGCAAGGGCAATCAACACTAGTGTGATGTTGAGGAGGCACGCATGGCTGAGAATATCAGGCCTCAAACCTGTGATTCAACATAATATCTTGAATCAACCAGTCAACCCAGACTTTTTATTTGGCCCCGAGGTTGACACTACACTGGAAAAGATTAAAAAGGACACAAACTGCGAAATCTATGGGGGCTCTACAGTGGCAGCAGTTTCGGAGTATCTCCTTTCGTCGCCCCGGGAATAGAGGAGCAGCTAGAGGTCAGGGGTCCCAGCAGCAGTACAGTAAAGGAGGTACCCAGAGTACCTATAATAAAAACAATAGGGGTGGATATCGTGGATCCAGCACCAAAGGCAGAGGACGAGGACACAACAACACCAGGTCCTCCGCCAATAACAAACAGTGACGTCTTGTCGCTGACTCCCGCCCACATGACACCGGTCGGGGGGAGACTCCAACAGTTCCTGCCAGTCTGGAGATCCATCACCACAGACAGGTGGGTCAGAGAAATTGTCTAGTACGGTTGTCTGGAATTAACATCCAATCCACCCAACATACCACCAAGACACCGTCCTATGTCCGCAGAGCACTTGACATTATTGCAGCAAGAAGTACTAAGTATGCTGCAAAAAGGAGCCATCGAGCTCGTGCCTATGGAACAGCGGGAGTCAGGGGTGTACTCTCTGTACTTCTTAATCCCAAAAAAGGACGGGTCTTTACGACATGTACTAGACCTCCGCCCCCTCAACCAATACATTCTGTCAGAGCATTTTCATATGCTCACCTTCCAGCAGGTTCTGCCGTTACTCAGTCAGGGAGACTTCCTAGCAACACTAGATTTAATGGATGCGTATTTCCACATACCCATACCCATACACCCATCACACAAAAAAATATCTCGGGTTCACTCTTCAGGATCAGCATTATCAGTTCAAAGTACTCCCTTTCGGGGTAACAGCGCCCAGAGTCTTTGCCAAGTGCCTAGCGACAGTGGCCGCACACTTAAGGAGACAGCACATTCACGTCTTCCCTTACCTGGACGACTGGCTTGTTCAGGCAAAGTCAGCCCAGCAGGGTGCCAGACACATATCCCACACCATTCACCTGCTTCACAGTCTGGGATTCTCACTGAATTATCCAAAGTCACATCTCCAACCCGCCCACGTACGGTAGTACCTGGGCGCGACTATAGACACTCTGGCTGCCAAAGCTCAGCCAAATTTAGCGAGAATCAACAGCATGCAACTGCTGATAAAAAAGTTCAGACCACAACACTCCCTTCCAGCGCGAGTGTTCATGCAGTTGATAGGCATGATGGCCTCCTGCATCTTCATAGTCCCGCACGCGAGACTACATATGCGCCCGCTTCAGGAGTGCTTAGCACGTCAATGGAATCAGACTCAAGGACAGTTGAAAGACCTAGTGTTGGTGAGCGGTCGGGCATACAACTCTCTGCATTGGTGGAATCCACACAACCTTTGCAAGGGCCGACCGTTCCAAGAGCCTGTTCCACAAATAATACTGACGGCGGACGCGTCTCTCCAGGGATGGGGAGCTCATGTACTCAATTACACAGTGCAGGGACTATGGACGACACAGCAACAGAAGATGCACATCAACCTTCTGGAACTGATGGCTATCTTCCTGGCAATGAAGGCATTCAAAGTACACTTGTGCAACAAAGTCGTGTTGATCCGAACGGACAACATGACTGCCATGTACTACATGCAGGAAGGAACACACTCTCCACAGTTGTCTCATCTGGCTCAGAGCATGTGGAAGTGGGCCATTCAGAGGAACATGTTCCTCATGGCGGAACACCTCCCGGGCAAGGACAACCAGATGGCGGATCTGCTCAGCAGACACAGCCACCAAATGCACGAATGGGAGCTACATCCATCAGTACTCCAACCGTACTTCCAGCAGTGGGGTCATCCAGAGATAGACCTATTTGCCACAAGGGAAAACGCAAAATGCCAAAGCTTTGCCGCCAGGTTTCCTCATCCACAGTCGCAGGGCAATGCGATATGGATGAACTGGTCAGGCAGATTTGTGTACTCTTTTCCCCCAGCGCCATTAATACCGCTAGTGGCACGCAAACTACGGCAACACTCAATGACACTTATCCTGGTTGCTCCAATGTGGGCACGCCAGCCATGGTACACCACGTTACTAGAACTGTCCGTGGTGCCGCCTCAAAGACTGCGGCTTACACCCAAACTTTTAACACAGAACCATGGCGAAATTCAGCACCCAGATCTGCAACAGCTGAACCTGGCGATCTGGCTCCTGAAGTCTTAGAGTTTGGCTACCTGAACCTGCCTCCAGAATGTATGAATATCATCAAGGAGGCCAGGAGACCCACGACCAGAGCTTGCTATGCGGCTAAATGGAAAAGGTTTGTCATTTACTGTAAAAACAATGACATTAATCCGCTGGATTCATCCATTCAGAACATCATCTCTTACCTGTTACACTTATACCGATGCAATCTGGCATACAACTCCATCCGTATACATCTAACCGCAATAGCGGCCTATCTTCAGAACAGGCAGCACCTCTCTTTATTCAAGGTGCCTGCCATCAAAGCTTTCTTGGGGGGACTCAAAAGAGTGATTCCTCCAACTCACCCACCGGCACCGGTGTGGAACCTGAATGTGGTCCTCACCAGATTGATGGGTCCACCTTTTGAACCTCTACATTCATGTGAGATTCAATTCCTCACCTGGAAAGTAGCCTTCTTAGTGGCAATCACTTCGTTGAGAAGAGTTGGTGAACTCCAGGCACTAACCATTCAAGAGCCATTCATACAGGTTCACGCAAACCGAGTTGTACTACGCACTAACCCCACTTTCATGCCTAAAGTGATATCGCAGTTCCACATGAATCAAACTATTGAACTGCCTGTTTTCTTTCCAAATCCAGAAAATGTCGCGGAGAGAATGCTCCATACACTAGATGTAAAGAGGGCACTCATGTACTATATAGACAGACCACAGGATTTTAGGAAAACAAAACAACTGTTCGTTGCCTTTTCTCCGCAACGCCATTTCCAAAGCAGGGATAGCCAGATGGATCGTTAAATGTATTCAAATTTGCTGTGAAAAAGCTAAACGCACATTAACGATTCCTCCCAGAGCCCACTCAACACGAAAGTTAGGGGCGTCCATGGCTTTCCTAGGGAATATTCCTTTAGAGGAAATATGTAGAGCAGCCACATGGTCCACTATACATACATTTACAAAACACCACTGTGTAGATGTACATTCAAAACAGCAGACAGCTGTAGGACAGGCTGTTCTCAAGACCCTTTTTCAGACTGCTGCAGCTGGCACGGGCAGCCGCCGCTAATCGAGGGACTGCTATATAATCTATGCACAGATATGAATTCAGCAGCTCACATGCCTCGAACTGAATATGCTACTTACCAGTATGCATCTGTTCTTGGCATGTAGGGCTGCTGACATTCATATCGCCCACCCTCCTCCCCGGCGCCTGTAGCGGCTGCAGCACTCCGAATTACTGTATAGCATGGTCATCACTTACGGTATCTACTACATCACTGCCACAATGGTGAAAAACAATCTGAGGATGGAGAGGATGCCCATGCGCACTGTAGTCCAGGGGAGGAGCCACCTATCTCGTGATACTTCGAAGACTCTTCCAGGACAACAATGTGCAATCATCCGGACCCAACACTAGGCGGCGATCCATGCACAGATATGAATGTCAGCAGCCCTACATGCCAAGAACAGATGCATACTGGTAAGTAGCATATTCAATCTTCGACGTGGAGATAGAGGTTGAAAAGGAGGAGACCTGGTTTCTCCTTGAGGCACTTACTCCTGCATATAAAAGGAACCAATATCCTCCCATGGTCCTCAGCATTGTACAGCAAGGCGGGGAGGTTTTCTCTAAACCAGTGACCGCCAAGGCTGTAACGCCGCACATAGAGAATAAATACAGGGCTTCAATACAGGACCCCAAATATATTCAAGGCCATGTGGAGCCAGACCCACTAATTGTTTCCATAACAAAAAAGAGAGCACTGTCCTCTGCATCCACAGGGCCTCCACCAGAGAAAGAAGTAAAACAGAGACTGTAGGAAGGAAGATGGAGAGGACTGCTGTCACACAGTGGTGAATCGCGAATTCCAACACACTGCTGTATAGACAAGCTCACCAACACTGGGAGGATATGGAAGACCTCATGCCACATCTCCTGGAAGAATATAAGATGGCGACAAGTATTATTGAGGGAGGAAAGAACATTACCAACTCATGCCCTAAATCTGCCTTCAATGCTGCTGATACTGCAAGCAGGGAGATAGCTACAGGTCCGGTGCTGAGAAGACATACTGGCTATGTATCTTGCTTTAAACTTGAGGTACAATCCACTATCATCGATAACTCCCTCTTAGGAATCCATGTCTTTCCCCATGTGTTGACCAAACGATAGAGGAGATCAACAAGGTGGAAAAGACTTCTAACGAAATCTGAGCCCTTCATTAAAAAGAGGCAGCCTTCAAGAAAAGCTGGACCATGGGAGACCAATGTTTGTCTCACAGGCAAAAACAACCAGAATTTAGTCAATTTCAGGGCCATTGGGCAGTGGCATCAACCGCAACCCAACGTCCATTTTTAAGGCAGTGGAAAATCAAGGGACAAACTCTAGAGGATCATAGTCCTAAGTGACTGGAGCTGCACTCCACGAATCCACCCCTCTACCCCCCAAAGTCACAACCCTCCAGTAGGGGGAGGCTAGAAGACTTCCTCAAAAACTGAGTAGCCATTTCCACACACAAGTGAGTTGTAAATATTATTTGTTACTGCTACAGTATAGACTTCATACAAAAACCATAACCACCAAAGCAGCAACATTACAAGAAGGTCCAATTGCAAGTCTTACACAAGAGGTCTAAGAACTGCTGACAAAGAACGCTATAGAAAAAATTCTTAGTAGAAAAGAAACCAAGGTGTGTGTGCTCAATTAAATTTCTTGTTCCTAAACAAGATCGGACTATGCGATCTGCGGTTTTTCAACAGGTACATAAAGACGCAATAACTACAGATGTTTACATTACAGGATGTAGTTCCTCTGCTGGAAGAAGGGGACTCCCTAGCAACAGTAGTTTTGCAGCGTGAATCTTTCTGGATTCACTATGCTGTGCATTATTCCGCGATCTTGTGGTTGGGTCCGGATTCGTAGTCTTTTCTTTGTTTTTTTTTTTTTTTTTTTTTTTTCGTAGCCCAGGTGGGCGTCGACGTACACCATTTGGTGCACCTCCCGTGACGTCGTCGTGCTTCCTGCGGAAGTCCCACCTTTGGGGCGCCATCTTCAGATTCTTTTTTCCGCCGTTGGGTCTGGATCGTCATCGGGAAGCTCCAGAATTACACTCGAAGGAAGAAGGAAGAAAAGCGAGTTTCGTCGATAGAAACACTAGAAGATATCAGGAAAGGAAAAGATTTCATCAGGAGCGCGAAGAAAGGAGGACCAGCGCCCTTTTTCTTCGACGGCCTTGGAGAATGCACGCTCGGAGACCCTGAGCGCAATGGACAAGACGCCATTCAAGTTCTGCCCAAACTGCCACCACAAGTTCGCGCAGAGAGACCAGCATCCGGCCTGCAACCTCTGCCTACCGGTCGATCACCAGAGTATCGACTGCAACGCCTGCTCAGCCTTCGCGCCGAAGACACTCAGGGTGAGAGAGCGGCAGAGAAGGGCCAACGCCAGCATGGATGGCAAGGGGAAGCCCCCGACGCTCTACGCTCTGGGCCTCTCCTCGGACGACGAGGACAACGTCGCCGAGACAGCCGAAAACTTCACGGTCGTAGAGACCGACAAGAAAAAAGAAGACTAGGTAAGAGAATCGTCGAGCGCAAAACAGAAAGTACCTCGACAACACGAGGGTGACTCGAGAAAATCTGAGTCAAAGTCCACGAAGGGAGCCCCGGCGCCGAAAACTTCGACGTCCAAAGGGGGAACCACGGACAAGAGGCCGAGCGGATCCTTAGATAAGGACTCCCTGGTGCCGAAAGACGCCGAAAGGCAAGGGTCGTCGAAAGCATCCCATGAAACGGGCCGATCGACGCAGAAAGAACGTTCGACGTCGACGCAAGTTTCATCGAAAAGACCCGCGGTCGACGCCGAAAGCATCTCCGAGATGGAGAAAAAGAAGAGGCGGCTCGAGGCCGAAATGGAGAACATCCTTCAAAGAAAGGAGTTCGACGCCAGAATGAAGGAATTCAAGATTCCAACGGTTCCATCAGCGGACGTCGAGGAGGTCGAAGACGAGTTCGACGCCGAAGGGCTGACAAGGGAACTCGAAGAGGAAGAAGAGCCCTATTATGAGGGAGAAGCCGAGGAAGAAGACCAACGGTCGTTCTACGAATCGGCGGCATCTACCAGCAACGACGTCGAATGGCACGATCTCGACACCGAAAACCCGGAGGAGCCCGTGGACACGTACCCTTCGAGGCCTTCGCCACCCGACGACATCGGGGTCTACAATATGGTGGTCAGGAGCGCAGCAATGGCCTTCGGCGTCAAACTCGACGAGGAGAAACCGAAAGCCGATTTTCTCGTCGAGACACTGCTCCCCATCCAGACAAGGAGCCAGTTCCTCCCCATGCTACAAAGCGTGATGAATTAGGGGAGAGAAGCCTTCAAGGAACCTGCGACCTGCCGGTCGATCATGCCCAGGACAGAGAAGAAATATAAGCACTCCTCCCTGGACCCCCCTTACATCAAGGGTAGCGTGACCGCGGACTCCATCATAGCCTCCACGGCCAGGAGAAGGGCCAACGTACCAGCAACTTCGGGCCCACCCCCGGATAAGGAGAGCAGGAGGATTGACCTCACAGGGAGAAAGGTCGAGAGGAACGCCGCAATGCACTGGCGCATGGCGAATTCAAATGCACTCCTCAATAGACACCAATACCAGCACTGGGATGAGATGGGGGAGTTAGTAAAGCACCTCCCCGAAGAATACCGGCAGAGAGCCTCTCACCTGATAGATGAAGGCAAAAACATCGCCAACTCCTGTATAAAGACGGCGTTGGATGGGGCAGAGACTTCAGCAAGACTCATGGCCATAGGGGTCACAGAGAGGAGGCATGCATGGCTAAGAATCTCGGGATTCAAACCGGAAGTGCAGAACAACATCCTTGGCACCCCCTTCAATGGAGAGACACTGTTCGGAGCAACAGTGGACGACAAGCTCACCCAGCTGAAAAAAGAAAACGAGACGGCGAGGTCCATGGGGGCCCTACAGCTGAGGGGAATGAGGCGAGGAAATCCCTCGAAGACCCTACGGTAGGGGAGGAAGCCAGCAGGGGACGTCGCACCAGGCGTTCCAACAAAGTCAGCAGGGTGAAGGTCACGGACAAGGTCAGCAGAAGCAAAACTGGCAATATCAACCTCGGGGCCAGTCCTTTCGCGGGAGAGGGAACGGACGTGGCCAAAGGAGGAGAGGGGGCGAACAGCCCTCGACGAAGTGACTCCGCACGCAAGAGGACGCCTACCCTCGTCAGGACCCCAAGGGTGAGGCGCAAAAAAGTGTCATCAGGGGGAAGAGAAAATTCAAGAGCCTACGAGCATACGACACCAGTAGGCGGAAGACTGAGGTTCTACCTTCAGGAGTGGCGGCGTATAACCACAGACAAGTGGATACGGAACGTTGTGCAGTACGGGTACTGCGTAGATTTGGAGAAAAGACCTCCAAACAGGAAACCAAGGGGAAGACTGAGATCGGCCCAAGAACTGGCAATACTCAGAGAAGAAACGCGGAAACTCCTGCAAAAGGGAGCCATAGAGACAGTGCCGTTCAGAGAACGCAACAAAGGGGTCTACTCAAACTACTTCGTGGTTCCGAAGGTGGACGGAGACCTCAGACCCATACTAGACCTCCGTTACCTAAACAAGTTCATCAGAACGCAAAGGTTCAAAATGACTTCACTGCAGGAGGTTCTGCCACAGATAAGAGAAGGGGACTTCATGGTCACCGTGGACCTCAAGGATGCCTATCTTCACATCCCAATAAACAGAAGGCACAAGGGACGTCTAAGATTCAACATCGAACAAGAACACTACCAGTTCACGACCCTGGCCTTCGGATTAAAATCAGCACCAAGGGTCTTTACAAAATGCCTGTCGGCGGTAGCGGCGCACCTACGAAGGCAGGGAATACATGTCTACCCCTACTTGGACGACTGGCTGGTCAAGGCAAACTCACGCGGAAAGTGCGAGAGGCACGCAAAACGCGTAACAGACACCCTCACAAATCTGGGATTCTCGATCCACTGGGGAAAATCATCGATGGAACCGGAGCAGGTGAAGATTTTCCTGGGGGCAAAGATCAACTCCCGCAACAGTACAGTAGTGCCCAGCGAGAGGAGGACAGAGGCTCTACTGAAGGAGGCGAAGCTCTACCAGAAGGGGCGAGCTCTGACAGTGAGGGCTGTGAGCAAGATGATGGGGATGATGGCGTCCTGTATCCAGCTGGTGCCGAATGTACGCCTGCACATGAGACCATTCCAGGAATGGCTACAACAACAATGGTCACAAGCAAACGGAAGCTGGGAGGATCTAGTGGTTGTTACGCACGCAGTGCAGGAGGAGATAACTTGGTGGAACAGAGACAACATAACAGCAGGGAGAAGCCTGACACCACCAATCCCAACAGTGACCATTACCACGGACGCATCGCAGAAGGGATGGGGAGCGCACATGGACAACCTCAGAGTGAGGGGTCTATGGGCCCCAGCAGATGCGGTCCGCCATATCAACTACCTCGAGTTGAAAACAATCCTGCTAGCCCTGAAGGCATTCCAGAGGCACCTGTTCAACAAGAGGGTGTTGGTCCAAACAGACAACACCACGGCGATGTTCTACATCAACAAACAAGGGGGGGACACAGTCGTTCCCGCTCTCATCCCTAGCTCAGGAGATTTGGAGATGGGCCATACCTCTCAGGATAGATCTACTGGCAATTCACCTACCGGGGAAGGACAATGTGGAGGCAGACTGGCTAAGCAGGCAGACCTCAGCATCACACGAGTGGGAGCTCAATGGCCAGGAAACGGAGAAACTCTTCCGGAGATGGGGGACTCCCACAATAGACCTTTTTGCAACACGCCACAATGCAAAATGCCAAAGCTTCGCGTCCAGGCAACCAGATCAGCAATCCAAGGGAAATGCCCTATGGATAAGCTGGTCGAGGACATTTGCCTACGCCTTTCCACCGATACCCCTGTTGCACAGAGTGCTCGACAAGTGCAGAACCAGCAAGATGACCCTGATCCTGGTGGCTCCGCAGTGGGCGAGGCAGACATGGTTCTCACAAATTCAAGAAATGGCACAAGGCGACCCATACAGGTTCGAGAGGAGGAAGGACCTGCTCTCAATGCAAAACGGAGAGGTCCTGCACCCAGAGCCAGAGACCCTCAACCTGGCGGCATGGCTCCTGAAGACCTAGAATTCGCACACCTAAGATTGCCGCCGAGCACGATGCGAGTGCTACGGGAGGCGAGGAAACCAACTACACGAAAATGCTACAGCGCAAAATGGAAGAGGTTCACTGTGTGGTGCCGGAAAAAGGGCCTGCAAAACAGAATGACAAGAGACTCAACAGTACTGAGGTACCTCACACACCTTCTAAAGAGTAACCTCTGCTCGAGCTCACTAAGGGTACACCTAGCGGCCATCGTGGCCTACACCAGAGGTGAAAAGGGTGGAAGTTTCTTCAGCTCGCAGGTGGTGAGGAGATTCATGGAAGGAGCCAAAAGGATGGCCCCCCCGAAAAGGTTGCCGCCGCCGGCATGGAATCTGAATGTGGTCCTGACGGAGCTCATGAAGGCACCGTTTGAACCCATTCACAAGGCCACACTGCAGATGTTGACTATGAAAACAGCCTTTCTGGTGGCCATAACCTCACTACGCAGGGTGAGCGAGCTTCAAGCACTAACGCTGCAGGAACCCTACATTCAGATTCACAAAGATAGAATAGTCCTGAGAACGGACCCACACTTCATGCCCAAGGTAGTGTCGGCGTTCCACATAAATCAGGCTATCCAGATACCAAGTTTCTTCCAAAACCCGACTACAAACGCAGAAAGGGCACTGCACACCCTCGATGCCAGAAGAGCGGTGATGCACTACATTGAGAGAACCAAGGAACTCAGGAAGTCGAAACAGCTGTTTGTGTCCTTTGCTACTAGCTTCATGGGTAGACCAGTGACTAAGGGCACCATCGCAAGGTGGATTGCCCTCACTATTCAATTCTGCCACAAACAGGCTGGACAGGAGCTAGCGGAGGGGCCGCAGGCTCACTCCACAAGGAAGAAAGGGGCCACCGTGGCCTTCCTGGCGAACACGCCCATCCAGGACATATGCCTCGCGGCAACTTGGGCATCTGTGCACACGTTCACGAAACACTACTGCGTGGACATTCAGATGAACAAGGAAGCACAGGTTGGACAGAAGGTGCTTCAGCACATTTTCAACGACCAACGCTCATCTACCACCCAGCCGCCACAGAACTAGGAAAACCACTACAAAATCGATGCACAGCATAGTGAATCCAGAAAGATTCACGCTGCAAAACGAATAGTTTCTTACCTGTCGGTGTAGTTTTGCAGCTTGAAGATCTTTCTGGATTCACTAGCGAACCCACCCACCTCCGCCAGGAAGATGAGGCTGGAGGAAGAGGGGGTAAAATGGAAAAGATCAAAGAAATACAAACATACAGATAAAAGGACAAGAAGGATTAATCAATCGCCTAGGGTAAAAAAAAAAAAAAAAAAAAGAGGAAAGGAAAAAAGAACCCGAAGATGGCGCCCCAAAGGTGGGACTTCCGCAGGAAGCACGACGACGTCACGGGAGGTGCACCAAATGGTGTACGTCGACGCCCACCTGGGCTACGAAAAAAAAAAAAAAAAAAACAAAGAAAAGACTACGAATCCGGACCCAACCACAAGATCGCGGAATAATGCACAGCATAGTGAATCCAGGAAGATCTTCAAGCTGCAAAACTACACCGACAGGTAAGAAACTATTCGATCTCAAAGATGCCTACTTACATATAGCCGTTCATGTAGCATACAAAAAGTATTTAAGATTTGGATTGGAATGAGAACATTACCAATTGAAGACCCAGCGCTCTGAATAAAGTCCACACCAAGCCCTTCACCAAGACGGTGGTTGTGGTAGCTGCACACCTCAGAAGGCAGGCCATTCATGTCAAACCATACGTAGCCAATTGGCTGGTCAAGGCAGACCCCTTGAAACTTTGCCAGGAAAACTTAAGAGTTGTCACTTCTGCACACACTAGGATTTACAGTGAATTGGAAGAAATTGTCTCTGAATCCTCCAAACAGCAAAACTTTCCTGACCGCAGACCTCGACGCACAGTTGGCGATGGCTTTAACCTATGACTCAGAGGGTTCAGGTCATACTTGCTCAAATTCATCTCTACCTGACGTCACCGTCTAACAGTGAGGAAAGTAGTGAATCTTTTGGTCTTGGATTCCTGTATTCACCTCCTTCCCGATGTGAGGCTACACATGAGTTGAATACAGGAATGGTTACACAATCAATGGGCTCTAGGCACTTGGGACGATCTAGTGGTTGTAATATTCACGGTCAGCAAGAATTGAGGTGGTGGAATGGAGGGAACATGCTGAAGGAGTGACCTTTCATACCTCCCTGACCACAAGCCATCATTACCACAGACTCCTCAATGGAAGGTTGAGGAGCACACCTAGATAATCTAAACATAAGGAGGTTATGGTCAGAGCAGGACTCTACCAAACACATCAATTTCCTAAAACTAAATACCATCTTCATAGCACTAAAAGCCATCCGAAGCTAGATCTGGGGGAAAGCTAAACAAATTCTTACAGACTGTACAACAGCAATGGTGTATTTTAACAAACAGTGGGAGCGGGGTAGTATCCTATCCGCTGTCCAGATTAGCTCACAACATTTGGAAGTGGGCCAAAGCAGAGAACATATCCAGTCATGTCCCCAGAATTGGAAACGTTCAGGCATACTGTCTAAGCTGACAAGCAAACTACATGCATGACTGGGAAATAACAGTCTATAAAAGACACAATTTTAGATCTGTGGAGAATACTTCACCTGGATGTCTTCACAACATCTAAAAATGTGAAATGCTGGCATCCAGTCACTACCATTCATTTATAAATCTGTTTATTGAAGTTTTTAAACAAGTGTACAGTACATTATGCAGGCAGAATAACATACAGCAACATTTGTACCATTGTTATGCACCCGGGCGAGTGTACATTGGGTGGTGAAGAATGGATACACCTCCTGACCTCAACTATGGTGACGGCTATAAAGCTGCTTTTGATATCCTACCACAGAAGAAGGCGTCCCCAAATAAAGAGTACTAGTACTTCACCCATTCTTTCCCAGGGTTTCTCCATAAACAGATAGCAAATCATGGAATAACAGGGGCCAAATATCTAACGCCCAACCAATACAGCAGCAAAGTCCGACCTGTGTTCAAGTATTGCTTGTCCATGTCCCTTAGGTCGCCCCCCCCCCCCTATCCCCATGCCCCATACATAAGCTACTTCACAGACAATGTCGCACTTGCTCTTGTGCCCCACCGATCCGGCTATGCTCTTGTTACTATACGCCATGTCATTCATCTGGACGGACTAGCTCTAGGCCCCCCTAGGATGGCGCATTCGTCACGCACCTGACAGGCCGCTGCGGGATTCCCCATCTGATCGCATCATGGTCTGCAAAAGCGCCTCCCACTGGGCTGCCATGGCCGTGCCCTCAGCCTTAGCCCACACCAAGAATGAACCGCGCCATGCTCGCGTGTGTGGTGGATCAGCCGCTTTCCAGCGCTTGGTGAGCAGCCGCTTCGCCACCACTAACCCCAAGTCAATGACCCGAGAAGCAAATTTTGTGGAAGGAGTCCTGTGGAAGAGGTGTTACAGGTAGGTTGGCCATTCGAATCGGATATTGTGACCTGTGCACTCGCAGAGCGCCTCCTGCACTGCCTGCCAGTATGAACGCAGTACGGAACAGCTCCACAGCATATGAATTAGGCCGACGTCCAGCCCCGCACAGTGGGGGCAGCCCGCATCCATGCGGTGGAAGTATCTATTGATAGATGCGGGCGTGAGGTACGCTCTGTGTAAGATGAAGAATTGTGTTCGAGGCATGTGGGCTGCTGAATTCATATCTGTGCATAGATCGCCGCCTAGTGTTGGGTCCGGATGTTTGCACGTTGTTGTCCTGGAAGAGTCTTCGAGGTATCCTGGGATAGGTGACTCCTCCCCTGGACTACAGTGCGCATGGGCATCCTCTCCATCCTCAGATTGATTTTTTCCACCATTGGGTTCGGATGTGCTATCTTAGCTCAAGTTAGGAAAAACTTTATCGAGGCCAAAAGGCCTTTAGTTCGCGTCGGTACTGTTTTCTCGATCGGTTTCGATACTCCTTTGTTAGTTTAACAACTTTCAGCACCGACTTTTCGCTTCTTACCTGCCCATCGACGATGGAATCGAGGACACCGTTCAAAAGATGTCCGGTATGCAATGCGAAATATCCCCACATCGACGTCCATCCGGTGTGCAACAAATGCCTTTCGCCGGATCACGACGAATCGACATGCATGGCCTGTGCCCGGTTCCATTCCAAGAAGACTCTGCGGAATCGACGAGCGGCAAGACTCGAAGCGCAGCACGCGGCACCGGCCCCGGCAGACATCTTCAACGCCGAGACCGAAGATGTCGAAGAATTGGAGATCCTACCCTCCAGTCCCGTTTCCGAACATGACTCCGGATCAAACGACGTCGACGAATCACTCTTTCGCAAAGATGAAGACGACACCGAGGTAGGAGACTACGATGAGGCCTTAGGGGCCGAAGAGAGTAGCTCCAATGACGAGCAAGGCCTACCCGTTCAGACTGAAGAGAGCCCAGTGCCACAGTCTATGGCTCCGGTCAAGGGATCGCCTTCGGGCCTTACCCGAGACCTATCCCGCAGTTCTTCGGCCCTGCCTCTGACGTTCAGCGGCAGCCATTATTACCTAAACCGGCTGGTTTCCCTTCTTCCAAACCGAAACCGAAAGCTGCACTGGTTCAACCGAAACCAAAAGTGCCGCTGGTCGGATCGAGGCCTTCCACACCTTCGACGCCAGCGAAGCGCGTCGGCACCGAGCGCACCAAGCCAGACTTCGGCGCCGAACTTGAAGCGGCCGACGTCGGAGTCGGCATGCGGAAAAAGGCCTTCGGTGCCAACAAACCTGATCGGTTCCCGGCGTCGACGCCATCGACTCCGACACCAAAGGTCACACTGCCGGCTGCGTCTCACATCGCTTCCACGGCAACACCGATGCCTCATGCATCGAAGACGTCGACGGCCATTCCCGCCCCTCGACTCGATGACCCGCCGGCGCCGAAAAAGTCGACGACCGCCTCGACAGACCTGGTCGGCGCGAAAGCCTCAAAGACGCTCCAAGTGCGACCTGGTGCAGCACAAAGCAGCAAAACCAAAACGGTCCTCCAGGACACGTCGGGCTCCGGCCCAATAAAAGCTCCAGCAGCCTCTTCGGTGCCAGCCAACATTACTTTTGGCCTGCCCCCGTCCACGATCCCAAAAATATTCCAACTCAGGACACGGGTCACCCACACCACAACTACACCTGCTGAGGCGTCTCCGTCATCGACGCCAACACCGGCAGGATGGTTATCCACGAACGGAGGATAACTTCGGAGCCACCTTTGGACCCTTTCCGGATCCCGCTAAAAAGGAAGCTGCCTGTGGACTCAGAACCTCTCCTAAGCGAATCTTACCACTCGCCCTACCAGGATCCGCAATCATACTCTCCCACACACTCCGACACGGATGTGTTGGGGGATTACATGGATGACCAAGTCCCCTACCACGGAGACATAGACCCTGATTACCAACAGGACCCTGATCAAACTTGGGGCGACCCTGTAGATCCAGGTGCACCTCTAGATGCACAGGACTCTCAACTCTATGGGGCGAAAACATCTCCCACAGAGGACACTGCAGCGTTCAACGCTCTTATCGAACGTGCCGCAAATAATCATGGAGTGCAGCTTCACTCTGACACCATCGAGGACGACTTTCTTATGGACACCTTCGCATCCTCAGAAAGACATGTAAAAACTCTGCCCATGTTGAAAGGGGTCCTCAAACCAGCCAAGGACATCTTCAAAGAACCCACCAGGGCACGAGTGATAAACCCCAGGATCGATAAGAAATACAGATCGGCGCCTGGGGACCCTACTTACATCAGAGGCCAATTACCACTAGACTCCATTGTCGTAGCGAATGCTCGCAAGAGGGCACACTCGCAGACGACAGGTGACGCTCCTCCCCCGGACAAAGAGTCCAAGGTGCTAGAGACCTCCGGCAAGCGAGTTGCCGCCCAGGCTGCCAACATATGGCGCATAGCCAACACTCAAGCGCTCCTCGCTCGCTACGATAGAGCGCACTATGACACATTGGAGCAACTACTCCAACATCTCCCTGACCAGTACAAAGAAGGTGCAGAAATTCTTATCGGAGAGGGACAGCTACTCACAAATGCTTCCATCAAGTGTGCACTAGATGCCGCAGACACAGCTGCCAGGGCCATTAACACAAGCGTCATGCTGCGACGACATGCCTGGTTGCGAATCTCCGGATTCAAACCTGAGGTGCAAAATAATATACTCAACCAGCCTGTCAACCCCGACTATTTATTCGGACCGGAGGTTGACACCACCCTTGAGAAAATAAAAAAGGACACGGATACCGCAAAGTCCATGGGGGCTCTCCAGACTCAGTCCTTTCGGAGCAGCTCCTTTCGTCGCCCCGGAAATAGAGGAGTAGGTAGAGGACAGGGGTCACAGCAGACATACAACAAGGGCAATACACAAACCACCTACGATAAAAACACCCGGGGTGGATATCGTGGCTCCAGTACAAAGGGAAGAGGACGCGGCTACGGCAACACCAGGTCCTCCCCCAAGAACAAGCAGTGACGCCCTCTCCCTTCCTCCCGACCACATAACACCTGTCGGGGGAAGGCTACAAAGGTTCCTGTCCACGTGGAACTCCATCACCACGGACAGGTGGGTCAAAGATATTGTCAAATACGGTTACTGTCTAGAGCTAACCTCCACTCCACCCACAATTCCTCCAAGAAACCGTCCTATGTCCTCAGAGCACTTAACGCTCTTACAGCAGGAGGTGCAAAGCATGCTTCTAAAAGGCGCAATAGAGGTCGTACCCGTCCACGAGCAAAGTACGGGGGTGTACTCCCTGTACTTTTTAATACCGAAGAAGGACGGGTCACTCAGACCTATATTGGACCTGAGACCCCTAAACAGATACATTCTTTCCGAGCATTTTCACATGCTCACTCTCCAGCAAGTCCTCCCGCTGCTCAAGCAGGGAGACTTTCTAGCCACACTGGACCTCAAGGATGCGTATTTCCACATACCCATTCACCCATCACACAAAAAATACCTCAGGTTCACTGTTCAAGGACAGCACTACCAATTCAGAGTCCTTCCCTTCGGCGTGACAACGGCACCAAGGGTGTTTACAAAGTGCCTAGCTACTGTGGCGGCACATCTACGGAGGCAGCACATACACGTCTACCCTTACCTGGACGACTGGCTCGTTCAAGCGAAGTCAGCCCAGCAATGTGCCAGCCACATGTCCCGCACCATTCACCTCCTTCACAGTCTGGGGTTCTCACTAAATTACCCAAAATCCCATCTCCAGCCCGCACACGTACAACAGTACCTAGGTGCGACTATAGACACTCTGGCGGCCACAGCTCAGCCAAATTTAGTGAGGATCAACAGCATGCAAATGCTGATCTCCAGGTTCAAACCCCAACACTCACTTCCAGCACGAGTGTTCATGCAGTTGATAGGCATGATGGCCTCCTGCATTTTCATAGTCCCATACGCGAGATTACATATGCGCCCGCTTCAGGAGTGCTTAGCACGTCAGTGGAATCAGGCTCAAGGACAGTTGAAAGACCTAGTGTTGGTGAGCGGTCGGGCATACAACTCTCTGCATTGGTGGAATCCTCAAAACCTTTGCAAGGGCCGACCGTTCCAAGAGCCTGTTCCACAAATAGTACGGACAGCGGACGCGTCTCTCCAGGGATGGGGAGCTCATGTACTCCACTACACAGTGCAGGGACTATGGACGACACAACAGAAGAAGATGCACATCAACCTTCTGGAACTGATGGCAATCTTCTTGGCCATGAAGGCATTCAAAGTACATCTGTGCAACAAAGTCGTGTTGATCCGGACGGACAACATGACTGCCATGTACTACATACAGAAGCAGGGAGGAACACACTCTCCACAGTTGTCTCATCTGGCTCAGAGCATGTGGAAGTGGGCCATTCAGAGGAACATGTTCCTCATGGCAGAGCACCTCCCGGGCAAGGACAACCAGATGGCGGATCTGCTCAGCAGACACAGCCACCAGATGCACGAGTGGGAGTTACACCCATCAGTACTCCAACCGTACTTCCAGCAGTGGGGTCATCCAGAGATAGACCTCTTCGCCACAAGCGAAAACGCAAAATGCCAAAGCTTTGCCGCCAGGTTCCCACATCCGCAGTCGCAGGGCAATGCGATATGGATGAACTGGTCCGGCAGATTTGCGTACGCTTTTCCCCCAGCGCCGTTGATACCGCTGGTGGCTCGCAAACTCAGACAACACTCCCTGACACTCGTCCTAGTTGCTCCCACGTGGGCACGCCAGCCATGGTACACCACCTTCCTCGAACTTTCCGTGGTGCCGCATCAAAGGCTGCGGATCAAACCCGCGCATTTGACGCAGAACCATGGAGAGATTCAGCACCCAGATCCGCAACAGCTGAACCTGGCAATCTGGCTCCTGAAGTCCTAGAGTTTGGCTACCTCAACCTGCCACCTGACTGTATGGACATCATCAAGGAGGCCAGGAGACCCACTACAAGAGCTTGCTATGCAGCCAAATGGAAAAGGTTCGTCATTCATTGCAGTAATAATGACATTAACTCGCTGGACGCATCCATCCAAAACATCATTTGTTACCTCTTACACCTATACCGATGCAATCTGGCGTACACCTCTATACGTGTCCATTTGACAGCAATATCAGCCTATCTGCAAACCAGGCAGCACCTCTCACTATTCAGAGTGCCTGCCATCAAAGCATTCTTGGAAGGACTCAAACGAGTCATTCCACCAAGCCACCCACCGGCTCCAATGTGGAACCTCAACCTGGTCCTCACACGCCTGATGGGTCCACCCTTTGAACCTCTCCACTCATGCGAGATTCAATTCCTCACCTGGAAAGTAGCTTTCCTAGTAGCAATCACTTCTTTAAGAAGGGTTAGTGAACTCCAGGCACTAACAGTTCAAGAGCCATTTATACAGGTTCACGCCAACAGGGTCGTACTACGTACCAACCCCAAATTCATGCCCAAGGTAATCTCGCAGTTCCACATGAATCAAACTATTGAACTGCCCGTTTTCTTCCAAAACCCACAAACTGTCGCGGAACGAGCACTCCATACACTAGACGTAAGGAGGGCCCTCATGTACTACATCGACAGGACTAAACCCTTTAGGAAGACAAAACTGTTCGTTGCCTTTGCCCCACACCACAAGGGTAACGCCATCTCCAAAGCAGGGATAGCCAGATGGATAGTTAAGTGTATTCAAATTTGTTATCAAAAGGCAAAACGCACATTAACTATTCCCCCACGAGCCCACTCAACACGTAAGTTAGGGGCCTCCATGGCTTTTCTAGGAAATATTCCCCTGCATGATATATGTAGAGCAGCCACCTGGTCCACCACACACACATTTACCAAACACTATTGTGTAGATGTGCAATCAAAACAGCAGGCAGCTGTAGGACAGGCTGTTCTCAAAACACTTTTTCAGACCGCTGCAGCTGGCACTGGTAGCCGCCGCTAATAGAGGGCACTGCTATACATTCTATGCACAGATATGAATTCAGCAGCCCACATGCCTCGAACTGAATATGCTACTTACCAGTATGCATCTGTTCTTGGCATGTAGGGCTGCTGACATTCATATCGCCCTCCCTCCTCCCCGGCGCCTGTAGCAGCTGCAGCTCTCAGAATTACTGTAAGCATGGTCATCACTTTTCTGTATCTACTCCATCACTGCCACAATGGCGAAAAACAATCTGAGGATGGAGAGGATGCCCATGCGCACTGTAGTCCAGGGGAGGAGTCACCTATCCCAGGATACCTCGAAGACTCTCCCAGGACAACAACGTGCAAACATCCGGACCCAACACTAGGCGGCGATCTATGCACAGATATAAATGTCAGCAGCCCTACAAGCCAAGAACAGATGCATACTGGTAAGTAGCATATTCAATTTGGCGGAAGCGCATGTTTCTAGGGATCCTCGTCGGGCCCTGCAGCACCCTGTCCCACTCCTTGCCGGGCCCGGTCCGCCTCCCACTTACGACGCAGCAGCGCCAGACTGATCGCTGCATGTGTGCGCAGGGATGCCACAAACCACCTAACCAGATGTCTCCCCCGCCCCATTACATGGAGGTATTGCACCGTGAGATGTTGCACCGGCTCCTCCCTGAGATCTCCGCAACAGCTCGTGAGCGTTGCCATCAAGGACCGATGACTAAAAGTGGCCGGGATCCAACCCAGTCTCCTCCGCCAGAGCGGCGAACGAGAGAAGAGCCCCCTCCCGGTAAAGATCCCCCAGCGTTTGTATGTCTGCCGCGCTCCAGTCCTCGAGTTCCGAAGCACTGAGCACTCCCCTGCCCACTAGGAGAACCTTCGAGCGGTATGGCCGGAGCATAAGGAGTCCGGGCCCAGGTAAGGTAGAGGCAGCGGCAGTAGCATTTGTAGGCCACCACCAAAAGAAGAGGTACAGGCCTCGATACCTTTGCGGCCGGGTGGAAAAGCTTAATGATGTCGACCAATGAGAGGGGGGGCGCGGCAGTCGC
This sequence comes from Triturus cristatus, assembly GCF_964204655.1. Lineage (NCBI taxonomy): Eukaryota > Metazoa > Chordata > Amphibia > Caudata > Salamandridae > Triturus > Triturus cristatus. The sequence continues at coordinate 192,077,360 of NC_140581.1, forward strand.
AGTATCATCACGTCCTCTATCTGCCAACCATCGGGCTATCCACTGTAGCTGCACAGCTAGGTAATAATGCTCAAAGCATGGCATTGCACGTCCCCCCTGGTCAGTGGGGAGGTACAACTTTGGTAACGCAACTCTATGACGCGCATTACCCCATAGAAAGTCCCGGAGTGACCGCGCAAAGGCCACAAAGAAGGAAGCCGGGATATAAATGGGCAGGTTGGCAAAGTGGTACAAGAGTCGGGGTAAAATTACCATTTTGACTAAGGCTACTCTGCCCTTGACCGTGAGGGGAAGTGTACCCCAGAACCGCATCTGAGTCTTGACTGCTGACAAGGCCCTGCCCAGATAGCCCTCCACAAGATCCACTGGCTGACTGTATATCTGGATACCCAGATAATGTAAGGTATCCGTTTGCCATTGGACCTGCACACCCCCAAGATGAAAGCTCGGGTCTTGAGTGACGGCTCGGAACGCATATAGACAGAATTTAGCGGCGTTCATCCGGAGGACTGAGAGAGCCTCGAATTCGAGTAGAATGCGCTCCAGTTCAGCTGGGATGTGAGCCACACCTCTGACAAAGACCAACAAGTCATCCACGTAAAGCGATACCTGTTGTGTCGCATCGCCTAGGGGGATGCCGTCGGCCAGCTCCCTGCGGAGCGTGGCCGCAAGAGGCTCTATTGCGAGCGCGAACAGGAGGGGCGAGAGCGGGCACCCCTGCCTAGTGCCGCGGCCAATAGGGATGGCATCAGAGATGTACGGCCCAGTTCTCACTCTCACCGTGGGGTCCTTGTACAGAAGGGCTGCCAGCTGGAGGAACCCGAGGCCCAACCCGTAGTGCGATAATGCCGCCACCAGATATCCCCATTCCAGACAGTCGAAGGCCCTTTCAAGGTCTAGGACCAGGCAGCCCGCCCTAGGCCAGCGTTGGACACTGTCGAACGCCACTCGGAAGAGCCGCCGTAAGTTAAGGGAGGTGCTACGTTTAGGCACAAAACCATTTTGGTCGACATGCACCAGCACCGGCACCGCTTGCGCCAGGCGCTCCGCCAGCACCTTAGCCAAGATTTTATAGTCCGCATTAAGCAGAGCAAGGGGGCGTTAGGACCCCAATTGGGTGGGATTCCGCCCGGGCTTGAGCAGAGATACCAGATAGGCCTCTCGCATGGAATCGGGCAAGGTACGCTCCTCAAGGGCGGCCAGATAGAGGGTGTGCAATTTGGGTACCAGTGACTCCCGATAGGTCTTGTAATAGGCATCCAGGCACTACCATCTCATATATCAGGGCATATCTCATATATGCCCTGTTGATTCGTTGGTACGGGATCTTTGCGTACATGTTTCCACCAATACAGTTGATTCCAGCAGTTCTAGGGAAAATTAAAATTTCCTGCATGGCAATGATTCTTATGGCTCCAAGATGGCCTCAACAGCCATAGTTCTCTTACTTGATCCAATTGTCAAAACAGTGTGTCAAAATTCCAGTGCAGAGGGACACCCTGACCATGCAGCAGGGGAGGGCATTCCACCCAAACCCAAGGAAGATGTAATTGACAGCAGGGTCCCTGAAGCAATCGAATTTGAACACCTAAATCTACCAAATGCCACATTATGTATTATTGGTGAGGTCCAAAGGTTGGCTACCTGTAAGCGTTAAGGTTTTAAGTGGAAAAGATATGTAACCTAGTGCCAATCCAAGAAAGTGAACCACATGCTCCATCAGTAAATACTAATAGTTTGGTACTTATCACATTTAAAAAAAAGTGTAAACTCTCATATGCCTCACTAAAGGTGCATTTAGAAGTCATTGAGGCTTACTTGAATCACTGATCAAAAGGTTCATGGAAGGAGTGAAAAGATTTTCCCCAGCAAGGCAGGTACCTTTCCCACGGTGGAATTTAGACTTAGTTTTGGCAGGGGTAATGAAGGCACCTTTTAAACCAATGCACAAAGCCACACTCTGACATCAGACACTGGAAAACGTGTTCTTGGTAGCAGTCACATCTCTAAACAGAGTTGGTGAGATACAGGCGCTAACGTTACAGGAGCCTTACACAAGGATAAAGTAATAACGAGGACACATCCAAAGTTCCTACGGAGGTTATTCACCTTTTCACATACATTAGGCTATCACCATCACAGCCTTCCAGAAACCTGCAAGAGCTGCAGAATGGCTGCTTTCAAGAACACTATTGCTAGATGGAGTGTTCAGACTATCCAACTATGTAACTGTTCAGCAAATAAACCCATGCTCAACAAACCAAAGACAAGCTCCGCTAGGAAGTAGGGGGCTACGATGGTCTTTATGGCCAACGTCTCCATACAAGATATATGTAGGACTGCCACTTGGTCTTCTCAACATACATTCATAAAAGATTACTGCATGCATATACACTCGCGTAAAGAGGTTGAAGTGGGGCAGGCTGTACCGAAGAACTTCTCTTCTACCCACCACTCACAAAAGAAGTAATACCGCTATGTAATCTGTGCAAAGCTTGTAAATCTAGAAGAGATTTCATGCTGCAAAAGAAACCATTTACCTGTAATTATGGTTTTGCAGTTTGAAGCAGTTCTAAACTCACATGCAACCCTCCTTTTAGCAGGAGGTTAGAGGAAGGTAGGGAAAAACAAAGAAAGTCTCTAAGACTGTGGGCACACACATGGGCCTTGTGGGATTACTGTTGACGTCCTATAGGAGCGCCACCTATGTTGACACCTAAACCTCAAACTAACAAATTTGTGAAGACCGTGAGGACACTTCCAGACCCAACCACTAGATGGCAGGATTGTCAAGCATGTGAAGCAGGACACGCTTCAAACTGCAAAAACAAAATTACAGGTAAGTTACGGGTTTCTTACACACATTAGATGTCCAAGAACACTGATTTACTGCATAACAGGAGAAATCTATCCATAGCACAGAGCAACAGTTTGTTGCTTTCGCAAAGCTTCAACTAGGAAACCCACTTTCTAAGGGAGGGATTGACAGATGGATAGTTAAGTACATTCAGACATATATTAAGCTAAGGCTAAGCATTCGGTGTCTAAAGCACCTTGCACTAAATAGAAGGGAGTCTCCATGGCCTTCTTAGCCAGCATACCAGTAGCCCATACCTGCAGAGCCACACACTAAGCATTATTGTGTGGCCATTTGAGCTCAACAAGAGGCTTGAGTTGGCCAAATCTTATTAAGAACTCTATTAGAAGCATCTACATCAACTGCCACTTCTTATGGGAGTTTACTTCTGATTCCTTCATGAAAAGCATATCGTTTGCAGCAACACATGCTATGTACAGAAAATGAGAAATTTTAACTAGATGTACTGCTCGGGTACTTCTTGAACGCGAGCAGCACTTCAGGTCCTTTTTTTTTAACCAGAGTGATCCGTTTGGGTGATTCTTTTGGCCTTTTTTTTTCTTTTTTTTTTTTTTTAACGCGATGCTACAAATTTGAATGCAAGAGGCAGTTCCTTTAATGTGTATGTTCAAAAAACACTTCTGGTAGATTTGTTTACCCGTGTGGACCCTTCTAGTAATTTTGAATGAGAGCAGCAGTGTTTTGAACATGAGCAACTGCAAATCACATTTTTGAGTTGAATTTTCACCCCATACGAACTGGTCAGGTAATGTTTTCAGTGCGCAATGCGTACTTGTGCATAATTATGCTTTATTTTTTGTAATTTTGCATTATTACGCAAGTTGCGCCCACTCCTAACTCTCACCTCCCCGTTAGTGAGCTTTGATCTCCGATATTTTTCACAGCAAATAGTTAATATACACCATATATATTCCTGGTCATGGATCATTGCCCTTCACTTGCTTTGCTCACCCATTCGGGGAAAAAGCAATCTGCAACTCTTTGTCCTTGTGCTCTGTGAGCTAAGAGGAGAGTCCTTCGATATCTCAAGACTGAAGATTTCAAACAAAAACAATTCAGACCAACTCGCCCAACACTAAATGACAGGAGTATTTAGAGCATACAAATCTACAATACTACAAGCTTCAAACCTATGGTTACAGAGTAAGTAGTAATCTCCTTCAGGCTGGTTTAAAAAAAAAAAAAGGTTTGGCACCATCAAGCAGTCGATGAGGCTATTCCTGATTAACACAAAATATGTGATGTTGAAAACGTCAACACTATGTTTGACGTGTCTGATAGAGAGTTCTAGCTGCAGATTCCTTACCTTTGAATTTGGGCATCAGACTGGATCCGGAAGATTTTTCTTGAGCAGTGCCCCTGCGTGCTGGTAGGTGGCGTCTGTGGGCTCCACTTTCAGCTTCATCCATGTCTGAAGTGACGTTGCGGTACCTATATAGACACCACACAGTTGCGCTGATGTCAGTTCTTTTCTTTCCTCCCCAGCCAGCGCTGATCAGAGAAGAGCAATCCCTCAGTGACTTTTTGACTAGAATTTTTTTTTTAGACGTTTTATCAACAGTTTTTGAGTTTTTTTCCTCCTGGTGTGTTGAGGATGTCATCGCGCAAGACTGTACTCAAGCTCTGCGGAACCTGTCCCTGTCCAATATTTGGTGATGGACCTGCACCTCCTCTGTCTGTGGTATTTGGAACGTGACCACGACCCAAAGTTGTTCTCAGATTTCTGGGCCATGCACCCGAAGGCTTTGATATGTGGTCCTTAAAGCTCAGGGTAGCCCGGCATGTGTCTCCGCAAGACGAGGTCCCGGCCGAGGGAAAGGTCCTGTTTGCGAGGCCCGAAGTCTACATTGTCCATTTCAAAGTCCTCGGGACACAAGAAAAAGAATAAGTCAAAGCGTTCTTCAACTTCTCCTTGCCCGTCTTGACGGGACAATGAGATGAGGCCTCATTCCTGAAAACCTGTGCCTGGGCCGACTCCACGCCTCCCTGACTTTCTGAGAGCCGAAGCAACCCCCGCCTAACTAAAGTACTTCTTTGAAGCTATGTGCCTCATATTTGGCTGGCCTGGCCCCTCCAACATGCCTTCAGGCCCTGTGGTGTCAGCTGGGAGGCCCATCTGGGACCGGCTCCAGTGGGCCCCCAAGGATCCATTCCTGGATCCATACTGGTGCCGGTCATACCATCTCGGCCTTCCCTGGCAATGATCCAGAGGTTGACGCTCCCAGCAGGCACCTGCATCATAATCATCATCCCCATTACCTGTCTCAGCATCCAATCACCCACTCCTGTTTAATTACACTCTCACTGATGTCCTTTTTGGTACCTGGTCTAAACCCAACACGGGCTCCAGTGAAAAGGACAATTGCCCGCTTCCTTAGCCCTCACCTGCGGACCCAAACTTCCTCACACAACACCCTACATCTGAGAGCTTGGTGGTTCATCCTTATCCTCCAAGGCTCTTTCCCTACCGTTTCCCCAGATAGGTTATCTAAGAGGCTGTATTCATTTGTGAAGATGTTCTCTTCCGCCATCCTGGCATTGCAGTCCGTGAACACCGCATGCCTTTTGGGCCGTTATTTTTACACTCTGATACATTTGCGCAAGTGCTGCAACAGGTCCCGGAGGAGGCCCGGGCCATACTCTCCTAAGTTGTCATCCACTGGAGATAGGCATCAAAGTTCACAATTCAATGCGGAATTGACACGCCCAACTTGCTAGGCAGAGTGGTTTCCACAACAGTGGCCCTTGGGCGCTAAATCTTGCTGACTGCGACTGGCTTTTTGAGGGATGTCCAAGCTCCCTTATGGATTTTTTTTAGAAATTACAGTATTCTTCAGTTATAAATATAGCTCAGTGTCTACCTGCTACAGGGAGCAAAAGCCTGCTACTTGTAAATTTACTTTTCTGTCTTTTAAAATCATTCAGAAACACCATTATGTTCTCTCACTCATATACTGTTGAGTTTTCAAGGACTTTTATTTAACAATTGAATACCTCATTTCTTCATCACTGTACCCAGCCTGGGTCATAAATCTGACTGAACACTGTTCATTATCGGGCCCGACCATCTGCAGTGTGATGATGATGTGAAGTAAACCCACCCTTCCCTTACATTTTAAAAGAAAAATGTGAACCTGTCCTTATTTAAAAATAAACCCAAGGCTGCGAGCTGCTCTGAAAACACACGATTGACTGGTTGGATACACCTGTGCGATTAGTGATCCTATAAATATCCAGAGAAACCATTTTAAAGTTCACTTTTGAACTTAGTGGCCCAATCTACGTTGTTCTGTTATGAGACCAGAACTAGTCGTACATTGCATACCAGACATGATCTTTATGCAGCCAGTGATTGTTTGGGCCAGGCTGCATGTAAACCCTTTGTAAAAAAATAAAAAAAAAAAAGACATGTGGGATGTGAGAATGTGATAATTTATAGGACATGCGCATAGCTAGCAAATGTAGAGGATGCTCTAAAAAAAGATTGGGTGAGGCCATTATTGGAATCACCCTATCGTTCATGGATGAGCACTCTAGAGGCAATTAAGGAATGCTGTTGGCACATAAGGCATGGTTTTATGGCGTGTAAGATGGTTCTGTGTAGGCTGGATGTCTTGAAATGAAGATCCAGCTCTGATTCATCAAAATTCAGCCCAAGACCAGGCGCACCTGGTGCTCACACTTTAGATCTGGGGTGCAACAAGTACATAGTTACATTTCAAAGTTGCATATCGAAGAGAATATATATATATATATATATATATATCACTTAAAAAACCATAGGTTTCACACAAGTTATAGTTAGCTGTACATTTCACTCGTAAAAAACCAATGAAATTCCACGTTATAGTTAGATCAGGTAACTATAACTTGCGCGCCCACAAACTGCTGATGACGTCACATATTACATCACTTATGACATGGTCAGTGACCTCACTCATGACATCAATGATGACATCTGAAATGACACATTGTGCATTGCGGTCGCGCAAGTTAGTTACCTGATCTAACTATAACGTGGAATTTCATTGGTTTTTTACGAGTGAAATGTACAGCTAACTATAACGTGTGTGAAACCTATGGTTTTTTCAGTGAATTTGTACGGTTTTTTAAATGCTAAGTTATGTATTTATTTTTAAGTTTTGCGCGCAGAGTGCTCTTCGCGCACCGTGCGCGCGCTGTGGGCACTCGGTCCGCTTCGCGCACCGAGCGCCCACGTTGCGCATTTCGTACCGTGCACGCCTCGCCATTTTTAACAAAATATCAATTGTTTTTTTCTCCCTTGGGGGTCCTTAGATTTATATATTAAATGTGATTGTTAATTCTTTTTTTATTTTTTTTATTTTTTTTTTACCGTACGCGTACGGTAAGCTTACCGTACGCGCACTCCGTGATTTTTTTTAAAAATTATTACATTTATTTTTCATACTTTTTGGTCCTTCATGAACCCCCTGACGAACGCTAGGGGGTCTGCAGCTCTCTTCGTTGCCCCCTTTTCAGGTTATCAACCTTTGTTTTTCAGTGCGGGAGACAGAAAATGGCGGCCGATACTTTCTGATTTCGACCGATTGGAATGTTTACAGTCATGTAACCACCAATCAGAATTGAGCTCGCGCACGGCACCGTACGCGTATGGTAAGCTTACCGTAAGCGCACAGAGCGCGCTTACAGATATATATATTGATTTAAATGCTATTTTCTCAGGACCTACTGAACAGATTTACACCAGACCTGCAAAAGGCACATCCCTGACCTGAGGACTACCTCTCTGCCCAATTTCAAGTAATTCTGTTCAGCCGTTCGGGCTGTAGCTCGGACTAAAGGTCCTATGGGAAAATGCATGGGGGAAAATGCGTTTTGGGACCCCCCTTTTTTCTCAGCCCCCGCTTGACGAATCCCCCTGAGACTTTCAGGGTAGGAGCGGAGCGTAGCGCCCCATTAGTTTTGAAAAATTCGCGAGGATTCGTCAACCGGCGCCAAAGTTATTCCAAATAGAATGTTGCGGATTTCCTATGGAAACACGGTCCTAACTATAACTATCTACTGGCGACCGCCAGTAGATTATATATATATATATATATATATATATATGTATGTGTCCAACAGTTGAATCGCACTCTCACACAGAGAAGCTTTCCCCATCGCTTTATTATTGGTAAAGCAGTTGCACCTCCAGCATAATTGAGCAACTGACCGCAGCCCTGACGCGTTTAGAATAATCTTTTTCAAAGGGTTAATGCAGTCAGAAGAGCATGTGCGGCAACACCTTCCTTATAATGCCATATCGTGAGTCCTGATTGGACAACTCTGGATGAGTAATCGCGTTGCATGCTGGTTGGTGAAGTCCGATATTCCTCCCCAAATGGATGCGCTTTAAATTCAATTGCTGATTAAAGGCTCTGGTTGAGCCCCGGAAAGCGCTGCTGCATTAATCCGTGCTCTGTGTCCCACTGTTGAAGCTCGTATTTTCTGAGCTTCGTGTGTGTGTATGTGTATATGTATGTGTATATATATATATATATATATATATATATGTGTGTATGTATGTATGTATGTATGTATATATATATATATATATATATATATATATATATATATATATATATATATATAATTATTATTTTTTTTAATCGTGTAATGGATATACAGACTACTACACATTGTTGTCTGCTTTGCATAAATCTTGGAAGGAAAAACTGTTGCCTTTATTTAAAAGTGCAGGAATCTCATGCCATAAAGTAGCGATTTCATTTTGTTATTATAAGGTCTTCCCCAAACACTCAAACAAATATCAAATAACAGTTGGCAAAATAGTGTCATTCCACAGCATTCAAGTTTCAATGTCCATAGATTTATTCAATATCCATTAGATCAGGAATTCTTTTCTTGGTACAGGAGATGTGCGTATCCAAAACATTCAATTTGTTAATTCTTCAGTATATGTAAATTGCAAAGTAACCACGCAGCCAACACGTGTTTCGTCATGCAAAGTAAAGCATCCTGGACATTGAAACTTGAATGCTGTGGAATTGCACTATTTTGCCAACTGTTATTTGATATTTAAGTGCTCGGGGAAGACTTTGTTATGTTTTACTATACTGTTTTGTAGGTATAGGTAGGGTTGTGGAGGTAACCAACCTTTCTTTCCCTTTGAGCACCACTGAATATATGTTGTAAGTAGTTACACTAACCTGATTAAGAGTTGAGCGCCCGTTCAGCAACCTGGTTACCTAGTGTCTTATTGTTTCGATTTCATTTTGTCATATGACTGAGTCTGCTTCAGTTCACCTTCCAGCTGCACCATACATTTGGTCAGCATGGCTGATTACTAGGAAAGGACAGTAAGAGAGCGTTTTATCTGTTTTAGATGTTGTGCCTTCATTGAGGTTAATAATGGAAGTTTAGTTAAACTGTACTACTTATTTAAATTGTAGTTTTATTGTATGGCTTTCATCTGTACAATAAAGAAATTTGAAAGGATGGTCCTACTCATGCAGCCCTGAAATGGCGGAAGTAAATTCTTCTTCACCAATATGTCTATGTAGGGGTAAACATAGGTGTGTTGTCAATTGGTTCCACCATTTGGTTGATGATCTAAACTTTATTCAAGCGAATAAGACTTTTTCCCATGGACAACCAATAGATTTTGGGCTGATTTCTAGCAGGTTAATCAAGATAATGGTTACGGACATAACGTTTTCCATATTGGATACAGACTACAACATGGAAATAATTGTTTTATTGAAGCATGTCTGTGAGTTCTAGCATATTAGTGCAATGAAGTACCCTGATGTATCCTTCACCTTCTCAGCAATACATTGTCTATTTTCTTCACTCAATTTTTGTATCTGAAGATAAATTGTATTTTTTTTCTTCCGCAGTTCTTCGGGATGTTGAGTGTCTGTGTCATCACATGCCGAAAGAAAGACAATGGATATGAACCTCTCTATTCTGGACACCTTGCCTGAAGAAATTTCAGCTATTTGCAACCCCTTTACACTTGACTGTTGTCAAGAAGTTGGTTTGGACTGATGGTTTTAGAACGAATCGTGTGCGACTTCTTTATTTAACATTTTTTCACACAAACCTCTACTGAGTTTTGCAAGTCTAAAATTTCTCAGTATCTTTTAGAACTGTCCCCAAAAGAATGGGATTTGTCCTGCGTCGTTACGCTATGTCAATGTTTTTATGGGGATAATTTACAAAGCAACCCCAAACAGTGTGACAATTGCATTAGGCAGAATGAATGTTTTTTTTCTTTTTTCCTTATTCACGTTTTTAGCACTTTTTAAAATGTTTGCAACAAATGCACTCTGTGATAAAAGATGCAGAACTCCATAACGGTAACGGCTCTATTTGTTTTCTCAACATGTTTTTCACGTTCAATAGTTGAAGGACCAAAGTTAAAGGATGCTTTTACTTTTGACAGACTGTAATCATTTAAGCCACTGCGTGATATTTTTCTAACTGATTTAGATTTTCTAGAAGCCTAAAAGCATGTGTCAAAAAAATAAAGCCAAAATTATTTTTTCCGATCTTAAACTTTATTTTTTTTTCTAGACAAAATGCATGTGCAGATGCTATAAAACTTTCCAGCCAGGAAAACCGCTTCAGAACAGACCTCCGATATGCCATTTCTTCAGCTTGCACCCCACATAAACACAGAGGGAGCACTAATGTTAAGTGTTTTTGGAGTACCAAGAGACATGAGTGCCCCCATCACAACACGCCACGTTTTTGTATCTTCACAAACTTGAGGAATACATTTTTTAGTTTTCAAACTCCTAATGCACCCCATATAAAATGTGCAAAAAGTGAGGAATAGCACCAATCTTCGTTATTTACAAGGGCTGACGTGTGGCATAATGCTTGCTGAAAGAAAATTGACAAAATGTTCCCATGTAGATTAGTGCTGTAAATAAATACTAGTGCATTAGGAGAACTCTACTCAAACCTAGCCGTAAGAAATTAATGTGAATGCCACAAGACTATTCTTACTTATTACACAGTTCACATGTCGAAACCAGTATCTTTGTGAAGTGAGGTCTCTTGTGAACAAACAGTAAATGCTTAAAATATGTTGCAGGCAAACTATTTGGTTGGCTGATACTGTTGTAGCTTTGTGCATGTATAACATTGCTATGTAAATGTCCATAAGTAAGTATCCTGTTATACTTGGGTTCTATGACTCGACAGTGTTCCTTTGGCAGACCGGTATTTACTGGCTGGAGAGTGAGTACCATCCGCAGTCATCTCTGCGAATAAATCTCAACTTTAAACCAACTACTGGCCTCCTGTATGTTAGCGCAAAACACACCAATGTTGGATGTGTAAGTGCTTCTCAGTTCTTTGTCGAAGTTTGCTCTGGTGGAGCAATGTTTAATATAAATCAATTTATTTTATTTTGCTAATCACGCAATTCAAATGATCCTGCTTTTCGTTTACTACAATTACTGCGCTATTTTTTAACATTCAGTGATAGTAGGGAACCGACGCACAGTTCTTATCCAAGAATAAAAAGAATATTGGCAAAGATTGGATTCAAACAAGTGGTGGTGAAAAAACTCCCAGCTCCTTACGGTTTTTGGAGACTATTTAATTGGCAATGGCCTTTCAGTAAGAAAAGTTCGATCAGGAGCCTTGTGCCTGAAACTGTGCCTACTACTTGGAACCTGATCATGGCATTATTTCTTGACTAGAACCACTTAGTAGTTTTTTAACAAATATATACTTTGCCTTAAAAGTCTATAGTGGATAAAATGAGACCGCAATATGATATTGGGGCGCATATGTAGAAACTAGAATCTCTTATGACAATGCTCTAGGAAAATATATATATAGATCTATATTATATCTCTCTAAATCACGCTCTCTCCCTCGCCCTCTCTCATATACATGAGCTTTTTTACTGTAATATGGTGATTAGATGAAGTACACCGTTTGAAGGTCAGTTTATAAAATATGCTAAATATGGAGATCACAAATTGATTGTAGAAATTGCTTTAAAATAAGCAAATATGCACTACAGCTTTTCTACACTGTAATCTACTGCTGTATACTTCCTGTAAAATATTAGTTGAAGGAAGTTTGCATTTAGGTACATTCTTTGAACCTCAGCATTTCGTGGTGAAGAAAAGATGTTTTTGTATTCAGACTGTTGACAGCTACTAAGTGATTCTTTCTTTATAGCTTCATTTTTTTTTTCATGAATTACTTTATATGTTACTGTTCATAAGTGTCAAATCTACTTTTCTTTTGCAAAGTCAATAAATGGGACAGGTTGGTAATTTTAAAGTGTATCACTTCCGTAGACATATCTTTTACACTATTACACATTTGTTAGGCATAAATCACTTGTATGATCAATCAGAACTGAATGGTGTAATTGAGTTCTTGTTCATTAACTAAATTTATAAACTTTGAATATAGTGTCCTCTGCATGACCGTTTTTCCATAAAAGTCGCTTTCCTATTAACCTCTTCAGTGCCCCGCCCTTTCCCCGCCCTGTGCCGGGCGTTGAATTAGCGGGCGGGGTTCATGACGAGATAGTCTCGTCATGGGCACAGCGCAACCGCGCTCCATGACGAGACTATCTCGTCATGGGCACTGAAGGGGTTAAAAAACAAACTTTATTTGTTTATCTTTTGTGTAAAACAAACAAATTAGTAATTATAAAACAAACTAAATATTATTTACAAAGCTAGTGTTTTGTCAGCTGTTCATAGTGAAAGGAAAATTCATTCCAGGGAGATGTCCCACAACCCTGAACTTTCACACTGGTGTTAGTTCCACTGTTCAATAATGCTGACAGCAGTAGGTGGAGGTCGGTTCACATCTCTACTTCTGATCCCCTGCCGCTTTTTCACCTTTGCCCTGTCGGGAAAAGTAAGTCTCCATTATGTGGTTTTGGTAGTTATAAATATGAGTAACTCTCTCTCTCTCCTGGGACACATTTTAAATAGACATAATACCTAATTTAAAACTAATATGTTTAAGAAAACAAACAATGCATGTAAGAATTAAGTGCACACATTTGGAAATGCATATATCTAATAAGTGCCCTACAACCATCTAGAAGGGAAATTGACTTTGTAATGAAAGGTTGGCCTTTGGTATTATCTCCTGACCGTCAAGAATTCTTCTGGAAGATGATATGGTAAAATTGCGTGAAGCCACCAAAACGCCCTCTAAGAAGTTGATTACAGAAACTTTACGCCTGGCTGTTTAGACATCAACTGCGCCTTGAGCCCCTCAATTGTGAGTAGTTACGCTTACCAACCCTGATTGATTGATGCCTTTCAGCCATCAGGCTTGATACGTTTTCGGGCTGTTTTCTAGATAAATCCAGAACTGGGGGCCATCTAACCCCTTTAGTGTCAAGGTCTTACTCAATTTACCAATTCTGAGACCGAGAACCTGGTGGGCTATAACCCCACAAACCTCCTGCATGCTAAATAGAGATGGTGCATTCTGGGCAATGATCAGTCCTGTCAGACTCTCTGGAGTACTTGTTAGTAAGTTCTAGACCCTTTTTCACCATGAATAGACACACTCAATATTACGCACAAACAGTATAGCGTCCTAATTTTATTTCAAACAATAAGATTAAACTCCTATCATAGTGCATAATGTGTATATATAATAATGACTAAAACAAACAAGATAGTTGCAACAGTGGCTATCAGATTAAATAAAAGGAAAATGGTCAGCATTATATTGGTAATTCAGTATTTTGCTGCATTTGCCCTCCAACTTATCCCTTCCTGTCTCTACCTAAACTCCTTTAGTACTAAAATGAGCCAGGAACATTAATTAGATGGTCTGGTACGTGCATACCTTAATGGAACAACAAAGATGTTCCAAGGGCATTACTGTCTCTTTCCCCAGCCCCTACCAGTTATCGTGTTCTAGCATACCCTGATAAGGCTATCTGGCTTTCTCAGGCAGTGTTTTCATCTTCGAAAAAGATGTTCTCATCTTCTGTGCCAATTCTCGATCCCTCCGCTCCTGGAAGATCCTCTTACAAATCTCTCATTTGCTTTGAGTTTATATACTTTTTGGGTGTCTTTTATTAAACATTATGAAGCATAACGATCAACGTATTACCTCTTATTGAATGTTACTGTGAACTGAAATCAATACAACCTCTCACCTACTTGCTTTGCTACACATTAACTGTTGAAATGTAGATATGGACTGTAGAACAAATCAACATGAAACAATATGAAGCACAAAGCACTGGTGTACACTTCAGCTGGGCATAGCAAATCATTTCTGACCTATAGTTTCATACTAAAGCAAACCTAAAATGACATAATTGTGCAAACCAGAGTAAGCTAAATGCAGCATGCATTTATAATTGTAAAATATATAAACAAATAAAATGAATATATAAAATGCGACTGAGAAATTTAAAGCAATAAAAGGAAAGATTAAATCTGGGTGCCCTTTTTGTATCCCAAAGGAATTTTTATGATCCTTGGTTTCATAAGGGGCTTCAAATGATTTTAAATCGCCTTATTTCTAACTGGAAAATCCTTTATATAAGATATTTTCAGCTATTGGAGAAAAGTTGGACAACTGCATTTTCAGCGAGCACTGTAGAGTACTGGTAAGAATGGCCACCGAATGGCGATGGATTCAGCAGCCTCTATAGGCTCCTGTGACTGCTCCTTGGGATTCTGTACAGCCATTTGTGAAGGTTGTATGTTGGAACAACGAGTTCCACAACGACTTCCCTAAAAACAAGGGCGCTACCATGACCTCGTCTAAACCACGATTAATTTTTACCACGCATTCCTTTACCACGATTTTTTGTGGTAAAGGAATGCGTGTTAAAAAAATGCTTATCTACTACCCCGATCCCCCTCCAACCCCTATAAAAACGAATTCCCCCGCCCTAAAAATAAACCCGATCACCCACACCCCCTAAAAATTAACCCCAACCCCTAAAAACTAATCTCAGACCCCCAACCCTGAATACTAACCCCAAAACCCCCACACCTTAAAACTAAGCCCAAACCCCTCTCTTGTCTTTAAACTGCAATCCCTGCACCCCTAAAAACTAACCCCGATCCCCCACCTCCTGAAAACTAACCCCACATTCCCTAAAAACTAACCACGAGCCCCTCCTACCTGTTCCTGTGCAACGCTCCTCCAAACTCAGCCCTGCCTGAACACTAGACCGAATCTGCCTTGACCACGCACATGCGTGATTAAGACTGAGTTGGTGTTCGTGCAAGTCGTCGTTCGGTTTTCCGTGACTCCGGAACTCTTGTTCTGGAGTTGTGGCAATGGTCGTTTTCCATTTGTGAATATTATTCCCAAAGATCACGCAGAAAATGTAAAAAATCCATATGGGCGGATGGATCAGCTGCTATCAGGTTATAAGTTTGGCCAAGGATTAATTGGAGTTCTCAGTTCAGGACTAGTGACACCAGATGATTCATGAGCAGTGAACATGGCTGTAGTTTACCTCACATACAGCATAAAATTAAGGGAAAATTCAGAATCTTCCTTCTTCCTCCTTTGTTCTTTAGTCTTGGGATACCACAAAGGCTAAAGGATCCAGATGATGGAGGCAAAAATACTGATATTGTTGGCTTTGAGAAAAAAGATTATCCTAGTGTGTATTCAAGTGATAAGTTGAATAATTCTTCAGCTAATGAGGTCAAACCCCTATTGGCAGATGTAGTACAAGCATGGGCGAAATCTGTGTACCAGGAGGAAGAAAAAGCAGATCTCCTCGAGTGCTACGAATGTCTAACTTTCACCAGACAAGGATTTCATCACTGTCCCAGTCATTCAGCATCCCAGCAAGAGTCAAAGTTCCTAACTAGATTCTTGCATGACAGTATATATTTTGTTAGGGTGCTCTGTCCAATATTCCACCAAGGGAGATGTAAATGATGATTTGTATGTTGGGCAACGTCCGCCTCCAAAGTGCTGAGTTCTTGGATAATATAGTTTCTTTGAGTAAACTTTGGTTTATTCCTCAGTTCAGTGGAACAAAGCAGCTGTTTTTTCTACAGAAACATGCCTGATAAGTATTTAAAGGGCATCAAACCAACATTAAAGTTAAACCAATCCATATAATTCCAAAAACCAATTTATTAAAAAGAATGTACTATTTAAAACCAAGCCAAAATAACAAATATTGAATGAGGCAATTGGAAAGGTAATGACTGTCTGAGGGAGAGACTGGCAGACCTGGTATTATTTAGGGTTAGGCAGAAAACTACGCTCCGCCAACGTAGCAGATAAAGCCAGCCACTCCTGCTCACCGGCCTGCTCCCTGCTTCTGAAAGCAGCCAGGCCGTGGAGGGCCTCCCCGGGCTCCGGTGGACCCTGTCTCCAGCGTCCGGACCCTCAGCTGGCTTGCAGGACGGGGGGCTCCCGCACCCTGGGGCCCGCCGGACGGGGCACGAGCCCCGGTCCCAGCTTCTGAGCCCTAGCCAGGCCCGTAGAGCCTCCCCAGCCCTGGTGGACACCCTTCCCCAGCGCCTGGACCCTCGGCTGTCTTGCAGGACGGGGGGCTCACACACCCCGGGGCCCGCCGGACGGAGCACAGGCCCTGTCCCGGTCCCCGCTTCCGAACCCTAGCCAGGCCGGGGAGAGCCTCCCTGGGCCCCGGTGGACACCCTTCCCCAGCGCCCGGACCCTCAGTGGGAATCTCATTCATCCATTCATGCACGTCACGATCCACAGGAAGGCCCGGCTCCCGTCCAGAGTCGCCGCCACCCCGGAGGGAGGCGCCTCGTCCAGCCGCGGCGCGTGCCCAACCCGACCGACCCAGCCCTTAGAGCCAATCCTTATCCCAAAGTTACGGATCTGATTTGCCGACTTCCCTTACCTACATTGTTCCAACATGCCAGAGGCTGTTCACCTTGGAGACCTGCTGCGGATATGGGAACGGCCCGGCGTGAGATTTACACCATCTCCCCCGGATTTTCAAGGACCAGTGAGAGCTCACTGGACGCCGCCGGAACCGTAACGCTTTCCAAGGCTTGGGCCCCTCTCTCGGGGCAAACCCATTCCAGGGCGCCCTGCCCTTCACAAAGAAGAGAGAACTCTCCCCGGGGCTCCCGCCGGCTTCTCCGGGATCGTTTGCATTACTGCACTGGACGCCGCGAGGGCGCCCGTCTCCGCCACTCCGGGTTCAGGGATCTGAACCAGACTCCCTTTCGATCGGCTGAGGGCAACAGAGGCCATTGCTCGTCCCTTCCGAACAGCGCTCGCCCATCTCTTAGGACCGACTGACCCATGTTCAACTGCTGTTCACATGGAACCCTTCTCCACCTCTGCCTTCAAAGTTCTTGTTTGAATATTTGCTACTACCACCAAGATCTGCACCTGCAGCGGCTCCACCCGGGCCCTCACCCCGTGCGCACCGCAGCGGCACTCCTACTCGTCGCGGCTTAGCCCCCGCTGCTCTCAGCGCCGGCGACGGCCGGGTATGGGCCAGACGCTCCAGCGCCATCCATTTTCAGGGCTAGTTGATTCGGCAGGTGAGTTGTTACACACTCCTTAGCGGATTCCGACTTCCCTGGCCACTGTCCTGCTGTCTATATCAACCAACACCTTTTCTGGGGTCTGATGAGTGTCGGCATCGGGCGCCTTAACCCGGCGTTCGGTTCATCCCGCAGCGCCAGTTTTGCTTACCAAAAGTGGCCCACTAGGCACTTTCATTCCATGCCCGGCTCCATGCCAGCGAGCGGGGCTTCTTACCCATTTAAAGTTTGAGAATAGGTTGAGTCTGCCCCACCCACCCGGGGGCAAGGGAGGGGGCTCCCGGAGCGATGGGAGCAGGCAGTCCCCGGTCCCTCCCTGGGTAAGGGACCACGCGAGTCTTCAGACCCCTCAGCCCGGCCACACGGGACCGGGTACCTGGCAACGAGGGAGGGTCGCTCCACCTCGCCTTCATTGCGCCACAGGGTTTCTCTCGGCCCTCCGACTCGCGCACGTGTTGGACTCCTTGGTCCATGTTTCAAAACGGGTCAGGTGGGCAACCGACATCGCCGCAGACCACTGGTGCCCGGCGTGGGCCTCCCTGGCGGTGCGATGCGGTCGGGCGCAATGAGAACTGTCCACCCCAGTCGAGCAGGGGGCCCGTCCCCCCCCCCTTCAACCGCACCGGCGCGCCCCTCGGGGCAGCCGGGAACTGGTGCCCGGGGGAGGCAGTCGAATCTCTCTTGGCCCCGTGGACACGGCGAAGCTGCTGCCAGGGGGGCTGTAACACCCTCCGCCGGAACGGAGGGCCACCTGCCACCCCGAAGCTTTCCCAGCCGACCCGGAGATGGTCGCGGTGCACCGCCGCGGAGGAAATGCACCCTGCGGGGGCCGGGAAGGGCCCGGGCGCCGGTCCCGCGGAGGGGATCCGGAACTCCTGGGCCACCGGCCTTCCTGCCGTGTTGAATCGTCCGGGCAGACTGCACGGACCCCACCCGTTTACCGCTCAACGGTTTCACGCCCTCTTGAACTCTTTTCAAAGTTCTTTTGTTCTTTTCAACTTTCCCTTACGGTACTTGTTGGCTATCGGTCTCGTGCCCGTATTTAGCCTTAGATGGAGTTTACCACCCGCTTTGGGCTGCATTCCCAAGCAACCCGACTCTGAGAAGACCCGATCCCGGCGTGCTGGTGGCTGCTACCGGCCTAACGCCGTCCGCGGGGTGAGCCTCGATCACAAGGACTTGGGCCCCCTGAGCGGCACCGGGGAGCCGGTTTTCTGTACGCCACATTTCCCGCGCCCGCCGCCGGGCGGGGATTCGGCTCTGGGCTCGTCCCTCTTTCTTCTTCACTCGCCGTTACAGGGGGAATCCTGGTTAGTTTCTTTTCCTCCGCTTAGTGATATGCTTAAATTCAGCGGGTCACCACGTCTGATCTGAGGTCGTAGTCTGAAGACGCTGGAACGTCAAGGGGGTTGACGGGGAAGGCCATGCCCCTGCCGGAGCAGGGGCCTGGCATTCCGGCAGCGCATGCGCCCTCTTTTCCCCGGATCGGATCTGGAGGGGTTTTGCCCTCGCAGGGAGCCAGCCGCGGAGGTTGGCACCCGAGGCGAGTGTGCAGCTAGTGGGATACAATGGATAGCCACGCGCGGCGCACAGCCAGGTGACCCGGGACGGGCCCGGGGCAGACCGGTCGCCAGGCCCCCTTCTCGGGGGGGGGGGGGGGGGGGGGAGGGGGCCAGGCGCGCCGGCGGCATACCTCTGCCATGGGTGATCGGGGGGGGTCTGATCTTGTGGGGGGGACGAAGGGGAAGCGGAGCTCAAACTGTGACAGCCCCAGCCGCGTCCCGGGGCCGCAAGGTGCGTTCAAAGTGTCGATCAATGTGTCCTGCAATTCACACTAATTCTCGCAGCTAGCTGTTCTCTTCATCGACGCGTGAGCTGAGTGATCCACCGCCAAGAGTCACAGGCAACAATTTTCGAAAACGTTCGCCAACCTGCGGGCGCAGGAGAGGCGGGAGGAAGGCAACTCCGTCCACTGCCCACGCGGCGAGACGGCCCGGGTGCCCCGTTAAAGACTTCCTCTCTGGGAGTCAGACAGCACTGTGGGAAGAAAAAAAACATTGCCAGGTGCTCGGCCCGGGAGCCCGCCCACGTGGGGGAGCGAGGGAGGGGGTCTCCCGGAGCGATGGGAGCAGGCAGCCCTGCAGCTGCTGGTCCCTCCCGGGGTAACCCAGGAGGGACCACGAGTCTTCAAACCCCTCAGCCTGGCCACACTGGACCGGGTACCTGGCAACGAGGGTGGGTCGCTCCACCTGCACATCAGCCGTCCGTCGCCGGGCGGCCCCGAGCCATGCCAGCAGACTGGCGATCAGCCCACCACCCCCCTCCCCATCCCGCACGCCTCCCACCGAGCGGAGCAGGGGTCCCCTCGCAGGCCCTTGGCCCCTTCTCTTCCAGGCCGCCCTGCTGCGTGAGAAGGGCTGCTCCTCGGTCGCCAGGAACCCGGTCAGGTCGGGTCTCGGGACACCCCGAGAGCCCAGCTGGCGCCAGGGCCCTTTTGTGGGAGGGGTGGTGCCAGCCAAGGGATGCACTGCCATTCGGTTCCGGGTGAGCTTAGGTTCCGTCCCTTGCGCATTGGTCGGGCCTTCCCCGGGGGAAGGGGCCGAAGTCCCGGTCCTCACCCGAGCGCCCCATGCGGCCGCGGTCCGCTCCGCCGGCCGGGGCGCGTCAGGGCAGGGCAGGGCCGGGCCCTGTGCCTACGGTGCGTGCTCGCCGGAGGCGGGCCGAGGGCTTCGGGCTGGCGCTGTCAGTCGCTCGGGCCGCTCCGACGTTAATGATCCTTCCGCAGGTTCACCTACGGAAACCTTGTTACGACTTTTGCTTCCTCTAGATATTCATGTTTGATCGTCTTCTCGGCGCTCCGCCAGGGCAGGGACTTAATCAACGCGAGCTTATGACCCGCACTTACTGGGAATTCCTCGTTCATGGGAAATAATTGCAATCCCCAATCCCTATCACAAACTGGGTTCAGCGGGTTACCCGCACCCATGTAGCGCGCGTGCAGCCCCGGATATCTAAGGGCATCGCAGACCTGTTATTGCTCGATCTTGTGTGGCTGAACGCCACTTGTCCCTCTAAGAAGTTGGACGCCGAACACTGGGGGTCGCGTAACTAGTTCGCATGGAGGAGTCTCGTTCGTTATCGGAATTAACCAGACAAATCGCTCCACCAACTAAGAACGGCCATGCACCACCACCCACAGAATCGAGACAGAGCTATCAATCTGTCAATCCTTTCCGTGTCCAGGCCGGGTGAGGTTTCCCGTGTTGAGTCAAATTAGGCCGCAGGCTCCACTCCTGGTGATGCCCTTCTGTCAATGCCTTCAAGTTTCAGCTTTGCAACCATACTCCCACCGGAACCCAAAGACTTTGGTTTTCCGGAAGCTGTTCGGGCGATCATGGGAATAACGCCGCCGGATCGCTAGTCGGCATCGTTTATGGTCGGAACTACGACGGTATCTGATAGTCTTCGAACCTCCGTCTTTCGTTCATGATTAATGAAAACATTCTTGGCAAATGCTTTCGCTTTGGTTCGTCTTGCGCCGGTCCAAGAATTTCACCTCTAGCGGCACAATACGAATGCCCCCGGCCGTCCCTCTTAATCATGGCCCCAGTTCCGGAAACCAACATAATAGAACCGGAGTCCTATTCCGTTATTCCTAGCTGAAATATTCAGGCGACCTGCCTGCTTTGAACACACTCAAAGTAAACGCTTCGGACCCCCAGGACACTCGGTCAAGAGCATCAAGGGGGCGCCGAGAGGCAGGGGCTGGGACAGGCGGTAGCTCTTTCGCGGCGGACCGCCAGCTCGATCCCAAGATCCAACTACGAGCTTTTTAACTGCAGCAACTTTAATATACACTGTTGGAGCTGGAATTACCGCGGCTGCTGGCACCAGACTTGCCCTCCAATGGATCCTTGTTAAAGGATTTAAAGTGTACTCACTCCAATTACAGAGCCTCAAAAGTCCTGCGGCGTTACCAGCAGGGGGAGGCCTGCCGGGCTCGGGGGGGGGGGGGGGGGGGAGAGGGGGGCTGCAGGGTCCGGGGGGGCTGCAGGGCTCTTGGGGGGGGGGGACCCCATGCTGTGCCTCAGGCATGGGAGGCCCGCAGGAGCTCCCGGATGCCCGGGGGTCTCGTGGATCCCGTTCCAGGCACTTTGCCTCACCGCGGGTTGGAGGAGGGAGCACCGGACGCCGAGGAGGTGTCGTCCGGACTTAGCCCATCTGGTCCCTGCCTGAGAACCGCCATCCCCAGGAAGGGCGTCCTGGCATACCCTGCCCCTAGTAATCCGGAGAAAGGCTACCCCCTTTCTGGTAAACCGTGCGCACCGAATGACTGACGGGAGCCTAGGCCCGGACGCACTGACCTCCTGGAGCACTGGCTGGAATTGGGGAGGCGAATGAGCCCCCATCGGGACTTCCAGGGCAGTCTGGACATCTGGTTGCCCCATTGGAAAGCATTGCGTGCGACCAGATGGCTGAGGGATAGGTGCGGGACCGAAAGGACTCTCATCTGCCCGCGCTGAGCCATAGCGGTAGGGCTCCCGCCTGCCCTTGCAGGGCTCCAGGGCTCTGCACCAGGGACCCTTGTCCCGGGCAGATGGACACTTGGCAGGCCGCATGACGTGTGCTCCAAGGCCCTGACCAAAACCCGGGAGGCCCGGGGCTGGTCCCTGCTTCTCAACGCAGCCAGGCCGGGGTAGGGAGCCTGCCCAAGCACGAGGGACCCCAGTCCCAGGCACACTGTCCCTCAGGTTGTGCGCTCGTTTTTTACAATTATTTTCACAATTGTGCGTAGTTGCGCTAGGCAAAGTCCACCCAGCCCTAGTTTTATTGCTGTCCAAGCTTCATGCAGAAATAGACTGCTTTAATAAACTTTTCTGGGAGAATATTTGCCCATTTACATGTGACTTCGATATGTATTAACCCCTTCAGCGCGGCGCGGAATACCGCGCCGTGCTGAAGGTTCGTTGCGCGGGCGGGGCCGTGACGGAGCAGTTCCGTCATCCGCACAGCGCGACCGATGCGCATGACGGAACCACTCCGTCATGCGCATCGAAATGGTTAAACATTCTACACTGGATAAAAATCTCCATAGCTGTTCCTTAAACCAACCTAGGAAAAATGTGGCATTGTTTCAAATACAGGCTTTTACAGTAGATAGCGCTACTACATCATATACTGTGGTGAACATCTCAAATTGTGGGAAGGAGAGGGGGGCACATGCGGTTAGATATCCTCAACACCAAGGAGATAATATAATGCGTGTCACACCCCCTTCAGACTCAGACCCACAAAACCATTCCTACACCCACTCAGACCCATACAGCCGTTCACCCACAAAACCACACACCCACTCACAGACCCACACAGCCACTTGCAACCAATCACATACTCAGCCCGACCTTGCAACAAACCTGGAACAAGCAGTCCAGAACTTCACCCGGATCACCAACGCTGCCCCCGAGTCACCCCCTTCCAACAAGCCAAGACCTGCAGACACCAAACAAGCCAGCTGGTGCACGCCAGAACTCAGGACAATGAAACATAGCTGCAAACAGCTGGAGAGAAGATGGCACACCAGCAATGACACCACAGACCGAGTCACTTTTAAGTCAGCCCTCAACAAATACCACCCGCGACTGAAAGACACGAATAAAGGAAACCCTGACGAATCGCATGGAAGCAAGCGCCAACCAGATCAAGGAACTCTTCAGCATAGTCTCAGTTCTCCTGCCCTGCAGCCCAAGAGCACAATCCCTCCCTCACAGGAACTCTGCAGTGCTCTGGCAAACCATTTCCACAACAAGATATCCACCATATAAAAGACCTTCAAGCCCCAACCCCCTGACCCCACAGCCTCCATTCTACAACAGAAGCCTCTCCTGATGAGCCACTTTGGAACAGCTGAGAACGCCACAGCTATCATGAACTCCATCTATTCTGGAGCACCCACTGACCCCTGTCCCCATCACATCTTCAACCTTGGAGGTAAGAATATCGGCCACCAATTCACCATCATCCTCCACGCATCCTTCGCCACAGACATCTTTCGGGACGTATAGAAACAGTCAGAAGTCAGACTACTCCTTAAGAAACCCCCAGTGAACTCCAGAACTACTGCCCCATCTCACTGCTCCCTTTCCCCACCCAAGTCCTTGAAGGCCCTCAACCAGCAGCCCACCAAATACCTAGAGAGAACCTGCTCGATGCCTCCCAATCTGTTTTTTTATGCCAACCACTTACTGAGACCGCACTGATCACTGCCACTGATGGCAGCCACACCCTCCACAACATAGGAGAATCAGCAGGCCTGATCCTCCTTGACCTCTCTGCAGCTTTTGAAACAGTATCCTACCACACACTCATCAGGAGTCGACACCACATCGGGATCCAGGAAGATGCCTTCAGAGGATCGCATCGTGCCTCACAGGCCAAACTCAGAAAATCAGTCTACCTCCCTTCGCCTCAGAACCCAAGAGCACCACCTGCAGCGTCCCTAAAGGTTCATTCCTCAGCCCCACCCTCTTCAACACCTACCTTGTCAGGACCCACGACCTTAACATCGTATCCTACGCCGATTATACCAGATCACCCTCTCAGCAGACCCTACCAACTTCCAAAACTGCACGAAGAATATCGCTGACGGGATGAAGACCAGCTGTCTGTAGTTCAACACTGACAAGACCGAAGTGCTGATCTTTGGCAAAAACGCCTCCCCTTAGAACAACACCTGGTTACCCGCTGTACTCGGACCCACACTGACCACGCCGGCAACCTCTGCATCATCCTACACAGTAAGCTCACCATGAAGCAGCTGATCAACGCAGTCTCCTCCGTCTGCTCCCACACCCTCGCCACACTCTGAAGAATGTTCAAATGGCTCCCCATCGGCACAAGGAAAACCATCACTCAAGCCCTAGTCCCCAGCCGGCTAGACCATGGCAATGCACGTTACGCAGAACCACCACCAAACTCGGGAAGAGACTACAAATGCTACAGAACTCAGCTGCTAGACTCATCCTCAACCTACTCAAACGGACTTGCATCACTCCACACCTTAGGAACCTCCACTAGCTCCCTGTCCAGGGAAGATGCGAATTCAAGTTACTGATTAACTCCTACAAAGCCCTCCACGATCTAGGACCAGCATAAATCAACCACCACCTGAAATTTCACCAACCGACTAGAGATCTTTGCTCTGCCACCCTCGCACAGACCCCGCTCATTTGCCGAAGCCACAGCAGAGGCTGTTCCTTCTATCTTGCAGCCAAGTCATTTGACCGTCTTCCCCTTCATCTACAGACATCACCCTCTTGGGAACATTCAGGAAGAGACTCAAGACCTGGCTTTTCGACTGAGCCCACTACCTAGTCTGGATACCCTTCCAGGGGATTTGCAGCGCTATACAAATACTGACTGGTTGATTGACTCACCCAGCAACTCACACACCCACTCACACACCCACTCACAAAATCACTCTCAGACCCACAAAACCACTTGTGGACCCACTTACGCAACCACTTACATGCACACAACCACGTGCTCTCCCACAGACCCAGAAAACAACTTACACATCCACTCAGAACCACTCAGACCCTCACAACTCACCCATACAGCCACTCACAAAACCACACAACGACACAGCCACTCAGGCAAACACATACAGACAAAGGCGCACACATGCCCACAGACCCAGAAAACCACTCCCACTGACACACCACCACTCACATTCACTCACACACCCATACAACCACTCGCACCCATACAGCCAATCATACACCTTCTTACACATCCATATGCCAACTCACACCCATAGTCATTCACACACCCGCTCACTTACTCAAAAAACCATTCTCACAGCCACTGATCCATGCAGCCACTCACACACCATTTACCCACTCTTATCCCACACAACCACACGCCCACTTGTAGAACCACAAAACCACTTTCACCCTCTCACACCCGTACAGCCACTCAGACCCACACTACCACTTGCACACGCACCCACCCACTCACGCACACTCACCCATAAATCCACCACCCGCTCTCCCACAAACCTGCTCTCTCACACACCCATACAGCCACTCATACACCCACTCAGACCTACAAAACCACTTACACATCCTCTCAGACACACAGCCACTCGCACCTATTTACGCACCCACACAACCACTTATACACCCATACAGCTACTCAAAGACCCACAATATCACGCGCACAGACACCCACTGATACACCCGCATAGCCACTCACACCCATTTAGCCACTCGCACTCATACAGCCACTTGCACACTCACTCAGACTCACAAAACCACCCACACAGTCACTTGCATGCCCAATTACATACCCACTCACACCCACTTACACACCCTTACAACCACTCCCATACCAACTTGCACACCCATACAGCCACTCACTTAGCCAATTACACCTCAACTTAATTAAATATTACTTCATGTTAGAAAAAAAGCCCCTAGAGATTCACTGAAAAAAAGTAAGGTTACAGGGACATTATAGTTAGGGACCAGATTTTACACACAAAACCATCAACAGTTATAGTTACCTGATGGAACTATAACTTGCTGCCCTGTAATGCACTGCTTATAACCTCACATATTACATCACTCATTACCCGGTCAGTGACATCACTAATTACATCATCTAGTGAGTTGAAGTGTTTCGTAAAAGTTTCTGAAACCTAAAGATATCTATACTAAGCTACTGCTTAGAATTACTATTCTTTCAGTTTTACTGGGTGATCCTTTTTCAAACATATGTCGTCTGATCTACAATCTCGTTTTCAAAGCAGGTGTACTAGCCTCTACACTGACACATGTTCCCTGCTGATGTATATGTATGGTTGTGCTATGCAACAGACTAAGCTTTTCATTGAGACTACCCTCCATGGTGATGGCGGAATATGGTTCTGTTTTATGACCTACTGACCAGTTTCCTTAGATCTCTCTCCTTTGTGATGAATTACTCTAGTAGTAGATTACAATAAATGTGTCTGTTCCCTAAGATATTTTTCTACGGTGATGGCTTGGTGTGGTAGACACCATTATAAAGAATAATAATTTTACCAGCGGTTTTTCACACAGTGGCCTGTCTGTTAACGCCTCCCCACAGGTTGTAAGTCATAGTGGTTTCTGTAAATCTGACATTTGCACTAAAGCCTTTCCAGGTTTGTGAATGGTGGTGTTGTGGTTTGCAACAGTTTAACGTATATAGATAGAAGTTTTACTTAGCCTATTACTGTTTACTGTAGTGGTTTAGGAAATACAAGACTATCCACCGAACTGTCGTTTGTGATCAGCGAGTGTAGTAGTTGATAAGGTTACTGTGAGCTCTGTGCTGTACATCTTTCACCGGTGTCATCGTCTTACTTTTAAAAAATGTAAATGGTGTGTGTATGTGTGTGTGTGTGTGTGTGTATATATATATATGTGTGTGTTTTTTTTTTTAAAAGTATCCTGAAGTTTACTTTATGCTGTCATCAGTAATGTCACTGTCATGAGTGATGTAATATGTGGGGGGGCATGGCCAAACACTCAAGATGGTGGACGTGCTCTAACAGAGCTCCGTGTCCCATCCCCTGGTTATCCTGCACATCGCGGCAAAATCTCACAGCAAGCTTCCCTCGGGGATACCCAGTAGGGAGGATCTTCTTTTGTGGTCGGTGCGGAGTAGTTTGCTGCACCAAACGCGCTACCAAAAGTGGTCTGTTGGGTGAGGCCTGCGACGCGACGGATTTGGTGCCTTTCAGGAAATGGCGGTGACTGCTACGTGGAGCTGAGCTCCCCTCCATTCTCCTGGTGCGCATAGCCTGGTGTGCCCGCGGCCGCTGACAGCTGCTGCACTCTGAGGCAAAGCGCGCAGTAAGCCATAGATCCAGCGGGGCTGGCGAACCGGTGGTCTGTCACCCGTACGTCTAGAGGGAAGGCTCAGCTGACAGGAGTGAAACGGCGCTCCGTGGCTGGGAAGCCACTCACGCAGGTGAGCCCGGGAGCTGGTGCTTAGCGAGGGGGGACACGGGGGTTGGTTGGGCTCAGGCAGTGCTTTAAATGGGCCGGTACTCACCGGTACTGAGTACCGGCACTTCCGATTTCTTTTTCTGCACTCAGTACCGGCACTTCTGTAGTAGGGGATCTCTGTGTATAGTCATAATCTAGTGAATAGTCCCGCCCATGTGCGCGGACCCCGGAGCAATAAAAAATTATCTCTTAAGTTGTCAAGCCATGCAGACCTGCAGCTACACTTAAGAGAGAATTCAAAGACAGATAATGCAGCCTATATCCACAGGCTACACTGTCCAGTACTTCAACTAGAAAATTCCACCAACATCCACAAACAGCACTGCCTGCCCAGCTTTTTCCACAGAGAAAAAACCTGCCTCCACCAGCAAAAGCCTCTGGAATGATAGAGAGGAAGGAATGGACAGACAAGCCCCGTAGGCTGCCATTATGTGGCTCAGAACAGGATACTGTGCCTTTATGAAAACTGAAAACTTTCCAGAACTTTTCCAGTATCCCAGAATGCACAGCAGGTCCCTTCTACTTTCAGTTCTTTTTCCTGCTCCTGCTAGCAGGACCCTGGAGCATTAGCTCTTCATTTTTTGAGCTTTTATTCATTTTTAGTGATTTTTTTCTGACAAGTGCTTTGACTGCGGTAGGACATAAAGGCTGAAGCTCAGAGTTTGTCTTCTGTGCTTGCCTGTGTCTTATGTCTTTGACACCTGTCTAGGCATCTTCTTCAGCCTCTGGGTAAGGAGAGGGTAGGTCCTCTACCATGTCCCATGCTGTGGCCTCGGGGTTTTCCCCAGTAGGAACACGACTGTAGAACGACGCGATTCCGGTCAGCATCAAGGACGGCGACGTCGTGAGCAGGTATGACACCAAATGCTCTCCGTCGACCCAAGAAAAAGCACACGTGAAGGAGTAGACCTCGACGTCTAGGTGACGCTTGATGTCGAGGTGACGCTTGACGTCGAGGTGACGCTTGACGTCGAGGTGACGCTTGACGTCGAGGTGACGCTTGACGTCGAGGTGACGCTTGACGTCGAGGCGACGCTTGACGTCGAGGCGACGCTTGACGTCGAGGCGACGCTTGACGTCGAGGCGATGCTTGACGTCGAGGCGATCGAGGCTTGACGTCGATGCGAGGCTTGACGTTGACGCGCAGTGATGCTCGATGTCGAGGCGCAGTGATGCTTTACGTCGAGGCGCAGTGAAGTGAGGTTAGACACCGCTGTGGTGGTGACGTCATAGGTGACATTACTGGCGCTCGATGTCTAGGTCCCGTTCTGGACCTCCCTCTGTAGTGAGCCTATCATCATAGGCGGGGACTTCGTTTTCCCGGCAACGTCGACTCTCGATGCGGATTTGGGGGTGGACGCCGAAGAACCCTCCGGAGTCTGGGGCTACTTACACGTGGTCCACTCAGAAGCGAGGGACTTTGGTCCCTTCGCTTAGTAGTGTCTGCGTACCGGCTTACCATCTAGGTCGCCTCCTGCTCCGCCCCCACTGGTGATACCACGGGGATGCCGCAGAATTCTCTCCGTCTCATCTCCCACTCACCGAGGGGCCTGTGGCTCCTCAGCCGGCGATTTTCCCCCCCGCGGAATCTTGATGTCCCTAGAACGAGGTCTCGTGTGGGGGCGTCGGTCCTATGGACTCCGCTGTCTTCCATAAGGTCTCGTCGTCACCGTTATGGAAGGTCTCGGGTCAGGCATGCCAGGGATGCATCTTACGTGAGTAGGGAGAGGTGCTCTCCTGCTCTTACGAATTTCCCCCTTAGCGGGTTGTTCACTGGTGTGTGGTACTTGACTTTCGTACACTGTCACCGGCCAGTAGATTTTGGCTTCGGAGCTTCCTGTATAGTTGACATCAGTGAGGTGTAAGACTCTACAGATGAAACCTCTTGCTGGGCCGTTGTTCTAAATCCCTGTGTGAGTTCCTTCACCAAAGTGTGGATCTCCTGCCCAGAGACAGGGATAGTCTACAGGGCATGATTGCGGATATATATTCTTCGGCTCTGCAGCAGATATTTCGCTTCAGGCAAAACCCGGGCATTGCTATGGTTTTGTTCTACGGCGACATACTTGTCTTCGTCTGACATCTCTGAAGCCTGCGGCCCAGCAGTGTGTTTCTAATCTCCCGTTCTCTGCCGCAACTCTTGTGCTCCCATGCGGATAGCGAGGTGGCCCGCATGAAGGCCGAGGCAGAGGCTTTGAAGGCTGTATGTTGGGAGGGGCATATAAAACGGCTTAAGGCCGTCCGTCCTCTCCAGCGGAGTTATGCCTCCCAGATTTTGTTTCTGCGATCTCGGGCTGCCACTGAATCATTCAGGTGCTGAATGTCGTGCGACTCTTCCAGTTCTCCTCCAGCGCTCCCTCCAACTCAATCGCGCTCCATGCGCGAGTTGTAGAAGGAGGCCACCACCCTCTTCCAGTAAAGGAAGATAAAATCGGCCCCTCTGGGACGGAATGGAAAGGGATGGTACTCACTGTTCCTTCTAGTGTGCCAGGGAGACATGACCGAGTTTGGACCCGTGTTCGGTGTGCGACAAGCCGACTCGTGGGGTCAAAGAGTAATAAATTCCGGTGGAGGTCCCTGCATTAGATTTCCCCTCAACTTCATCAGGGAGATTGACTATGCGCATTAGATCTGAAGGCCACAGATTCTCACGTACCCCTGGCGGGGAAAATATCGCGAGTTCCTGCTTTTCACAGTGGGCAACGACCATTATCATTGCTTTGGGCCTCCTTTCGGCCTAAAGCCAACACCTCGGAATGTTCCATACGCTAGGACGTAGTGGCTGCGCATATGAGAGTAACAGTGTCTTTGTCTATCAGTTTCTGGACGACTGGTTGATCAAGGCAGCTACTTTCAGGTAGCGCGCCTGCATTTCACTCTGACTTTCTCTCTCTTACTTCGTTTGGGCCTCCGCACCAACCTCACGAGGTCTGTCTTGGCTCAACGACTGTGTGCCCTTCGGAGGGGAGACACTCTTCGATCCTTCGGAAGGCTCGAGTTCTCATCATGCCCCCCCCAACTGTGGGGCCGGTCTCGTCTCTGACGATTGGTTGATCAAGGCAAACTCCTTCTCGGAAGCACAAGCGCACTTCCTGAAGACGTGCGTTCTCTTGAACAAGCTGGGGTTGCACGTCAACATGTCCAAGTCTGTCCCGACGCCGGTCCAGTGCATACAGTACGTGGGGGCCTCCATTTCTACGCTGTCAGTAAGCGTGTCTCCTTCGGAGGAGGGACGATTGTCACTCCTTCGGAAGACTCGGGCCCTTATGACCGCTCCATCGACAACAGTGAGGAAGGTGTCTTCGCTGCTGGGATCGATGGCATCATGTATCTTCCTCACACACGGCTGCACATGAGACCACTGCTGGAGGGCTTGGAGGATCAGTGGGATCAGAGGACAGGTTCTTGGGACGACGAGATACGGCTGTCTGCATGCTCATCAGTCGCTGAAGTGGTGGTGTTCGGCGGAAAATCTCCTCAGGGGGGTTTCCTTCCACTAGAACATTCCCACGCCGAGTATCGTGACGGATGGGTCGCTCCACGGCTGGGGAGCTCATTCCGGAGAGTGGTCCCCGTTTGAGTCTGCGTACCACATGAATTTCCTGGAACTCAGAGCAGTTTACCTGGCATTGAAGGCCTTCCATCCGTCCTTCCAGACCAACTCGCTGCTAGTCCAGACTGACAATACAACCACGATGTATTACCTCAACTAGCAAGGGGGGTCGCGATCGCGCACTCTGTCGCAGGAGGCGCAGGCGATCTGGCGCTGGCTTCTGGCCCGCGGATTGATGATCATGGCCACGCATCTGCTGGGGGTGCAGAATGTTCAGGCGGACGCGCTGAGCAGGCTGCTTCAGGAGAACCACGAATGGGTCATAAACGACGCGGTACTAGGAGAAGTCTTCGCAAGGTGGGGGACTCCAGACGTAGATCTGTTCGCCACTGCCGAAAACAGCAAATGCCGAGACTTCGCCTCCAGGTACTACCAGAAGGGGACGCTGGGGAATGCGCTATGGATCGACTGGTCGAACAGCTTTCTGTACGCTTTTCCACCCATTCCCCTGATTCCGGCAGTGCTCATCAAACTGTCCAAGGCGCGGATGATCCTCATTGCCCCGGAATGGCCCAGGCAGTGGTGGTTCACGGATCTGCTTCACCGGTCTCTCCTTCCTCACATGTGGCTGCCGTGCAGGCCGGACCTTCTCACGAAGTTCGGGGGGCGGATGGTGCATCCCAACCTCTCGTCTTTGAGTTTGGCAGCATGGCTCCTGAGATAGTGCAATATGGCCATTTGAATCTACCAGAAGATTGTATGGGCATACTGAAGGAGGCTAAACGTCCTTCCACTAGGACTTCCTATGTTTACAAGCGGAAGAGATTCTGCATCTGGTGCAAATCCAAGAACTTTGACCAGACAACTTGTAAGGAAGATGTCATCCTTCCATATCTTTTACATTTGGCACAGTCTGGCCTTAATTTCCACTCCATTATGGTTCATCTCGCTGCTTTGACTGCTTACAGGAAATGCCCTTCACAGACTTCCTTCTTTCAGATCCCTGTGGTCAAGGATTTTTTGGAAGGCTTGAAGAAGGTGTTCCCTCCGGTCAGACTTCCCTCGCCTTCCTGGGAATTGAATATGGTGCTGTCCAGATTGATGAAGGAGCCTTTTGAACCTATTCACAAGGCTTCGTTGCAGCACCTGTCCTGGAAGGCGGCGTGCCTAGTGGCCATTACATCGGCCCGCAGGGTGAGTGAACTTCAGGCGTTGTGTTGCCGAGAACCTTATACTGTATTTCATGCTGCTAAGGTTGTTATGCGTACTCGCCCTAAATTTCTTCCTAAGGTTATATCTGATTTTCATGTCAACCAGACCATAACTTTACCTACGTTTTTTCAGAATCCTTCTTCTCCAGCGGAAAGGTCTCTACATTCCCTGGACGTGAGGAGGGTGTTGAAGTTTTATCTTGATAAGACCAAAGATATTTGTAGGTCAGACCAATTGTTTATCAATTATGGATCAGTCAGGACCGGTCTTGCTACCTCCAAACAGTCCATCTCTCGGTGGATTGTGTCCTGTATACAGTTGTGTTGCCAAAAGACTAATAAGACCTTAGGGGGTAAACCTAAGGCTCATTCCACCTGGGGCAAAGCTGCCACGACTGCTTTGCTGCGTAATGTTCCGATTGCAGAGATCTGCAAGGCGGCCACTTGGAGGCCGCTCCATACATTTGCTGCGCATTACTGTCTGGACTTGGATGCCAGGGTAGATGCTCAGGTTGGGAAGGCTTCGCTGCGAAATTTGTTCGCACAGTAGTGGTATTATTTTGTAGTATTCTCCACCGCCGTTTTGGTGTGGGGATGGGCTTGCCATTCTATTCACTAGATTATGACTATACACAGAGATCCCCTACTACAGAAGGAGTAGTTTCTTTTCTGTAACTCCAGTTCTGTAGTAGGGGTATCTCTGTTATAGTCATAAGCGCCCGCCCTCCTCCCCGGTGGAGAGATAAATATTATTGTAAGGAATGCTACAGGTCTGGCGTGTTGCGCCTTCAAAAAGAACTGAAAGTAGAAGGGACCTGCTGTGCATTCTGGGATACTGGAAAAGTTCTGGAAAGTTTTCTTAAAGGCACAGTATCCTGTTCTGAGCCACATAATGGCAGCCTATGGGGCTTGTCTGTCCATTCCTTCCTCTCTATCATTCCAGAGGCTTTTGCTGGTGGAGGCAGGTTTTTTTCTCTGTGGAAAAAGCTGGGCAGGCAGTGCTGTTTGTGGATGTTGGTGGAATTTTCTAGTTGAAGTACTGGACAGTGTAGCCTATGGATATAGGCTGCATTATCTGTCTTTGAATTCTCTCTTAAGTGTAGCTGCAGGTCTGCATGGCTTGACAACTTAAGAGATAATTTTTTATTGCTCCGGGGTCCGCGCACATGGGCGGGACTATTCACTAGATTATGACTATAACAGAGATACCCCTACTACAGAACTGGAGTTACAGAAAAGAAACTACTCCTTCTCTGTAGCCAGGGAGAGTACCGGTACCCTGATCCACAGCACGCGCAGGTTAGGTTTCTCCTCCAGGGCAGATTCTGCTCTGCTTCGGAGGAGCATGTAATTATGTGTAGTGGGTTAATCTGTTTTAGTGCCATAAACACATTTCTCGTGTGTTTTGACATGTGCTGCATCTGCTACAGAAGTCATTAGGTATGGTCATATATTGCGCTTCACCCCGCCCACTTGCCACGCATCTATTCTAATGAGTACCTGCACTTATATTTTCCCCATTTAAAGCACTGGGCTCAGGCCCTCCTTGTACCCTGGTAATGTAACACTGCTGGGCACTTGGCGTCTTAGGATAGACTGCTGGTGAGGGCGGACAGTGTGGGGGCAGACTCAGGCCTAAGCTGTCCCGCGTTTGAAATCTGCTGCGCTGGTGGGCTCCAACGCCGAAGTGACAGGTTGACCCTGGGGGAGGTCCTGCCTCTTCGGGCCTAGACTCCCATGGGGCCCTATCTTCTTAGCCTATGGCAGATATGCGGGTCCTGTTTGGTGCTGAGCTGCTTTTGCAGACTCGGAAAGGAGGGAAATCCTGGTTTGCGGCTGGTGCTGGCTCTGAGCATGTAATTCCTCTTCTCTGCGGCATTGATTTGGCTGGGGCAGAGGTCCCTCGGCTTTCGCACTGGGAGATCGGCGTTGCGGTCACAGTTGGTGACTCGGGACCTTACTGCTACTGGGGGTGATGCTCAAGAGGGGGGGTCGAAGGGTCTGTTCGGGCCCGGGCCTTCCCTTGTATGCTGTGGGGCCCCACTGGGGCTAACCTGTGTGACACTTGCTCTCCCGGAGACCGCCCATCTAGTCGCGCCCTGGAGCTCTGCGGGGGCAATCCAGAGCAACACCGGAGTGCCCGGATGCTGGTTGGGCCTGAATCTGGCATTGAACCGTTGAGAAGGCGCTGCCTCCCAGACGTGTGACTGCTTTGGCTCGCCACAGGGGGAGGCATGGAGTGTCCTGTCCCTTCACACACAGGAGAATACTTTGGTACTTGTAAAAGACAGCGTTGTTGAGTTTTCTGTAGTGGTTGTGGTACAGATTGCGACTTTGCAGAGACTGGCTGGCCCTGGGAGAGATCTGGGGGTTGATCTCTTTATCTGGAAGTGGACATCTGGACTTGGATTCGGCTGCACCTAGAGTTGCTGGCACTGGAGGGAGGGAATCCTTTCTGCTGCCCGTGCTACCCCAGAGAGCGGGACCTCTCCTCATAGGAACACTATCAAGCTTGAGATGGGAAAATGTGTGCTTCCCTGGCTGTGGGCGGTCGCTGTGGATGGTGCAGTTGTGCTGGACTTAGACTGTTGCTCAGCCTGTGGCCCACTGGAAGGCGAGCCCGGGGGTCGGTCGGGCCCAGGCCTCCTTACACGCGGTATTGGGCCGCACGGCACAGAACTCTCCCTCCCTGATTGCTTTCACTGATCCTGATCCTTGACCATAGCGTGAGGTCACTGTTAGTAAAAGCTAGGACGCCCCGGGTTTTGCTGGGTCTGGGTCGGGCTGTAAACTAGACTGTGGCCACTGCCATTTCCTGGGGAAACTGATTGTACTTGTCACGGAGGCGGAAAGGGTGTGCGCTACCGTTGCGCTCGGGGTAGTAAACTCTGCGAGTGCCTATCTCTGAGCTACTAAGACAGTAGACTCTAGCCTAAGACACAGCACGGTAGGGGCATTCTGTGGCAAGATGGGGGGGCCTCCTGCGGCACTTGAGAGTGCTAGCGAGGAACGCAGTACAAACCGAGTCGATCTTGAACAAGCCCATTGCATATCCTGATCTGCATGCGGAGTGCGCAGCAAATAGTTATGGGGCGCCTCCGCTCGACTAATCCATCGTACAATTCCTCCCCGTAAGCAAGGGAGTTTCGGGGGGCATGGGGCAGCCGGCAGAAACTGACCACCCTGGCCTGTCAACCAAATTGGATACAGTCCTGGCAGCAGTGGAAAGGATAGGTGCAGCTATGGAGCAGACCTGTGTCTCCCTAGAAAGCAGAATAGATGGCATCACGTTTGACTTTACGCACCTACGAGCAGACCACCGCAAGCTGTCTGATCGTGTGCACGAAAACAAAGTCGCCCTTGCTGACCTCCAACCAAGAGCTAATAATTATACAGCAACCTGACAGGACCTGATAGACCGTGTCTGCACCTTGGAAGAGAAGTTAGATGATGCCGAAGGGAGGTCACGACGGAATAACGTTCGTGTAATTTGCCTTCCGGAGAGTGTGGAGGGCTCGAACCCGGAAGGCTATGTAGAATCCTAGTTGAAAGAACTGCCGCCCCCGGACTACTTTCCTCACAATTTGTGGTGGAGCGCGCGAATAGGATTCCCGCCCTTTTCTGTTTCGCCTTCTGAATTTTCGTGACCGGGATGCAATACTGAGGGAAGTGGGGAAACATCCTGGCCCAAGAGTGCAGCACGTCACGGTCTCATTCTTTCCCGACTATACCGCCCAGGTGCAGAGGAGACATTCCACCTTCATGCCAGTTAAGCGACAGTTGAGAGATTTTGACCTCCGCTACTCCCTCCTATTTCCTGCCCGGCTAAGAGTCGTGCACAACGGAAGCTCTAGGTTCTTTGACAACCCCGCAGAGGCAAGGGACTGGTGGGAAGAAAATGGGCTAGCAACGATGCCCTGGCCCTCTGATTAATTTCAATTACAGAAGAGGTCCTGGCGCAACCGCCGTCGAGGTAGAGGCAGGAGCTCTTAGTCAAAATCGTCTCCTGTAACCGCTCCGAACCCTGACCAGATGAGATCAGAACATCAGGAGGTGCTACAGGTGGTCGCTGCACTGCATCCAATGAAACCTACACCACCAGCTGCTCCTGTAGGATGCCCAACAAAATCTCGAAGATGCTGATCTATTTCGGATTGGTCTTTGGTGCCAGCTCGCCTCATCTTACGGACATCACTTCTCAGACGTCAGAAGAGATCATTTGACAAGGATCTGTGAAAAGGTTCATAACAACTAACTGCAGTGGGTGGACTGACAGCACATCACTCTCCCTCCCGCTCACTCCTGGTCCCTCTCTTCAATTTATTGATGTTACACACGCCACACAAGTGACATGCACAGGCGATGTTCCACACATTGCACGTCTACATTGACAAAGGTACCAGGGATGGGCCACACGGGCCCGTTCCTACTACTAGCTTCCCCCCGTGGTCACTCATCCGCGACAACGGGTTATTTGTCTCACCCAGGCAGAAAGGTTTGGGTTGTTCCGTGGTTGGGATCTGCGCAATGTCCCCAGAAGTGGCGGGCACACATCTGGAGGGATCTAGATTACATGCCAGTCCCCACTGATCCACGATGCACTCCTGGGACTTTCCATACTCCACTACACGCCCGATGCTCTACCTCCTACTGTAGAGGGGTGAATAAGGGGGATGAAATGTGTACCCGCTTTCTCACTTTTCTCCTCTTTGTTAACTCTGTACCCCCCCCAAAGTCAAACAACGACGTTGCACTAGTTGCTATGATAATGCGTACATGTTTGGGTCGACCTCCATGTTGGGGGTCTGCTCATATGATGTTTCAAGATGATTGGATGATACATAGTATGATCCCCTCCCCCCCGTAGGAGTCACCTTGCTCCGAGACCTGCTGCCGCCACAGCCGTGGGGGTATTCACCTCACACTGAGACGCACACTATACAGGTGAGACCTGCTAGCCTTAGATTGCCACAATGACTAGTCTTAACATCATAACCTGGAATGTCAGGGGCATACATACGCCTGCCAGACGGTACTCCATATACGCTTACCTGCAACGCAGAGCGACTAGCGTTGCACTCTTGCAGAAGACACATCTGACTAATCTTAAGGCTGTCCGGTTACCCTGTCGCTGGCGGGGTCTGATATATAGAACAACCTACTCATCCATGGCTAGAGGAGCGGTTATCTGGGTCAAAGCAGGGGTTCCCTGGGAGGAGGAAGAGGAGGTGCTGGTAGACCCTGATGGGCGATATGTGCTGGTGGGGGGGTAAACTGAATGGCTGGTCTGTCCTGTTGGGCTCCATCTATGCCCCCAATACTGCGCTGGGGGCCTTTCTAAACAGTCTGTCAGAGGTGCTGCTCCGGTGGAAAGATGTCCCATGGCTACTGGAGGGAGATTTTAATGCTGTCTGAGATGTTTCTCTTGATCGTTCCTTCCCTCCCCTAAATCACACCTCAGCTTCCTCAAATGCACAACTGTTACGTACCTAGATGGGCTGTTGGTCGCTTTCCGACGTCTGGCGAGTGCGTCATCCTTATTCTAGAGTTTATCCTTTCTATTCCCTGGTCCACAACTTACACGTGCGTCTAGATCGCAAGTTAACATTCGCTGCCTTACTCCCTCTGATACAGTCAACGGATTACCTGGGCTGGACAAATTCGGACCATAATCCACAAATAATGCATCTGGCCTGGGAGGTGGGGCCAACTCCGACCCCCATCTGGTGGTTGGCGACAGCGGCCCTAGAGGATCCGGTGTTTCGGTGCTCACTGGATACTACGGTGGCCACTTATTTTGAGCTCAACACGGATTCTACAGAATCCACCCTGACAGAGTGGCAAGCTTTTAAATTAGTTGTCAGAGGGCACTGCCTGGGGCAGACATGGAGTATTTATAAACAGCTGGACACATCATTGTCTGCTGTAGAGAGACCATTGCTTTATCTCGAATCGAAGGCCGTTACTCGACCCGACAAGCGGGGGTGGTTAGACGATGCCCATACGGAAAGGAGGGTACTATTAGAAAGACTGCGGTGCCGTAATTACTTGGCGCATTCGACCCGTTCATACTCTGCGGTAGACAAAGCGGGGTAATTATTGGCCTATTTGATACGACAGGAGCATCCCCAACGACCTATACAGATGCTAGTAGATGACCTGGGGCATATGCGGAGCGCTCAAAAGGACATTCACGCATTAATGAAAGACCATTACGCCAGGCTGTATACGGCCCTAGAGCAGTTCCTTGCCCTGGAATCCCCATTAATGGAGGATGAAATAAGGGAGGCACTGCAGTCACTGGCATCCGGTAAGATGCCGGCTCCAGATGGACTCCCGACGGTATTCTTTAAGACATACACGGAAAGATTGGTGCCTCATCTGCATGCAGCTGCAATCACAGAGGGGACCCTGCCTCCGTCTATGCGTACAGCTAACGTGGTCTCTCTGTTGAAACCCGGCAAGGATCCAACGTGTCCCGGTTCCTGCCGACCGATTGCAATCCTAAACAGAGACTATAAAATTCTGGCCCAAACTTTGGCCCATAGGTTGGCCCCACTAGTCCCCGGCTTGGTACATTCAAATCAGAACAGGTTTGTCCCACACCGCAATACCGCTTTGAACATACAACTTTACTTCCGGGTAGCGGAGTACGCCCCTATCGACTGGCCTCGCTCGGGTTGCATAGTTTTGGACCTCGAGAAGGCCTTTGATTCGCTAGCTTGGAACTTCCTTTTCTCTGTCCTGGCCCGGTTTAGATTGGGACCCTACTTTATTAGTATGATACAACTGCTAAATCATCATCCGACGGTCCAGGTTCGAACGGGACCCTATATTTCTGATCCCATTCAGGTGCGACGGGGACCTGACAGGGATGCCTGCTGTCTCCACTCCTGTTTGCGCTAGCAGTGAAGCCACTGGCGGCACATGTCCACACCCACGTTGACATGGGTATTACTTTGGGAGACCGCATGCACATAATTTCATTATATGCAGACGACCTGTTGAATATCCGTGACCTCCATAACATTCCGCTCTCACAAGATCAGGCCCCAAGGCATTTCGCACAAGCATCGGGATTGCGGGTTAACGCTGCAAAGTCCATTCATTCACCGTTCCTACAGGAGACTCCAGACCAGGGATATGCTCTTGGGGGAACTCCAGTAGCATGGTGCACTGACCCTTTTAGATATTTGGGGGTGCGTGTCTACCGTACTAAAGCAGACTTATTCGAATGGAATGTACTTGGAGCCACCACAGCCATCCAGTCACAAATGAATTTCTGGAAAACCCTTCCGCTAGCAATCTTGGGGAGGATTACTCTTGTCAAAATGGCAGCCCTTCCCCCGCCTCCTTTACTACTTCGCCACTCTGCCTCTTATTATTTCCCCTCCATTCTTCCATCAATGGGAAAAGACTGTGAGGGACTTTTTATGGGGGACATGGAGGCATAGGGTGTCTCAGGGGAAATTATAGTTACCTGCGGAGCTGGCGGTGACCAATTTCAAGCACTACTACTTAGCCTCTCAGCTGCAGTGGTTTGCTCTCTGGCTCTCATCGCGGTATTTGGTGGACACAGTGTAAAGATCCACTCCAACACAGTATTGGTGATGTCAATCTTTATTTTGTAGTACATAGGACATGTACCTCCAGCTTACTCTTCCAGCTCTGTAACACTGACTCCCCCACTTCAAAGATCAACATTCTACCCTAGCAACAAGCCTTACATTCTACCATTGAAAAGACTCTACACATCTTCCCCCCCTTACATATATCATAATAATTAAACATGCAGGAAACTAGTAAATCATGCAATGAAAAAATATAGGCTGGGTAGTAAAACTACATAGTTATCCAACTAATACAACATAGCAGGAGAACATTAATCTCGTATGATCGGACCAGGAGCACTACATTTAGAAACATTTCCTACGCTCCAAGCAGACCCATCAGTCAAGATGAGAATGTCCCTTTTTACCACTTTAACTTGTATTGGTTGTGAAAATCTGCTTTCACCTTTTATGACAATTCCCCCTCGCTTTGTAACAACCCAATCTCCAACATTTAAATTATGGTTTTTGACTCCCTTCCTGGTATTATAATATTTTGCAGAAGCCTTTTGTCGGACCTCAATTCCATCCTTCACTGCATTACGATCTACCCACACACACTCCTTGTTCTTGAGCCAACCTGGAACTTCCTTCATGCCCGGTTCTCGTCACTTAAGAGAGACAAAAGGAGATACTCCTGTCACTGAATGTGGTGTTTCTGTACGACCACACCAACTTTTTGAGTTCTTCTGACCATGACAAACCATTCGAAATAGAGAGTTGGATGTTCTCCATTATCAAGCGATTTAGTCTCTCCACCAACCCATTGGCTTGAGGTCTCATGATTGATTCCTAATTTACAGAGGAACTCTTGCATTTCTTTTAGAAACTAATTGAACTCCATTGTCTGACACAAGTGTCTTGGGTATGCCCTCATTCATAAACACCCTTTCCATAAATGCAATCACTTTTTCAGTTTCAATGCAATCGGTACTCTCAACAACAAACCACTTAGAGTGATAGTCTACCAAGACCATCAAGAATTTACTACATGAACCTAATTTAAAAATAGGCCCTAGAAAGTCAATCGCCACCCTTTCCCATGGACGCTTCGGAAACTCAGTACATACTAGCGGCGGTTGCCTCACAACTTTTGTCTTATCACTCGTGGCACACGCATAACAACCCTTGACTACTTCCTCTACTTCATTGTCCATACCTGGCCACCAAAAAGACTGTCGCACACGACTCTTGGTCATGTTTCTGCCCAGATGTCCTTCGTGAGCTATATTCATTATCTTACATCTGAGACTAGTTGGTGGTACTAGTTTGTTTCTTCTCCACAACTTTCCTTCACTCACACTTAGCTCAGTTTCAACATTCCAATAACTTCTTAATCAAATATCCTGACTCTGACTGTCCTTCCATCCTGCCGATAAGCAAGCCATGACCTCTTGTAATACCTCATCATTTAACATACCAGTTTCCCACTGTTCTTTATCAAATGCTTGCTCCTCACTACACCTAATCGCCTCTACTCCTTCATCCAAATCTATATCATTGACATTCACTGGCAATCTTGACAAACAATCCGCTACAACATTTCTCAAACCTTTCACGTATTCCATTTCAAAATGATATTCAATCACTGATAGAATCCACCTGGAAATTCTTGGGGTAACATTCCCTTCTAAGCCTCTACCACCCTTGAACAAATGTATTAAGGGTTTGTGGTCAGTACGGACTTTGAAAGGTAATCCCCAAACAAAATAACGAAAATGCTTAATCCCCCAGCAGCAAGCTTGGGCTTCTTTCTCAATTACAGAATATGATATCTTTGCTCCTTGTAACCTTCTGGATGCGAATCCAATAATTTTCATCACCATTGTATACTTGAGTCAAAACAGCTCCAATGCCAACCGCACTGGCGTCGTAGTGATGAACGTTTTTGCATTCACATTGAAGTGTCCAAGCGTAGGAGCATGAAGTATACAGTACTTTACTGATCTAAAAGCCTCATCACACCTTCTGTCCCAATCAAATGCAACACCATTTTTCATTAATTGCCTCAAAGGTTCCACTATCTCTGTATATCCACTCACAAATTTGGAGCAACACTCCGCTAAACCCAGGAAGGATTTCAGTTGTTCTTTATTGAGCAGGACGGGAGCATCACTAATAGCTAAAACAATGTTTTTCTTTGGTTTGATCCCCATTTCAGATATTTCATGACCTAAGTAGGTTACGGAACCTTTCTTCAGTTGACATTTTTCTCTTATTGTCAGCCCATGACTTTCCATTCATTTTAGGACCTCATTGAGCACCTTATCATGATGTTCACCATTTTTCCCTACAACCAGTACATCGTCTTGAAAGAACAAAACATTCTCCAATCCCGTAAATAATTTCTGCATGACCCTTTGGAACACTGCCGAAGCAGATGCCAAACCAAACGGCATCCTACAATAGCGAAAGGCTCCTAGCGGTGTTACAAATGAGGTTAGATGCCTCGATTCCTCACAAAGATCAATTTGATGGTAAGCTGATGACATATCTATCACACTGAAAACCTTGCCTCCTCCCATAGCAGTCAACATTTCAGAGCTATTAGGTAGTGGTTGTCTATCCACCCATATGTTGCGGTTCAAATCGCGCAAATCCACACACAAACAAATTTTATTTCCATCCTTGGGGGCGACCACTATGGGAGCCAACCACTTTTAGGCCTCAATAGGTTCAATAATACCTTGATTTAACAATTTATTCAACTCTTCTTGGAGGGGCCCTCTCATTAGGTGAGGAACATTCCTCACCTTCTGAACAATCGGCATGGCATTCTTCTTCAGAATGATCTTGTGGGAAAAGTTTACAAGCTTCCCTAATTTATCAGAGAAGACTGAGAATTTTCCCATTACATTTGCCTCATAGTCATCAATATTATGAACAAAAGCGGATTTCACTGGCTCACTAGCATTTGGATTTAGCATCATCCCAAGATCCTTCTGATGACGCCAAGCAAATTAGATCCTTGTTTTGTTAAATATACACATCAGTAAATTTTTTCATTTGCAAAGCCTATTAACATCCATTTAAACCCTAATCTGTCTATTGTCCTACCACCATAACCAACAGCTTTAATATCGGGAATATTCCAGTCTTCCAACTTGC
This sequence comes from Triturus cristatus, assembly GCF_964204655.1. NCBI lineage: Eukaryota > Metazoa > Chordata > Amphibia > Caudata > Salamandridae > Triturus > Triturus cristatus. The sequence continues at coordinate 192,120,264 of NC_140581.1, forward strand.
TTGTCTCTCCCCATACTTTGATATACATGTCTTTTGATAACGTATACAAGCTACCAGAGTCAATTAACATTCTCACATCGTTCATGTCTAAACTGATAATGGAATGAGGCATTTCCAATTTATCAGTACTTTCCATATTAATGTTATTACTATTGACAATATTACAACTTGCTTCATTAGGGAGAGATAACAGCATTAACTCATGAATGCTTTCACAAGTGTCGTTAATTTCTTGTACATATTGGGTTTTAGAGTTACATACTTTGGCAAGATGTCCCTTTTCCCCACACGCTCTACAGATGGCATTTCTGGCCATGCACCTGGTGCTCAAAGCAATATGACCAGGAGCACCACACCGATAACAATTACAATTGCGTATATTGATCGATGGTGTCATATTTTTTTGAACGTATGCTGACTGCAGGTATTACCTTATCTGTACGGTAAGTTTCTGTGGGTTTATTAGGGGGTCTCAATTGTACATTTCTTAAGTTTTTTACTGTTTTAGTTTCGTCAATACAAGCATGAATTTCTGATCCCTTAGAACTTATATCCTTTGGGACTATGCCTCTTGACATTGTCTCCTTTTGCATTATTGAATTACTGCACTTCTCCATTTCTCTAATCCATAGGTCGGTATGCTCTAGCCCTTTCACTATTTTCACCGCCTCTTCTAATGTACAATCTTTGAGTTTTTCTCGTACTTTTTTTATTATTAGTGCACCTGACAATTTGGTCACGTATGAGCGAATCAGCTAATCCTTCAAAACGACAAGTTAGGGAAAGTCCCCTTAATGCAGCTACATAAGTTCCTATGTCTTCGTCAGATTTTTGTACGCGACAAAAAAACGTATGTCTCTCCAGCATGACATTAATCTTAGTGATAAACCTCACTTCTAACATTTGCATACTCATTTCATATACATTAGTAGGTTGCCCATCACCCATTCCCAACGAAATCTCAGGAAGATCCTCATATAAACGTCGGCCTTCCACACCTAGATGATGTAATGTTTGCGTACAGGACCATATTTATCTACACCAGTTGCTAAGATGTATGTTAAAAATAGTTTTTTCCATTCCTTCCAAGGAATAGAAAGATCGCCCGGAGTAGGAAGGAAAGAAGGGGGCGCTGCCAACCCTTGATCTGTCATCATGAAATTGAGAAACTTACAAGTGCGTACAATTAATATTTTTGTAGGATGTTGTACAATTGAAATTTCACCTGTGGAAGAAAAGAAAATTATTACTAAAATAAGTTAAAATAACAAATTACTGTAATATTTTGGGCTTGACAGTCTGCAAAATCGTGTTGAAATTCCTTGTAGAAAGCGAAGAATACAAGATCGAAAATCTTTTCCAGAAAACGCTAGTTGAGTGATTTCCCAATCATTTAAGATGGCCGCCACGCATGCGTGGTCGTGCGTCTCTTTCTTAAGTAGATTGAGCTCTTAGGCCACGTAACTTAGGAAGTGTTTCATGCGTGCGCACGCGTCTCGTGCTTGGATTGGAATGCACGTTTGGATTTAAAGAATGCGTTCGGCGATGAAGTATTGTGGTCAGTAAATCGCCAGTTAATTACTTATGCCCACAATTTGTTGATATATTCAGTCTAGTCTTCACCGTTACTTGCATGAAAATTCAAAGTATAGTCAATCTATGAATGCGCGCTTGTTATTAAATTCACTCTGGTCTTTCTTGTGCAAGATCAATGCGTGATGATACAATATAACTTTCCGGTTTCTTCACACCCGCGAAGCAAGGCCACTTCCAAACAATAGCGTGTATCCAATCAGTACCCAATTAGTGAATGAAGTTGGAATGAAGCAACTTGTGCAAAATCAAGCTTCCGATGCTGAAAGAGCCATTAACAGAAGTGAGAAGAATTGTTGGATTAAATCACATACAAAGTACATACCCTGACTTCAGTATGGTGATAATTTATTCAAGAAAGTACAATTTCTTCTTTTGAAACGGCGGGTCCTTGTCTATGTGTACCAAAAATGTGGTAATCCAGGGGTGGAGGTACTTGAAGTCTGCCCCCTGCGCAGGTTAAGTCCATCGTCGCCAATATAAAGATCCACTCCAACACAGTATTGGTGATGTCAATCTTTATTTTGTAGTACATAGGACATGTACCTCCAGCTTACTCTTCCAGCTCTGTAACACTAACTCCCCCACTTCAAAGATCAACATTCTACCCTAGCAACAAACCTTACATTCTACCATTAAAAAGACTCTACACACAGCTACATTACAGCCCCCAATTGCACATCGTGTCTTACTGTATATTTTTCATCCATGTGCAAAGCCCAAGCCCCCAGATGCGCTCTTACTTACAGTAGCCTATAAATTATTTCGCCTGAGCCTTTTCCTCACCAGAACTACCACCCCATACACACCCGCTATCCAATTATTAGGAACACCACGAGGGGATACTCACACCACATCAGCGGAGCTATGACCCTGGACTGCAGAGGGCATTCATGACATGGGGGATCTTTTTCAAAATGGCGCACTTATCCCATATCAGGAACTCATAGCGTAAGGGAACTTACACCCGGGACAGTTTTTATTGCACCGAGCACTTGTAGCCTTGCTGTCTTCTAAGTTAGGTACACTTGCTCAGGAACCACCTACACACCACACACTGCAATACCATCATGTGATGGGACATTTGATGCGATGGTTTGCGTTCTCCCTTCGTCAGCACACGGAGGCCAACCTGACTCCTCTGTGGCAACACTGGGAGGGGGCTTTGGGGAGGGCATTCACAGATAGGGAGTGGATAGCTGTCCGGGGTAGTCCGACATACATCCCGCGTAATCAGCGGTTTAAGCAAATTCAATTCTTTGTGTTACACCGGGCTTATCTCACCCCAGCTCAAGTCAATAAGTACTTCCTCAGAGTGGATGTGTCCTGCCCCCGATGCCGTCAGCTAGATGTGGACATTCTCCATATGTTGTGGAGTTGCCCTGCCCTCGAAGACTATTGGGTCAGCGTGGTAACCACACTAGCCACTAACATCTCGCACTATCCCGGTCAGATGGGAGGTACACATACTGCACCTGTTCAGCAGGAATAAGAGACACAGAGCTACTGCGCTTTCTTGATTTGGGACTAGTAGTCGCAAAACGCTTGATGACCAAGCAATGGAAATCCCCCCCGGCACCTCACACATTGACCTGGCACCGGTCCCTGCTCAACTGGGCTAGGGCAGAGGGGGTGGCTCTATGTAGGGAGGATCTACTCGGTATCCGAAAGTTCCACCTAGCATCTCAATGGGATACTATGGTGTTGAAGTTACAGGGCATAGTCACGGGCACTAGGGAGCCTCAAGATGATGACCAGGTCTGATCCCCAGTGCTCACCCTTCCTGGGCACATGGGTTGAGTAGCACCGATTCCCAGGGTTGTATGTCCCCGCTTCATAATGCCGTTGTCATTGAGCACTGTTGGGGCTGGTCCACTGTGTTGTAGCACATAAGGCAGGTCTCAAGCGACTCCCTAACCCCGCCTTTGATTAAGTTGTCCTCATTTTGTTGTACCCTGTATCCCCAGTTTGGCCTATGATATACCATGTCTAGAAAGCCTAATAGACATTTCAGTGGTGAGACTCTGACATTGATACATCCCCTATAAAGACACTGTCACGAGTCTTCTCTTGGTATCCTATTGAATGGCACAGCTGTCTACACTATGCTGTACTTTATATCGTTTCACTTGAAGGTAGCTATACATGGTGTCTATGCATTGTTCATGTTGTATGTTTAAAATGAGAAAATGTCAATAAAAAACGATTTAAACAAAAAAAAAAAAATGATGTATTATGTGAGGTCATAAGCAGTGCTTTGCGGGGGCGTAAGTTATAGTTCGCTCAGGTAACCATAACTGCTTAATTTCTATTATTTTGTGTGTGTAAAATCTGAGTCTAACTATAACACCCATGTAACCTTTGTTTTTTTCAGTGAATTAAAAAATGTAAATATATTACCTACTGGCAGTCGCCAGTAGGTAGTTATAGTTAGGACCTATTTTCCATCGGAAATCTGCAACATTCTATTTGGAATAACGTTGGCGTCGATTGATGAATCTTCGCAAAATTTTCCAAATTTTTGGCCAGCTCCGGTCCGCTCCTATCCTGAAAACTTCACGGTGATTCGTCACGCGGGGGCCGAGAAAAAAGGGGGGTCCCAAAACGCGTTTTCACCATGCATTTTCCCATAGGACCTGTTGATGCAGCTACAGCCCGAAGTGCTGAACGGAATTACACCAAATTTGGCAAAGAGGTAGTCCTCAGTTCAGACTTGTGCCTTTTGCTTAAATGGTGTAAATCCGTTCAGTAGTTCCTGAGAAAATCAAAAGTTAATTCACATATATATCTGGGCGGAGCAAACCACACATCTCATCGTGAGATCTGATTGGCTGTCAGCACTTCATCCAAAAAGTGTTGGCAGCCATCTTGGGACCAATATACATGATAGCACCTCATTAAAAAGCATCGCAGTTAATAGAAGGTTTTAAGACTTTAGTTACATTATAAATCATTTGTTGATGGTACCATACTCATTGTAGGAAGTGTGGTGTGTTCTAAGGTGATTTTACCATGTGAAAAAGCCTTCTGCTGTGATATCATGAATCATGTTTGAGAGAAAACTATTTTCTCATGCTTTTCCCACAGAGGTTTGGAAGGTGATCTATAAGCTAAACTGAGAGCATATTTTCTGTAAATTCACATTATCTTTCTCAGTCATGTGAGAATGAAGTCTGACATTCTCAGTAAAACATGTACATCCAACAAGGGCAGAGACTGTCAGTTGATTCCTTTGTGTTCTACTGCAGCTTCCCAGAGTGTTCTAAAGAACAACTAGAGCGCTAACAGTCCTACTTATGACAAACGTATGGCACACCTGAAGCCATCTTGGTTGGAATATGTGACATCATCAGCAGTACATTGCGGGCGCGCAAGTTATAGTTAGCTGAACTAACTATAACGGGGGAATTTCAATGGTTTTGTACGAGTGAAAAGTCCAGCTAACTATAACGCCCCTGAAACCTATGGTTTTTTCAGTGAATTTCTAAGGTTTTTTAAATGCTAATTCCTAACTATAACATGCCTGAAACCTATGGTTTTTTCAGTGAATATATATATATATATATATATATATATGTATATATATATATTCACTGAAAAAACCATAGGTTTCAGGGGCGTTATAGTTAGCTGGACTTTTCACTCGTACAAACAATTGAAATTCCCCCGTTATAGTTAGTTCAGCTAACTATAACTCGCGTGTGTAAGAGTATATAAGTGGGTATATGTGAGAGTGTGTGATTGTGAAAGTGACTGTATGGATGAGTGTGTGCTTGTATCAGTGATTGTATAAGAGCGTAAGAATGTGGTACTATTTTTATGAGTAAGTGAACTTGTGTGTGTATAAATGCATAGGTGAGTAAATGGGAGTGTCATTAATTATTTGCATGACTGACTAGGTGTGAGAGTACCTCTATGGATGATTGGTGGTGTGTGAGTGTCTATGTAGGTGTATAAATGCATATGATAGTCCTGTACTGAGTGACTGTAAGTATGAGTGACTGTACAGGTGAGTGAGTGCATGTGTGTGTAGATCTAAGAGTCAATGAGTGGGTATGTAGTTATTGGTATTGGAGTATCTATGGTTTTGAGAATGGACGTCTGAAATTTTGATTGAGTATATCAAAAGGTGTGAAGATGCACTAATTTTTCACATGGATGATGTCATCAGTGATGTCACTGACCATGTCATGAGTGATGTAATATGTGAAGTCATCAGCAGTGCATTGCGGGGGCGCGAGTTACAGTTAGCTGAACTAACTATAACAGGGGAATTTCTAGGGTTTTGTATGAGGGAAATGTCCAGCTAACTATAACGCCCCTGAAACCTATGGTTTTTTCAGTGAATTTCTAAGGTTTTTTAAATGCCAATTCCTAACTATAACGCCCCTGAAACCTATGGTTTTTTCAGTGAATTTCAAAGGTTTTTTAAATGCTAATTCCTAACTATATCAGGCCTGAAACCTATAGTTTTTTCAGTGAATTTCAAAGGTTTTCTAAATGACAATTTTGAATGTATTAATTGTTATACTGATTTTTTTTTTATACTGATTTACTTTTTTTAAACTATTTATTTTTTATATATAATTTTTTAAATTACATTATAATTACATTATACTTTACAATACAAAATATACTTTCTCAGAATTAATTACTTTAGTTTAAATACTTGGCAAATAGGCAACAGACTTTTAAGTACAGTAGTTACAGTTGTTGCAATGGGCAACACAATTTCAAACACAAAGCAACATTGAGCTCAATGTGAATTTCTAGTTAAAGGCAATTAGTTACTTTATGGATTACTTTTCTAACCACAAGACTGGATCCTAGATTCAGTCCTTGGACATCTCCTGTAAACAGTTGAGTAAAAGCACTTTGGTTACAGTAGTGATTTTTAAGGAATATTTTTGTATTTTAAAAGTTGACACTTAGAAACTTTTTCCCATAGAATCACCAATGTTATCCTATGGCAGAAAATTCACTTAGCAGGTAAGTAGTGTTATCGTTACTTTTTCTTACTCCGTGGTGGATCCTGGATCCAGCACTGGCTAACCTCCTGTAAACAGTTGAAAGAATGTGTTTAAGTCATACAGACGATTTTTTAGGAATATTTTTAGTTTGTTAAAATAGACACAGAAACTTTTCTGGTGAAAACCACGCAATGGATTCCTATGGAAGGAAATACAAGTTACTGGTAAGTACGCTTAGAATTACTTTTCAGGGTCAGTGCTGGGCTAAAAGATGCAGCACTGGGTTCTCTCCTGATTACAGGTGAGTAAATCGGAATTTGTAGTTCGGCTGATTTTAAAGGAATATTTGTTTGTTTAAAAAATGGACACTTAGAAAATGTTCTGGTGAAAACCACACAATGGATTCCTATGAAAGGAAATGCAAGTTACTCGTAAGTACGCTTAGAATTACTTTTCAAGGTCAGTGCTGGGCTAAAAGATGCAGCACTGGGTTCTCTCCTGATTACAGGTGAGTAAATCGGAATTCGTAGTTCGGCTGATTTTAGAGGAATATTTGTACAATGGTGAAGGAAGGGGGAGTGGCCTGAGGTGACGTGTGCAAACACGCCCTGTGGCGCGTTTTAAGTTGGGGAATTAATTCCTCTTCAATCCTGAGGTCCCCTGGGGGCCAACTAGCCCACCAGGTACCTCCAGTATGCGCCAGGGAGCTGCATTGCAGAGAGGTATTCAGAGGCCACACCCCTTTTTACAACACTCTGCAACACAGCTCCGTGGCGCTTACTGGAGGTACCTGGTGGGCTAGTTGGTCCCCAGGGACCCTCAGGATTGAAGAGGAATTAATTCCCCAACTTAAAAAGCGCCACAGTGCGTGTTTGCACAGATCTCACCTCATGCCCCGCCCCCTACCTTCACCACTGTGCAAACGCCCCCCGTGGGGTGTTTTAAGTTGGGGGATTAAGTCCCCTTGAATCCTGGGGTCCCCTGGAGGCCAACTAGCCCACCAGGTACCTCCAGTGTGCGCCAGGGAGCTGCCTTGCAGAGAGGTCTTCAGAGGCCACACCCCTTTTTACAACACTCTGCAACGCAGCTCCGTGGCGCTTAGTGGAGGTACCTGGTGGGCTATTTGTCCCCTAGGGGACCTCTGGATTGAAGAGGAATGAATTCCCCAACTTAAAACGCGCCACAGGGCGTGTTTGCACAGTATCACCTCAGGCCCCGCCCCCTACCTTCACCACTGTGCAAACGCGCCCCGTGGCGCGTTTTAAGTTGAGAGATTAAGTCCCCTTGAATCCTGAGGTCCCCTGGCGGCCAACTAGCCCACCAGGTACCTCCAGTAAGCGCCAGGGAGCTGCGTTGCAGAGATGTGTAAAAAGGGGCGTGGCCTCATTACACCTCTCTGCAACGCAGCCCCCAGGGACCCCCATATTGAAGGGGAATTCGTTCCCCCTCTGCAAACGCGCCAGGGGGCGCGTTTGCCGAGTGGTGTAAGCAGGGGGCGTGGCCTCCGTCCTGATCCTTTTTTTTTTCCTCTGTTTTTTTAGAAGGGGGGCTGTGTAGCCCCCCTTCTTTTTTTTTTTTTTGGGCCCCGGGGATCCCATCCCTTGCATCCATTTACTCCAGTTACTTTGTGATCTAATAATGCGAGGTAGGCGTGATTATTAGTAGGGGCTATGTGATTTCAGGTGAATGGGTGATGGGATAGATAGGCTGGTGGAGGTTAGATAATGTTAGGTTGCAGGGATAGCGATTTAAAGAGAAGAGGTTGTGATCTATGAAATGAGGTAGCCGCCGATTGCAGAATTACAATAAGAACGACTATGGTAGACCGGCATGAGACTGAGAGGGGGCTATATTTTGAGATATAAATCATGCGTATGATGGAAGATAAGAAGAGGGCCACTAAAGAAAGAACGAAGAGGAATCAATCAAAAATAAATCCAGGTCAAATTTTCATGCATAGTTCAGGAGTTTAGTGGGAGAAGGCTTTTTGAGTTAGAAAGTAATCGGAGAATGCAAGCTGCAGAAAGAAACATTATACATAGTGCTCCACGAGCAAGCAAAACAGTTTAAACGTGTTATTCCAAGCGTATACATCATTTAAACAGGAAGAGTCCTAGCTTTATGCCAAGCCTAGGACAACCCTCTTAAGCATAGTCTGGAGTGTCCTGACCTTTGTACAGGGTCTGTATGCTGCACAAGGGGAGTTGATGCAGAAAAAGAGAAGTTCTTATTTAAATGTCTTCCTTCACTATTCTGTAACTAGTGTTTTTTTCCTCACTGAAATTGTTATTTATCAGTCTGAGTGTGTCTCGCCATTGCGCAAACAGATTATAGCCTGCTTTGACAGCTAATCCTGTCCATGTTGTGTGTGTGACTATTGTAGTGCGTGCAGTGTATTTATTAGCAAAGCAGGGTGATGGAGGTCTGTGGGCTCCTTTGATTGTCCCAGATATTTCTGTGCACAGGGTGGGGGTGAAGTTCTTTTCACAGACAGTGGAATTGTAGCAGGAGTGAGGAGACACAGACAGTAAAGTGAGGACAAAGGAGACAAGGCTCCTATAGAAAATAAATTAGTGAGGTGGGTGATCCACTGAAAGCTCAAACCTGAAGCCTGGCTCTGGCTCAGCTTGGGGCCCTGTTGGAACCCCGAGCCCATGCCGAGCTTTCATGTTTAATCTGGCTTCTGTCTGCCTCACTACCTCTCCCCAGGATGTGGCGTTATGGCGGTATCTGCTGACCTACGAAACTGGTTCGAATCTCATTGGTTAAACATCTTGTGATTCTGGGCAAATCACTAAACCTACCCTTGCCTATATACAATGCACGTGTCATTGTGTACTATAACTTGTGCTCATGTAGAGCCAGTTTGCACTATATTTTAAAAAATGCACTAAGAGGTAAAAAAACAAACCCTTGACAAAAGAAAAGACAAATCGATCCCTGTTTACGGGCTAATTTGAAACCTGAAAACCGGGATAAATCATACCCCCCCCCCCACCCCCACCTAAATAACTCTTTTTTCATTATCTTGTGAAGACGCTTTCAAATATTTGAGTTCAGACTATCAGTTGTACACAACTATCATTTTTAATAAATGCTTCTCAGAGCTATAATTTGTCCTATTAATGTCAAAGCTTCCAGATGTTAAAGAAATATACTTTTTAAATTTTGAATAGACTTTATTATATTTTACGTAGTTTGTTGCATGCTTTACAGAGCAAATATTTTCAGGGCTTGGCTCATGCAGGGGTTCGAAGATTCGAGCCAGACCCTTGGCTCGGCTCTCCCTGTTAATTTGGTGGCTCGACCACTTCTACTAGAAGCGGATGTTTGTTCCATTATTCACTTCTAATTCTCCAAAACGCTGTACCTATGTGAGGAAGGTAGGCCTTGCCTGGAGTCAGGCATGTCAGGCTCGGGGTTGTGACATGGTCAAAGGTCATCCATTGGCACTGCTGTCTTACAGAGGCACAGACCTGTTTGCAAATAGAGAGCTGGCCAACAGACTAAAAACCCACCGCCGTACTGGGCTTTCAAAGGCACTTATTGCTGGTTGGAGAGTGACCGATAATGTGTGTTGTTCTTGAGTGTGAATGCCCCTGTTGTGCATTGTCCCTTCACCCCTGCATTCCTCCTATTGTCCCACACTTGGGGAAGTGTGGCTCAGTGATTAGAGCGGCAGACCCTGATGCAGAGGTCTAGCCCGGGACCAGGGTTCAATTCCCCGCCTCAGCGGGTCTTGGGCTCAAAATTCCACGGACCTGAAAATTCTCGCCTCAGTGCCTATTCCAATCATGGAGTCCCACTCTGGGCAATAGTTTGCTTAATCTCCACAACGGCCCCCACAACACTAAGGATGCCTGGCCTCCACCTTGGGGGTGCCCAGGAGTGGACGCCTCACAGGGAAAGCAAGGATGGGTTCCACAGCGGTATTCGTACAAGCGCCTTGAGACCCTTGCGGGTGAGTAGTGCGCTATACAAGTATCAATTTAACCTCCTCCCTTGTGTTGCTTCAGCTCCCTCCTACTCCCCCTGCAGTTTTCTTTACAAGTTACACAGCAGCACAATCTGCTGTGCAACATAGCTTTAAGTACAATTTAAAAAACTCTATGATGGTGTCAATGCTGGCCGCATCATGGCACTTTTTTTTTTACTTTAAGCCATGTAGCACAACATTTAAAAAAAACATTGACAATGTCAATAGATCTCATATAGATTAAAGTTATTGGCGTTGCCAATGCTTGTTTGTTCTGCAACGCGCTGGCTGAGGGTTGGAGTCCTTATCTAAATAGAAATTCCGGATCTCAAGTGGGAAATCATGAACTTAAGAGAAAACGGTAGAACCAGAGACGGAAATATGAGATATGAAGAGCGATCCTTGGCTAAGGGGTAACTTCTCTGCCATGAGTCAAAATCCCAAGGAAGGAAAACAATAAAGACACAAATTGTAAACTTGTGGGAATAAACCATTTAACCTGGGAAACATCTTTTAATTACTTTTATTCAAGACCAAAACTAATCAGGACACATACCAAATGACAAGACGCAAATAATGGAACCTATGTCTAACCCCGGTCACATGTATGATCAAACAGTTGTGCTTTAGGGTGCAAAATAAGTGTACACTGAGAGAAAAGAAGATACAGTCAAATGTACATTAAAACAAAACTTTGACACAGTCAAATGCAGTTTCAGACATTGTATTCATGAGTATAATGTCCCATTGTCTACATGATATGTAAAAACAGCTCGGGTGACTACAGCAGCTCCTGGGCTTGAAAATATTGAAACTATGGCTTACAAATACTCAGTGGCTGGTCCTGGGGTCTGTTGGTTCTCAGAGAGGCCCAGTGTGGTTCAGGCTAGACGAGATGAGTGAACAGCACAGTTTGTACATGAAGGCATCCATTCCCGGTACTAGCTAGCATCAGACGCCCTACCTGTGCCTGGGTCCTCCCATGTGATATCACTTGGAGCCATGCCTCACATCTTGAGTGTCAGCCTGCATCTGTAGCTGATCTATATCCATCACCCAACAGGGTCAAAGCAAACAAAAGCAAATGGAGGTTTCATGTAATCTCAGAACGCATTGGGATTCAGTTGAAAGGAAGAGAGATTGCGTTTCATAGAAGCCACAGTGGACCGGTAATAATCATCCGCTGCCATGTTACGGAACGTTAGGAAGATTTTTGTCACATCATATCCTGCATAGTCAAGCAGGAGGTTGGTCTAGTTGTCATTGACAACACCATCACCTGTCGAATAACCCATAATTTCCAGTAGTTTTTGTTGATTTGGTGGCATTGCATCAGTGTTGATGGGGTTACGGCAACAACCCATGGCCTTCTGACTCCATCTTTAACCTGTGTCATGGCGCCAGCCTCACTTTTGCTGTTGAAGTGTTTCCCTGAGTCTCTCTTCCACAAACTTAGCCCTGTCATGGCACGACGTCCTTGTCACCAGCTGCTGGGTCTTGGGAAGGCCCAGAGGGGATTGCGATATGGGGGACGAGGCGCACATAGTGCAGTAGTAAAGACGTTCATACGCACCCCGCATCACGCTGTGAACTTCTTGCCAATGGTCTGAAAACTCCTATTGGTACTAGGGCTAACACTTGGCGTGTCGAGTGTCACTGTGCGTGCATGAGTGTGAGCTGGTACAAGGAACACATTTACTGTATGGCCCGCCATCAGCAATACAGCAAGCGCCACCATTTTGTGAAAAAGGGAATTCCTCCTAGATCTCACTGCGGCTCTCAAGGCAGCACGGCTTCTGTGATACAGTAATCACTACCAAGACTTACATGAGACCACCCTTGACTCACAGGTCCCATGACAGTCAATCTGGAAGATACATCCAAATGGAAGTCCTGGTTCACAATATAGATCTGCCAGGAACCAGGTATTGAGTTTTTAATTGAGATCTCAGGTCCCAAAAAGGGGTCCAAATGTGTTTACGTTATAAGGATCTTTAGTTATGGAATAATTGGAGAACATGCTCGATTTCCCCTTGGTGTAATTGCAGCAGAACTCTCCCTGACATTTGGCAGAATACTCCGAAAGCTATTAACGAAGCCCACGTTCTCCTCTTATGTTTAGAGAAGGTTTCTGACTTTTATGGGGTGTACATGGATCCCAGGAGTGGTGCTAGGCCAATTACAGTGCAAATCTAACATTTATGAACGATCTCAATCCACCTAAAATGAGCTACAAACAAGCATTAACAATGCAATGGTCTCTGCAATATTATAGGTAGAGCTATTGGTATTGCTCATTATTTTTTTTATCATTTTTGTATCCCTAAATAAATGGCATTGTCATTTCTATTGGCATTAGTTGTTTTTTTTGCATATGTGATACCTATTGCATTAGTAGAGAGAGAGTGAGATAGTGAGATAGAGAGAGAGAGTGAGGTATTGAAATAGAGAGTGAGGTAGTGAGAGAGTGAGGTAGATAGAGAGTGAGGTAGTGAGATAGAGAGTGAGGTAGTGAGATAGAGAGAGTGAGGTAGTGAAAGAGTGAGGTAGTGAGGGAGAGGGGTGTTGTGAGGTAGTGATATATAAGCATAGGGTGATGTTGTGATGTAGTGAGATAGAGAGAGAGGTAGTGAAAGAGAGAGTGAAAGTGAGTTAGTAAGAGTGAGGTAGTGAGTGAGAGAGAGTGAAGTTGTGAGGTTGTGAGCTAGAGAGTGAGGTAGTGATGTTTTGAGAGAGAGAATTTGTGAGATAGTGAGGTAGTGAGATAGAGTGGAGTAGTGAGGTAGAGAGAGTTATGTAGTGAGAGAGAGTGACATGGGTATACATGGGTATGTTTTATACCCTATCAATAGGGGTTTCTAGACGAATAAGTGGTTGGTGGGTGGATAGAGGAACCTGTTGCTAAATGTGTGGAAGACGTATAGTTTCCAGGTTGATTTCTAGATGAATCAATAGGTGGCTGGACAGCCCTATGGCAGCAGCTGGGGGTACATGACTAGAGCTCAGATTGGTGAATAGAGGTCTGCATGGATATTTCTGCAAACACCTGAAAAAAGACAACATTGAACCATTTTCAGTATGGAGGGATACATGACTGGCGAAAATGGATGCATCGATTGCTATTGGTGAATGGATGCATCGATTACTATTGATGAATGGGTGAGTAATGACTGGAGAGGCCCCCAGACAGTTAGCCGCACTATCAGTTTCCGTTCGGTAAATTAGCGCATGCTTGGTTATCTAGTCTTCGTTGCCCTCACTGAAGACGCCAATATTTTCATGTTATTTGCATTTCAGGTTCCGTTATCAAAACTTTTAATTAATTATGTGAGTTATTGTTGACGTGCTTTGTAGCAGCCAGTCAGAACGTCCTATGCAGGCCCCTGCTCATGCGCTGCCCAGGGATGCCTCATCCCAGCAGTTGGGGTTGATGGAATTTTCTGCTGACTGCTGAGCAGGTTTTCGTTACTTCCGGTCTTAATACTGTTTATACCCACCCTCTAGGCCGCAGCTGAAGCCTTTGGGACAGGGCACTCACGGGCCGACCAGCATGCATCTTCACATTGCAGGACCCCAGACCACCCGCAAGGCCAGCAGTCCGCCATTGTGGCACATTGCAGGGGCATTCTCCACGGACAGCTGAGCCTCCAGGGCGTGCCGAGGCCTCGGTAACCCTAGCATTGCTCTCCTGAGGACCCAGTGCTGCGGTATCTGCCGAGCGCGCCATCACCCGTCAGGGAACTCGGGCACCTTGGCCTGAGCAGGTGTGGTGCAGGTCTCCGCGAAAGTGGTCGAAGAGCCAGGGCTTAAGCTTGTGGAAATCCGAGAGGGGGGAAGAGTTCCGCATGTGGAGAGGCCCGAGGTCGTTCCACGTTGTGGGTGCAATGTAGGAGAGGGGCCCCCAAGACCTGTACCCGCCTCGTGTTATCTTCTATCTGGCCTTCGAGGCCGAGGGAGGGTGTACTCTGGTCACAGCAGAATGAGCCCGTTTCACGAGCATATCCACTGTTAAGTTACTGCAGATTGTGGCAGCCTTTCTCCATCTGAGAGACAGTGGCGTTGCCAGCGTGCCGTGGACTCTAGCGCAAGTAAGGATATGCCCCCCTCGCCGCTGTATGACCTGTGGAATACAGCAATAATCAGGGGTCAGTGAGTGCTTCAGGTTTCTGGTCCCGGTGCCGCTGCACCAATGGATGCCACGCTCCTGCTTAGAATTCTGCAAGCACAAACCCGTTGGTGTTCGACAGTAAAAATACTCGTTAGTTAAAGTAGTGTCCATAATTATTTCTTTGGTCTCCTTAGGTCTCAGCGACCTAGCAAAAAAATTCTCTTGCAAGTAGCTCTTTTATTGAGTATGCCTCCCCCCCCCCCCCTCCAAAAAAAGCGAGGCGGAGTTTCTACATTCTTGGGGAATCAGCTTCATATCTTTGTAGACTGAGTGCAGCTGTTTTACTGAATTGCTCAAAGCTCTTACAGTCAGTCTGTCCCAGACATTGGGCGGGAACCCCCGGGTTTCAGGGTTACACGCAAGAAGGCCTGTCAGCGGGGAACGAGCGCATGCCAACTGGCAGGTGGCACCGAGGAGCCAGGGTATAGGGATGTACGCATTCGTTTTGAGACCTACATGCTTCAGTGCATTCTGACACAATCTAGACGAGAGTGCGCGGCCTTGCGCGGAAACAAGCAATCACGCCTTGTTGTGGGCACTGAAAGCAGGGCTGGAAACGGCGATACATGTAGCAGGACTGCAGAGAGCGTGGCACCCACAACTCGACCGCACTCGAAAGAAGTGGGGAAACTGCAATAAAGGCAACACCGCACGGCTTCATTAGCACCTTCAAACCGAGGGAGCCGAGAGCAGGGGGAGAGGTCAAGCACACCACTGCCTTTCTCCGAGGCGAAGCAGAAATGCCTCGGAGAAACGCAGCGGCGGTTTCAGATTCGGGGGCGTGTTTCTTTTTCTCTCCTCTTGCCATTGGCTGGAGGAGAGAAAACCACGCCTAAAAAGGGCGTGGCTAAAAAGTGGAAAGAAGAGCACGGAACACGCCCCCGAATCTGATAAAGACGGAGCCTATTTGGAGGGACGGCTCTCTCCTCCAATGGCTGGGCTCCGTTTAGGAAGCCAGCCAATGGAGGAGAGACAAAAAGAGAGGCGGGCTAAAGAGCCACTCTCAGAAACATAAGATCTCCAGACTTCCGGTTCTGCCTTCGGCAGACCGGATGGTCCCTCGACCTAAAAAGGGAGAGAGCTGGACTACTGTGATATTATTGGCCTGCACGACTCGTTGATTCGTTCAAGTAGAGGCTGTTTCGATTGGCTATCAGCAGGCAATCATGATGGTCCTAACATACAACCCTATTTTTATTGGTTGAAAGGCTTCCTGTGTTTGGACTACTCTAATTGGCTGGTGGCAGCCATTCTGAATATCTCTGGGCAGACCACACTTCCTGGGACAACGTTTTGCTGTGCAGGAATGGATGGTCAGCTCGAACACAGGCCTTTTCTGAGTTCAGGAAAGAACTCCACCTGTTTTTTCTACTTTACTCAAAGAGCAGATTTGACCTTTTGTATCCCAACTTCATTCCACAGATGAAACAAAGAGAGGCAGATTTCTACCCAGTCCCTTTTCAATTACTATTTTCTACCAGCCTTACCCATGAGTAATCATCAAGTGAAGGGTATTCTTTTTCCCTATCATAAAAATATTTTTCCCTATGGAGAGTTCCCTTTCCTTACACCCTATTAAATATGCAGCCTTCTCTTTTCACCACCGAAGTAGTTTTGTAGGTGTTCCTTGGTGGGAATCTACCTGGAATTATTTGTGAATTCACGCACAGTGACACATTTGTGGATGTTCACTGAACTTTAGGAATTAGGACAATCTAAGATACTTTACTATATCTGTCATATTAGTAATTGCAAGCTACAAGAGTAAGATTCCACCATTCCTGATTCGGTATATCAGGTTCTGTTCTTTTGCTAACTGTGGGGTTTGCACACCTATGTGTAACTATGACACACTAATCTTTTGGCAATGACACACTGTATTGGATATTGCGGTAACCTGCAGCCGTAGTCAAGAATTTAATGCCCTAAAACAATATGTCGCCCCTCAGCTTATTTTTCCTATTACAGACCTACAACCTGAATTTGACTGCTGCTGTACACAAAGAAAGGGCATAGCGTTCATGCATCACTTTATACCATTGGATCAATGTAAACATTTTTATAAATTGCCTTATACAGGCAAAAATTTCTTTGTATTGTACAGAAATAGAAACCATTGAAATAGCAAATTCTATATTTGCAGTAGAGGCAGTGTGCTATTCATAGTGCAAGCCACAAAAGTGCAATGTTCCTTTTACGATGGACAAGATGTAGGTGTGAAGTTGTTGGTCATGCCACAAAAGTGCAATGCTTCTTTTACGAAGGACAAGATGTAGGTGTGAAGTTGTTGGTCATACCACAAAAGTGCAATGCTCCTGTTACAAAGGACAAGATGTAGGTGTGAAGTAGTTGGTCATGCCACAAAAGTGCAATGCTCCTATTACGAAGGACAAGATGTAGGTGTGAAGTTATTGGTCATGCCTCAAAAGTGCAATGCTCCTTTTACGTAGGACAAGATGTAGGTGTGAAGTAGTTGGTCATGCCACAAAAGTGCAATGCTCCTTTTACGTAGGACAAGATGTAGGTGTGAAGTTGTTGATCATGCCACAAAAGTGCAATGCTCCTTTTACGTAGGACAAGATGTAGGTGTAAAGTTGTTGGTCATGCAACAAAAGTGCAATGCTCCTTTTACGTAGGACAAGATGTAGGTGTGAAGTTGTTGGTCATGCCACAAAAGTACAATGCTCCTTTTACGAAGGACAAGATGTAGGTGTGAAGTTGTTGATGGCACTCTGCTCCTCTAGGTAGACAGCAGTAGGAAGGTCTTCAGGCCAGGGCAGGCGTTAGTTGAGACGCACATAATTAAAGTCGCGGTTTCGGATCTGAGTGATACTTAGTTTGCCAAATACCTGCAGAGAAATCAATATACATTTTAGAGATTAGACTATATGTGCAATGCAATTTTCTCAAACATTATAAACAACTATTTTTCTGTTCAATCATTCACGCTATTTTAAAGACCTTGGGACAAATATCCCATTGACTTTCAATAACAGATGGACTGGTTCATTTTCTATTTAGGAATATTGAGTAATATTATAAAAACCTGTAAATGGGTAATTCAAATTTCAGCACAAACCCACATTAACATAAAAAAGGTTGTCAGCAGAAAGATGAGCAAAACATATGTGCTTGCATATTTTATTTTCCACGTTGATCACCTTCCATTTACAGTTTCACAATGTAACAATAATAAGCCAATAACACAGGATTTTTTTTAATTTTTTTTGTAGAGACTTGTGTCCTTTGTGTGTCTCTGATGTCGGGCTTCTGTTTTATCACGTGGATAGCTCTTCTGTGGATGAAGGAAGCTGGCTTTCTATGTAGTGTACCAAAACGAAGTACACTATGCACAAAGTCCAGACGACACTTATTGGCTTACAGGGGCTTGCTTTAACAATCCCAAAGTGCTCTATTTGTGGTATTGTAGTCCAGCAGTTTAGGCTTATCAGAGGGGAGTGTTTGAGCAGTTGTTGAACACATAGTCAACAAATGAGACACACACTCTATAAGAAAGAGACAAATGTAGAAAAGTAACACAATGTTTTATATAGTATTTAGACACCAGATCTTCTGGAACAGGTAAGTATTTTAGTATGTTATTGTTTTTACACAGTAAAACAGTTGAATAACAAACTGTCATATTTGAGGCATGAGCCTCGAACGCAGTAATGTTATCCGATGGAAGGAAATGACATGTAGCACATACAGGTATTTGCAAACAGTTGTGGAGGGTACCCTTTAGTACATAAGGTGCTTTGGGGCCAAGGTCCAAAGTACCATCAGCAGTTTGGGTTTACCTTCCCAGGTCAGTTCGGGTGCAGAGGCGCTGATCACGATGATAGCCTTGAGCGCAGTTAGCTATCAAAGTTTAAAGGGACCTGTCAAAACAACTGCAAATGCGAACTTGGGGACAAATCTGGCGGAAACCAAATGGGGGCTCAGCTCTTGTTGACTTCTAGGCCAGTTGGGCACAGTCAGAAGACGTGTAGTCGGGCTGTGGGGCTTGGGTGTAGAGGTGCTGGCTGGCAGGCCACCTAGCCTTGGAGGCTCTCACGGTTCTCGGTCTACCTGTAGAGGAGGGGAAAAAACACAGCAGGTCCACTCTCGATGTGGAGCTTATCTTCCCTGAAATCCGTCGACGTGCAGGTAGGCTTTGTTGGCAGTGGTGTCCGGACTGGACACAAACAAGCCTTGGTGGGCTCTAGTGCCCCGGTAGTCAGGGTTTTGGTGCAGGGGGGCTCCTGGAGGTTCTATCAGCATCTCAAAACTCGCCAGAGAGATGGTGCTGACCTAGAGCCTCAGGGGCCTCCTCCTGTTGCACTGCTCCTTCGGTGGGCATCATGGCCAACACCACAGGTAACCATACAGATGCTTTCGGTGCCTGTAGATGCAGGGGGGTGGCTTCTCCACCCCAAGGGAGATGCTGCTTTGTTGTTGAAGTTTCTGGTTGGTCCTCCACATCTCTCGGAGGATGCACAGCTTTTGGACGTGTCAGGTCGGTGCAATTGTCGAGGTTACAGCAGCACGGCAGTGTTTGGCACTAAGTAGTGGTAAATTCCTCAGTTCTCACAGTGACTGCCCTTTTTTGTCCTTCTTTCGGTTCCCAGTAGAAGAATCTGAGTTCCTGGTGTCAGGGGAACCCCTAAATGCTCAATATAGTGTTGGGCTGAGTATAGGCTAGGAGCCAATGGGCTACTTACCTCTGGGGTGACTACAACCTCTATATAACCACTTCCCGGGGAGAGTGGGCATACACATGAGCCAGAGTTCCTTGTTTCACCAAATCCAAGATGGTGAAACCCTTCTTTCATTGTTCACTTCAGGTAGCATAATCTTAGCGGTGTGACTAGCCTGTAAGTGAACATGCCTTTCGACTATCTAATTTTCTCACCTGCTCTGGTGCCAAATGAGCCCCAGGGAGTGGCATTCCCAGATCCGGGGGGAAGCTGGCATCGCTTATCAAAGGCAGCAGAGGCTTTGAAGCCTCTGGCTTTGATGTCCTAAATTTGCTAGCCATCCTGTTGGAGAAGGTGTGATCACCTTCCTCTAGACAGGCATTGTTTCTGACTTTAGAGAGCGCTAGCTCTCATCTGCAGGGGGTCAGAAACTCGTCTGTGGTGGCTGACTGGGAGATTCCAGTCAGCCTGTACACTAAGAGACTAGTAGGATTCAGAGGGCACCTCTAAGGTGCCATCTGAGTCCATGTCATAATAAATCTAGTAATGGCATTAGTAAAGATTTATTAAAACGAGGTGTTTGATACCAAACACCATTATTTTCAGGGAAGCCATTATGTAGCTGGGTAATTCACAATGAACAGTGCCCAGTACATATGCTTAAGATGGCTTCCTGATCACTTGCAATGTTCTAGCAATAGAACCAGACATCACAGGGGCAAATCTGCTCATACAGATATGTCCTACCATATAATATAATGCACCCTGCCTTAGGGCTCAAAGGCCTGCTGAAGGGGTGACTTGCATATAGTATATGCAGTGCACAGGGGCATGGCACACTCAGTGTGCCATATCGTGTTTTCAGAATGGTTTACAACATTTCAAGCATCTTCAAATTGCAGCCGGCATAACATTTGTGTGTAGGTTCCTTAGGGTGGCATAATACATGCTTCAGCCCTGAGAGACCCGCTTTAGTATCCATGCCCTAGGTACCAGGGGTACCAATTGTTAGGGACTTACAGGAGTGATAAAGTCCTTGCCAACTGGGTTACAATTAGATATTTACCTTGGTTGAAGGGAACGAGCACTGGCACAGGGGCCTGGTTAGCAGGGACAGAGTGCACTTTTGGCCGAAAAGCATCAGTACTAGGACAAAAAGTGGGGGAGGACCATGTCACAAAGGGGCACTTTCCTACAACCGATGCGAATAAAACAGCTGCTGAACAGTTCCACTCAAACTGTTGTGCTTCTCTGTTACAAACACTATCAAAGGCATACTTTAAGAGTTATTTTAAAGTTCAGAAAGTCACAGCTACAGTTCTAGAGAAGTGCATTTTTGTCAAAGATTACTTAAATAGATTTGTGCCAGGTGCAGCCCAAGCCAACTCTAGCATAGGTTTCCAGAACCTGAACGCTCCTTAATTTTGCAACATAAAAGATTTGGGAAAATTAACCTTTTGCGCAGTGGAGCGTGGCCTCCCTTTCAGGGTATACCGCAGGACCTGGCCGTGAGGCAAGGCCCTGCGGGCAATCCTTGCCTTAACTTTGTGCACAGTGGGGATTGAGCACATGCAGAGGAATGCCTGCGGCCAAGAGGACAACCAAAGGCTGTGAGCAGCAGAGGTCAAGTGCCTGCTGAACGTTAGGTGGAATCCAACCCCAACTGTGGATGGCCAAAAGTGGTGCGCAGCGGGAGTTGGGTTCCAGTGGAGGGTCAAGAACAGGGCTGGGCTGTGAGGACGGGCTTTGTGGCCAACATCTGCTGTGCACATTCTAAGGCCTTGTTCAGAAGGGTTCGTGCCTGCAAAGGGATAGGTGCTGGGCCAATAACGAAAGGTTAAAGTGCTGTTAGGTGTTGAATTGAGACAAGAGCTAATGTTAAAAACTCAAAAAAACACTAAAATACACCAGAAATAGTTTAGTCAGTCAGCCAAAATTCTTTATTTCACTATATTTCTAAAGCATACCAAGTACCAAAAATAAATTACATTTATATTAATTAATAACCATAAAAACAAAAATAAAAAGCGTAATATCATAAATCATTACATTAAAAATCACCCAATTTAATAAATATATTTCAAATGACATTGGTCCATTTCAATAAAATTCTTAATAACACTAATTCATGGACCAACACGATATTATATATCTCCTACTCTTCAAGGAAGACCATAAAAATGCCGCCAAGGAGTAACATACAAAAGGATCAGCAAGCAGTTGAATAAAATACAAAGCTACTTTGCCTAAAGTTGTATTTACGCAAGAGAGGTCAGATTAATCTTTTTCTTTGTATTTATGAAGGTGGATGATTTGTAATGTAATGATTTATGACATTATGTTTTTTATTTCTGTTTTTATGCTTATTAATTCATGTAAATGTTGTATATATTTTATCTACTTTATATGCTATAAAAATAGTTTTGTCAATTAACTATGACTTCTCACATATTACATGGCTCATGACGTGTTAAATGACATAATAGATAATATCACTTATTATATTTAAAAGAATATTGTTCAATTGTATTATCATTTGCATATTTCAGTGGTTTCGAGTTATTTAACGTTAGTTCTTGTTTCATTTCAACACCTCACTCTAGCTCCAGTTTAACCTTTGTTTTTTTCATTGAAGATATATACATATATATATATATATATATATATATATATATATATATATGTGTGTGTGTGTGTGCATGCATATGTATGTATGAATATATGTGTGTGTATTACAGTTTAGGTGCATTTATTACACAAAATACAGGTCATTTACTTCTACATAAACCCATACTTCCCAGGGGACTGTCAAATATAGGAAATATTTCACAGTTGCCTGTGAAGTACAGATTTCATCATCAAAATGACAGTCCCCCTACCACTCTGCAGAGCTTTATAATAGTCAGGGCTACCTGGATTATATGGCATGGAGGACCAAATCGTGTGGCAAGGTTATCTAAATTATGGAGCAATAACATTCAAATTATGCAGCACAGTCTTTGTCAGTTTAATTTGTATCCATTTGAGATAGAATTGTTTTTGATAAAATATGTAAAATTTGCAAATTATGTGGCAAATGCAGTAAATATTATATTTATGCAGAAAATACTGCAGCAATTGAATCGCCTAAGTCCCCTGAACCTTTGGATTGGCCATTATTTTATTAGCAATTTATTCAAGAAAGCCTAAAAATTCTACTTCCACTCAATGCCCATTGTTAGCACACTTTGAACAGAACAGCATGCAATATCAAAAAATACTTAACGTGTAGTATGTATAATATGGTACTAGACTGCCATCTGGTTCCTGGTTAATGATGTAGCCAGAACTCCTCAATGGCAATATTGAACCTCAGTCCATAGTTATGTTTTCTCTCTCTATATAATGTTCTTCAGTCCCCAACCAGGAAATATACCCAGACACACAGCATGAAGATATTATGACAAATTAGAATAAGAATGTGGCGTTAAACAGAAGACTGATAGCCTGTCCTAGGCAGTGATTCATTACAGCGTGATAGGGGGCAATAGTTTCTACGGCTTGGCTAACATAAAATATGTACTTAGAAAAATAAGTCAATTTTTTGGTAAAATTACATTTTTTACAGTCAAGAATATTGAGATATATTATATTATAAAACGTTTTTTATGTGAAAAGGCTTTCTTGGAAAAAAATCATTTCAGTCTGTGAAGTTGAGTTTAATCCATTTTAAATGTGTGCTAAAACTCTCAGGGGCAGATTTACAAGCCCCTTGTGCTGCCAGTACATCACTTTTTGTGACGCACTGACAGCGCATTTCCCTGCCCCATATTTACAAGGACAAGTGGCTTTTCCTGTCCTTGTACATATGGCCCCTTTACATGCAGCAATTTGTGTGAAAGGGACGTTCCAGGGTTGTTTCTGTGGGTGTTCCCATGCAACACCCATGGAACAAGACACATTTCCAGATTTACGAGGATTACTAGGGGTGGCATAGCGAGGCGCAACGAGGAGAAATGTTTTTATTTCTCCTCATTTTATTCCTTTTTCAATGCGTGCTGCATTCTACACCACGCACTGAAAGAGGAAAATGCCTGTAGTGATTGTTTTTGTGCAAGATGGTACCGGTAATATGTTATTACCAACGCACTATTTTACCACGCAGATTTTTACAACAAAGATTTTCTAACGCATACCACTACCTCGTATTTAAATTCACTCACATCTGACATACCTTTACCACGCAATCCACTACCACGCACACTTTTACCACACTTACAGTTACAAAAAAATCCAGTCGTAGTCTAACACTGCCCCTACTGTTCAAAAATTATACATTAACCTTAAAAGTTTAAAACAATATTGTAAGCGAAATTATGTATTTAAAAAAAATTGCATTTATGTCGTTTACAGGTTTACTTTTGGGGAGAGACCCCCAACCTGCCCTTTTTTATTTACCCTTAAAATATATATAAACTAAATACCGCATAGTCATCAATTCAAACATATATGCGGTGTGAAGGCTAGCAAGGTAAAGACTTGCGTAGTAAAAGTAATTCCGATGTAAAAAATGCGTTGTACTTGCATCTCGTGATAAAAACGTGATTGTAAATATGCTGCATTCCTGTGCTCTGAAAGTGCTGCAGCGTGGCGCAGCCAAGGGACTTACGGTACCGCCCTGCGGCACTTTCTTGTAGATCTGCCCCTCAAAGTTTACGAATGTCCATTTTTATCAGCTGTTTATCGCTAACGTATTATGGCAAAGCAGAAAGAAAAATTCAGATTGTGATTATATCAGGGCCAAAACAGATGAATGTAGTGTTATATAGGTTATATCTGATTTACCTACAGTTTGGAAGAATAGTTCGGGTGGGTCTGTGTGTGTGTCTGTGTGTGTGTATCACTGTTGAGGGTGGAGAGATGCCCTGACTAATGAGAGGTGATGCCTCAAGTGAACAACCGCATTTAGAATCCGTTATTCACGCTAGTGATGCTTTCTGAGAACCAGACATAACTGTGTAATAAATTAATTTTGAAAGTGTGGTTAATCATTGTCTGGACTGACCTCTTAAACACTGCTACAGGTGGGACAATGTCATGATTTGTGTACTATGGATGCCGCATGCTCACACCTAATGGCTCTACTAAAGAGAGAGGCAAAGATCCAGCGAGGGGAGCATTCTGCTTTCGTTTGGGAGCCATTTCGGTTCCTGGCTGTTGTAGCCATAAAATAGGTTTACTAATTGACGACCTTTTCACATGGGGTTTGGTTGAGTTATTCTTAGATTTCTTCCCAGCCCACAGGGATTTGTTAATGATTCTGTCTATGACCGTAAAAAAGAAGGTGGAAATTTCGTGGACTCATTAATAATGTAAGCGTAGATTATCTTAGTAGCCAAGAACGTACTCCACCAAGAAGGATTTTCGATTACCATCTGTGTGCAAAGGGCATGATTCTCTTGCATTTAGTTTTGAATACAGTTTCTCTGATACTGGAACCAAAGAATGCCAACGCATAACTCAAGGGGCCAATTGACATTTGAAGACTGTGTAAGGATGAAAGTTCCCAATAACCTGTTGCATTCCTCACAATGTTTCTATTGTCTCACGAAGGTCCCACATTACATTTTCATTTTTGACAACAATATCCCTAGGGACCATCCAATGCGCAGAGTAGTATAGTGGTACCTTTGGAGACAGACCACTCATAAGGGAGATGCTTCTCATAGAGCCCTAACTCACTCAGAGCCCGGCCTGGGGGCAGCTGATTTGTAGTATTTGTAAGGGACCCTAATTCTTTGTTAGGCTGTAGGGGAGTGGCGGCACTTTCACTACCTACCCTGGAAACAATCCGTGGTGCATGCACTTGCAACTAGAAGTTCTTGGAGGATGATGTCTGGTCACTTGACACTACACCAGATAGGAAGTCGCAGCGAGGGGGCTTCATGGTCCACGAGTCTCCATGCCATCTGTTCCTGCTGGCAATAAGCGTCCAGGCTCCCCTGTGCCAGCAATAAAGATGGCACTTCAGAGGAAGGTGCATTCCTGATGATACTGGGCCTGCAGTTTATTAATGCCCAATCTTAGCAAGACTTTGGCTGCCTGTGACAGACTGCAGATGTAGCAGACATTGATGCATCCGCAGAGTGAAAGAAGCCAGATTGTGTTGCTTGGCCTTGCACTGCAGGGGTGTCTGAGGAGGTAGCTTACTTTCTTCTGATGGCCTCTACCATCTCTGAATCTGTGACTCTTTTAAGGTATTAGGATGTTTAGGATATCACAGGGTCGAAGCTGGAGTGCAGACAACAGCATGAAGCATCTGTAAAGTCATTACGGATTGTCACAGTTCTTTCTGAAAAGGAGGTTAGCTCTGGTTTCACTTTGAGGGTTATTAGAGGATTCATGATGGGTGGATCGATGGCCCGCCTGGCTAAAAGCGGTCTTTTAAACTCGTCTTATATACATATTTTATACATATGTTTCTGGTCTCAAACATGGTGTAATTTAAAATTGTAATGGTGTTATTTGTTTCATTCACTATGTTCTAGTTCTTACCAGAGGTCACCACCAAACCCGCATTTATTAAGCAAGCTTCTTGTAAAAGAGAGACGAAGCTTGAAGTGAAAGAAATTGCAGAGTTGAGGAAACCATTGTTTGCCCTGGTGTAGAAGTCTGAATGTGTTGCGTCATCCTTACCCAGCTGCATCACTAGTCCCTTAGATGCTGTGACATCGAGTGCAGTGACAGCTCAGTACTCTCTTGGATCCTGATGGAGGGGCCTTTTGTCTACTTACAGCACCTCACATGAACACATTACCAGTGCTGACAAGCTTCTAAAGGAATGGCAACTTCCATTTTTACTCGTAAAACTCCACAATATTATAAATGTGATCTCTTTTTCTAAAAGGTAAGGTTTAAAGTTAATAGGTCCCCTCGGTCCACTGCACGTTCCATCATGGCCATACATACAAATAATACTCTGTTGCATGCATGGGACCTAGCATGTTACTTTAACCACCAGACCACATCAACCAGTAAGGTTAAAGCTGCCCTGTCTTCTTTCGCAAGGGGCATCATGCCTTGAGACCTAGTAATGCATAAATGCCTATTTCCACCAGATTAAGGTTTTCCTACCTCCCATCCAATAAGCATATCTTCTGCAACCATGGCAAATACCAGACCCCTTTTCAGAATAATTTCGGAATGATAGACATGTTTGGTGCACAGATGGGCATGTTCTCTGACTCACTTACTGCCATATGTCATGTTCTCTAGTTACCTGTACACGGATTGCCATGCTATGTGTTAGGTGTTGCCGCTATCCCCACTCTCACAATGATTGCATGTCCATCTATGGAATACCAGAATCTCTGACATTTGCTATAATTAGATTAAGACACATGACAGACCAATATGGACTCCGACCCCTAACTTTCTTCAATATTTGCTTATAAATTCCCTTCTCTTGCACCTGATTTCCGAGATTCTAGTCTTCCAGAGTCCTCGGTGCTTTGACTTCTGCAAGCGGCTCTACAATAAAACTGCACACACCGAATCACTCAGGGCCTATAGGTCATTTCAGTCCAGCACTCGAGCTCTCCTCAGGCCTTTTATACAAATATTCCAAATTATAAATGTGCAAAATACTTTACCGTGAGCACCAGAAGAATCACACTTGTGATGAGCGAGGTGGTGGCGTTCTGCTTCCATTTTTCAAATAACTTTCCTGCACAGCCCTGAAAACGCAAAAGATGAGACATAACACTTACAGTCCTGACACAGAATGCAACTGAGTTGCCACAGGGACTCTGAGCCTGGTTAATCCTGTCTGTTATCACATTAAAATTAAAAGACTGTATCGAATGTTAAAAGAATTAGAGCTGGCCTTCCTTGTTCAAAGAATTGCTCTACTGCAATCTGCCAATGCAACTTTCAGAAAAAGTTAGAGCTTTAATTTGAGGTTTATTTTAATTCAGACGTTTGAGGAAGTCACTGAGAGGTTACAAACACATTTCGATGTATTTTACACAGGCAGAGTAACTAAGAAGGGGAGCCCGCGCAGTTAGTTATGGACTTGGGGGTTATTTATGAGAGACCTGCATCACTATGTACCATGTAAAGTGTTACATGCATGACACAGGGCTCTGAATCTGAGTTATGGAGCTACGCAAAGCCACCCTGCGTGGCTTTGAGTGGCCTCATAAATCTTGAGTAAGGCTATGCAGCGCAAATCACTGCGTCACGTTACTCAGTGCCCAGGAGGCATTACATGGGCGTTTTCAGTGGGTTTCCCCATGCACCACCCATGGAATTTTAACAAAATTTACAAAATCATGTAAACCTGGGGAAGCGCCAACTCCAGTGCTTTAAATGGGCTGGTACTGTCCGCTACTGAGTACCAGCACCTTCTATTTTGAGAGGGAGAGTAATTGCACTTCTCAAGAGTGATGTGATGCTTATAATAGGAGAGTACCGACACTTCTCAGAAACAAGCAGGTACTCTGATACAGGGTAACTGCGTTTCTATTTTTCCATTTGAAGCACTGGCCAAATCCGTATGCCCCCTGAGCTGAGGTGTTAGGAGGAGAAATATGTTTATTTATTCTTGTTTTTCCTCTTTCTATGTGTGCTGCAAGGGAAATGCCTCTATGGATTGTTTTTGTGCAGGAAGGTGTCCCTTTCTGCACAAAAACAATCCTGCATGCAACACAGGCACTAGGCTGCCGAAATGGCACCAGCGCAGGGAGGAAGGCCACAAATACACCGTTTTGCATAAATACAGTGCATTCCTGCCCTTTTACTTTGGAGTAGGGCAGCGCAGCAAGGTGCCTTGCTGTGCAGCCCTACACCAAAATCCCATAAATGAGGGCTCTGGGTTGCAGTCAGTAGCTACACGGAGCTGGGATGGACAGAGCGCCAGTGACGGACCCACCTTGACAAATGTGTGACTACAGGGAGCCGTCCTCGCTACCACGCCATTTCGAGCATGTACTACAGTGAAACTCGATTTTAATCCAAGTGTGATTACATGACCTACGTATAATACACAGTTTAAATCCTTGATCTACTTATTCACGGTATGAGAGAAGGGTAGAAATACAGGGATCTAGTGGTCCTGAGGAAAGCCGTGGAACACGCTAAATCCGGCTGAAACATGTCGACAATTTTGCAGAGTGGAGGGGGTAAGGGTCCATAATATACCAGTTCACCACCAACCACTGGGTTAGTGAAGCCCATTTTTAACCCCGACCAGGGAATATACAAATAAAATAGGTATTTGGAATTCCCTGAGTTAGTTTTATTTTTGTTCTTCTCACTTGATCCCAACTCTTTTATGTGTTTGTTTTGTCTCCCCCACCCTATTGCTCTCCTTCTTGTGTTGGTCTGCACAGAGGTGTGTTTAGCAGCCCTGTGATGACGCATGCCACAACTTGTTGTGGGTGAGGGCAGTTTTTCAAACATTTTATCTTTGCCTGTTCACCTCTAATAAAAGCGACCCTCTATCATCCTACTTCTCTGTGTGTGATAAGTCTAGTTGAGAGGAGGTTGAAGTAGGAGTGCCCCTCCTCCCCCTTAATTTTGTGTGTGCTTGTAGTCAGAGGCCCCACAATGGAACATTGGCCAAGCTCTACCTGGTCAATAAATACCTACCAATTCCATCCACATTAGTTAATAATAATACTTTACATAAACCTCTTTACATTTAGATGCGTTCACAATGTTTATGTAACGCATGTTTTTTATGACTATTTTTAGATGGAGTGTATATGAAAGTTATGTGTGTGTCACTGATTTTGGTAAATAACTGCCCGTCATTTAACTTCTGACAGTGAAAAGCTGGTGCACTTTATGCTGAAATTTGTTGGAATGGATAACTACTTATGGGATTTACCACAACATACTAGGCACAATTAAAATGATGCTTACTGGTTCTCCACTGATTTTAAGATTTGTAGTACATCTTTAGTGGATTTCACAATATCAATATTACTGATCTTGGCAGGGGGAGATGATGCAGAGTTTTTGTGAGAAAACTATTTTCTTTCATGATATTTTCATGTGACCTATGAATACTGGCTCAAAAAGATGACATGAAGATACATGTTCTGAAAATTTCCATTTCAGAAAAAAAGGTCTGACACTGCATGTGCAGCGACACACTAAAGTATATATAAAAAGCTTACAAACAAATGATGGATGTAATGCTTGAATTAATCTCAACCACTGGTAATTACTCTAGGCCGCATGCTAATCCATCATTATTTTGCACACCATTTAACCCCTGTTTGGACTCAGTGGTATGCAAATCACTCTTGACCCTGATCCAATCAGAACAGTCCTCCCTGAACCAGAATATAAGCAACCCAGCACCGGCTTTACACTAGTTATGGGTGCAAAACTCTGGTACAGCTTGGTTTCAGGAACACATTGTGCACAGGACTCACATCTGGGCATACCTGTCCCACTTAGGGTGACACACTAAAGTATACAAAAAAGTGATGGATGAAATGCTTGAATTAATCTCAGCTACTGGTAAATACTTAAAGCCGCATCCATCGTTATTTTGCACACCATGTCTCCACAGTTTGGACACAGCCATGTGCAAATCAGTCTTGACCCTGCTCCAATCAAAACAGTCCAGCCCAAACTGACAAGCCAGGCCCTCCCTGAACCGGAACACAAGCAACCCAGGACTGGTTTCACCCTAGTTATGGGTTCATCAGCCAACGATGGAGTGTGATGCAGCCCAAGTGCTAACCAGTGGCTGAAAACAATTCAAGCATTCCATCCATCGCTGCTGTGTATACAATGGGGCATATTTACTAAAATCTCATGCAACACAGTGGGCAAAAAAATCCATGCTGCGTTGCACTATAAGAAGAGAGCAGGAGAGTGCCATATTTACAGAAAAGTGGCACTCTTCTCCCCTCTCCCAAGTGCTGGTGCAAACATTATCTGCTGTGCGCTACGCACACACCTTTGCACCATAGTGCATGGATGTCTGCGTGAGTCTAGATTAGGTTTTTTACTGGAAGAATAGCCTTCCAGTACAGAATACTATGCTCAGACTATCTTTAAAACTTTTCCCACTTTGTATGTGTGCCGTACAGTGCAGCACACATTCAAAGTTGGAAAACGAAGGCAAACTGAAAGCATTTCTTTTTCATAGCGGCAATTTAAAATGGGCACTATTTTCTGGCGCTAAGCCCTGTCAACTTTTTTTAAGTAAATAGGGCTTCATATCAGAATGCTTGGGTGGTAACTTGGGAGTGCCTATGCACCACCCATGGTACGCCCCCTTGTCACTAAGTAAGGCAAAGCAGAGCTACGCGCTGCTTTGCGTTACCTTCAAGTTATTTTCCAGCGCTAAACAAGTTTAACCCTGGAAAGTAAATAGGTAAAAACGATTTTGCATCACTTGTGTGACGCAAACACGGCGTAAAATCTTTCTCACTAGACCCATATATTTGCAGCCACAGCAGTATGTCATTTTAGACATAAGATTTGTCTCAGCTTTTGGTTAAATTGCACACTTGTGGACTCTGATGGATAGGAGCTTAGCAACAGGCATAGTTGAGTGTGGGATGTTTCCATGCAGCGAAAGGTAGGCCCCATGTAGTTGTACTGAGCCTCTGAGTTTTATATAACATGTGTTAGACCTAACATCCTTGGTGTGGTATTCCCGAGGCGTTATGCCTTCACTCCCACATTTTTGTTGAACTCGGTTTTGTTGCCATTAGGACTCTGTACACTTTTCCACTGCTAACTATGGGCAAAGTGCTTGTGCTCTCACCTTCAAACATGGTAAAATTGTCATACCCACAATCGATACTTGTAAGGACCTAGTATATGGTACTGCATGTACCCAGGGCCTGCAAAGTAAATGCTACTAATGGGCTCCAGCACTCACTGTGCCACTCATTAAAGTAGTCTTTTAAAACATAACTTAGGCCTGCCACTGTAGCCTTTAGTGCAGTTTTAAGATGCCATTTCGATCTGGTAAAATAAAGCATTATCCAGACCTAAAGCTTTCTTTTTATTAATACTTATAAGTCACCTCTAATGTAGGCCCTAAAGGCTTATAGGGCAGGATACGTGGTATTTAAAAAAAATAGGACATGTGGGTTCATGTTTTCCATGTATGGAATAGAAAAATTCCTTAAGTCGTTTTTCACTGCTGTAAGGCTATCTTTCCCATAGACTAACACTGGTTTACCTCATTTATTTAATATGAACTAACTTCAGTTTGAGACCAGATAAAAGAATGCTATTTCCACTCAAATGAACTATAATTAAAAATCCTCTTTAATGGTAAAGCCACATTTTAAGTAACAATTTTGAAAAAGCCGCTTTCAGAAAGGGGGTGTTTTTCTGCCTTTCTGCCAGTGTCCTGGGTCACATGACTGTGAATGGCTCTCCTGTTGTTGGTTGTGTATTGCTTTCAGATATTGAGACAAAAATGGCTTAGGCATGGAGGGAGAGTGTCTTCCTGATAGGGTGGCTGGAGAGTAGTTTTGATTACACTTCAAAGGACCTGCCTGCTTCACACACAATGAAGCTTGCCACCAGGCATGACCCTGCCTTTGTCACCCTAGACAGGTTGGAATGGAGACAAACTCAGGACCAGAATCAGGTTTGGGCTAGGCCCGGAACTTCCCTACACAAAGATTGGCCCCAGGAATAAAAGTGGAACCTTCAGAACCTCTCAGAAGAGCAATCCTGGACCTAAGAAAGATTCACAAAAAGGACTGCCCTGCTGTCTGAAGAAAGAAGGTTGGACCTGCTTGCCTTGAACCCAAGCTTTCCAGAAGTGTCAGTTGGTTGCCCTCCTGTTTGAGCTACAAGGACACAATAAGCTTTCAGGTGCTTCCCAGCAACTGCCCGGCAGACCAACACCAACTGGACCTGCCTGACCCTTGCTACTTGCCTCTGCTGGAGTGACTCTTAATCACCAAGACATGCCACTCAGGTTCTAGACCCTTGGATGGCAACAGAGTGTAGAGAAGGTGAAGATACAGAAGTGCTGGCCTCCTGGTGAATGGGAAGTGTCCTCTTTGCGCTGAGAATTGCCTGCATGTGACAACTACCAACACAAATCTCCAGCGGGACCTGCTCTTCCCTCCGACCATACGTGCGACCGCCACCACGACGGTCCAGCAAGACATGCTTTGTGCGCTGACAGCGACAGCCCGCGTCGACCACCAATGTGAATCTCAAGCGACAACGGCTCGACGCGTTACAGCAGCAACTGTCCGCGACCCATGACCTGCTCCGGGCACCAAAACCTCCTCCTCACTGCCAACGCGAATGGCACTCTTCGCTCGGACATGAGAGAGTAACTCTTTAGCGGGATGAACCTGTACCTTGTATCTGACCTACGCTCCATGTGGTCAGCCTGAACTTGTGACTTTCCCCTAGTACAGCATGACCACATAACTGCAAGTGGCTCTTTGTGCTTTTTGGTGCAATTTCCACCTGAAACTTTGAAAATTCATACCTCCAGTGGTTAAGTTTAATCAATCAGTGTTTGGTCCCTGCTCCACAGAAAGGAATGGAAATTATGCTTGGCATGCAGTGACCAATTATAAGACTGTAAAGAAGAGTGCCATGCTTGCCAACAAATTGTAAGCAATGGGTGGGCTCCAAGACCTTTTTCTTTGTTAACAACAGTGTCTCACAAGAAAGGCTCATGCGCTTGCACATGCTTTTGCAGGCTCGACCAGAAAAATAAATGACTAAGAGCTGGGTGAGGAGGTGGAGAGCACTGAAGAGCAGGGAAGAACGAGAGGGGGAATGAAAGGAGCAGGGGTAGATGAAAAAGCAGAGGAGAGAGCAAGAAAACACTCACACTCCCTTGGAATTCCAAATTAAAAAAAAATACATATGTAGTGGAAGGCTACAACACATCCAGTCAGAATGCTGTGAGAAGGAAATGTCTCTGAATGGAGAGATGAAAGTACGAAAGGTTGGAAGAATAGTGAAATTATCATCAGGTGAAAGAGAGAATGGATGGAAGAACAGAAGAATGGGCAGACCGAGAAGAGTGAATGGATGGTTGGATGAAAGAGGTGCATAGTGGAATATATTGATAAATTATTGGGTGAATGGATGGATGAATGAATGGGTGAAAGGATGAATGGAAAATAGTATGGCCGAATGAGGTAATAAGTAGGTGACTGGAAATTGAAGGGGCGCACAAATGGATTGACAGATGAATGAATAGATAGATGGAAGGGTGAATGGATGGATAGATGGTTAGAAGGTGAAATTAACTTGCCTATGGATGGTTGGGTTTGCTCGCCTTGTGTCCTTGTTCTGATTGCAGTATGTTTCAAGTTGGTGGTATTTTAATTTTCTGGCTAATGCCTTAGTACAAGATCAGTATGCAGTGCATGTGTATGTGCCCCTTTTTTTATGTCTGAAAATGTGTCTATTACCATTGCACAATCCTAACACAAAATTTCTGAATAGAGAAGAAGGAGGTCAAAAGGGAGGAGAGAATTTAAGAAATCAAATGAGGGGTAAAAAATGGGAAACAAAATCTCCTACAGTAATAGTACTGACAAAACATGCACACATGTACTCTAGACAATCTTTAGAGTAAGGCAAGCATCAAATATGGCCAAACCCTGATCCTGTAACACACTTGCATAGAATTCCATGGAGGGAATGAATAATATTAACACATAGGGAAACATAAAATAAATGTAAATAATTACCAAATTGTAATTTGTACTTTATTTAAAGTAATTGTAATTGTTTATTATACAGCCTTTAAAATAAAAAATAAATGGTAACTTTTAATATACATAATACTGTTTTAATAACATGGTAATATAGTAAATAATAATTTATTTTCTTTACATATAAAATTAAATAAAAATCAAATAATACAAAACATTATCCAAGATGTAACATGTACAACACAAATGATGATAATATAATGTAATTTTATTTTAAATTGCAAAAAAACTAAATTAAGTTAATATGTAACAATATGATAAGTTACGTTTACGTGCAAGTATGTTGTCCCTTTTTACTGTGGTATCCCTGTGTGAATATATTTTTAAATTTTCTTAAAATGTCTTATTACTTTCTGTAGATAGCTCTCTGCCCGGGTGGCGTAGATCTCCATAAACAGAAAGATAGTCACTAATAGTAACTCTTCATTCAGAAATTCAGTTATAGGTTTTACACCTAGGTACAGGCTTACATGTGCTTGTAAGGAACTGTACTTACATTTTTTAACAGGGCCAGTAGAGTTTAATTTGCATTAGTGTACCTGTGACCAAGCATGCATCTGGGAGGGGTGGGGGGGGGGGAGAGGGGCATATCTGTAATTCTGGAGTGACCATAAAAGTTGCAGTACTCTAGGCTGTCATGCCTGTAAAACTTTAAAGGGGCTTCTAGTAACACCCTGTTGCGCTGCAGTCTTTCAGTGATTGCTTAGGCATTATATATATATTTTTTTTTATTATTTCTTCCCAGCTTGATAGAAACTACATTTCATCTGTTTACAAAAAATTTGTTAAATACTTCTGTTTAATATTTTCTAGGTGTTTCATAGTCCAGCTGAGCAAGAGTAAAACAGCACATTTTAAGACGGTATGATTTTGTGTGGGTAAAATTATCTATCTTTCTGAATTAAGCTGTGGCTGCCACGATTGTGGAAAGAGCTCATGGTAAATAACTGGATAAGTGAGCTAAACTCAGATTACATCAAACGTGCTCTGAAGAGAACCCAGAACTGCTGGGAAACCTTAAAGCCCCTTGGATGTACTGGGCAATGATACCTATTATGTTCTATTTTGCTGTCTGGACAATACAGTTATTCTGTAACATTACTTATTCTTAACTTGTCAGGTCTTTCCTTGTAAGACCTTGAGCT